>NC_083420.1:39766441-40447528 GCF_020745735.1 Hemiscyllium ocellatum | reverse complement strand
GGTGTTTTATCTCCAAGACTTGTCATCGACAATTGTAACAATTAATAACTCATTCACCACATAAAAAAGCATTTGTCGTGGCTGCTACAATAAGTTCCCTCCTGGTGTAATGCTGCCAGATGGTGTCTTTCTTTGCAGCTGTGTAGAATGAAAGGGAGCAAGAGACATTACAACAAGTGCGGGCTCAGCAAGCCTGGAGGAGAGTGGGACAAGGGAACAGGGATCACGCAGAGATAACGAAAATAGTTCCTCCTTGTCTGACATTGTGAAGAAATGAGCCGGGAATGTTAATTCAGTGTCACCTTCTACATTTAACAGGCAATCAGCTTTTCAATTGATTCCAAGCTCTCCTGTGGAAGATTATTTTTCCTGTAAAGGGTGCTGCATTTAGGTTCCACAACTGGCGGAAATAAATAAATTGCACTATCCGTTTGTTTACAATGGGGTCATGGGTTCAGGCTGGAAGAATGTGAATGAAGGACTCTGGGATGGTGGAAAAGGTAAAATCTCCCAACCTCTTGAGATGGAAAAGACAGTTAAGATTTTGTGTGGTTCCTGAGAGAAGGGAATCTATGTGAATCAAGTTAGTTATGAAAAGAATTAAAGGACTTGCAATTGTGTAGCTCCTTACCCAATTTCACAATGTTCCAAAATGCTTTACACCCGGTAAAATACCTTTGGAGTTACTGATATATTGAAGGAAAAACAACAGTCAACAAACAGAAACACTGTTACAGTGACAAGATCATCTATATTTAGTGATGTTAATTAACATTGGGTAGGCATATGTTGCAGAACTCTCTCTTCAAAACAGTTGACAGGAATTTGTTAAATCTATCTGTAAAAAGAGGCCAAGCCCCAATTTACCATCTGACCTGAAACACCGCACCTCTGACAGAGCTTGCCATCCTCAGTAATGCATCAAGAGTGTCAATCTAGACAGTCTGGAGTGTGACTAGAATGAACAATTTTCTAACTCAGAGATAAGACTGTTACACACCATGTGACAATTGTTAACATTTAGGAAGTTAAGTTGCTCAATTGTTTTATTCATTCATGGGACATGGGCATCAATGGCTAGGCCAATATTTATTGCCCAACCCTAGCTGTTTAAAATGCAGTTAAGGGACAACCACATTTCTGTGGGTGTGGAATCACATATAGGCCAGACCATGTAAGGACAGCAGAATTCCATCCCCAATACAGAATTTTTTTAATATCAATTGACAGTGGATACATACTGGGCTCACTTTTAACTTCAGAACTGTTTTTTTAATTGAATTCAAATTTCACCATCTGCCATGAAGGGAATCAAACCCATTTCCCCAGAACATTAGCCTGGGCTCCTGTATGACTAATCCAGGAACCACTATGACTATGCCACCGTCTGCCCACTAATGTATTACACCTTCTCTGCATGGCTGAGATAAAATAAGTGTGAACATCTGTACTCTGGAAACAATATGACATGGGCTGCTGCATATTAAAGACATTTGCGTGAAGAAATACACCAAACCTGCCCTTTTTTTTAACATGGTTTGGAGGTACCGGTGTTAGACTGGAGTGTACAAAATGAAAAATCGCACAACACCAGGTTGTAGTCCAACAGATTTATTTAGAAACACTAGTTTTCGGAGCGCTGCTCCTTCATCAGCTGGTTGTGGACTATAAGATTGTAAGACTTTGAATTTATAGCAAATGTTTACAGTGTGATGCAACTGAAATTATATACTGAAAAAGACCTGGATTGTTTGTTAAATCTCTCATCTTTTGGAATGAACATGTTGGTTTCAGTTCTTTCATATGTAATTCCCAGAATATTTTTTAAAGTTACATTCTCAAGTGAACTTTTACAACAGGTGTCATGTCAGCCCAGATAATGCATTGATGGTGTGAGGTGCTCTGTGTGAGGCTGTCTGTGCCCCAGTGTTCAGACTGATTCTATTACTGATAAATGGATTTACAGATTCCTAGATGGATTCTTGAGCAAAATAAAATATAATTCTGCAAGTACAAATTCACCCCATAAACATATATGTGTGTGTGAGTATGGGGGGCTGTGAGTGCCTGTGAGAGAGTGTGTGTATGTGTATGTGCATGAGTGCGAGTATAAAGGGGTATAAGTCTGTGCCAGGGTTGCGTATGTGGGTGTGAGCATATGAGAGAGAGCTTGTGTGTGAGAGAGTGTCTGCATGAGTGTATGGGTCTGTAGGAGTGTGTGTGTGTGTTTAGTGCAGTGGGGTCACCTGCAGTGTGACATGAGCCCAAGGTCCCGTTGAGGTAATCCCCATGGGTACTGAACTTGGCTATCAGGCCACTTTGAGTTGTTGCCTGTCCCAAAGTCTGCCTCGGAGATTGGTCACTCGAAGGTCTGAGGTCGAATGTCCCGAATCACTGAAGTGTTCTCTGCCTGTCAGGGAACACTCCTGTCTGCTGATTGTTGTATGGTATCCATTCACCAATGTACATTGTTGAGACTGACCAGAGGCTACAGCAATGAATGAATGGACACTGCACAACAACCAACAAATGGGAGTGTTCCTTGATAGTCGGAAAACTCTTCAACAGTCCGGGACATTTGACCTTGGATCGTCAAGTGACCATCCTCTAAGGTGGACTCAGCACAGGCAACAACTCAAAGTGGCCGAGCAGAGGCTGATAGCCAAGTTCGGTACCCATGGGGGTGGCCTCAACCAGGACCTTGGATTCATGTCACACTACAGATGACCCCACTGCACTACACACACACACACACACACACACACACACACACACACACACACACACACACACACACACACACACACACCTACAGACCCATACATTCACACAGACCCTTTCTCATCCACAAGCTCTCTCTCATACGCTCACACATATACACCCAAACTCACACCCATTCATGCACCCTCTCACAGACTTATACTTTGCACACACTCTCTCACAGACACTCATAGCACACCCTATACACACACACCCACTTGCGCGCACACTCACATAAAAGTTTGTGGGGTAAATTTGTACTTGCAGAAATATATTTTACTTTGTTCAAAAACTGCATGAATCCATCTCAGATTCTGTAAATCCCCTTTTTTAAACATAGAATCAGTCTGAACATTGGGGCATGAACAGCCTCACACAGGGCACCTCATACCTTCAATGTATTACCTGAAAAGACATGTTAAAGATCACTTGAGAATTTCACTTTTAAAAAAAATGTTCTGAGATTTACATATGAAAGAACTGAAACTAACATGTGCATTCTAAAAGATGTGAGACTTAACAAACAATCCAGGTCTTTTCAATATACCATTTCAGTTGCATCACACTGTAAACATTTGCTATAAATTCAAAGTGTTACAATCTTATACTCCATAACCACCTGATGAAGGAGCAGTGCTCCAAAAGCTAGTGCTTCTAAATAAACGTGTTGGACTATAACCTGGTGTTGTGTGATTTTTAACTTTTTTCACAGGTGGCAGAATAAATGTGTTACAATTATAGATTTAAAATATCAGTTTATACTTTCATTAAAGGAGGGGACATTAAGATGGGTTGTTTTATGTGACATATGCAGATTAGACTTCACTTGTAAACACATGTAATCAATACAGCATAAAAGGAACCCTTTCAGCCCATGGAATCCATGCTGCCTCTCTCTGTAGAGCAATCCACTCAGTCCCATTCCTTACCTGTGCAAGTTTGTTTCCCTCAAGAATCCATCTAATTTCCTTTAGAAATCATTCTTTGTCTCTACTTACACTATCTTGTAGGCAGTGAGTTCCATATCATTATATGGTACCTAAAATTCTTCCACACAATCTTAATACCTTTCCAAAATCTATAAATCATGTCAGGACACTTTTTACTAATCTACCTTTTCAAACTTCTCAAAATCTTGTACACCTTTACCAAATATCCTTTCAGTCTCCTTTATACCAAGGAGTATAGTCCCAGTTTCTCCAACCTAACCTTTGTGCAAAATTCCCTCAACGCTGGAATTATTAAGGCAACAACTTGCATTTATATCATGTTTTTAGCTTAGCAAAATGTCACAAAGCCCATGATAAGAGTGTAGCCAAAGGGTGAAAAGGTCAAAAAGGTCATAATGGATCAAAATTGGGGATGAACAGCAGCAGCAGAGCTTCCCAATAAAATGATGGGAGTTTATGTCTAGACCGAGTCTGTGGGAGCCGCAGCCACAGCCCAGAAGGAAGCCCACCAGAAGTTGGTCATCATGACTAAAGGGACATCAATGCAAAGCAGAGAACTGTTCGATAAATATCAGGGAAATTGTTATCCTCCAATTTCAAGCTGCATTGAGGAAAGGTAAGAGATCTAGCTCCTTTTTATAGAGACAGTCAGAATGACCACAGTCACAGAAAGTGCCATCAGTTTGGCCAGCTGGAGTCATAGAATCATAGAGTTGTACAGCACAGAAACAAACCCTTCGGTCCAACTCATCCATGCTGACTAGATAACCTAAATGAATCTGATACCAATTGCCAGTATTTGGCCCATATCCCTCTAAGCCCTTCCAATTCATGTACCCATCCAGATGCCTTTTAAAAGTTGTAATTGTGTCAGCCTCCACCATCTCCTCTGGCTTCAGGGCTCAGGTTTCAGGACTTAAGAATCGACTATGCTCTGCGAGCTGAGAATTATGTATCCATCATGTTTTTAGATGTGGTCACCCTGCAGCTTAATGAATTGCAGTCATAGAGGGAATGGGTGACCATCAGTCATAGAAGGGAGACAGACAGGTAGTCAGGAAAGTCCCCATGTGGATCTCATTGAATCTAGATTTTCGGTGTCGGCTCATATTGAGAGTGACAGTTTCACTGGGGAGTGCAACCTGAGTGTAACAGCACTGTGGAGGGAGCGGAAAGAGGGAGAACAATAATTATAGGGCATAGTATGGGGTACAGACAGGTGTACCTGCAACTGCTCATGCAACTCCAGGACAGTGTGTTGCTTCCCAGGGGTCAAGGTCAAGTGTATCACTGAATGGCTGCAGTTTATTTCAGAAGGAAGAAGACAAACAGATAGGGATTGTGGTTCACAATGGGACGAATGACATGGATCAAAAGAGTGTTGAGGTCCTGCAACAAGAACTTGGGGAGCTAAGAAACAGATCAAAAAGCAGGACTTCAAAGGGTGTAATCTCTGGGTTACCCAATTGTGCACCTTATAGAACATAGAATATTACAGTGCAGCACAGGCCCTTCGGCCCTCGATGTTGCGCCGACCTGTCATACCAATCTGAAGCCCATCTAATCTACACTATTCCATGTACGTCCATATGCTTGTCCAATGATGATTAAATGTACTTAAAGTTGGCGAATCTACTACCGTTACAGGCAAAGCATTCCATACCCTTACTACTCTCTGAGTAAAGAAACTACCTCTAACATCTGTCCTATATCTATCTCCCCTCAATTTAAAGCTATGCCCCCTCGTGTTGGCCATCACCATACTTGAAAAAAGGCTCTCCCTGTCCACCCTATCTAGCCCTCTGATTATCTTATATGTCTCTATTAAGTCACCTCTCAACCTTCTTCTCTCTAACGAAACCAGCCTCAAGTCCCTCAGCCTTTCCTCGTAAGACCTTTCCTCCATACCAGGCAACATCCTAGTAAATCTCCTCTGCACCCTTTCCAAAGCTTCCATATCCTTCTTATAATGTGGTGACCAGAACTGTACACAATACTTCAAGTATTTCCACACTGTAAGTAATCTAATCTAATCTAATCTAAAAAGTGTGGCCGCACCAGAGTTTTGTACAGCTGCAGCATAACCTCATGGTTCCGGAACTCGATCCCTCTTTTAATAAAAGCTAAAACACTGTATGCCTTCCTAACAACCCTGTCAACCTGGGTGACAACTTTCAAGGATCTGTGTACATGGAGATCTCTCTGCTCATCTGTACTACTAAGAATCTTACCATTAGCCCAGTGCTTTGCATTCCGGTTACTCCGACCAAAGTGAATCACCTCACATTTTTTTTTAGATCACTTACAGTGTGGAAACAGGCCCTTCGGCCCAACAAGTCCACACCGACCCTCCGAAGCGCAACCCACCCATACCCCTACATTTACCCCTTACCTAACACTATGGGCAATTTAGCATGGCCAATTCACCTGACCCGCACATCTTTGGACTGTGGGAGGAAACCGGAGCACCCGAAGGAAACCCACGCAGACACGGGGAGAACGTGCAAACTCCACACAGTCAGTCGCCTGAGTCGGGAATTGGACCCGGGTCTCAGGCGCTGTGAGGTTGTCTGCATTAAACTCCATTTGCCACCTCTCAGATCAGCTCTGCAGCTTATTTATGTCTCTCTGTAACCTTCAACATCCTTCGTTGCTATCCACAGCTCCACTGACCTGAGTGTCATCTGAAAATGTACTAACCCACCCTTCTACGTCCTCATTCCAGGTTGTTTATAAAAATGATGAACAGCAGTGGACTCAACACCGACCCTTGTGGTACACCACTAGGACGGCACGGTGGCACAATGGTTAGCACTGCTGCCTCACAGCGCCAGGGGCCTGGGTTCAATTCCCGCCTCAGGCGACTGACTGTGTGGAGTTTGCACGTTCTCCCCGTGTCTGCGTGGGTTTCCTCCGGGTGCTCCGGTTTCCTCCCACAGTCCAAAGATGTGCGGATCAGGTGAATTGGCCATGCTAAATTGCCCGTAGTGTTAGGTAAGGGGTAAATGTAGGGGTATGGGTGGGTTTCGCTTCGGCGGGTCGGTGTGGACTTGTTGGGCCGAAGGGCCTGTTTCCACACTGTAAGTAATCTAAGTAATCTAATCTAATCTTGAACTGGACTCCTGGATGAGTCAACCACCACTTTCTGTCTTCTTTCAGCAAGCCAATCACTGATCCAAACTGCTATATCTCCCACAATCCCATTCCTCCACATTTTGTACAATAGCCTATTGTGGGGGCCTTATCGAACGCCTTGCTGAAATCCATATACACCACATCAACCAGTTTACTCTCATCTATCTGTTTGGTCACCTTCTGAAAGAACTCAATAAGGTTTGTGAGGCACGACCTACCCTTCACAAAACCGTGCTGACTATCCCTAATCAAATTATTCTTTTCTAGATGATTATAAATCATATCTCTTATAACCTTTTCCAACACTTTACCAACAACTGAAGTAAGGCTCAGTGGTCTATAATTACCAGGGTTGTCTCTACTCCCCTTCTTGAACAGGGGAACCACATTTGCTATCCTCCAGTCTTCTGGCACTATTCCTGTAGACAATGATGATTTAAAGATCAATGCTAAAGGCTTGGCAATCTCCTCCCTGGCTTCCCAAAGGATCCTAGGATTATTCCCATCCGGCCATGGGAATTATCTATTTTCACATTCTGCAGGATTTCTGATACCTCTTCCTTGTGAATCTCAATCCCACCTAGTCTAGTAGCCTGTATCTCAGTAATCTCCTCGACAACATTGTCATTTTCTAGAGTGAATACTGTCAAAAAGTATTCATTTAGTGCTTCCCCTATCTTCTCTGACTCCACACACAACTTCCCACTACAATCCTTGATCGGCCCTAATCTTACTCTCGTTATTCTTTTATTCCCTAAATACCTATAGAAAGCCTTAAGGTTTACCCTGATCCTATCCGCCAACAATTTCTCATGTCTCCTCCTGGCTCTTCTGAGCTCTTTCTTCAGGTCTTTCCTGGCTACCTTGTAACCCTCAAGTGCCCTAACTGAGCCTTCACATCTCATCCTAACATAAGCCTTCCTCTTCCTCTTGACCAGAGATTCCACTTCCTTCGTAAACCACTGCTCCCGTACTCTACAGCTTCCCCCACCCTGTCTGACAGGTACATACTTATCTAGGACACACAGGAGCTTTTCCTTGAATAAGGTCCACATTTCTAATGTTCCCATCCCCTGCAGTTTCCTTCCCCATCCTATGCTTCCTAAATCTTGCCTAACCGCATCGTAATTGCTTTTCCCCCAGCTGTAACTTTTGCCCAGTGGCATACATCTATCCCTTTCCATCACTAAAGTAAACATAACAGAATTGTGATCGCTATCACCAAAGTGCTCACCTACTTCCAAGTCTAACACCTGGTCGGGCTTATTACAAAGTACCAAATCTAATGTGGCTTTGCCCCTTGTTGGCCTATCCACATACTGTGTCAGGAAGCCCTCCTGCACACACTGGACAAAAACTGACCCATCTGTGGTACTCGTACTATAGTGTTCCAAGTCAATATTTAGAAAGTTGAAGTCCCACATGAAAAGTACCCTGTCTCTCTCGCTCCTATCGAGAATCATCTTTGGTATCCTTTCCTCTACATCTCTGGAACTATTCAGAGGCCTATAGAAAACTCCCAACAGGTTGACCTCTCCTTTCCTGTTTCTAACCTCAGCCCATACTACCTCAGTTGACGAGTCCCCAAACATCCTTTCTGCAACTGTAATACTATCCTTGACCAACAATGCCACACCACCCCATCTTTTACCATCTTCTCTGTTCTTACTAAAACATCTAAATTCTGGAACCTGCAACAACCATTCCTGTCCCTGCTCTATCCATGTCTCCGAAATGGCCACAACATCGAAGTCCCAGGTACCAACCTATGCTGCAAGTTCACCCACCTTATTCTGGATGCTCCTGGCATTGATGTAGACACATTTCAAACCAACTTCTTGCTTGCCAGTGCCATCTTGTGTCCCTGAAACTTGATTTCGGACCTCCCTACTCTCAACCTTTTCTATAGTCGAACTACAATTTTAATTCCCATCCCCCTGCTGGATTAGTTTAAAGCCACTCCAATAGTCTTAGCAAATTCCGCCCCCCCCCCCCCCCCCCAGAATATTGGTACCCCTCTGGTTCAGATGAAGACTATCCTGCTTGTAGAGGTCCCATTTATCCCAGAAAGAGTCTCAATTATCCAAGAATCCAAAACCCTCCTCCTCCGCCATCCCTGTAGCTAAGTGTTCGACTCCTCTCTCTCCCTATTCCTCGTCTCACAAGCACGTGGCACAGGCAACAAACCAGAGACAACAGCTCTATTCATCCTAGCTCTAAGCTTCCATCCTAGTTCCCTGAATTTCTCCCTTAAATCCCCTTCTCTCATCCTACCTATGTCATTGGTGCCCATGTGGACCACGACTTGGGGCTGCTCCCCCACCCCCTTAAGGATCTCAAAAACACAATCAGAGACATCACGAACCCTGGCACCTGGGAGGCAACACACCAACCGCAAGTCTCTCTCGTCCCCACAAAACCTCCTATCTGTCCCCCTAACTATGGAGTCCCCAATGACCACTACTGCTCTGCTCCTCTTCCCCCTTCCCTTCTGAGCAGCAGGGACAGACTCTGTGCCAGAGCCCTGTGCCCCATTGCTTTCCCCTGGTAAGTTTCCCCCACTCCCCAACAGTATCCAAAACGATATACTTATTGTTGAGGGGAATGGCCACAGTGGATCCCTGCACTGCCTGCCGGTTCCCTTTCCATCTCCTGACTGTAACACATCTGCCTTGTTTTTGTACCTGAGGAACGACTACCACCCTGTAACTCCTCTCAATAACCCCCTCTGCCTCCCGAATGATCCGAAGTTCATCCAGCTCTAGCTCCAGTTCTCGGTTTTCGAGGATCTGGAGTTGGGTGCACTTCCCAAAAATGTAGTCAGCAGGGACACTAGTGGTGACCCTTACCTCCCACATTCTGCAGGAGGAACATTCAACTGCCCTAACCTCCATTCCCACTATTCAAAATTTCTAAAGAGACTGTTGAAAAATAAGAATTAAAAAATAAACTTGTTGCCTTACCAATCTGGCGCACAGAACCTTTTTTTTGGTTAGAGGAGGAGGAGGATGGGAGACACTAACCGAATAGTATTTCGGGTAGCGCAACCACACAAATATATGACTTCCCAGAAGTCCTTCGCTCCTCCCTTGCCCCTTGCTATTGGGTAAAGGAAGAGGTGGACAGATTAGATAAATGATTGGTTGAAGTGTTGGTGCCAGGAGGATTGGGTTTTACTGGGTCTGTGTCTGGGTAAAGTAGGTCCAAATCCAACAGGTTGCATCTGAATCAGAACAGGACTAACATCCTTGAGGGGAGTTTTGCTAGTGCTGTTGGTGGGAATTTAAACTAATTTGGCAAGGGATTGGGATACAAAATAAAGTATAGAAGGGTGGGATGTGCTGACAAGTATGGAAGAAAAGCCAGTTCAGTCTGAAAGGCAAAATGCATATCGTCAAGTTAAAGCATAAGGGAGCATATCAAGCTTAGATGGCATTTATTTTCATGCAAGGAGTCTTGCAAATGATGCAGTTGTGTTGAGGATGTTGTTTAACATGTGGGAATATGTTGTCATTTCTATCACAGAGACACAGTTGGGGGAGGGGCAGCACTTGCAGCTGAATATTTCCGGGGTATAGCATCTTCAAGTGAGATGGAGTGGGACTCTTTCTGTTAAAGAGGAAGTATTATTGCAATATTGATCACAGTCAATTACTGCAATAAAGAGGGTTGATATTTTAGAATCATCAAATGAAGCTATATGAATAGAAATTAAACACAAAAATGGGGCAGTCACTTTGATGAGAGTATATTATAGACACCCTGTCAGGAAAGATAGAAGTCCAGACATGTAGGCAAATGTAAAAATAATAGTAGGGAGTTTCAACTTCCCCAATATTAACAGGGATAGACATAGTGTAAAGGGCATAGAGGTTCTGGGATTCTTAAAATGCATCCTGGGGAGCTTTTTAGTTTGCATGTGGAAAGTGTGACAAGAGAGTGAATGATATTGGACTTAGTTTTGGGAATGAAGTCAAGCAAGTGATAGAAGTGTCGATAGGGATGATTTCGGTGATAGTGATCATAACTCATTAAGATTTAAGGCAGTTATGGAAAAGGACAAAGATGGACTGGAAGTAGAGGTTCTGAATTTGGGAATGGCAGCTTTTAATATGACAAGACAGCATCTGGCCAAAGTGGACTGGATGCAGTCTCTACCTCCAAACAATGGGATCATTCAAAAGGAAATAGCGAGAGTGCAGGGCCAGCATGTTCACATTAAGTTGAAGGGTGCAACCAACTAGTCTAATGAACCCTATATTTCAAGGATGTATATGGTTGGATCGGGGGAAAAGGAAGCTCATGGCAGCTATGAAAGGCTCAAAACAGTGAGTGAACTACTAGATTGCTTAAAAAAAAATGTGAGAATGATAAGGTAGGCAAGCAAAAACTCTGGCAGGTAAAATAAAGGAAAATCCAAAGATGTTTTCTAAGTATATTAGGAGCAAGAGGGCAATCAGGAAAATTGTGAATCCCCTTAGGAACCCAAGTGGTAATTTGTTTGTGGAGCTGGAAGTAGTGTACCTTGTGTCTGAATTCACTATTAGAAAATGTTGGAACAAAATGAGAGGGACAGACTTAATCTCTTTCTGGAGAGGCATGGATTAATTAAGATTAGTCAGCATAGCTTTGTCAAGGAGAGATCATGTCTCACAAATTTGAGAAAGGTTGGAGAAGAAGAAAGTTTTTGTATTAGGAGAGAAGTAATTACCAGAACTTATAATTTTAAGACAAGGGGAAGGGGTTTGAGAGAGGATTTGAAGAAAATATTTTTCACCCAGTGGGTGTGTTGTACCTGAAACTCACTGCTTGATAGGGTGGTCAAGACTGAAACCCTCATAACAATTAAGAAGTATTTAGATAAATGTGTAAAATGCCATAGTGTACAATGCTAAGGCCAAGCGCTGGAAAATAGGATTAGAATAGATATTTGCTTGATGACTGGAGCAGACACAATGGGCCCCAAGACTTCTTTCTGTAATGTAAAGCTGTGAGTCAATGACAGTCGGGGGACAGAAAGGTTTGGCAAGGAATTTTCAGTGCTTCAGTCCTGGACAGCTGAAGACATGGTATATTGCAATGTGAATTTTCAATACTACAAGCTCCCATGTCTTTGATAGTGATATTGCTGAACTACTCAAAGCTTTATTGACAGATTCCAAGCACCATGTACATATATACAGAGATGCAGATTCAACAAACAGGAACCTAAAGTCATAGCATACTATGTTGCTCACCCCAGCTTCCCCTGCAGGCTATTTCCAAGTGAATAGATAGATCTCTTAAGTTTGAATACTATTACAGCATAAGAGGAGATCAATTGACCTTTTGAGTTGAGCTGGCGTTTTGAAAGAGCAATTCAATTTTCCTTTCCTGTTCTTTCCTCATGTCCTTGCAAATTTCATATCTTTAAAGTATCCAAACTTGATATATTTTGATCTTCAAAACTCTGATGTAAACTAACTGGCAGCAGAATTCTTCAGGCAAAATTTATGAATAACTAAGTTACAAACTTAGGTAAGTTACCATTAGCTACCTAATGGCACCTAGCTTATATGAAACACATACATGGCCTTAAAAGAGACAATGAATGCATTATCGTCTAATTTGAATCCAGTGGTTTAACTATTTCTAGGTACATAATTTAAGGATTGAACCCTGTCTCTTCAAGTATAAGCAAGACCTTGTAGGTTTGAGGAAGAGAGTTCTGAGAGGGAACGGAAGGAGGATTAGATCAGGTTGTGGAAGGCTAATTTATCTCATGGGGCCTCCATCTGCTACTCCTGCCACAGACAAACAAAGTGAAAGATTCATCTTCCCCAGTTTTCGCATCACTATCCTTTACTAACCTGGCAGAGGTAAAGCTAGAGAAGTGTTAATCCTACCCTGCGGCCAGGTGAGTTAAAATGGTTGTCAGAGCCTGATTATGTATCAACCCAACCAGCACCATCTGACACCAGGTAGTGTAACTGTACATCATCAGACCCCAATTTGCACATTTAAAAAGAAACACCCATTGGCTGAGGATATTTTAACTGCACGTCTGAAAGATCTAGAAGGCTGGACAATACTTCAGGAGGACACCTGGTGATTTAAACTGCTGGCCTGCCTGTTTTTTTTTGTCGGAAGTGGGGAGGTTTAAAACCATCCCATGGGTTAATCTTCCAGCTACTGATCCTTTACAACAAGCTGTTTATTATCTGGGCAACTTCCAGTAACAAAATACTGGAAGAATATTTGCTTATGCTCAATGCTGCCCTTTTTGACTCTACACGCAGTAGCCTTCATTGTTCATGCTATGATGAAGACTAGAAAGCAACACAAACATGTAGAATGTTGGGTGTTAATGGTTTGGGGCTGAGGCTCTGATGTACAAATGAACAAATTATTTGCCTTCATGAGATTTACACATGAAGGTAACAGTTGGGAGAGGGCCACAGAAACAGCCTATTTGATTTTAATCTATTCCTTTTGTAGGCAAGACATTTCAATAGTTGTTTTAATCATAACATTTTCATTCATAGAATACCTACAGTGTGGAAGCAGGTCATTTGGCCCAACAAGTCCACACCAACCCTCCAAAGAGCATCCCAGCCAAATTTCTACCCTATATTTCACATGGCTGATCCACCTAGCCTGCACATCCCTGGTCACTTTAGCATGGTCAATCCATATTTTTGGACTATTGGAGCAAACCCAACAGAGACTCAGGGAGAATGTGTAAGCTCCAGACAGACAATTGCCAGAGGGTGGAATTGAACTTTGGTCCCTGGTAATGTGAAACAACAATGCTAACCACTGAGCCACTGTGTCATCCAATGCAGAGCGGTTCAAAAGGAAGACCAATATTAACACCTGGTTAGGCTTCCAAAATATTTTATTGACAGGTTAATGTGTTGAAAATCTGGGTGGGTGATATAGGTTGAAGAGAACCTTATCAAATGCCGTGCTGTCCCACTACCTGGAATTGCGTTTAAAACTGGAACACTTTTCCAGAATCAGCATGGCCAATAATGATACCCAAGCTGAGGCCAGCTGCTTCTACACAGACCCATGAGTTAAGAGTTGCTGCTCTGTGAAGGCTGAATAACCATGGGAATACGGTAAACTTCAGCAATAACGCAAATGTATATAACAACCTGAATGTAGTCAAAGGTGCTTTGGAGGAGCATCATCAGATAACATGCTAATACCAAGCCAAATAAGGAAGCATTTGGACAGGTCATCAAATGCCTGGTCAAAGAGGTAGGTTTTAACAAGGAGGTCAAAGTGGAGAGGTTAAAAGAGAATCCAGCTGAAGGTGCAGAATGATTCAAATCAGGGATATACAACAAGTCAGAGTTGGAGCAACACAGAGCTCATGCAGAGCTGTGGGACTGGAAGATGTTATAGCAGAGAAGAGTGTAGCAGTGGAATGATTTAAACATGAGAGTAAGATCTCCTTCCAGGACTGACCTAAAGAAGTCTGTAGAGTACAGTGCAGCAAGCTCAATTAGGAATCATGCAATCATTATTTCTGTGTGTTTTTCTAAGAGGATTAGAAGGACTCTGATCACCTACAAACTGACTCGTGAAAGAAATAGAGATTTGACAGAATAACAATGTTGAGTTGCACTAAAGCACTAATGAGATCAGTCTGTATCCATTGAAACTGCTTTAGTTATGCACTAATTAACTTGACAGACAGAGGTGCCATCTTTCAGCCCTGCGGCTGATCTCTAACACCTGCTCAAACTGGGTGCTGCAGTTACAAGTGAAGAGAGAATGGCCCAGTGAGGACATGGCCTCAAAAGACAGGCCGACCATGCTTCTAATTGGCAACCATGACCTTGAAAGGGCTGTCACTGTTGTTTTCTGTTTGAGAAGCCATTTTTCCTGCATCAGGCTAAAGTTCCTGTAATGAGCCAGTTAGGTCATGTACAGTAGTGCTGGAATAATGGAATATGGCAATAGTTTGAAAGTCTCCCTCTTGCTAATAGCAGAAATAACATCTAGCTGGGGCTATCTATATCTCAATGAATTTGTTTATTTTCACACACCAAATTTTACACATATGCCTTATTCTATCAGAAAACAAATATAAATATTAATTGGAAACATTTACAATGGCATCATTCTAATAAAATTTACAGAGTAACTTTTTATTTCAATAATTCTTACAGCTGTTCATCTGGGCTGATGGATCCCTCATTTTTTTTATTTGAAATTGATTCTCAGGATGTGAGTATCACTGACAAGGCTGGCATTTGTTTTTTCCTCCTTAATTGCCCTTATGATGGGTCAGTTGTTTTGAAGGAGAGCAGTGGGCTTCTCCCACTAATGTTCTATCAATAATTGTCCCTGAACCAATATAAGGAAAAACAAGTTATGTTGCCAGTGTTACTCTGCAGTCTGTAGGACCTAGCTGCACTTAAATTGACTGTTTCATGACTCAAAGTAGTAAATATACACAAAAAGTACTTCATTGGGTGCAGAGCACTTTTAGTGAATGAAATACCTTTTTTTGAAGTTAAGTCATGGCAACATAAGAAATGTACCAGCCAGTACACACACAGCATGTTCCCATGAATGGCAATAGGATTATGATTGCATTTTATTTTTCTGATGTTGAGGGATAAACATGAGCCATTACAACTAGGGCAAATTTCTTTCTACAAAATCAGTGGTCCAAGATCTTCTACACTTGAGTGGACCTCATTTTAATAAAAGTTGACATCTTCAACAATGCAGCACTCCCTCAGCACTGCATTAGGTGCATCAGTCTAGGTTATGTGCCCAAGACACTGAAATGTAGTTTAAATTTGTAACATTCTGACTCAGAAGCAAGAGTGTAACGTCTTGAGTCATAGGTGATACTTATGTCTCTCTATCAGTATATTGTTGGATGCAGAGAAATGTAGCCTAGAAATCCCCAAGGTAATGATATAATGCATTGATATACTGTGTGCATTAATTAGTTGGTCATCTAGTTTCAAATGAAAACCAATTATAGTAAATTTATATATTTTTAACATTATTCATCTGATATGGCCATTGATGGCTGGGGCAGCATTTATTGCCCATCCCAAGTTGCCCTTGAGGAGGTGATGGTTTGCTGCCATCTTGTAGATGCTTCACACTGCTGCTGTGATAGACAGGGAGTAAATGTTTGTGGATGCAGTGCCAAACAAATGGATTGATTTGCCCTGGATGGTTTTGATTTGGTTGTGAAAACGGAAAGAGTTCAGAAAAGATTTCCAAGGACGTTGCCAGGGTTTGAGGATTTGAGCTATAGGGAGAGGTTGAATAGACTGGGGCTGTTTTTCCTGAAGTGTTAGACGTTGAGGGGTGACCTTATAGAGGTTTATAAAATCATGAGAGGCATGGATAGGATAAATAGACAAAGTCTTTTCCTTGGGGTGAGGGAGTCCAGAACTTGAGGGCATAGGTTTAGGGTGAGAGCGGAAAGATATAAAACATACCTGAGGGGCAACTTTTTCACACAGAGGGTGGTACGTGTATGGAATGGGCTGCCAGAGGAAATGGTGGAGGCTGGTACAATTGCAACATTTAAAAGGCATCTGGATGGGTATATGAATAGGAAGGGTTTGGAGGTATATGGGCTAGATACTGGCAGGTGAAACTAGATTGACAGCTGAAAATGTGTTGCTGGTCAAAGCACAGCAGGCCAGGCAGCATCTCAGGAATAGAGAATTCGACGTTTCGAGCATAAGCCCTTCATCAGGAATGAGAGAGAGTAGCCAAGCAGGCTAAGATAAAAGGTAGGGAGGAGGGACTTGGGGGAGGGGCGATGGAGGTGGGATAGGTGGAAGGAGGTCAAGGTGAGGGTGATAGGCTGGAGTGGGGTGGGGGCGGAGAGGTCAGGAAGAAGATTGCAGGTTAGGAGGGCGGTGCTGAGTTGAGGGAACCGACTGAGACAAGGTGGGGGGAGGGGAAATGAGGAAAGTGGAGAAATCTGAATTCATACCTTGTGGTTGGAGGGTTCCCAGGCGGAAGATGAGGCGCTCCTCCTCCAGCCGTCGTGTTGTTATGTTCTGCCGGTGGAGGAGTCCAAGGACCTGCATGTCCTCGGTGGAGTGGGAGGGAGAGTTAAAGTGTTGAGCCACGGGTGATTGGGTTGGTTAGTCCGGGCGGCCCGGAGGTGTTCTCTGAAGCGTTCCGCAAGTAAGCGGCCTGTCTCACCAATATAGAGGAGGCCACATCGGGTGCAGCGGATGCAATAGGTGATGTGTGTGGAGGTACAGGTGAACTTGTGGCGGATATGGAAGGATCCCTTGGGGCCCTGGAGGGAAGTGAGTGTGGAGGTGTGGGCGCAAGTTTTACATTTCCTGCGGTTGCAGGGGAAGGTGCCGGGAGTGGAGGTTGGGTTGGTGGGGGGTGTGGATCTGACGAGGGAGTCACGAAGGGAGTGGTCCTTGCGGAACGCTGATAGGGGAGGGGAGGGAAATATATCCTTGGTGGTGGGGTCCGTTTGGAGGTGGCGGAAATGGCGGCGGATGATACGTTGTATGCGGAGGTTGGTGGGGTGGTAGGTGAGAACCAGTGGGGTTCTGTCTTGGTGGCGGTTGGAGGAGCGGGGCTCAAGGGCGGAGGAGCGGGAAGTGGAGGAGATGCGGTGGAGGGCATCGTCGATCACGTCTGGGGGGAATCTGCGGTCCTTGAAGAAGGAGGCCATCTGGGCTGTGCGGTGTTGGAACTGGTCCTCCTGGGAGCAGATGCGACGGAGACGAAGGAATTGGGAATATGGGATGGCGTTTTTGCAGGGGGCAGGGTGGGAGGAAGTGTAGTCCAGGTAGCTGTGGGAGTTAGTCGGTTTATAGTAGATGTCTGTGTTGAGTCGGTCGCCCGAGATAGAGATGGAAAGGTCTAGGAAGGGGAGGGAGGAGTCTGAGACAGTCCAGATGAATCTCAGGTCGGGATGGAAGGTGTTAGTAAAGTTGATGAACTGTTCAACCTCCTCGTGGGAGCACGAGGCAGCGCCGATACAGTCATCGATGTAGCGGAGGAAAAGGTGGGGGATGGTGCCAGTGTAGTTGCGGAAGATGGACTGTTCCACATATCCTACGAAGAGGCAGGCATAGCTGGGGCCCATGCGGGTGCCCATGGCAACTCCTTTAGTTTGGAAGAAGTGGGAGGATTGAAAAGAGAAGTTATTCAGGGTGAGGACCAGTTCAGTCAGTAGAAGGAGGGTGTCAGTGGAAGGGTACTGGTTGGTGCGGCGGGAAAGGAAGAAGCGGAGGGCTTTGAGTCCTTCGTGATGGGAGATGGAGGTGTACAGGGACTGGATGTCCATCGTGAAGATAAGGCGTTGGGGACCGGGGAAGCGAAAATCCTGGAGGAGGTGGAGGGCGTGGGTGGTGTTGGAATATCTGGTCGGCATGGACAAGTTGGACCGAAGGGTCTGTTTTCATGCTGTACATCCCTATGACTCTATTGTCACATGTACCAAGATGCAGTGGAATGTATTAATTTTGCATGCTACCCAGACAAATCATATCTTACATAATTACATCAGGGTAACAGAACAGAATGTAGAATACAGCGTTGCAGCTACAGAGAATGTGCAGAGAAAGATCATGAGGGGTCCATTCATAATTCTGATAACAGCGGGGGGAAGACGCTGGTCTTGAATCCGTTAGTACATTTTCAAACTTTTGTATCTTCTGTCCAACGGAAGAGCGTGGAATAGAATATAATCGGGGCAGGAGGTGTCTTTGATTAAGTTGGCTGCTTTGTCAATGGAAGGAAGTCAGGTTTTCGCAATAGATTGGGCTGCATTTGCAACTCTCTGTAATTTTTTGCAGTCTTGAGCAGAGCAGGTGCCATACCAGCTGTGATACATCTGGTAGGATGTCAAGGTGTCAAGCATTTTGAGTTTTGTTGAAATTGGGCACATCCAGGAAAGTCAGCGGGGTTCCATCGCACTCTTGACTTGTATCCTGTAGATGAAGGATAGGCTTTGTGGAGTTAAGAGGTGAACTAACCGCTGCAGGATTACTCGTCACTTCTGCAACCTTGACAAGCTGCCTGGCTTTGTGTCTGCACTAAACCGTAAGTCAAGACAGAAATATTGTGGGCCTTTAAATTCTGAATGAGATGGCAATGTGCAAAAAGGCAAGACAAAATAGAGAGGCAATGAACATTCAAGTGGACACAGAATAAGCGAAAACTAACAAAGCAAGCGAAATGCAGCCTGGTCCAATCCAGGAGTCACTGCACAGGGGTCTGATGACATTGTGCCAACGAAAGACAATAGTGTAAGTGGTTAGAGATGTGCTGTGAGGATAGAATGGGGTGGTGCATTTCTACAGCCAGATACTGTAGATGGAGGGTGCAGATGGTCACTGCTAATGGAGAGTGAGCTGAGGTGTTAGGGATGCTGTCCAAGGTGAAGGCCCAGAGGAGCAAGTGGTGAGCTGCAGTTACCAGGTACCCACTTGGACTTTCATGTCAAGAATTGTCACTGTGTTGTTTTTTATCTAGTGTATGGGATGTGGTTAAGCAATCACGGGGCGCAAAATTAGACATTCCAAATTGGCCACTGCTAAAGAAATTAGGCCTAACAGAAAACTGACCAAGCCAAGTTTAACAGAGGCAGCTACTATTGGCTACAAAGAACAGTGTACACCAAAGTCAAAGAGGTCACAAAGGTTGAAAGGGAACCAGTTACAACCAGCCTGAGGGCGTGTATTGGAGAAGTTTCAGTCAGACTTAATGCCCCCTTGACTTCTAGCCAGTGCCTGAGGACATGCAGATTACACCTCCCCAGGGTGGGAATAGTGAAGGGATTTGATGCGACTCTATTGAATACTGCTTGTGACCCTATTGGCCAAAGGGTGCAAATCATTCAGGAAGGTCTGGGACAAATGGGGATAAAAACCCACACCTGGAATCCACCCTTTCAAAGTAAATAAAATTAAATACGTGTAGGCAGTGAAAGGGAGAGCACCCAATTGGATTTGTCAGATACCTGTTGACACAGTTCACAGGAGTCTTTGGTAACCTAGGTCAGACTGTGCGGACACTGCCACACAGGGAAAATTGGATCCAAACCCTAGTATCACCACTGAGGCAATGAGGAAAGCCTATGAGAATTCTGATCCCACAGACACCATCCACACAGAACAATGGGTGAAAAGGAAGATGGCCTGGGCTTGGGAAAAAGAGCTTAATTGAATCAGAATGCCCCAAATCAGGAAAGGGAGAACTGTACCCAGTAAATCCCCAAACCCCAGTCCCATGTGGAGCACTGAAGAGGGCGATTGAAACAACAGGAGTTATCACTGGGGCCAATCACATCCATATGCCCATCGCAGTGAGAGATAGAGACCCGTAGCAGGGATCAGGCAGCAGCCTTCACCATGGGAAACATTTACCGAGGGAATTGTGGATTAGCCCCATCAGGGTGAATGAGATCCAGCAGCACAGGCAACTCTCATAGAGAGCAGGAGTCTGTTTACCAGTCACAAACATAACTAGTCATACAGAGGATGAAGTCATGATAAACAGATAGACCCAAAGCACAAAGACAATACACTTACCCCAAGCAGGCAAAGGGGAGATAGCCAATGTGATTAGCAACTTATTAAAGCAAGGAGTCCAACACAATATCAGATATACTAATCATACAATCCCTACAACGTGGAAACAGGCCATTCTGCCCATTGAGTCCACACCAAGCCTCCGAAGAGCATCCCACTCAGACTCGCACTTCTATTCTAACCGTGTAACCCTTCAATTCCATGGCTAATCCACCCAGCCTGTATATCCCTGGACACTGTAGGCAAGTGAGTATGGCCAATCCACCTGACCTGCACTTCTTTGGACTGTGGGAGGAAACCGGAGCACCCAGAGAAAACCCACACAGACACGGGGAGAATGTGCAAACTCCACACAGTCAGTTGCCTGTGAGGAAGCTAACCACTGAGTCACCGTGCCACCACAATGTGACTAGTTAAGAAACTGGATGACTCTTGTCAGTTCACAGCATCAACAGTAGCAACTGGCCCCGAAACCATAATGAGGCAGGACCCACAGGGAGATTATTTCACCATATTGGACATAACTAATGGATTTTGTTTCATTCACTTGCACCAACACAGCCAATAAATTCACCTTCACATTTCAGGGCCAGCAGTACACATGGTCCTGCTTGCTCCAGGGTTTTCACAATTCTCCATCAATATTTCGGCTAAGGCTGGCTAAAGGGCTGGAGAGGTTTTCCCCACCAGACTGCCCGGGTACTGGATATGGATGTATGGCCCCTGCAGACAGAGATAAGGACTGTCAATGGAACTGTTTGTTAACCTTCCTCACCACCCCAGGAGTAGTTAACCCCAAAAAGACATAGATCATGAGATCCCGCGTCTCATACTCAAAAATTGTGGGAATTCAGGGAAACATGAAACACCTCAAGGCTCTAACCTGTTTGCCCCTCCCCAGGGATGTGAGCTCCTTTCTGGGTTTAATGGGATACTGTCAGAACTATACTGGTGGTTTCACCACTGAAGCTGACCGTCACTCCAACCTCCTTAACAGGAATGGTTTTTGTGAACAGTACACCGCTGCTGCCCAGTCCAGGCCCCTGTCCTGCAGATATCTGACCCAGAATTTCCCTTCGCCTTGGAAGTTGCAGCCGCAGTGCCACACCAGCAGCTGTACATCTCCAAGAATGACACGATAAACTTGCACTGATCACCTATGCCTCCTGGAGTTTTTCACCAGTAGAGCAAGGGTTCGCTACACATGAGATGCACTTGCTGGCCATGTTCTGGGTGGTACAACATCTTGCATATATTACTGGCCTGAACCCCTTAACTATGATGACGTAGCACACCCCCATTCATCTGATGGCAAGATAAAAGACAACATATTGGACCCTAATATTACAGGATCAAACATATCAAAGTATCTGGAGAAGGTGAGGACTGAGTCAGAGTCGTGAGTGTGGTGCTGGAAAAACACAGCAGGTCAGGCAGCATCTGAAGAACAGGAGAATCGACATTTCAGGCATAATTCCTGATGAAGGGCTAATGCCTGAAACGTTGATTCTCCTGCTCCTCAGATGCTGCCCGACCTGCTGTGCTTTTCTAGCACCACTCTCTTGATTTCAAAGTGCCCACTTTCCTGGCCAAAACTTTGAGCTCCAGAAGAGAGTGGCAGCAAATATCCCTAAGAAACCATTTGTGAAAAAACAAAATAGGGAAAGACCCAAGGGAATCTGGATAGCAGAAGAGAGATCGCCGGAAGAATATTTGGAGACAGATACTCTACAGTGGAGAGACAGGATGTGACATATATATGGAGAACCACAGAGGAGAACTCCTAATCGTGTTAGCACTGAAACTTCCTGACAAAATAGCATTCAGGCTGCTGAGTTAGCAGCTGTGGTCTACATGATCAGCCACTCTGAAAAATATCCCCCAGCAGCAGTCAGACACTCAGACAGCATGTATGTCTGCATCCATTCAACTGACTTCCTGTCACTGGGGGAAGATAGAGTATTTGTTTCAGCAGACAGGAAACCATTACTGTCTGCACACCTGCTCAAATTTATTCTCCAAACTGCCCAAGATTGTGAATGTGCTACCATTAAGGTTAGAGCCTGCCCCCGACTGGGAACCCAAGTGCAGACGATTTGGCTGAGAAGGGCGCCCATAAAGAAGGATGGCAGCTCCCTCCCGCCCATTTCAGAACAAATAGATGCCATCGCTGGGAGCCAAACCAAGGTTAAAGATATGTTGTAGGCTCAGAGCAGTGATGCCAAGTTGAAGCAATACAGGAAGGAGCAAGCTTCTCCTTGTATAGCAAGTGGGAGGACAAATTAAGTACTAAGGATGGACTTGTTCTCAAAGACGAATGGTATGTGGTACCAGTCCAGGACTGAATTCAAGTGATTTATCTATGCCATGACATCCTGGTCATCTTGGACATTTTGAACAAATGGATAGATGCTTTCCCCACTTGAATTAACACCACTAGTGTTGTAGCTGACATCTTAATTTGGTACATTTTCACTAATGGGGTCTTCTGCGCAGCATTTCAGGGAAGACATTCACAACCCAGAAAATGCAGGCAGTGATGAATAAACTTGAAATGAGCAAAAAGTTCCACATTCTTCTGCCATCATCAATCAAGTGGAACTTTGCGAAAGGTCATCTAGTAAAACAATTCAACCAGGAATGTAATTTTACCCTTTATCTTGGAACTCACCCTCCAGTTCAATTAGATTCATACCCTGTATTCCAGTGACCGGGCATTCCTTGGGAGACATCAACTCCTTAATAGGACAGAACCTGAATTCAAAGTCCTCTGTCATGAGAAAATGGTGAAAATTTTACTAGAAAATGTACAAGGTGCACACAAAACAGCAGCCAACAGAGTGTTGGAAAGGATAAAACAGAGTAAGGTTGAATGGTAAACCCAGTAGAATACAAGGTAGGGCAGTGGGTGATGTTACTCATTTTCTAGCCAGGAACAGGTATTCAGCTTTGCAATCAGTGGTGTTCAAGACCAGCCCATCCGTGTGCAGAATTTTGCTGGGTACAGCAGAAACTGGCTGGAACCATATCAATCACTTAAAGGCTTGTAGAGCCCAAAGCAACAGCTACCAACTCCACAGGGGGAACTGGGGGATACGAACCCTAACCCAAGTTCTGCTCTGGATCCCAAATCAGTCATTAATCCCGATCTAGTCTGAATACCTGCTTCCTATTCTGGATCAGCCCTGGACACTGTCCCTCCTGAGGCCTCAACTTCAGGAACTGACCCACAGCTGGCCCCATCAATTCCAACCAGAAGATGCAGGGCCTCAGCAACCAGTAGCTCTGAAGTGAAAGTGATGGTTAGAGACAGTCCGTCTGATGACCACCCAGGGCCACAAAATGGGCTGGTTTTAAAGCACACAGACAAAACCCTGTATAACAACATATACCACATATTGGTACCGGTCATATTAGATATATCCGGAATCCAGCTGCTTCAGTGACTATTAGGACAGAAAACTGAGATAGCTACAGGGGAGGCGAGACCCAGGTCAGTGGGGAGTAGTAAAAGAGATATGTTGAATGAGTTAGCCAAAGCTTGCAGAGCAGGAATGCCCATAGTCAATACCCTCATGTTAGTTCATTTGAATAATAAACTTAGATCTTTAACCTAGCAAGTTAAATAGACCTTGGATAAAATTAATGTGAACAATAGACAAGATGCCAAGGGGGAAAATAAAAGAAACTCAGGCAGACTAACACCTGGTAACGGTGCTGGTCAGAACCATAAACAAGATCATGCGGGGAAATATAGATGATGACAGTACACAGCAGAATAGGACCCTGGGCAGCATTTATGGCCAATGGATGATCAAACACTTATAAAGCCATAGAGTCAAACAGAATGGAAATAGACCCCCACGGTCCAACCAGTCCATGCTGACAATGTTCTCAAACCAAACTAGTCCCAACTGCCTGTACTTGGCCAGCATCTCTCCAAACCTTTCCTATTCATGATCCTATCCAAATGTCTTTTAAACTTTATAACTGTACCTGCATCCACCACTTCTGGCAGTACATTCCACACACGAACAACTTCCTGTCTAAAAAGGTTGTCCTCATGTCCTTTTTCAAACCTTCCTCCTCACACCTTAAAAATATGACCCCTAGTTTTAAACTCCCCCACCCTGTTTACAAACCTTGAGTGGGCTAAGCAAGGGCAGGTTCTATCTTGGATCAGTGATGAGCAAATTGAGCACTTGTTCTGTGGGAAGAGATACCCCAGCATTTCAAATTGTCAATTACGGCAACGACCAAGGTCTGGTTTAACAACGATTGTAAGGGGATCCCAGGAAACACAGTAGAGATGGGCACTGGGGAATCCCAAACATAACAAGTTACAAGTCTTTGAGGTGGAAAATATCAGCATTATCCATGATGGAGCATGGTTGGAATACGACAGCACTCTTCCATATGCTGCTGAGAAAGAGGGTAGGCTTGTAGGTACCACTCTGGATAAATGTCAGCAGACAAAAGAAGTAATTGTGTGCCTCTACACTGCACTTTCAAATGTACATGCCTTGTGTGATTTCAGACAAATGCCACTCTAAATTGTACTGCAGAGATTGGAGCCTGAACAGACATTACCAGGATAGCATATGGAAGGCACAGGAAGAATAGAGTATAAAAACTTCCCTAAAACAATCTAAAACACCACTTTTTGTATTAGGTCACACATGCCAGCCAAGGAAGTCCTAATCGAGCTCACACACATCCACAGGAGTGAGACCTTTGTAAATGTCAGCTAGGAACT
Organism: Hemiscyllium ocellatum; assembly: GCF_020745735.1. Taxonomy (NCBI): domain Eukaryota; kingdom Metazoa; phylum Chordata; class Chondrichthyes; order Orectolobiformes; family Hemiscylliidae; genus Hemiscyllium; species Hemiscyllium ocellatum. The sequence continues at coordinate 40,422,386 of NC_083420.1, read as the reverse complement.
CAAGCAAACATCAGGAGAATATTAGGGGAACTACGATACTGACTTGAACTCCTACCAGAAAAGAGAATGAAGCCGAGCATTTCTGAAGAAAATTTCGCAGAAGTCTAATACAAACAAGTCTACAATACAGCCTAAATGAAGGTTGAAATCATATGTATCAATGAAACAAAAATAAATTTAACACAGTACATTTTAAAAAATGGAAGAAAGCTGCTCTCTGTACATTACCTCTCATAGAACGCTGCTGTGTCAGCAGACGACACCAAAGCATGCGCAGACACCAGCGCACACACAGAATGGCAAGACCATTGGCACATGCACGGAATGAAGCGCACAAACTGATCCTGACTGGAATTGCACTATTGCCAATGGAGGGAAGCGTTCCCCAAAATACCATTATCTAATTTTTCAGCGACGTTATCGCCAAATTGTGCTGCTGAAACGCACGTTATCCCAGAACTACCTGTACTGCTGGAAAGAGACGTGTTGACAAACTCAAGAATGTCAAATTTCAAATGACTGCAAGCATTTATACTACAAGAGAAGAAGCTGCTGACTGGTTGGAAAGTTGTATCTCATCTTACATTGATTATCTTACATTGGTTCTTACTCAAGTTATTAATGCTCTCAGGGTTGTCCTGCAAATGCTGCCCAAACAAGGATTCAGGAGATATTTTGTTTTGCAATGTAAAAGCATGGGCCGGTTGAGTAGAGTATGAGTACCTGATACATTAAGAAAAATCAAACAGTCGTGCTGTTTAATTCAATCAGCCAATCTCTGAGATGTACAGCCTATGTACCCAACATTATACTGGCACTGGCCTTTTCAGCCCCTGAGACACTTAACCCTGTCCATTCACTCACCTTACAAGCATGGCATAAGGTTAGAGGACTTCAAAGCAATCCTGTGAGCCAATGGTTATTCTGACCAGATCATTATTTGCTGTTTATCAGACAAACTTGCAATTGAGTGAAGGCCATCATTTTTAATCTAGCCCAAACTACCCCGAAATGTAAGGTGCAGTTATTCCTCCATATGTGCAGGGGCTTCTGTTTCTGAAAACTCTCCTTGACTAATGAAATCAATGAGCGCAGACCCGTTAGGAAGAGGTTTAGAATCACAGAATCACAAGTTTGCCTGTAGATACTTAATTTTATTACTACTTACTTTTTTGATAGATAGGAAAATTCACGAGTCATGAACTCACAGATATAGAGGATTGATTGTATCTCAAAAATTTAAGCAATGGGTTAAGCAAGTTGTTTCACATTGTTACTTGTGGCTTCAATGAGTGGTATTTTCCTTTCGTTGGATATATTCTTCTGTCCAGAAAGATGTTCTGACTACTATGCAATTGAGCAATGTCAGGTATATATTTCAAAGCTGACACTGTGACAAGTACATAGACCACATGTCCCAATTGTTATCTGATCTAATGAAGCAGCTTGTTCCTTCCTTTGTTCATAATAGACTTCCATCACGCAAGTCAACCTCCCATCTATTCACTCATCTATATGCCTTGGCCTTGGGAAGGTAGCCAACATTGTAAAAGACCCCTCCCACCCCGGTTATAATCTCTTCTAACCTCTTCCATCAGGCAGAAGATGCAAAATCTTAAGCACATGCACAACAGATTAAAGAACAGCTTTTTTCTCGCTGTTATTAGACTTCTGAATGGGGGGACGTCTCAAATTGTAAATTTAATGTTGATCTTGTCCTTTGTGCACCTTTTCTGCTGCCGTAACTTTGTAATTCCTCCTCTGTTCCATTATCCTTATGCACTTTGCATAGTATGATCTGCCTGTTCAGCATGCAAAACAAAACTTTTCACTGTACCTAGGTATATGTGACAATAATAAATCAAACCAAATCAATTAAATCTGAAACTAGGGTCCTGACCTTAAATGCTAACTTTGATGGTATGAGACTCATATTGGCTAGGATGAGCCAATGGCAGGATAGTCAATGACAAACATTTAAAAAACACATGGATGAACTTCAAAAATTGTACATCCCTAACTGGTGTTAGGGAAGGTAGCTCAACCATGGCTAACAAGGAAAATCAGGGATAACGTTAAAGCCAAAGAGGAGGCATATAAGTTGGCCAGAAAAAGCAGCAAACCGGAAGACTGGGAGAAATTCAAAATTCAGCAGAGGATGACAAAGGGCTTAATTCAGAAGGGGAAAATAGAATATGAAAATAAGCTTACAGAAAACATTAGAACTGACCACAAAAGCTTCTATAGTTAGGTGAAGAGAAAAAGACTGGTGAAGACAAATGTAGCTTTCTTGCACTTAGAATCAGTTGAATGCATAATGAACAACGATGAAGAAGACAAATAGCTTTCTGGAAATGCTAGGAGGTAGAGGATCAAGCATGAAGGAGGAACTGAGGGAAATCCATATTAGTCAGGAAATGGTGTTGGGGAAACTGATGGGATTAAAACCCAATAAGTCCCCAGAGCCTAATGCTCTGATTCCCAGAATACTTAAGGAAGTGGCCTTAGAAATAGCAGATGAATTGATGATCATTTTCCAGCATGCTGTAGACTCTGGAAGAGTTTCAATGGATTGAAAGGTAGCTAATGTAATCCCATTCTTTAGAATAGGAGGGAGAGAGAAAATGGGAAATTATAGGCCAGTTAGCCTAACATAGGTTGTGGGGAAAATGCTGGAGTCAATTATTAAGAATGTAATAACTGAGCCTTTGGAAAGCAGTCACAGAATCAGTCCTAGTCATCATGGATTCACTAGAGGGAAATCATGCTTGAGGTATCTTCTGGAAATTTTTGAGGATGCAACCAGTAAAGTGGACAGGGTGAATCAACAGATGTTCTGTATCTGGACTTTCAAAAGGCTTTTGACAAGCTTCCACAAAAGAGATTAGTAAGGAAAATTTAAACTTGTGCTATCAGAGGTTATGTATCAGCGTGAATAGACAACTGGTTGGCAGAAGGAAGCAGAGACTTGGAATAACCGAGTCCTTTTCAGGGTGGCAGGCAGTGATGCAGGGTTCAGTGCTGGAACCCCAGCTGTTCACAATGTACATAAACAATTTGGACAAAGGAATTTAATGTAATATCTGCAGATTACACTAAACTGGGTGTTGTGAGGAGGATACTAAGAACCCGCAGGGTGACTTAGGCAGACTTGCTGAGTTGGCAAATACTCGACAAATGCAATAACATGTGGATAACTGTGAGGTTATCCACTTTGGTGGTAAAACAGGAAGGCAGATTATTATCTGCATAGTAGCAGTTTAGGAAAAGGTGAAGTACACCAAGGCCTGGATGTCATGGTGGAATTGTCACTGTAGGATGACATGCGGGTGCAGCAGGTGGTGAGGAAAGCTAATGGCTGGCCTTCATAGCAAGAGGGTTTGAGTATGGGAGTAAAGCTGTCTCGCTGCAGTTGTGCAGTGCCTTGGTGAGGCCACACCTTGTGTATTGTGTGCAGCTTTGGTCTCCTAGTCTGAGAAAGGACACTCTTATTATTGAGAGAGTCCAGTGAGGGTTCACCAGACTGCTTCCTGAGATGGTAGGACTGACATTATGAAGAAAGATTGGATCAGCTGGACTTGTACTCACTGGAATTCAGAAGAATGGGGGGGGGGGGAGGAATCTCACAGAAACAAATAATCCTGATGGAACTGGTTAGATTAGATGCGGGAAGAATGTTCCCGAAGGTGAGGAAGTCTAGAACTAAGGGTCACAGTCTAAGAATAAGGGGTGAGGCATTCAGGACCGAGATGAGGAAGAATTCCTTTGCTCAGAGAGTTGTGAACCTGTGGAATTGTCTCCTACAGGAAGCTGTTGGGGCCAGTTCATTAGATATTTTCAAGAGGAAGCTAGACAATGTCCTTGCCGCTAAAGGGATCAAGGGGCATGGAGAGAAAACGGGAATGGGATACTGAGATTGCACAATCAACCATGATTATATTGAATAGCAGTGCAGGCTTGATGGGCCGAATGGCCCATTTTCTATGTTTCTATGTTTCTAAATACTCAAGCAACTTGTGATTGCAAAATCCCGATAAAAGAGTAAGTTCACAAAGGCTAGCTTATTATGCAATGATTGCTAAATGTTATTGAGTAAAAATGTGTCATTTATTAGATATGAAACAGATATAAAGATTAAAAATGCATACAGACAAAAGATACATAGAAAGATGAAAGTCCAATCTATTGCTGTAATCTCCCCTTACTTTCTCAAAGAGTTTAAATGATCTTGTAGCGCAGATTGAAATTGGCAGGTACAATGTTATTACAGAAGCAGCTACAAGGGGATCAGGGCTAGGAACTAAATATTAAAGGATGTGCAACTTATCGAAAGGATAGGCAGATAGGCAGAGGGAGGTGGGGTTGCCATGTCAGTAAGAAACAAAATTAAATTGAAAGCAAGAAGTGACACAGAGTCAGAAGGCATAGAATCTGTATGAGTAGATTTGAGGAAAGGACAAAATCCCCTGATGGGAGTTACGTACAGGCCTCCCAACAGTAGTCTGGCAGTGGGGACGAAATTAAATCAGGAGATCGAAAAGGCATGTAAGAAAAGTGCTATTACAATAATCACCATAATCATTACAATAACCAGCCTCAATGAATCCCAACGCGGACTCCCAGCCTCGAGGGTGAAGCCCAGTGCAGACTCCCTGTTTTAGAAAGACTGTAATTCTGAACTTTTACCTATATTTCTTCATTTTCTAATTTATACCTGAACTTTTGTACCTAGGTATTTTTGTACCTTTGATATCACTGGAAATGGTGACTTTGTACACTTCTTGCTGTACTCGTGTATCCCTGAGTACATGACAATAAACCTAATTCTAAATTCATGGGGGGATGTTCAATATGCAGGTAAACTGGAAAAATCAGATTGATGGTGGATTTCAAAAAACAAATTGTGGAATTCCATAAGTTGTTTTTTGAAGCAGCTTGTGTTAGAGCCCACTAAGGTGCAGGCAACTCTGGACTTGGTGATGTGTAATGAGGCAAACTTGATTAGAGATCTGAAGACGAAGGAACCCCTCGGGGATAGTGACCATAATACATTAGAAATCACCCTACAGTTTGAGATGGAGGAAGTGGAAACAGATGTAACAGTGTTATGACTGAGTAAAGGTAACTACAAAAACACGAGGGAGGAGCTGGAAAGGAAACCCAACAGAGAAGATAATGGAGCAGCAATGGCAGGGGTTTCTGGGGATAATTCAGGAGCACAACGGAAATTCATCCGAAGGAAGAACAAATATTCTAAGGGGAGGAACGAGACAACTATAGTTGACAAGGAAAGCCATGGACATATAAAAGCAAAAGAAAAAGCATACAATGTGGTGAAGATTAGTGGGAAGCCAGACGATTGGGAAACCTTTAAAAACCAGCAGAGGAGAGCTAAGGAAAAAAGGGTGAAGAAGATGAAATATGAGAGTAAGCTAGCTACTAATATAAAAGATGATTACAAGAGTTTTTTTAACATATATATGAAAGTAAGAGAGAGGCAAGAGTGGATGTTGGATTGTTGAAAAGTGAAACTGGAGAATAAGCAATGGGGAACAAAGAAATGGCAGAGCAACTGAATAGGTACTTTACATCAGTCTTCATGGTAGAAGATACCAGTAGCATTCTAAAACTTCAAGAGAGTCAGGGCAGAAGTGAGTGTCATGACCACTAAGGGGAAGGTGCTGGGGAAGGTGAAACATCTGAGGATGCAGATTGTAGAGGTACTGGGGGTGATCATTCAGGAATCACTGAAGTATTATAAGCTCCTGGGGAAGGAAGCAGAAGATAGGAAACTATAGGCTGTTTATCCCGACCTCAGTCATTAGTAAGATTTTAGAGTCAATTTTTGAGATTGCGGAGTACTTAGAAGTGCATTAAAATAGGGCTGAGTAAACATGGCTTTGTCCAGAGGAGGTCATTCTTGACATAATCTGTCAAAAGTCTTTGAAGAGGTCATGAGAAAGTTAGACAGAAGAGAGCCAATGGATGTGATCTATTTGGATTTCCAAAAGGCCTTTGACAAGGTGTCACACAGGAGACTGCTAAATACAATAAGGGCAAGGTACTGTCAGAGACAGCAGATTAGCTGACTGGCAAAAGGCAGAGAATGGGGATAAAGGAGCCTCTTTCAGATAGCTGCGTGTGACTAGTGGAGTTCCACAAGAGTCAATGTTGGGACCATAACTATTCATGTTCTAAATTCTTCACTGGAAAAAGGAACTGAGACAGTTGTTGCTAAGTTTGCATTTATGCAAAGGTAGGTGGAGAGATCGGTCGTGCTGGGGAAGTGGAGAAGCTGCAGAGGGTTTGTACAGGCTAAGACGAGGCAGATGGAATACTATGTGGGAAAGTGTGAGGTTCTACACTTTGGTAGGAAGAATGAAAGAGTAAAATATTTCCTGATTAGGGAAAAATTTCAGATATCTGAAGGGATTTGGGAGTCCCAGTTCATGATTCTCTTAAGGTTAACATGCAGGTTCTGTTGGCGGTTAGGAAGACAAATGCAATTGTAGTATTCATTTCACAAGGGGTGGAGCACAAGAACAGGGATGAACTGCTGAGACTGTGTAAGGATCTGGTCAGACCACATTTGGAATATTGTGAACAGTTTTGGGCCCCAGATCTGGATAAGGATATGCTAGCCTTGGAGGGGGTCCAGAGGAGATTTATAAGAATGATCCTGAGAATGAAGGGCTTGTCATAGGAGGAATGGTTGAGGACTCTGAGTCTGGACTCATACTCAGATGGAGTTTAAAAGAATGAGAGGGATCTCAGTGAAACTTACAGAATAGAAACATGGAAGATAAATGCAGAGGTAGGTCACTCATCATTTTGAGCCTGAACCACCATTCAATATGATCATGGCTGATCATGCAATTCAGTATCCCACTCTCTTTTCCATCCATACCCTTTGATCCCTTGGCCACAAGGACCATGTCCCCCTTCATCTTGAATATATCTAACAAACTGGCCCCAGCATATTTCTGTAGGAGAAAATTCCACAGGTTCACATCTCTCAGAGTGAAGAAATTCTTTTTCATCTCAGTCCTGAATAGCTTATCCCTTATTTTTAGACTGTTATCCCTGATTCTGGACCATCCCAACATCGTGAACATTCTTCTAGCCTGTCCAACCCCACCAGGACTTTATATGTTTCTGTGAGATCCCCCTTCATTGTTCTAAATTCCAGCGACCATAAGCTCAGTCAATCCTGTCATCCCAGGAAGCAGTCTGGTGAACCTTCACTGGATTCTCTCCATACTAAGGCTGTCTTTTCTCAGACTAGGAGACCAAAACTGCACACATTCTCAAGGTAAGGCTCTGTATAACTGCAGCAAGACATCCCTACTCCTGTACTCAAATCCTCTTGCTATGATGGCCAGCATGCTATTAGCTTTCCTCACAGCCTGTTGCACCCACATGCCAACCTTTAGTGACTATTCCACCATGACACCAGATTTTGTTGCACCTCAATTTGTCCTAAACTGCTGCTATACAGATAATAATCTGTCTTCCTGTTTTTGCCACCAAAATAACATTATATTGCATTTGCCAAATATTCGCCCACTCAGCCAATCTGTCATGGTCACCCTTACAGCCTCTTAGTATTCTCCTCACAACACACACAGCCACCCAGCTTAGTGTCATCTGCAAATTTGGAGACACTGCATTCCAGTTCTGCATCTAAATTGTTAATGTATATTGTGAACAGCTGGGGTTCCAGCACTGAACCATGCGATACCCCACTCATCACCGCCTGCCATTCTGAAAAGGACCCGTTTATTCCAACTCTCTGCTTCCTGTCTGCCAACCAGTTCTCTCTCCATGTCAATACATTACCTCCAATACCATAAGCTTTAATTTTCCTTGCTAATCTCTTGTATGGAACTTTGTCAAAAGCCTTTTGGAAATCCAGATACAGGACATCTGTTGATTCACCCTTGTCCACTCTACTGGTCACATTCTCAAAACATTCCATAAGATATATCAAGTATGATTTCACTCTAATGAATCCATGCTGACTAGGACCAATTCTGTTACTGCTTTCCATACCCTGAATTATTACATCCTTAATAATTGACTCTAGCATTTTCCCCACTACTGATATCTCAACTCCAACATCACCACCTCAATACTGGGGGTTTGGATAGAGCAGACGTGAAGAAGATATTTTCACTAGTAGGACAGGCTAGTGAGGAACCAATCCTTTAGAACTGAAGCAAGGAGAAATTTCTTAAGCCAGAGGTCGGTGAATCTATGGAGCTCCTTGCTGCTGTTGAGGGCAAGTCATTGAGCGCATTTAAGACAGGGGTGGATAGATTCTTGATTAGTAAGGGGATCAAGAGTTACAGTGAAAAGGCAAGAGAATAGGGTTGAAATATTCAGCTTTGATCGAATGGTGGAGCAGGCACGGTAGGCCAAATGGCTTAATTCTGTTCGTCCAGGATGACACGGTGGCTCAGTGGTTAGCACTGCTGCCTCACAGCACCAGGGACCCGGGTTCAATTCCTGTCTCGGGCAACTGTCTGTGTGGTGTTTGCACTTTCTCCCTGTGTCTGCGTAGGTTTCCTCCGGGTGCTCCGGTTTCCTCCGACAATCCAAAGATGTGTAGGTTAGGTGAATTGGCCATGCTAAATTGCCCACAGGGTTAGGTGCATTAGTCAGGCATCTGGGTGGGTTACTCTTCAGAGGGATGGTGTGGACTTGTTGAGCCAAAGGACCTGTTTCCATACTGTAGGGGATCTGATCTAATCTACGTCTTATAGCCTGAGGTGAAGGGGTTAAAAGCATGAAGTCTAAATTCAGCAGCTGTGATGGCTTTTGCAGTTGAAGGGTTAGAAGATGCTTGTCCAGGTAGACTCAGTAAATAGAGAAGGTGTTGAGAGAGCGAAGGTTTCTTGTTCTTCACTCATTCTGATGGCACTTTCAGACAGTCTGAACCCTTTCAGCAGATCCATGTTTTATTTTTGAAGAAGCCTTTTTCTTAAGCTGAGAACTCTCTACATTGAGGATGTGATCTCTCAGAGTGCTCCCTGCTGAGTCCTGTTCCAAAATGGTGTGTCACAGCCTCACACTGATCAAACTTAAGATTGCTGTTTTGTTATTTTTTTGATGATTCATTGTCCTACAAAGTCAATTACGCTGAAATTCCCTGTGGGGGTTTCATCTGGCTTTTCGCTTGTCTCAAATGTTTTGAATTTTACACTTTCACAGACCTGTCGTGTTCTCAGAGGGGTTAATTAAATTTTAAATAGATTCCCTTGTGACTAATATTGAAATAACACATCAAACTGCTTGCCTTTTTTGGCTGAAGTTGAATCAATAAAGGAGCTATGTGACTTCTAGAGACCATGTTTTAGACATTGTGATTATTTTAAAACGTCCAATTAGGCTACTTTATAAAATATATAGTATTATAATTACATTGTTGTGAGTTATGTATAATTTCACAATTACACAATGCTTGCTGAACAATCCTGAGTGCACCAATAATGACACTAACAAGCAACTTAAGATGATCTTTTGAGCTCAGAACATGTCTCATTTATGCCTGCTGGTTCAAAGCAATATACAGATAATTTATACATAGTGATCCATTCTCTGCAAGCAAAAAAGATATGTTCAAGCATTGAGTCTTCTTTGAATTACTTAGGGTACTTATAGTTGCCATTCCCTTCTCCATGACAATGCTTCAACCAATCAGATGTGGAGATGCAGACATTGGACTGGGGTAGACAAGGTCAGATGTCACACAACACCAGGTTATAGTCATTGAGTCATACAGCACAGAAACAGACCCTTTGGTCCAACCAGTCTGTGCCGAACATTATCCCAAAATAAGCTAGTCCTACCTGCTTGCTCCTGGACCACACCTTTCCTATTCATGTACTTATCCAAATGTCTTTTAAACATCATAATTGTGTCCACATCTACCATTTCCTCAGGAAGGTCATTCCATATACCAAGTACCATCTGTGTAAAAAAAAATCCCCTCATGTCCAGTTAAGGAAGGATGCAAATGTGTTGCGGTTCAGAGAAAGTTTACCAGAATAATGCCTGGAATGGGCAGAATGTGTAATGAAGAATGGTTGGATAGACTAGGCTTGTATCCACTAAAGTTTACAAAAGTAAGAAGCAATTTGATTGAAAATTGTAAAGTCCTGAGAGATCATGGCAGGGTAGATGTGGAAAAGATGTTTCCCCTTATGGGAGATTCTAGGCGTCACTGTTTAAAAATCAGAGGTCGTTTATTTAAAGCAGAGGTTAGGCTTTTTTCTCTCAGAAGGTCATGGGTCTTTGGAACTCTTTTCATAAAAAGGTGCTGGAAGCAGAGTCCTTATCCCACAAGTTTATTAGAAATCACAAGCTATTGGAGTGCTACTCCTTCATCAGTTTAAATTGCCATGGTCATCTGAAATTTGGTATAACTTGAATTTGTCCTGCTGGGTGCAGGACGAAGAGCTTTGGCCACACACCCTTTTTTCAACAATATTTAAGTTGCATACTTACAAGCAACAATTTCATTGAATTAATCGCCATTTTCTTGTGGTGAGCAGTTATTTGTCCTCCACTCCTGAGGACAAGATCCATTACCAATCCATTCCTCACATCTGAAACCAGGATTCATCTTTTGGCAGGCTCACCAACCTTTAGAAAAGACAATTTGCATTTATATAGTGTCTTGCACAGTTTCAAGACATCTTAAAGTGCTTTTCAGCAAATGAAGTAATTTTGAAGTATTTCATAATGTAGAGAACAATCAAAACAAAGTTATTAAATTGTAGGAAGGTTACACTATAAAAGGAGGCTTTTGATCCTTTGTGTATAAACTGGCAATCAGCAAAAGTAACTCACCAAGTCATTCTCCCTCACCTTTGTAGCACTAAAGGTGTTCTTTTTTATCACAAATAATTGGTAAATTCTCTTTGAAAACCACAATCGAAGCTGCTTCCATCACACTGTCAGGCAATAGATGTCTAAACATTTAAAAAAGATTTTTTTTCCCTGTTGCTTCAGTTACCAATAACCCAAATTTAATGACATCAAGTTTTTGACCTTGCTTCCAATAGGAACATTCTTTCTGTCTCCATTCAGATTCTTTGTGATGTTAAATGCCTTTATCAAGTATGCTTTCAAATGTGTTCTCTCTACAGAGGGCCACCCCAACTTCTCCAATCTGTCCATGTAATTGAAATCCTTTCTGCACCTTTCAGTCTTCATATCTTTCCTGAATTTTTGTGCCCAGAATTGAACAAAATAATTCAGAAGTGACCAAGCCAAAATAATATAAAACCCAAATAGAGGAAAAAGGGGAATTAAATATGGGTTAGGTTTTATGTTCCCTCACAATATGATGCAAGGCCCTTCTTGTCATCTAATCACCTTCGGCTTGCAGAAACCTTTATAGTTGGAGGGAAGTATGCAGAGGTGTAGAGGCATCGGGCAGCTCACCAGCTCTTGAGCCTGTTGACATTCTTTAATAGACAATTAATGGAAAAACAATGCTGCTTATTAGGGTTTTGCAATGAATAGGATAGCACCATTGTCTATGTCTAATCCAGCCATTCTGCAATAACCCCACATATTGGCTGCAATCAGTGAATAAAAAATGAGGTCTGCAGATGCTGGAGATCACAGCTGCAAATGTGTTGCTGGTCAAAGCACAGCAGGTTAGGCAGCATCTCAGGAATAGAGAATTCGACGTTTCGAGCACAAGCCCTTCATCAGGAATAAGAGAGAGAGCCAAGCAGGCTGAGATAAAAGGTAGGGAGGAGGGACTAGGGGGAGGGGCGATGGAGGTGGGATAGGTGGAAGGAGGTCAAGGTGAGGGTGATAGGCCGGAGTGGGGTGGGGGCGGAGAGGTCAGGAAGAGGATTGCAGGTTAGGAGGGCGGTGCTGAGTTGAGGGAACCGACTGAGACAAGGTGGGGGGAGGGGAAATGAGGAAGCTGGAGAAATCTGAATTCATACCTTGTGGTTGGAGGGTTCCCAGGCGGAAGATGAGGCGCTCCTCCTCCAGCCGTCGTGTAGTTGTGTTCTGCCGGTGGAGGAGTCCAAGGACCTGCATGTCCTCGGTGGAGTGGGAGGGGGAGTTAAAGTGTTGAGCCACGGGGTGATTGGGTTGGTTGGTTCGGGCGGCCCAGAGGTGTTCTCTGAAGCGTTCCGCAAGTAAGCGGCCTGTCTCCCCAATATAGAGGAGGCCACATCGGGTGCAGCGGATGCAATAGATGATGTGTGTGGAGGTACAGGTGAACTTGTGGCGGATATGGAAGGATCCCTTGGGGCCTTGGAGGGAAGTGAGTGTGGAGGTGTGGGCGCAAGTTTTACATTTCCTGCGGTTGCAGGGGAAGGTGCCGGGGGTGGAGGTTGGGTTGGTGGGGGGTGTGGATCTGACAAGGGAGTCACGAAGGGAGTGGTCCTTGCGGAACGCTGATAGGGGAGGGGAGGGAAATATATCCTTGGTGGTGGGGTCCGTTTGGAGGTGGCGGAAATGGCGGCAGATAATACGTTGTATGCGCAGGTTGGTGGGGTGGTAGGTGAGAACCAGTGGGGTTCTGTCTTGGTGGCGGTTGGAGGAGCGGGGCTCAAGGGCGGAGGAGCGGGAAGTGGAGGAGATGCGGTGGAGGGCATCATCGATCACGTCTGGGAGGAATCTGCGGTCCTTGAAGAAGGAGGCCATCTGGGCTGTGCGGTGTTGGAATTGGTCCTCCTGGGAGCAGATGCGGCGGAGACGAAGGAATTGGGAATATGGGATGGCGTTTTTACAGGGGGCAGGGTGGGAGGAGGTGTAGTCCAGGTAGCTGTGGGAGTCAGTCGGTTTATAATAGATGTCTGTGTTGAGTCGGTCGCCCGAGATAGAAATGGAAAGGTCTAGGAAGGGGAGGGAGGAGTCTGAGACAGTCCAGGTCACCCCGTGGCTCAACACTTTAACTCCCCCTCCCACTCCACCGAGGACATGCAGGTCCTTGGACTCCTCCACCGGCAGAACACAACTACACGACGGCTGGAGGAGGAGCGCCTCATCTTCCGCCTGGGAACCCTCCAACCACAAGGTATGAATTCAGATTTCTCCAGCTTCCTCATTTCCCCTCCCCCCACCTTGTCTCAGTCGGTTCCCTCAACTCAGCACCGCCCTCCTAACCTGCAATCCTCTTCCTGACCTCTCCGCCCCCACCCCACTCCGGCCTATCACCCTCACCTTGACCTCCTTCCACCTATCCCACCTCCATCGCCCCTCCCCCTAGTCCCTCCTCCCTACCTTTTATCTCAGCCTGCTTGGCTCTCTCTCTTATTCCTGATGAAGGGCTTGTGCTCGAAACGTCGAATTCTCTATTCCTGAGATGCTGCCTAACCTGCAATCAGTGAAGCCTTACCCCCTAGCTTTCTCTAATTCCTGTTGAAATTAGAAAAGGTAACCTGAAAATTTCAGGCTCTATGGCAGTAGGCATTGAGTTTCTGGCCCAAATTGAGTTTCTTACAGCCTGTGCACATAAACTAGAATTGGAAGTGTTACAAGTGATCAGGCAAGATTGTCACTTCCCAAGCAACTATCTCATTCAATAAATAGTCATTTTCTCATGATGGACAATTTTCTTCTCCTCTCCTGCAGCCAAGGTCCATTGCCTAACCGTTCTTCATATTTTCTTCCTTCATTCATTGTATTCCTTCAACCAAGTTGTCATTTGCTTTGCTTGATACCTCAAACCTTTTTCAACATTCAATATTCAGCAACTTCTCTCTTTTAAAATCAGGTTGCTTGAAGTCAAGATATTCAGGATCTATTAGCTGAGGAAGATCCCTTCTTGGTCTTAATCCCTCTTCTACTTTGGTGATGCCGGTTTTGGACTGGGGTGTACAAAGTTAAAAATCACACAACAACAGGTTTATTTGAAAGCACCAGCTTTCAGAGCACTGCTCCTTTATCAGGTGGTGTGGAGTATAAGATTGTAAGACACAGAATTTATAGCAAATGTTTACAGTATAATGCAACTGAAATTATATATTGAAACAGACTTGGATTGTCTGTTAAGTCTCTCATCTTTTAGAATGATCATGTTGGTTTCAGTTCTTTCATATGTAAATCCCAGAACTTCTTTTTAACAAGTTACATTCTCAAGTGAAGTTTAACAATAAGTGCTGTGTTGTCTCAGATAATGCATTGAAAGTGTGAAGTGCCCTGTCTGAGGCTGTCTGTGCCACAATGTTGAGACTGATTCGATTTCTAAAAAAGGGACTTACAGAATCTCATACGGATTCATGCAGATTTTGAGCAAACTAAAATATAATTCTGCATATACAAATTCACCCCACAAAAAAGTTTGTATGTGGGTGTGTGGTTTTGTGTGTGTGTGTGCGCGCATGTGTGTGTGTGTGTGTTGGGGGGGTGGTGGTGGGTGTACATGTGTCTGTGAGAGTGTATATGAGTATGAGTGTGAATGTAAAGGGGTATTAATCTGTAAGAGGGTGTGTGTGTGGGTGTGTATGTGTGAGCGTATGAGAGAGAGCTTGTGTGTGAGAAAGGTTCTAAAGGAGTGTGTGTGTGTGTGTGTGTGTGTGTGTGTGTGTGTGTGTGTGTGTGTGTGTGTGTGTGTGTGTGTGTGTCTGTGTGTGTCTGTGTATGTAGTGCATTGGGATCACCTGTAGTTTGACATGAACACAAGGTCCCTGTTGAGGCAATCCCCATGGGTACTGAACTTGGCTATCAGCCTCTACTTGATGGCTTTGCGTTTTTGCCTATCCTGAAGTCCGCCTTGGAGGATAGCCACCTGAAGGTCCGACTTCAAATGTCCCAGACCACTGAAGTGTTCTCTGACTGAAAGGGACCGTTCCTGTCTGTGGTCACTTCAATGGTCCACTTGTTATCTAAATCTTGCAGAGCCAAGGGAATTTAAATCTAGAGAGAGTCTTGACTTGGCTTCTCATAGTACACGAAGAGAAAGAGAAGAGGAATTACAATTACATCCTTACTTCACATACAACTATCAGTTAGTAGAAATGACTATTTAAGATAAGTTAGCATGCGCTTTACTGCAACTAAATGGATGAGATAAACAGGGGAGGAGACAAAGCAGCAGATTATCACAAACCCTGTGGTGAACATTGGGAACGCATTCCGCAAGTTAATTGCTCTTCATGCAAATACTATCTTGCTAATGTCAGTCGTAACTTACCTTTGAACCGATATCACAGAGAGCTACTCTTGCAATTTAACGATAAAGTAATTTTCTAAATTTAGATTTCCTTACTCTTAACTACCTTCTCTACCTCTTGTAAGATAACCTTTTAAACACTTCCTGACTGTAAAAACCCAATCTTTTCGCTATAACTTAGCCCCTGCTTCTGCAAATCAGTCTTGTAGCTCTTTTCCTCAATTATCTCAAGGCCAGAACAGGACACAGTGCTGAAGGTGTAGACCTTCTCAAGCACTTTACAGCATAGCTTCCTCTTAATTGTCTTATGTTCCACTATGCTCCTTTACCTTGCTTTCATTCATTCCATCCTAGAAATGATACACTCATTGTGCATATTCCCCACCACTGCTTGCTCAATTCCAAACTTCTCCTTTTAAGGTGTTGCAGGATTTTGATCTGCTGCTGGTCGTTAAATCCTGATTTCCCCACTCACCAAGTTTCACGTTCCCAATTTGTAGCTGGGATCCATTGTTGCCATTATAAGGCTGACATGAGCAACATGTGTTGCAGGCAAATCAATGAAGTATTGGCTGGTACTTTTTTCATTCCATTTCACTTTGGTCCATCTCACTCTTGATCAAAAATTCTCAGCCAGTGTTTGAATATATAATGTCCTTGAACTTTTTATTTATGAACAAACATACCCAGTATTAATCCTCTGAGAATTCCAAATAACAATCTAATTTCATGAAGCACATAGCTTATTCTATTCCTGTACCACGTGGCATCTGGATGTTAATTCTCAAATGTTCTCTGCATACTTGTCACTTGATTTAAAATGAATTGACTATTGCAATGTACCACAAGTCAAGACAAAAAAATCCGCCATGTATTTATAATAAGCAAGTATACACTACACACAATTCTCTCATTAATACCTGTGCATGAATATTAGATAATGACTATTTTGATAAATATAGGACAAATTGCATTCTCAGTAGCAATCAGGTAAATCATTGTCTGCTGAAGAACCCTATTGTTTTGAACAGAAGCATGCTGAGTTGAGTTACAATGTACCAAAACAAGATAATCAGACAAAAAGGTTGCACGTTTCGTGTAGAACAGCAGTGGGCACATCCAGTCAACCCAGAGGAGCAGAAGAGAAGTCTTTGCTGAACAGTTGCCATTAGGCAGATAGAATCCCACAGCACAAAAGGTGCCTGTTCAGCATAGTGTGTTTGTGAAAGAACTATCCAGTTAGTGCAACCATGCCTTGCTCTTTCCCTGCAGCCCTACAAATCTTTCTTTCCAAGTTTTTAT
This sequence comes from Hemiscyllium ocellatum, assembly GCF_020745735.1. Taxonomy (NCBI): domain Eukaryota; kingdom Metazoa; phylum Chordata; class Chondrichthyes; order Orectolobiformes; family Hemiscylliidae; genus Hemiscyllium; species Hemiscyllium ocellatum. The sequence continues at coordinate 40,405,936 of NC_083420.1, read as the reverse complement.
CCACTTTCAATTTGAAAGTGACAGTTGAATTTGCCAATATCAAATCAGACAGTACATTTCTGATCACTGCAAAACAAAATCTCTCTTTCCCTGGTTATTTTGCAAATAATTTTACATCTGATATCTATGATAACTGGCCCTTCTATCTGCCAACATAATTTCTCCCTTCATACTTTATCATTTTGAATTGGCTCCATTAAACCTCACTCTAACATTCTCTACTCTAAGAAGAACATACTCTTGCTCCTCCAATCTCTCTACCTCACTGTAGTCCCCCAGTCCTGGTAGTATATCTCCTCTCTGCCATCTGGGCATTGCATACTTCCTACAATGTGGCACCCAGCACTGAATATAGTGCTTCAGTTGGAGTCTAACAAGTAGTTTATGAAAGCTTAGCATAATTTCTTTGCTTTTGAATTCAATGACTATTATGCAACCCAGGATTCTGGGGGTACGACTTCCAGTTACGAGATGTAAATTGAAAAAGTCACATCACATGACAACTACAAAATGTGGCTCAGAGTGACAGGCTGCCTCTTCTCACATAGAACCATTGAATTGCAGAAAGAAGTTCCTCACCTTTTTTTTATTTCCTGCTCTCTTTCGTTACAATCATTTTCTCTGATGCATGTCTTTTCTTTCACAGCCTACTTACCAAGTGGAGAAGTATTTTCACAACAGGGCTAGTTCTTGTGATGTCTATTTCACTGTTACTGTCTATCCTTGTAATAAAGATACAGACTTATTATGTGTCAGCTGTGACTTTGTTTGTAGAACTCCAACCTCAAATGGTTGAGGGTTCAGGTTCTACTCCAGCAACTTGAACACAGAATCTAAGCTGGCACTGGGCAGTATTAAGGGAATGCTGAAACTTTGAATGTGCTGCTTTTTTAGAGATGTTGGTCTGAAACCCTGTTTGTGCTCTCCACACTATATTAGAAATAAAAAGAGGATTTCTCTCAGTATCCTATCCAATATTTATTACTCAACCAACATGCAAAGGTGGTATATATCTGGTTCACCTTCACAATGTTGTTTTGGAGAGCTCATAGGTGAATAGGCTGTCATACTTTACTAACTACAACAGGGATAATACATCAAATGCTCTTTAATGATTGTGATGCACTTTGGGACCATGAATGTCACCATTTGAATGCAGTTCTCTCCTTTTTTCTTCTTTGATTGCAATGAATGCTGAAATAGCGCTTCTATAATGACCCCTTTGGTTCCTCTTACTCCCTGACAGAAAATTAGACGATTGCAATCTCTCTCTTTAAGTTCCCACCATAAGTAGTAGATTTGAGTGCATCCGTCTTATTTTATACTCTAACCACCCATTTAATCTCCCATCTTATCAATGCATTCCCAGAGCTTCTTGACTAAACCTCCGTTCCCATTCCTTTGTCAGGGTGTTCACAGAGCTTCCTGTATACACTCCACCTCCTGCATCCTGTATTGTTGCAATCAGAGTACTTTAAACTGAAGTGTATAGAGGAATTTTTGCCAATGTCTGGTATTAAGTCAGTTTCTGTTCCAATTTCAGTATAGTGTCTTGTGTCACTGGCAATTTGTCTACAGATGTTCCACAGTTCCAAAAACAGAAATAGAAACCAGAAAATAAAGAGACAACAGTTCTCGATTCTCATGCTTTTCAATGTCATCTATTTAATGTCATCAGTTAGATTATATCCATGTAATCACTCCTGGGGTCCATTACTCCATATATTTAATGTTGCATTGATTTTTTTCCTTGGTGTTTGAACTCACTTATGAGCAGATTTTTTTTAACCTCTGTTGATTGCCTCTCGTATATTTAAGGATTCTTGCTGAAATTTATTAGTGCAATTATTCACTAGAGTTTTATACATTTACTGCATCATGTGATCAAGTCGCTTCATTGCTTTTTATATATTTATGGATTTCTTCACATGATTAAACCTTCCTGTCAAAGAGAGAGGTTTTACTGGGATGGAAAAGGTAAGATTTCGCTTGTGGGCAAATTTGTAGCTCTCTATAGTTGCTGCTTGGTGTTTCCAACTGTCCTAGATGATAATTAGTCTGCTGTGACTCAATGAACAGTTTGAGTGCCTCTGAATCAGAATGCTCTGAGTTCAAAACTCACTGGAACACAAAATCAATTTGGGCACTCCAGTATGGCAGTTGAGGGGGTGCTGCACTGTCAGAAGTGCTGTTTTTTCAGATCAGTTCTTGTCTGCTCTCCAAAGTGGACATGCAACATTGGATGGGGGAGAATGAGGAAAAGCAGGCAAATTTGCAGAAGAATTCCTGGTCAATATTTATCAACTACAGTAAATAGATTATCTGCTCATTAGTTGTGGAACTAATATATATAGATTAGTTGCAGTGTGTTTCCCACAGTGACGATGCTTCCAAATAACTAAAGGAACTGGAAAGCATTTTGCAATGCCTCTGAGTTTATGAAAGGTGACATAGAAAGTCTACATTTTCTTTTGGCCTCTATATCTAATGAAAAGTAGGATAGTAATAAAAGGCTTCATGTATTTAGGGAGTTCCTTGAGAATGTCAAAATTAAATAGCCTTTTCCAGACTTCTGTGGAAGGACTGAAGTTGTTTTTCATCTGCAGAAAGATCATCAAAAGGTGACATAAGCTATGTTTTCAACATGTATGGAATGGAAGATGATGTCAACTACGTTTGTGGACTAGAATCTAAGGGACACAAGGTAAGACAAATATTTAGCTAGTCAGCTAATTCCAGACGCTGATTTCCCTGACCTTGCTCCCCAAGAAATATTCATTTGCCAAATGCAAAAGCCATGAAAATATGAGCATTGACTAACTTTGGGTATTAGAGCTTATTTCTGTAGAAGTCCATCTCTCAACAGATTGAAGGGGTGGGCATGTATACTGCAGAAGCCTTGATGGTCTTTCCTTGGTCCATAATGGTTTGTGTTACTGTGAACAACATGACAGTATCAAGGCTTGCATTCTATTAATTTCATTGAATTTCAGGTAGCTCTGTAATATTATTGTAAATTAGGGACATTTTTGCTTTTTCCTCATTACATAGGAAACAGTATAAACTTGTTATTGCATTGTCGGCCAAAATTGTCTCATGAATTTATCAGTTACTATCACATTGAGGAACATTCAAAATGCACCCACTATTTTAATGGTTATCCAGAAACTAAACAGTCAAAAAAAGCTAAGTAATTTGATTAGTAAATTAGGGTAATATTGAAATCACTTGGCTTCTTGTGCCAGTATATTTTTCTCTTGAATTGTGATTCATACTTATAATAATCCACAACTGTGTGACCATGTGCTACACTGAAGTTAACGTGTGGTGTTAAATGAATATCCTTTCTGGATATTCTGCTTGGATACTGCATTTGGAACATGAGTTATCTGAGTTTCCTCACTTACTGAATAACCCTCTATGTTCTCTATTTACAGTGTGGGATATATAATGGATGAGCAACCCTTCAGAATCGGCAGGCAGATTAACAAATCAAAACCACTGCACAAGATCACATAATTATGCAAGCCTCTGTGTTGTACATAAAAACATAAGGCCCTAAATTTAATTTCTTCCCAACTCTCCTTCACCTCCATCATTCCATTTCTCTGAACCCAGATTCTATCCCTCCCCTCACCTCTGAGCCAGAAATGCATGGCATAAAGACTCATTCCATGAATCTGTTCTCTCAAAGCTGGCATTCCAGTCAAGCCTGGAGGGAAAGTTACACTTTTAGATGTGCAATCTAAACTGATAACGTGACTGGTGTTTCAGATTCATGCAAAAGATTCATCAAAATATAGACTGAAGAACAACAATAAAGTTCTCCCCAATTGAGATCTGGACAAGTTAGGAACATAGGCAAATACATGGCTGGTGGAGTATAATGTGGATAAATGAGAGGTTATTCACTCAGGAAGCAAAAACAGCAGGGACGTTATTATCTGAATAGGGATAGATTAGGAAAGGGGTATGTGTAATGAAATCTGGGTATCCTTGTTCTCAAAGTAATCAGTAGACAGTGAAGATGACAAATTGTATGGCAGTATTTATTGTGAGAGGATTCGAGTACAGGAGCAAGGATGATTTGGTACAAATGTACAGGGCGTTGGCAAGACCATGCCAATTATATTGCATGTAGTTTTGGTCTCCTTAACTGAGGAAGGATGTTGTGGCTGTTGAGGGAGGGCAAAGAAGGTTTTCCAGAATGATTCCTGGGAAGGTGGAACTGATGTAAAGGGAGAGATTAGATCTGTTAGGACTATATTCAGTAGAGATTAGAAGAATGAGGGGGGAATCACATAGAAACTAATAAAATTCAAACAGGATTAGACAGGGTTAGAAGCAGGAAGAATGTTCTCAATGACCAGGAATTCCAGAACCAGTAGTCTAAGTCTAAGGTTACAGATAAGACCTTTTAAGATAGAGATGAGGAGAAATTTCTTCATCCAGAGAGTGGTGAGCCTGTGGAATTATCTGCCACAGGAAACTGTTGGGGCCAAGACATTGAATACTTTCAAGAAAGATGTTGACGTAGTGCTTAGGACTAAAGGGATCGAAGGATTTGGGAAGGAAGTGGGAACAGGATACTGAGTTGAATGATCAGCCATGAACATATTGAATAGTGGAGCAGGTTTGAAGGACTGAATGGCATACTCCATCTAAATTCTATGTTTCTATGTTCTGGTCAATGTTCTTCCCTCAACCAATGTCATTTAACTTGTTATTGTTTTTAAGGGAATTTTGTTGCACAGGTCGACTGAGACAAGTCCTACAAAAGTGCCTATGGTTCTAAACCATCCCATTGATTGTAGAGTGCTTCATGACATTTGAGTATATGTAAAAAGCACTATAGAATTATGTATTGTTCTTCTTCTTTCTTTATCATTTTACTCCACCCACAATCTCTCCTGCTTTTGGGAGATCTCTATGTTGCTATGGCAGCTCATGTTTTATTCCAATTCACTGCCCTCCTTTTCTCTCTTTCTCACTCCTCTGCTTCTCTTACACTCTCTCTTCTCACCACCTCCTCCTTTCACATCACAGACACACATTCCCAAAGATTCCATTCATTTTCAAGAATGCAATTATTGAATCTAAAGAGAGCTCCTCTTAACTACAGGTGGTGGGAAAGGTTTAGGAGTAATACAGAGAATGCAATGAACACAAAAGCTCTTTAAATCTGCTGGGCCTGAAGGGCTGGTTAAAAAGTCACTTCCTAATGGACAAAATCCTCCTGTCTTCGATGCATCAAAGAATAAGCTCAAAATCAATGTGTGCTTCTATGTTTCAGTGTCATGGAAACAGTCGGTGCGTGTTTCCTCTGCTTTTCTCAGTTGATATTTACACTATGATATTCACTGCAACGATTCAGGGAGTAAACACTTGCAAGACAAATAATCCAACACTAAATAGGTGAAGGACTTGGTATACATAATTTACAACAAAACAAGCTGTTTTCTTTGTAATCATATTCAATATGTGTGTAGATGATAATTTAGTTGCTGTCCTCCAACAAATGTTATCATTGTTGTTTGATCCCTTGAACTCATGACTGATATTTGTCATAGTTCACCCTACTCTCCTACATAAAGGATCAGCTCCTGCACAGACTGACAAACTGTTGATCATGGACTGACAGTGCAGTTCCTAAGAGTATCTCTTTTAACCCCACTTTGCTGATACCCTCCTCCCAAGACATGGCGCATGCCCCAGCCCCCCCCGCCCCCGAACCAAATACCCAGCACCTTCAGGTGGTCGGTCCTGACGGTGAAGGGGATCGAGGATTGGTCGGCCCAGTTCCCGAAGAGCATGGCCTCGCTCTTGCCTCGGTTTACCTTGGCCCCCGAGGCCCGTTCGAACTGGTCACATATGCACATGAGTCTGCGCACGGACAGCGGATCCGAGCAGAAAACAGCGACGTCATCCATGTACAGGGAGGCCTTGACCTGTAGGCCCCTGCTGCCAGGAATAGTCACCCCTCTCAGGCTCACATCCTTCCTGATGGACTCGGCAAATGGCTCTATGCAGCACATAAACAAGGCAGGAGAGGGCAGCCCTGCCTGACTCCAGATCTGACTGGGAAGCTATCGATTCCCACCCATTGATTGAGACTGCACTGACAATGTTGGTGTAGAGCAATCTGATCCAATTGCAGATTCCCTCCCCAAAGCCCATTTTGGAGAGAACATCTCTCATATACCTGTGTGATATCCTGTCAGAGGCTTTCGCCTGGTCCAGGCTGATCAAGCAGGTGTCCAACCCTCTGTCCTGCACATAGGCGATTGTATCCCTAGGAGTGCGAGACTCTCAGCGATCTTCCTGCCCGGCACAGCACAGGTTTGGTCAGGGTAAATCACCGACCCCAGAGCAGACCTGACATGGTTGGCGATAACCTTTGACAGAATTTTGTAATCCACATTCAACAGTGAGATTGGTCTCCAATTTTTGAGTTCCTCCCTCTCCTCCTTCCGCTTGTAGATGAGGGTGATGATGCCTTTCCTCATGGATTCACTCATGGTACCTGCCCGAAGCATACTGACATACACCTCCAGCAGGTCCTGGCCAATCAAGTCCCACAGAGCGGAATAGAGCTCGACCGGTAAGCCGTCGTTTCCAGGAGTTTTATTCTTTTCAAAGGACTCGAGGGCCTTGGTCAGCTCGTCCAGAGATAGCGGCTGGTCCAGCCTCTCCCGTGTTGTCGTCCAAGACCTCCGTCATAGAGGACAGGAACAACTGGGAGGCCGTGTTGTCATTTGGCTTCACATCATACAGACTGGCATAGAAGGATTTGCTGATCCTCATGACGTCAGCCTGAGATGACGTTATCGAGCCATCTTCTTCCTTCAGGCTGCTGAGCACGGAGCTCTCTTTGTGCACCTTCTGGAAGAAGAAACGTGAGCACGTCTCGTCCTGCTCCATCGAGCAGACCCTGGACCGGAAGATTATCTTGGAGACCTCCGAGGCAAAGAGCAAGGCTTGCTGGCCCTTCACCTCCTTGAGGTCCTCCGTGACATTGACCCCCATCGTCTACAGCAGGAGCAGGTTTGGCATACTTTCCTGGAGCTGAGACAGTTTTCCCTGCCTCTCTCTCGCCTCCTGAATACCTTTGAGGATGAAGAACCTTTTGATGTTTCTTTTTACTGTTTCCCACCAGTCCGCTGGGGACTCAAAGAGGAGCTTCATGGTTCTCCAACCTACATAATCCCTCTTGAGCTCCTCAATGCTTCTTGGAGTCAACAGCTTTGTGTTCAGCTTCCACGTTCCCTTACCAGCCTGCTGCTCATCCTGTAGGTGACAGTCAGCCAGCAGGAGGCAGTGGTCAGGGAAGAACACCAGCTTGACATCGGTGGATCTGACCGAGAGCGTCAAGTCTTGGGAGGGGCATATCAGCAAAGTGAGGCAGAAACTGGGCAGATGGAAGCTACGGTCGCTCTCCATCATGGGAAAAAACCTGGTCATCAGGTGTGAGGCACTGTCATTGCTGTTATACATGGCACATGTCTGGCCTATTCCCAGAACCTGGGCCGCTGCAGTCACCCGGGCCATCTTCCAGTTTATGTGGAGGTCAAAGATGGACCGGGTCCGAAGGGACTCGCTGAACAAAGATCTGGGCAACGGGGGAAAAAATGCATCAATGCCACCCTCACCCTGATGGCCACCTTTGTGTGTGGCTGCATCAAACTGTGCGTGGATCCCCGGTACGCAAACACCAAGTGTCACTACATACTGAGGTTCTACCTGTCCCCAGTGTTGCGAAGGATGGGCCTGGCCTCGCTGCCGTGGAACACTCCAAGTAGTTGGACCATTCCGTATCACCTGTCCTTCGTGGAGAAATTTATGAAGAAAAACACCTTTGACCACAAGTCCATCAGGAAGTGGTCAGCACGTAGTGTCCTTGAGACCCTTCGGGAAAAGAAGAGGGCGGATCCTATCGAGCGGTTCCCTGAGCAGACTGTCAAAGCCATTTGGCATAATGCCTCATTGCCAGAACTTTCCAACAAGCACCAAGACATGACTTGGCTGGTGGTGAGAAGGGCTCTGCCTGTGAGATTCTTTATGCACGCCCGGACTCTCAGCCGCACCGCACACTGCCCTCGAAGGGGCTGCGAGGGGGAATGAGACTGTCACACACCTCCTTCTGGAATGTGCCTACGGAGAAGAAGTCTGGAGAGGAATGCAGTGGTGTTTGTCGAAGTTCGTCCCAAGCAGCGCCGTGACGCGGGACTCCATGCTCTACGGCCTGTTCCCCAGGACGCACACCGAGACGACCATCAACTGTGCCTGGAGGATCATCAACTCGGTGAAGGACACTCTCTGGGCGGTCCGAAACCTGTTGATCTTCCAGCTGAAGGAGTTGAACTCGACTGAGTGTTGCAGACTGGCACATTCCAAGGTCTAGGACGATGTGTTGATGGACACGCTGAAGCTTGAAAGACCACCGTGTAACATCTTCCTGCCTAAAGAAGAACAGGGGGGCCATGCAGTCATTTGGGCTCTGCCGACACCTCAGCTAAATATGTGGGCATATGAATGAAAAAATGTACAGATTTGTATATAAAAATGATAAATTCTGATCTCTGTATGTAAATGTTTACATATGTATGACATGACCAACTGTACAGACCATCAAATTAATTTATGAATAAAGCATATTTTTGAAATAAAACAAGTATCTCTTTTAACCCATCAATACTATCTCAAGCCAAAGCACACCTTGACCTGAAAAAAATTAATGATATTTATTTATACGATTACTTCACTACAACTATGATGACATTTCAGAAGTGTTTCTCACTTTTCCTAAGGTCATGAAAGGAGCAAAAGGGAAGTAACATTTTCTTATGTAACTGCAATGAAAGTCACCAACCAAATGTCAACTTTGGAATGCAGGATGGCTTTCCAATGTATCAGCATAATACTGGGTTTGGAATCTTATATAAGTTGGATAAGTCTAAACTGTTCTTGGATCATGCTGTGTCTCATCAGAAGAACAAGTGAATGCTAATGAGTGAAATCAGACCTTGGCATCATTATTGCAATTCACTTCACTGTTGGAAAAGCACTGTCCAGTGGGTGTGAGACAACATAATAAATTTGCTCTTCCTTGAGGTGATAGAATGTGTGAACTGCAAAAAAGCCCTATTTAGCAACTGATAGGACTAATAAACTGATCAGAAGAGTGGCCGAGTGCCATGCACTGAATCCGGAGAAAGATCAGAAAGTGCAATTCAAATCCTAACTATTCTGATGGAAAAATACAGTCTGCTGCTTTCTTTGCTGTTGTTTGGACAGAGCAGTGGGACAATTTGTTGGTTCCTGTTCTCCTGTTGTGCCAGTCAATTCAAACATTAGACAGGGCTGCACTTTTAAGCTTGAATACAGAGTCATAGCTGCTGGGTATGTGTCTCGAAACTCATTGTTCAAATAGTGTCTTCTTGTCTGAAACCTGCTCCCTGATGAATCTCAATGCAACGATTAAGCTCTTTCACACTGGCCTCTTTTGATGCTCCCTGATCTTAGCTCAGCTCCGGTCTCTGACTCACATCAAGTTGACAGCTCATTTTTCTTGTGAGCTGGTTTCTCCTCAAATTACTATCAATGAAACCTGACACCATTACCCCATAGCAATGGACTGAACATCCCACTATGATTCCATTTCTCGATTTCAACACTCTTGCCAGTCATGTCTTCAAGTACTGTGAGGAAGCAACTTGAAATGTTCTTGCTTATTGAAGAAGAATGGACTCTTTCAACTTCCACCGGATTCCCAATATCATTCAACTCCAGTATCCAGAGCAGCTCTGTCCCAAGCAAGTAACTGGGTATACCAGCACTGGTTAGGACCTGTATAGGTTTTGGTCATGTGCAAGTGAAACATGAGTTAGATTCAGACAATGGCTTTTACTGCAAAAACCTTTGGCAAATTAACCTCAAATGTGAAGATGGTGAAAGGTGCTAAGTAAATGCAGCTTTTTGTAGCTTTACTGCATGCCCTTGGGGGTACAGGAACAGAAATAATCCAAATGGCGTTTCAGGAAAAAGGAAGGAATTTCAGGGGATTTGTCAAGTGGGCAGAGAAGTGGCAAATGCAATTCATCCGGAAAAATGCCAGGAGATGCACTTGTGGAGGGCGTGCAAGGCAGAGGATTACATTAAAAATGATGAGGCTTTGGAATGTACTGAAGGTCAGAGTGACTGTGGAGTGCAGATCCATGGATGCCTGAAGGTAGCAGGGTCAAATGACAAGGAGGCTAAGAAGGCATAGGAGATACTTGCCAAAACTAGTTTAGGCATAGAATACAAGAGTGGGGAGGATATTTTTGAACTGTGTAAATGTTAGTTTGGCCACAAGTGGAAGACTGTGTGCAGTTCTGGTCGCCACATTATAGGAAGGATGTGATTGCACTAGAGACGGTGCAGAGGATGCTACCTGGATTGAAGGGTCTGAGTTATGAGGAAAAATCAAAAGCCTGGCTGATTTTCCTTTGAGCTGCAAAGGTAGGGCATAGATCTGATCAAGTTCTATAAGAAGATCCGGGTCTTTGTGGCTTGCTGCACTGTCTTCCGTGAAACTTCCCTGTGAGTCCTTGTTGAGTCTTCACTGAAAGACTAGCTTCCAGGTATGTGTGTTTTCACACCCCTTCACCTCTGACCTTCCAGAATATTCCTTGGCCTCGGTCCAATAGGGTTGTGAGCTGTGTTGAAATATCCAATGGGGTTGTGCCAACAACCTCCACTGTTTCCATGCCGGGAAATACAACGTCACCATACTCAGGCAGTCAAGCTGCCAGAAAGACTCATTGACACTTCTCCCATGCACAACCCTTGCTCTGGTTGTAACTGGTTCCCCTTGAACTTTTGTGACCTCTTGGATCTTGGTTTCCATTGTTCTCTGTAACAGCCACTGGGGTTGCTGTTCAATTCAGTTTGGCCAGTTTCCTGTCAGGCCTGATTTTTCTGTTTTGGATCAATTTAGAATGTCCATTTTTGTGCCCGTGATGGTCTGACAGAGGATATAGATTTAAGGTTCGAGTCAAAAAGCTAAGAAGGGATTTGAAGAGAATTTTTTACAACTAGAGGATGGTCGAAATCTGGAACTCATTGCCTGAAAGGATGCTTGAGTCAGAAAATCTCAAAACATTTAAGATGTATTTAGATAGCTACTAGTGTTGCCATAACCTCCTGGGCTATGGGTCAAGAGCTGGAATGTGGGAGTAGTGTAGTCAGATCTTTGTTGACCATCATGAACACAATGGGCCGAATGACCTCCTTTCGTGCTGTAAATGCTTGTAAGTCTGGGACACAAATCAAATAACTAAAACACAACCAAACCAGCCAAACCGCAAATTGAAATGAACACCCTGGTTTAGCATCTGAATTAGACAGCGGAGAGCTAAATTGCAGTGATTTGGAACATAATCTAGTGGCCTGAAGAACTGTGAAGAAAAAGCATAGAAAGAACTTGCAGTTCCCATCTCCAAGAAAAAAAAGTGACACATTGACAGATGGAGAGCATAAGAGAGTGAAAAAGACAGATACTGAGATGATGAGAAACAGAGAAAGAATGACATACTAACAGAAGGAGAAACCGAGAGACTGCTAGAGACAAAGTGAGATGTAGAGAAAAATAACAACATATCAACAAAGTGTGTGAGAGAGAGAGAGACAGTGTAATGAAGACACAGATGACACAAAGATATGTTGAGGGACATGTAGTGTTGAGGAAGTGGGGAGGTCTGCAGCAAGATTCAGACCGGCTAAAAAAGTGGGCAAAGAAGTGATAGATGGAATGTAATGTGTGAAAGTGTGAGGTTATGCACTATGGTAGGATGAATATAATAGTAAAATCCCTACAGCATGGAAGCAGGCCATTCAGCCCATTGAGTCCACACCAACTCTCTGAGGAGCATCCCACCCAGATCCACCCCATCTCTGCTTTTCCCATTCTGGATCAGTGGTGCTGGAAGAGCACAGCAGTTCAGGCAGCATCCAACGAGCAGTACTGCCTGAACTGCTGTGCTCTTCGAGCACCACTGATCCAGAATCTGGTTTCCAGCATCTGCAGTCATTGTTTTTACCTCTGCGTTTCCCATGGCTAATCCACCTAACCTGCACACCTTTGGATTGTGGGAGAAAATTGAAGCACCCAGAGAAAACGCACACGGACACAGGGAGAATGTGCAATCTGCACATAGACAGTTGCCCGAGGATGGAATTGAACAAGAGTCTATGGTGCTGTGAGGCTTCAGTGTTGACCACTGAGCCACTGTGCCATCTCAGAGGTGTAGAACATTTTTGAAACTAAGGAAAGGCTTCAGAATTTTGAAACACAAAGGGACTTGGGAGTTCTAGTTCAGGATTCTCTTAAGGTTAACATGCAGGTTCAGTTGGCAGTTATGAACGCAAAAGCAATGCTCGCATTCATCTCAGGACAGATAGAGTACAAGAGCAGACGTAAACTGTTGAGGCTGATAAAGACTCTGGTCAGAAATCATTTGGAAAATTATGAGCAGTTTTGGAGGCTGGATCTAAGGAAGGATGTGCTGGCCTTGGAGGGGTTCCAGAAGAAGTTTGCAAGCATGAACCCAGGGATGAAAGCATTTTCGTATAAGGAGTGGTTGAGGGCTTTTGGTCTGTATCCAATGGTGTTTAGAAGGATGAGGGTTTTATTGAAACTTACAGAATACTGAGAGGCCTAGATAGAGTGGACATAGAGACAATTTATCCATAAGTAGGACAGACCAGGACTCGACGGGACAGTTCAGATTGATGGAACGATCCTTTAGAACTATGATGAGGAGGAATGTCTTCAGCCAGATGCTGGTGAATCTGTGGAACTCATTGCTGCAGAAGTCGGTGAAGGTCAAATCAATGAGTGTATTTAGGACAAAGATGGATAGGTTCTTGATTAGTAAGGGGATTTTAGATTAAGGGGAGATGGCAGGAGAATGGTGTTGAGAAACATATCAGTCATGGTGGAGCAGACATGATGAGCTGAATGGCCTAATTATCCTCCTATAACTTATGTTCTTATGATCTTCATATCTAATATTCCTTAGAAGACATAAATTTTAATGGATATTGGAAATATTGATTTATTTCAAGTTTTGTGGAATTTTATGAAGTAGTTTCTTTGAAATGGATCCTTGAAGGGTTAGATAGATGGATAGATTCCCTACAGTGTGGAAATAGGCCCTTCAGCCCAACCAATCCACACCTACCCTCCGAAGAGTAACCCACCCAGACCCATTTCCCTCAGACTAATGCACCTAACGCTATGGGCAATTTAGCATGGCTAATTCACCTGACCTGCACATCTTTGGACTGTGGGAGGAAACCAGAGCACCCGGAGGAAACCCACGCAGACACGGGGAGAATGTGCAAACTCCACACAGACAGTCGTCCGAGGCTGGAATCGAATCTGGGACCCTGGTGCTGTGAGGCAGCAGTACTAACCACTGAGCCACCATGCCATCCCACAGTGTGAACATTATCTTAACAAGATTTCCTAGAAATCATGTGTAAGTCAAAAATGAGGTCTGCAGATGCTGGAGATCACAGCTGAAAATGTGTTGCTGGTTAAAGCACAGCAGGTTAGGCAGCATCTCAGGAATAGGGAATTCGACGTTTCGAGCATAAGCCCTTCATCAGGAATGAGAGAGAGTAGCCAAGCAGGCTAAGATAAAAGGTAGGGAGGAGGGACTTGGGGGAGGGGCGATGGAGGTGGGATAGGTGGAAGGAGGTCAAGGTGAGGGTGATAGGCCGGAGTGGGGTGGGGGCGGAGAGGTCAGTAAGGAGATTGCAGGTTAGGAGGGCGGTGCTGAGTTGAGGGAATCGACTGAGACAAGATGGGGGGAGGGGAAATGAGGAAACTGGAGAAATCTGAATTCATACCTTGTGGTTGGAGGGTTCCCAGGCGGAAGATGAGGCGCTCCTCCTCCAGCCGTCGTGTTGTTATGTTCTGCCGGTGGAGGAGTCCAAGGACCTGCATGTCCTCGGTGGAGTGGGAGGGAGAGTTAAAGTGTTGAGTCACGGGGTGGTTGGGTTGGTTGGTCCGGGCGGCCCAGAGGTGTTCTCTGAAGCGTTCCGCAAGTAAGCGGCCTGTCTCCCCAATATAGAGGAGGCCACATCGGGTGCAGCGGATGCAATAGATGATGTGTGTGGAGGTACAGGTGAACTTGTGGCGGATATGGAAGGATCCCTTGGGGCCTTGGAGGGAAGTGTGTGGAGGTGTGGGCGCAAGTTTTACATTTCCTGCGGTTGCAGGGGAAGGTGCCGGGGGTGGAGGTTGGGTTGGTGGGGGGTGTGGATCTGACGAGGGAGTCACGAAGGGAGTGGTCCTTGCGGAACGCTGATAGGGGAGGGGAGGGAAATATATCCTTGGTGGTGGGGTCCGTTTGGAGGTGGCGGAAATGACGGTGGATGATACGTTGTATGCGGAGGTTGGTGGGGTGGTAGGTGAGAACCAGTGGGGTTCTGTCTTGGTGGCGGTTGGAGGAGCGGGGCTCAAGGGCGGAGGAGCGGGAAGTGGAGGAGATGCGGTGGAGGGCATCGTCGATCACGTCTGGGGGGAATCTGCGGTCCTTGAAGAAGGAGGCCATCTGGGCTGTGCGGTGTTGGAACTGGTCCTCCTGGGAGCAGATGCGACGGAGACGAAGGAATTGGGAATATGGGATGGAGTTTTTGCAGGGGGCAAGGTGGGAGGAGGTGTAGTCCAGGTAGCTGTGGGAGTCAGTCGGTTTATAGTAGATGTCTGTGTTGAGTCGGTCGCCCGAGATAGAGATGGAAAGGTCTAGGAATGGGAGGGAGGAGTCTGAGACAGTCCCGGTGAATTCAGGTGAGACCTGCTCGTCCTGCTGTAGCACCCTACTCAGGCTATTTGAACAGCAGATGGTTGGAGAGAACCCTTTGGATTTGTAACTAGTTGAGGAACAAGAAGCTATTACTGTCCAACCAATATCTCCTATTTCTGGAAAGAACAGTCTTTGCGAGTACAAGCTGAAAATTTCTTCTTGAAAATTGAGTGAAAATCTCAATAGTTTATTTTCTAAGCAAGTTGCGTCTGCCAAATCCCAGAGACAATCATGTACAATCAGTGATTTGACTATATATGTAAGTCCAAACTTCAGTGCATTCTATAGTTGGACGGCACAGTGGCTCAGCGGTTAGTGGTTAGCACTGCTGCCTCACTGTGCCGGGATCTGGGTTTGATATTAGCCTTGGGCAACTGTCTGTGTGGAGTTTGCACATTCTCCCCATGTCTGTCTGGGTTTCGTCCCACAGTCCAAAGATATGTAGGCCAAGTGGATTGGTGATGCTAAATTGCCCATAGTGTTAGGTGCATTGGTCAGAGGGAAATGGATTTTTGTGGAGGGTCGGTGTGGACTTATTGTACTGAAGCACCTGTTTCCACACTGTAGGGAATCTAATCTATACCTTTATATCTTATAGATAACACCACCACCTCCTCTATGGGTATCTCCTGATTCAACTGCAGGACAGATCTCGGGAATTGGGAGAACAGTTATATTGAATTGCCCTGGGAATCCTCAACATGGACTCTGAACTCCATGGTGTCTCATTGCATCAGGTCAAACATAGGTGTGGAAATTTCCTGCTGATTACCACATCATGAACCTCCATCCCAGTAGCAGCACCACTGACTGAGCTGACTGAGTCCTAAAGGACATACCTACCTGGCTGGGTCAGCAGCAAGTAGTGCGGGAACCAACATGAGAGAAAAATCTACATGATCTCAATCTCACCAATCTATCTGTCACAAATGCATCATGACATTATTGGTCGGAATGACAACTGCATAGTGCTTACAGAGACACAGCCCCACCAACATATGAGGACACCCCCATTATGTTGTGTGCCATTGCTATCATGCTAAATGAGATAAAATCTGATATATTTAGTCACTCAAAAGCTGGGCAAGCATGGGGCACTGTGAGCCAGCAACAGCAGAATTGCATTCAACAATTTATATCTTCATGGCCATCATATTCCCCATTACCATTACCATCAATGAAAAGAGTAAGAGGACATGCTAGGACTAACACCAGGCATTCCTAAAGAAGATATGATAACCACGTGAAGCTACAACACAGGACTACATTTTAAACATTAGAAGTAGACTGGATAGACAGAGTTAATCAATTCCACAACCAATTGGAACCAATTACCAATATCTGTAGTTTTGTCACATCTGCTGTTGAATGGTGGTGGACAATTAAACAAGTAACAGAAGGCGGATGCTCCACAAATGACCTCATCTTTAATGGTGGGAGACGGCAATGAGAAAGACAAGGCTGCAATATTTGCATCCACCTTCAGTCAGACATGCCACCTCCTGAGTCAGGTACCAGTCTTCAAACAATTTGGTGCATGACATATGATACCTAGAAATATAGCAACATAGGAACAGGAGTAGGCCATTCAGCTCCCTAAGTTTGTTGCACTATTTATTGAGATCATGACTGATCTTTAATGACTGAAGGCACTGCATATTGCAAGGGCAATTGGTGCTAACAGTATTTCAACAATAATTCAGAAAGCCTATCCACCAGTAAGAGTGCTGTTGTTAGTCATGCTGTTCCAATACATCTACAATTCTGATGTCCACCCAACAATGTGGAAAGTTGTCTAGGTATGCCCTGTGCATGAAAAACAGTGCAATTACTACCCTACCGATGGACTGTTGATCATCAGTGAAGTGATTGAAGGGGTCATCAACAACTATTCAATGGTACTGATAAAGGATAAACCTGTTCAGTGATGCCCAGCTTGTGTTCTGCCGGGCCATTTGTTTCTGACCTCATTACAGCCTTCATTCAAACATTGTCAAAAGAGCTGAATTCCAGAGATGAGGTGAGAGTGACTGACCTTGACCTCAAGACAATATTTGACCAATTGTGGCATCAGTAAGCTTTCCTGCTTATTGTATTCAATGGAAATGGGAAAGCTTTCTGCTGGTTGGAGTCACACTTCACACAAAGGAAGTTTATTCTGGTTTTGAGAGATCAATCATCCCAGCAACAACACTGAAGGTGTCTTAGGTCAAACCACCTACCTCATCAATGATTTGCCTTCCAGCATAAGGTCAGAAGTGGAGATGTGCTCTGATGTTCGCACAATGTTCAGCCCCATTTGCAACTCCTCTGATACTGGGCAGTCCATATCCATAAGCAGAGTGACTTGGACAATGACCAGGCTTGGACTGATAAGTGACAAATGACAAATGCAAGGCAATGACCATCTCTAATGAGAGAGAATCTAACTATTACTCCTTGACATTCATTGGCATTACCATCACTGAATCCTCCACTATCAACATCTTCTCCAAGTCACACACCACCCTTACTTGAAACTATATCACTGTTTGCTTACTGTTACTGGATCAAAAAACTGGAACAGCCATCTGAACGGCACTCCCTGTAAACGTAAATCATGAGGATTGCAATGGTTCAAGAAGACAACCAACCACCACCTTCTCCAACGCAATTAGTGATTGGCATGCCAGCGATGCCCACATCCCATGAATAAATTTTGAAAATCCTTGTTGCCTTCAAGTATACTCCAATGGTCAGTAAAGGGTTTTCTTTTATTTAAACATGAACCTTTGCAGGGAGGTATTGTAGACTGTGTTTATTAACTATTTGTTGCATCTTCATTCAATATGTTTTGTTTTGATATTAAACCAATGATTGGATTTATTTAAGAAACCTGTTTGATAGTGTTTTTTTTAACTTAAAGCCTGATTTTGAAAAGGCATTTAATCAGTCATCTCAATAACCAGGAAAAATGTTTTTATTTGATATTGTGACCCATGGATTAATGGGATTAGAGTGACCCTGCACTTGCCCTAATTGCAGTGGTAACAGCAGTAACACAGAATTGGTAAGAAATAGAAAGAGAGAGAACGGTGTACTGACAGAGAGAGTAACAACACTGACAGAGAAGTAGATTGATACAGACGTTGAGAAAGGAAGAAATTGAGAATGACACTCTCGGTGGCAGAAAGAAATACTGACGTGAAAGCCGTGATTTTCCACGCCCCAACCTGGAGAGAATAGCCATAGATGAAAAGACGTAATCAGGCGAAAATCCAAAAATTAGATTCTCACTGTCAAGATGAATTTTTACAATCAGGTCTTCCACTCTTAGGTGCTGAGATAACTTTTTTGCCTTCACTTCAGAGAAGCCAATCTGCATGTATTTGCATTCATTAATTACATTGCTCACTGGGATTAAATTCACCTTCCAATCAATACCTGCCCAAACAAAATAATTTTTGCTTCATACCTTGACTTGTTAGCAAGTGTGTGTGTGTCATCTTGGACTTTTGCCTCAAGCCTAGGTGAATACATAACTTTAGTTGCCTGCAGTGAAGCCTTCTCAATGTCTTCACTTCTGCTATTAGCTCTACAACTGCAGAAGGTACACTGAAGGGATCAAGGCTGGGTGTGTCTCTGATCAATTACAGAACTGACCTGGAAAATGGCACCACATCAACTTCTGCTTCACCGTAGCTCTGCAGCTTAATACAGAGGTTCAGTCAGTGGCTTTCATTTCAGAGTGGCAGCTTAGCACAGAAGGCAACAAAACATCTTATGGTTTGAGAGTCATTTTAGTGCAGAAGGCAAGGTAGTACCATGTCACTGTAGAGAGCAACAGAGTTTCAAAAAAGGGGAAGGGGGATGTACATGCCATTGAAGGGCATGCTGCTATATCAATGCAGAGGTGGAACATGTGCCTGCCATGTATGTGGTAAACACACTGTATGTTCATGCAGAATGTGGTAATGTGTAAAAGGCAAAGGGGAGGCATGGCTATTGGAGTGAGGATGGACTGCCGGGAGTAAAGAAGTAAAAAAAACAGTCAGTTCAAGGCTGGGACATGTCTAGTCAGAGGGGTTGACTACAATCAACCAGGCATTTGGCCCAATTCAAATCTGGTAATGGACATGGTTTCACTAGAAGTTAAGTCAAGTAAACTGGTTGTTCAGTTGAGCAACTGAGAGTCTAGCCCAGTAATCAGGAGTCCAGTCGTTATTCAATGCTAGTAATCTTGCCTTCACTTCTATACTGCAAGGCCTCAGAGTGTCTTGTGGTATGGTGGCAGTGCCATAATCTCTTGTACAGAAGATCAATATTGAATTCTCACCTGCCTAAGAAGTGTGTCACAACATGTCCAAGCAGTTTGCTTAGGAATAGTTTTCTTATACCATCAGCTTCTGATCTGATCTCATGAAGTCCTGAGTGAAGTACATTTTGGCCTTCCTCATTGGAGATAGCACACAGATGGTAAGACCATAAGCTGTGACATTGCAGTGACATATTCTCACACACAAGAAAAAGACCACTACAAGAGGTTTGGGACAGCAGGTTGTGTGAATCTTTCTGGTCACTGCAGCCTCATTTGTCACTTTCTTGGGCCACCTAAAATGAGGCCAAAATGGTTGTTGTGCAGAGGAGGGGCATTTATTCAAGCCAGACAATGATGCAGAGAAGCAGATGCCCTCGATCTCCTGTGATGTTGATGGCGAGGAGCTGTGTTGTCCAGCCACACAGCAACAAAGAGCTGCATGAAGTGCATCTGATGGGTGACCTAGCAAGGTGCAAGACCAGCCTTAGTGAGGGAATGACCTGGGGTTTCATGGGGAAGGATGTCATGAGTAAAGGCTTCTTTCACTCAGACTGTGTGCTTTCACTAACCATATCTCCCAAAAGAAAAGAGACCCATGGCGCTGGCGTAGTTCTTCTCATGATTTGGCAGCAGTGAAGCAACCACCACCAAAGGTTTGTCCCTTCCTGCCAACCTTGGACTCTCATTTCCCATTTTACAATTTTCTTCTCTACACACGTTTGAACTCTTGCCTCCAGACTGACAAAAAGACGGTGACACATTGCCACAGAAAGAAATGTGAGTAAAAGAGAAAAGACAGTGTGCTCTGGATGGCCCTATTGTCTACCT
This sequence comes from Hemiscyllium ocellatum, assembly GCF_020745735.1. NCBI lineage: Eukaryota > Metazoa > Chordata > Chondrichthyes > Orectolobiformes > Hemiscylliidae > Hemiscyllium > Hemiscyllium ocellatum. Next base: position 40,385,956 of record NC_083420.1, on the reverse strand, counting down.
TAACAGTCATGGATGAGCTTAACAGCATGGCCTATTCATCCAGTAGCTACTTGATGGCTCTGGGGCTGTTAACTAACTTGAGACTAGACTCCTATCCTTTTTGGTAGGGGAGTCATCGTCTGAGGGCTCCCAGCAGCTCTCAGATCCCAGCAGCATCATCAGGAGCAGTGGCCACTGCTGGGAGTACAGGCAAATGTATCCTGCAAAGTAGACTGGAGTATGAAGCAAAATCAGGATCATGTGGGGTACAGTGTTGAGTTCCAAAACTGGGGTGCGGGTGAGAAGATTGTAAGGGGCAACAGCCAAGGGTCAATAGTAAATTGGTGACAAAGACAAGGGAACTTAAACATGCTTTTGGAGACAGAATCGAATTGGTATAGATGACATGAAAAGGAGCTTTTACATGGCTACCAGTGTGCTCAGTTTCATGTGATGGGCTGTCTCCCATGCTGCAGTTAGAATCCCAGCAGCAGTGGGAAAAGGCACGAATGAAACCATTAAAAATGGAGACATATAGACAGTGAGGTACACTTATAGGGAATAACAGAGAGCATGAACTATACCCAGACATAAGATAATCTGCTCTGTCCTGATGCATAGAGAGAGAGTCAGAGATATACCATAATGGGAGGGAATCAGCAAAATAACAATATTAATTTAAGTTTTATCTTCTTGTTATTTCCCGTTTGATTTCAAATTGGCAACAATATGTTTCTAAAATGATTTTTCATGTATTGTTGTATCACAATAGACCAATTAAGCATTTGGGACAAATTGAATGGAGTATTCAGTTAAATTGCATCAAAGCAATTGTGGTGTTTCCGCTCAGTCCTTGAAGTGATATAGACAGGAAAAGTTATGAAGAAATAAATGAAAATAAATACAGAAGAAAACATTTCAACCATAAGGGAAAGCTTCAAAAAATCTGAAACGAGGCAGTAAAGTGTAAATTCATTAGAGACAAAACAGACTGTAAGTAATCTGAGAGGTGAAAGCATTGTTGCCTGAATCCATTATATTGCCTGCTTCAATGAGCTTCTCTGTTAACTTATTCCTCAAATCTATTACTTCTCTGTAAAAGATAGTTTCACTGGACGTTCTTCCTCCAAATTTTCTAAAATTTTAGCTTGCATTTTTTTCTGCTTGGAATGATTTGAGTCTGTTGGATCTCAACAGAAAATGCTGAAAATACAGGAAGCCTGTTCTAACTGAGCAAGTGAAACATAAAGTGCCAAGATCAATCCCCACTACATGCTTTAGATGACATACTTGCAGGTGACATGGATGTGTGTAGTGAGGATGATCACAATGTGACAGAGAACTGGAGAATAGAAGTAGAAGACAGGGGTATTAAGATGAGTAAATTAAAGGCCAATGTATGCACTGTCAATTTGAAGTGGATTGAAATTAAAGAATAAAGATTATGGGTGATCACTTGAAGAAAGTGAGTGGTTTCAGGAATCTGGTAACAAAATATGGAATATCAATACAGAAATTAAGTAAAGGATTGGTTCTTGCAGGAGTAATTGGAAAAAGGACACTGGAGTGATCAATGACTGAAAGTACCACTGAATCTGCAAGACTGTTATATCATATCGTGCACAAACATGGGCAACATCAAGAAGAGAAGAGCAATAATTGGGTACTAATCAGATGTACATGTTAAGAAGTGTGGAGCAACAAAAAAAGACAAGATTAGGAAAGATACTGTGAAGAATTGCAAAACAAATTGCCAAAAGATGATCAGAGGATTAGATAGGGTGGACAGTCAGAGCCTTTTTCCTCAGATGGTGATGGCTAGCACAAGGGGACATAGTTTTAAATAGGGGGTGATAGATATTGGACAGATGTCAGAGGTAGGTTTTTTACTTAGAGAGTAGTGGGGCATGGAATGCCCTGCCTGCAACAGTAATAGACTCACCAACTTTAAGGGCATTTCAATGGTCATTCAATAAATATATGGATGATAATGGAATAGTATAGGTTAGATGGGCTTCAGATTGGTTTCATAAGTTGGCACAATATCGAGGGCTGAAAGGCCTGTACTGCGCTGTAATGTTCTACATTTTATGTTCTAAAAGGAGAGTGAAGTTGTATTCTCATCTGTTGCAGAGAGAAAGAGAGGATCTGGTGAGGTGAGTGTTGGCGATGGGACAGCTAGGGAGAAGGAGAAGACAGATGGCCTAACACCCAATGAAAATTTGTCATCTTAAGAGACTTAAATTCAGTGGAATTAAAAGAAGCATGGGTAACTGAAAGAAAGAAAATGGAGACAAAGGAATAACCAGTATTGTGACCACCCCAACTAACATGGCAGTCTGATAGCAAGGGAGGTCTAGAATTTTGGCCCAATGATACTTGGGAACAGCAGCATAGTTCCATGTCAGGGTGGCATGTGGTTTAGAGGGGAGCTTGCTGATGGTTTATGCCTGATTAAACCTGTGAAGTGCCTTGGAGATATCACTGCATTAGTGGTGCTGTATAAATGAAAGTTGTTGTTGTCAATTTGTTTCACACTCTGGAAAATATCAACTAACCAGTTGGATTCTGAATCAAGAAGATGATGACAGCCATGTGGAAAGTGGCAATCGTGCTTCCTAAATGTGGAAGACAACTCCTTGTCATCTGGTCCAAACTTCCTCAGGCTAAGAACCACAGGATAGAGCAGGAATTGTTGGGTTGGAAGATGGGATGAACCCAGACAGAACCTAGTTGCAAAACCCTTCATTTTGTCTATGTAAAAGCGAAATACTGTTGGGTGCTATGAATCCAAACAAAAAACAGGAAATACCCTAGGAACAGGAGATTCTCAACCGATCAGAGAGCATTTGCTGATAGATCAGATTTCCCAATAGGGTCACAATCCCAATTCATCCCGAATCCTGAGTTGCGAGTGTGGAAGTGGCCTCGATGGGTCTTTGCAGACAATCTGCCAAAAGGTGGTCATCAGGCTTTGCGAACAGTTGAAAATAATCACACTTCTAAACACAACCACTGGAGCTGACATTGAATATATTTCTCCTGGCTCTCACTGGATGCAGTCTAGTCATGAATGATGTGGCATTGTGGTGAGGCATGTATATGTGCCCATAACAGTGTAGTCCTGCACTGCTTTTTGAATCATAGGGCTGTAATTGCACCCTCTTGTGGTCATTTGTATGTTAGTATAAATATAGCAAAACTGGATTAAACAGTTACTGATGGCCATGTGAGTGATTTTGGCTGCAAAGTTATGTCAATAGTATTAGGACATCCCTTTCTCTTTAATAAATACAATTTTCTCTACATCAAAGTAACTTTTCTAACCATTAGGTTTTTTTACTGTCTAAAGTTAAGCAAGTAAACAATCAATGTTTATAATCGAACTGACACATTCAGAGACTTTTCATGTTTGTTTGGTGTGTGTTCTTCTCCAGCTATTTTGTTGATCACTCCTGCTACCTATTGGGTGGCTGCATCTTCATCTGTGGGCTCGTCGCCTTATGTTCTATCAGTGTCTTCAATATTCTTGTCTCTTCCAAGCAGAGCTTTTTGTAAAAATGAAAGAACTGCAGATGCTGTCAATCAGAAACAAAAACAGAAGTTACTGGAAAAGCTCAGCAGGTCTGGCAGCATCTGTGAAGAGGAAGGGTCGCTGGACCTGAAACATTAACTCTGATCTCTCTTCACAGATGCTGCCAGACCTGCTGAGCTTTTTCAGCAACCTCTGCTTTTTTACATCGGAGATCAACCAGCATTTCACCTATTGCTTTGAATTTACACTTGCCAGCTGAATTTCTCAACCTCATCAACAGACTCACTCGGCTCCTCGCTCAAGGTCTTAAATTAAAATTTGTGGATTCAATGGTTTGATTTTGCTGGAGGTGTGTGCAGTACGTCAAAGAGGTTTTCCCTGGGTCGTTGTTCATTTTCTTTTATCCCCAAAGGAGTGATTAAGCATATTTAAACCTTTCACTTTTGTCCACTGCTGCCTTTTTAAACAACTGCTGAATGTCAGCCTGCATTTTTGATTAAACTTTTCAAGTAACTCCATGACCTCACTGGCCTCGTAATTCACAGTGAGTTGGATCTACATGTTCATGGTTTTGACAGAGGCCATTTCATTTCACTGTTCATTCTTTGTCTCACAAAGGCTAATTTTTCTCAATATAATTCACCACGTATTTTGTTTCGAATGGTGGTGTTTTACTCGTAGACATGTAACATCAATATGTTATGCTTTAAACCCAAGTGTTTAAAACAATCACATTTTGACAGTGAGAATATCTTTTGCAGCTCTCCATGTACTGCCGAATGATATGTCATTGTTCTGGTAGATTGTCTGTAGCATTATAGTAAATGTCACAGAATTTTGGATATGCGTGTATACACGCACATAACAATAGAGTCCTTAACTTATCGCGAATAATAAGGTAATTGTGAGTATATTCTTTTTAAATTGAATCTGCTGGACCTTACTTAATGGAGTATCAAGTGAGCCTTGTAAATTTTTAGATTACATTATTTACAGTGTGGAAACAGGCCCTTTGGCCCAACAAGTCCACACCGACCCGCCGATGCGCAACCCACCCATATCCCTACATTTACCCCTTACCTAACACTACGGGCAATTTAACATGGCCAATTCACCTGACCCGCACATCTTTGGACTGTGGGAGGAAACCGGAGCACCCGGAGGAAACCCACGCAGACACGGAGAGAACGTGCAAACTCCACGCAGTCAGTCGCCTGAGGCGGGAATTGAACACGGGTTTCTGGCGCTGTGAGACAGCAGTGCTAACCACTGTGCCACCGTGCCGCCCACCATCTGTACAAATGACCTTCGAGTGACTGGGGAATATAAAAAGTACTAAGCTGATATATCAGATCCTGCCTCAGGGGGTGATGAACCCTGTGGGGTGGTGTTAAGAGGACAGAGGTCAGTTCAGGGGCAAGGTGAACATCAGGAGCCTGCTGAGTGAGGTTGAATTATTGTTGTTATCTCCGTGCTGTGGCAACAGGTTAGAGGCAGAAGACCAAGAAAGCTGTATTGTGGGATGTGGAATAATGTGTCATTTGGTGAGCCTTGTACAAGTGGAACTTGGGTGGTGTAATACTATTGTTGGCTGGGACTAAGAGAAGTGGGAGCTGTTTCAATTCAATGGAATGGTTTTCTGCTCCAGAGATTGTGTCAATGATTAGGTGATGGGGTCCAGCCTTGTAAGTCCAGTGGGATCGTGACTCTTGAGAAGAGATTGTGCAATTGGATGTTAAACCATCATTGGGACATTCTACAGGGTCCTGTTGCCTGACAACTACTTTCAGGCCAAAGAAGGAGCTGACAAGTCTCCAAACTAAATAGAAATTGTTGTTGAGCAAGATCAAAGATGAGATCAATCCTTGCAAGAGAGGAGCAGAAATGCCTCATGATGAGGGTAGATTTGAAAGTTTTTTCTGACTCATTAAGGTTGCCAAGAGATTCAAGAAATCCATTGTGGTTGTGTCTGCCATTTAATGTGCAGATCTGTGTGCTCAATGGGTCATGTTTGCCTCATGTTAAATCTGAATAATAGAGTATAATAAGGTATCTAGCACTGGCCGTTTGTTTTGTTAACTCATGCAAAGTAAAACTTTCTTTGTTTGTTTAAAACTATGGAACCTGGTGGTTTTATTGTAATGACATGTAACTGAGACTTCTAATTTTGTCTATGAAAGCAAAATGTTACTGATCCAAAATAGTTGGAATAAAATTTAGGCATTTACTCTGAGATTGTAACACAATACAAGAGCAGCAGTTCAGAACTTGCCTATATGAGCCCCAACCAATTAAGGATAGTGGAAAGACCAATGAAATAGGAGACCCAATCAGAGTGAAACAGGATTTATGTTGATTCAGTTGCCAGGTGGCATCATCATGAATGCTTGACTGAGCTGCAAGATTTAGAAATGAATTACATCAGCTTTATATTGACAGCTGGAAGTGGAGTGTTCGCTTTAGTTGACTGACACATATATGAAGGTTTAAGAACCATTATTTCTTAGTTTTGTCAATACCTTTATGTTTATTTGAACAATAGCGAAAGGTGTGAAGTAAGGGAAACTTTCATTATTGATATTATAAATGGTTCTGTCTAACTGGGATTTTATAGGAATATAAGAACAACAGTTTCTTTCAAAATCGATTCCTGAATGGATGTTTACTTCAGCATTTCAAGATTTTCCAATGCTATTACATAGTTCATTTGTTATTAATGAATGGGTGAGTGGGCCTGGAGAAGGTAGCACAGACATTGAGGACATGGCTTGGGCTCAAAGAGAGCTGGTAAGTGTGATTGAGTGTGAGGAAATGTGAGAAATGAGGGCTATGAGTCTAATAGCTCTTAAAGCAACCGGGACAAAATCCCAGAGAATCAAAGCTAGGCTTACTAATTAATCTGCTTTGACAATTGCCCACCAGCTTGCTCTCTTCTGATTTGCTTATAGGATTTGTGAGGCCAAATCAATCCCAGTCCTGCCTCCCCAGAGCCCTTCATTTCATGGTGGGTCACCCGAGCTGGGAAATTTCCTCACTCAAGCAGTCCATCACAGTAGCAAAAACTCAGCTGTTAACTCAGCTTCTCTCCCCTGTTAGAACCCTCACTGATTTGTCATTATTTTTATTCTATTCTTTTATCAATTTTGGTTTTGATAGTGAAATGAGAACTGTGAACTAAAGATAACCTTTGGACTGTGAGCAGCAGCTTGTGTTAAAAACACAAAAAACATAACAAATTAACCATAAAGCAATCATCAAATCTCATTGGTTTTCACAACATGTTGTTCAATGTGTTATTTTCTTTTATTTATCCTTTAACTATGTTTGTTTGTCTACCTTTTGTGTGAATTGGCTGATTAAAAAAGATTTAAATTACAGACATTATTTAGATTACTTTGTTGTTTCATTTTGATCTGCTAAAATTTACTGTATTGTTAATAAATTTTCAAGTCTTATTTTAACCTACAAATGCAATGTCAAGAAATGATTGTTCACAGTGTCTGGGATTGATTGTTTTAGAAGTCTGTTTTGGAACCATTTGGGGTCAATTTTGAATGTCTTTGAAGGTTTTAAATTTACTGCGGAGTGAATGCAGAGGTAGGAAGGCTGATTTGATTTAGCCGTCTGTCTTCATGTTGTAATACTCCCCAGATGCTGCAAGATTTGTTGAGTACTTTCAGCATTTATTTCATGTCGTATTAACTACCCATCAACAGAATTCTATATTCTGTTCCAAACAAAATGCAATATCTCAGTTGATTTCCAATATGTTATTATTTGATTTTTAAAAACACTGCTTCTGGAATATTATCTTTTTAAAGCTGTTCATCTACTGAGCTGATTTCGGGTAATTAGCACAAGATACAACTAATGTCAAAGTTAGTGCTTCGATCTCATTGGCTACTAAGTCATTTCAATCTCCCACATTGTCTCACTTTAAGGAGTTTGAGCAGTGCAGTGGTAAGGTACCTTTGGAGAAATACAATTCCCACCTCTGCAACAGAGCTGTGTCGAAACCTGAACAAACAAATTAAGTTTTATTTAAGACAGACTTATTCAACCATTCAGTCTATGGTGTAAATGGAATTGTTACATTGACTGCAATATATGTTCAGGATAAAATAAAATGTAATCCCTAAGCAACTACTCCAAATTAGTTTTGATTGTTTTCATACATTTCTCTGCACTGAATTTCAATCTGAATGTCTCGCACAGAACTATATATAGTTACAGAAATAGCGCTACATTTCCTGGAGCCTTATAGCTATCTATGTGTGAAACAGGCATAAAGTACTGAGTGGCCTCTTCCTGTTTCTTTATAAATCCATTAACATCTAGCTCTGTAAAAGGTATTGCTCCTCTGCATGAGAGAATATTGTAGGTGAAACAAATCCATAAGCTCATCAGGCTTGACATTTTGCTCAATGATTTTGGGATGAAATGGCTTCCAGTGCAGCATTAATAGAATGCTGCACTGTTGATGCTATTTTTCAGATGTATGCTAGACCAATGCTAATCTGCCCTGTTAAGGCAATGCAACAGATCCCATGACACTACTTCAAAGATGAACAAGGAAGCTATCCCTAGTGTACTCACCAATATTTATCCCTCAATCAATAATATCTAAAACAACACATTAGCTGGTCAGTATCACATTGCTGTTTATTGGATCTTGTGGTCTAAAAATTGACTGCTGCACTTCTTCCAGTACTATAGTAACAATACTTCATGAAAAATCCTTTGTTTGTTGTAAAGGAGCTCAATGTTGTGAAAGCTGTGATAGAAATGTAAGTATTTTATTGGCAAGTCTTCAGGGATAGCATGATGGAAAAGGGCCTTCAGTTCCATTGAACATGCTCTTTCTACAGCCCATGGAAGCTTATCCAACCCGTAGGAAACATCCTACATTAGTATTCCCTGCTTCCCAGAAGTCATTAGGCACAATCTGCAGAATATTTAGTCATCCTGGCATGCCCACAAATCCACTTGCTCTATTAGCCTCAAAGCATGAACTTCCTCCAGCCACCTACATGGGAATCGTTATAAGCCATGATGTGCCTGGTCTTCACAAATGAGACAGGGGAAACTTAGCACCCTTTCTCCTAGAATTCCGGGAATGGTGAGTGAGAGGGATGGGGCCCTGTTGAAATGGAGGTGGTGGTGTAACTGTAGCAGTGAATTACAGAGTTCCAGAACCATGATGTGGGACAGCCTTGCTGGAGCAGCTAGCTTCCTTCTGTTAATTAATTTTCAAATGTTGATATGTTAGAAGCACACACTATCTACAGGAAAGCTGTCACTGAGTGAGGTTAAGGGTGACTAAATGAAATACTGACTATCTGAATGTTTCCCACATTGTAAAGAGGGTGACAGACTGCCTCTGGTAATCCTTCTACAATAAAGACATAAACAAAAACAAAATCACTCACACATCAAGGTTATTTAGCTTAACTCCTCAAATTCCAATTTTCCACTTAAGTGACTATTCAGATTAGCATGCAAAAGCACAGAGTGCAATTAAAAGCAACAGATTTTCAGTAAAAGATTTTGCACATCAACAGAGAACATGATCAGGAAACAAAATCCTCAAGGGCTATTTTTGATCAATAATTCACCCCCCCATGTCTCCTCCAATCCTACTGACATCGCACCATCTTTATCCATCCCAAGCTTCGAACACACCTGCACACTCTAACTCTCTAAAACACCTAATCCCCTATCACCTTCCTCACTCCCTCGAAAACAATGCAATAAACTCCAATCTCCCTCAAACCTCTGGTCCCTCTGCAATAAAACCCATAGCATCCTCAACCATCCCCATTCATTCTACAGCTCATTAAACACCTCACTCGACCTTTCCCATCCTGAATTTTTACCATCCTCACTAATCTCTCTTACACTATACACTCCACCCTCTCAATTCCCCTTTACCTCACATCCTCAACTACCCCAATCACTTGCTATCTTCTAATCTGTCCACATATAGATAAGTTGCAGAGCTGGGCAGAAAGGTGGCAAATGGAGTTCAATGTAGCTAAGTGAAGTCATTCACTTTGGTAGGAGTAACAAGAAGATGGATTACTGGGCTAATGGTAGGCTACTTGGTAGTGTGGATGAGCAGAGGAATCTTGGTGTCCATGTACACAGATCTCTGAAAGTTGCCACCCAGGTAAATAGTGCTGTGAAGAAGGCATATGGTGTACTGGGCTTTATTGGTAGAGGAATTGAGTTCCAGAGTCCTGAGGTCATGTTGCAGTTGTATAAGACTCTGGTGCGGCCTCATCTGGAGTATTGTGTGCAGTTTTGGTCGCCATACTATAGGAAGGATGTGGAGGCATTGGAACGAGTGCAGAGGAGGTTTACCAGGATATTGCCTGGCATGGTAGGAAGATCGTATGAGGAAAGGCTGAGGCACTTGGGGCTGTTCTCATTGGAGAAAAGAAGGTTTAGGGGAGATTTGATAGATGATTAGGGGTTTAGATAGGGTAGAAACTGAGAACCTTCTTCTGTTAATGGAGTCAGCTGTTACTAGGGGACACAGCTTTAAATTAAGGGGTGGTAGGTATAGGACAGATGTTAGGGGTAGATTCTTTACTCAGCGGGTTGTGAGTTCATGGAATGCCCTGCCAGTAGCAGTGGTGAACTCTCCCTCTTTATGGTCATTTAAGCGGGCATTGGATAAGCATATGGAGGTTATTGGGCTAGTGTAGGTTAGGTAGACTTTGGTCGGCGCAACATCGAGGGCCGAAGGGCCTGTACTGCGCTGTATTTTTCTATGTTCTATGTTCTATGTTCTATTTACTCTCACGCACAATTCCCCAATCAATTGGAGGTACTTAATCTTGTATTTAAACAACTGAAAGGATACGGATGATTTCATATACAACAGCAATAATGTGCATTCATGTAGCATATCTAACATGGTAAATGCCTCAAAGAGCTTCTCAAGAATGTAGTCAAACTAAATTTGTCACAGACCCATGTACGATGTTATTATGTTGAATGTCCAATGAACAATTAAAAAGAAAAGGAGAGAGAGGTAGAAAGGTGTTTTTTTAGAGAAGGAATTATACATTTTGGACCCATGTATCCAAATTGACCATCTATGGTGGGCAGTTAAAGTTAGGAATATATGTAGAAGAGGCCAAAATTCAAGGAGAATATGAATCATGACATATTACAGGGATATGAGGAACTTTACACAATTAGGGAGCAGCAGGGACAAAGAAGGATTTGAAAACAAGGTTAACAATTTTAAACATGAAGCATTGTTTGACCAGAAGTGAATATATGACTGTAACTGGGGCAGGCGAAAGATAACTGAACTCATTGTAAATTAAATAACAGACAGCAGAGTTTTGAATAAGCTCATGTTTACTGAAGACTCATTAAATGCATTGAAAGACAAAGAGAAACTATTTCCTCTGTGGAGGGTAATCCGAACAAGGGAGTATAGGCTGAAAATTCATGCCGAAGGGCTGAAATTAAAATGGCCTGTTGCTGAACTGCAAATTATACGCAATTGTTCAACTTTATTTCTTCTTGTTTTATAACTGACATGGACTGTTTTATTTCTGTTATCGTGAAAGCATATTTTCTTCCCCTCAGCTTGCTCCAGATTAGTCACCCAGTTCAATAACAGGACAATTAAAAAGCTGTCGACTTATTTGCAATCTGATGTTCTTGTGTTGCCTGGTTTGATCCTCCACTGGTTTCAGATACAAGCTAAAGGCAATTAGTTCCCTGTGTAATGGCAGGATCTGGATGTTGTGATCTGCTGTCATTGAATTGCTTAGTAAGCACAGCCAATTTATTCTGGGCAGATTTTAATGAGCAACAATGATTTAAGACAACCGTGAGCCCAATAGAATCTGGTCCTGCAAGTTAAAATGTTTCTTTTTCAGCTAGCTCTGAAATCTTGTTAATGTTGGGAACCTGTCCCACTGCCTCCCAGACCAGATCCTGAATCATTGGATTGCTCTAGGCAGAATATTAATGGGGAAATGTCCAGCCCTCTTTACACTTGAACTTCATCCCCCTTCTGTACTTTACTGATAGCCTTAACTCCTTGCCACACTTTAATTTTGCAGCATCGTCAAATTCCCTGGTAATGTTAAAAATGTCAAGGTTGCAGTTCAGTTGGTAACATTCTCATCTTTGATTTAGATGAACGAGGGTTTGAATCTACTCCAGAGACTACACCATGCAATGTAAGGAAGAGGTCCCGTGTGGTGCATTGGAGATTTCACCTTTCGGATGCCATTTAAAGCCAATGTGGAGCAGATTGTTAACCAAATCTTTACTCCAAAAACAGCTACTGATCATGTATGTGAGAAGTTATGTGATAGTGATGTCAGATTATGTGGACCTGGGATCCTAAGACTGTTGGGGTTTGGAGATTCCCACTTTTACAGTCCCTCACATGTATGTTCAAAAACGTTGACCCACCTGAGCATAGACATGAGCACTGAATGATTGTGATGGTGATCAGACCAACAGGATTGAAGATAAACAGCAATGTAGAGCCTGAAGTGAAGCCCAGCAGTACCTCAGTCCTCCAGGTGAAAGTTGAGGCCAGGCCAGCAGTCTGACTGTAAATGAGGGGGAATGCCTGAAAAGTGAGCCACTACCAGTCTAGCGCATTGCCAACCTAATCATTGGACCTCTCTGCCAATCAACACTGACAGCATTGTGGAAGATAATCTTCAATTTGGATGAGCCATGAATTCTCTTCTAATCCATCCAAAAGCCCTCTGGATCAAGAGGATCAGAGGGTAAGTGCAGAAAAGGTACCAACTATCATTTTGCTCCCTAAGAGAACGCAAAGGAGATCCACAGTTGGGAAGAAAGCTTGCTCAGACCACAGAAGGTCCTTACCCCACTCAGCCCAAGTAATGAGCCAGACACATTTAAAGCAAGATGTAGTGTGGTGTTTGACTGGGCATCAGCAGCACTCATGGGGCGTGTGCTCATTTAGTCAGAGGTCCTTGTAAATTATGATTTTCACCTACTGCTATCATAGCAGCAGGCGGATCATCTATGTGTTTGGAAGTAATATCAGCCAATGGTAGAATGGGATGAGAATGAGAAGAGGGAGGCACCACTGGGGAGGGGTTGGTAGTTAATGATATGGGTTTGGTCAGATACGGTGAAAAAACTCGTTAGGCCTTGACAATAAAACTGACGCTTCGCCAAAAATACGTAAGTCTCAGCCTAGAGTTAATATCAACAGAGTTCTGAAGATATAGTTAAACTGGAAAGAGTGCAAGGAAGTTTTATGAGGATGTTGCCAGGCGTTAAAGGGAGAGATTGGACAGGATAGGCCTTTCTTCATTGATGTGTAGGAAAATGAAGGGTGATTTATTGAAGTGTATAAAATCATGAGGGGTACAGATACGATGAATGCATGTTGTCTTTTTCCCAGGGATAGGGAATTGAAAACGAGAGGGCAAATGTTTAAGGAGAGAGGGGAGAGATTTAGAGAGGACCTGAGAGGCACCTCTTCAAGTAGAGAATGGTATATATATGAAATGGGCTGCTAGAGTAAGTAGTTGAGGCAGGTACAATAGCAACATTTAAAAAAAAACATTTGGATAGGGACATGAATGTGAAGGGTTTAGAGGAATATGGTTCAAATGTGGGCAATTGGAACTCACTAAGTGGGCACCATGGGCAGCATGGCCCAGATTGGACCGAAGGGCCTGTTTCCGTGCTGTCTTACTCTGACTCAAAAAATGCTCTGACTGGTCATTGCCATGAAATGTTAATCCAATTTCTCTCTTCCCAGATGCCACCAGATCACAACCAAGTTTCCAGCATCTCCCACTGAAGCCCCAATCGATAGGGCTTTTACGATAAGGCTCACAACTGCATTACAATGCAGTTTTTGACTGATTGTTGATGGGTGCTGTGGGTGGGGAAATAATCATAATCTTAGAAAAATAAATGAGGTTGTTTTTGGAGGGTTGGGCAACGGGGTGAATGATAAATTGCAATGACACATTGATCACCTCATATTTATACACTCTTGAGTTGATTACAAGTTTATTTTACAACCTATCCCAATTGCCCTCCTGTGTGTTTGAGATCGCAATTAGGCTACACTTTAATCCAAAGAATGTCTGGTCCAAGAGAGGTAGGATTCAGATCCCTCCAGGAGAGTCCTGAAGTCTCCAGTAGTAAAGCTGAATTTTTTTGGGTACTGCTGTGAGGAACACTGAAGAGAAAAAAAATATTTGTTGGTGTTTCATTTTCTCTCCACCCTTTGGCAGGTGGTGGGTAAAGGAAAGGTTATTTGACTGGGGTGCGGGTGTGGGGAAGAGGAGTGCAGTTTAGGTCCAGATGACAAAACCTGCAAAATATATAACCCAAGCGGGAAGTGTTGTTTGGACATGAAAGATGTCAAGTTCCTGTTACCTGATTAATGGGACTGGTTTATAATTTCAGGACACAGGATGTACTGAACTGCAGATGGGGATGATTAATCATGCTTCTCATATCCTATCATCACACTGTATTGTTTTTCTCTGTGTTATCTACACCCTGGTGAGTGAAATATACTCAGAATCTGTCAGAGGACGTAGACAGATGAGGAAGTCAGTGAAGAGATTTAGAGAGTTGTGACTCAATTAAACTCGTTTTGCTGCATCACAGATCTGCTTCTCCCTTCGCACATAATGAGGTTGTGAAATGAGAGAGGGGCTGGTCGATTCTGCCTGAGTTAGAATTTAATATTCCAACAGCAGAGTTGTAGTGGTGCCACAGTTTGCTATCCCGATTCCAACGATAGAGAAAATGCCTCCCTCATTGTCAGCAGACAGCACTGAGTAATCTACTGACCATAAGACCACAAGACTGTGGGAACTGGAATTTGGCCATTCAGCCCATCGGATCTACATCACCATTCGATCATGGCCGGTAGATTTTTCAACCCCATTTTCCCACTTTCTCTCAATAACCTTTGATCCCCTTGGCAATCAAGAACTTACTATCTCTGTCTTAAATATACTCAATGACCTGGTCTCCACAGCCTTCTATAGTAGTGAATTTAATTGAATCACCACTCTCTGGCTGAAGAAGTTTCTCCCCTTACTCTAAGGCTGTGCCCTCAGGTCCTCGTTTCTCCTGCTAATGGCAACATCTTCCCAATTTCCACTCTTTCCAGACCTTTCAGTATTCTGAAAGTTTCAATCAGATCCCCCCTCATCCTTCTAAAGTCCACTGAGTATAGTCCCAGAGTCCTCAAACTTTCCTTATATGTTAAGCCTTTCATTCCTGGGATCATTCTCTGGACCCACTCCAGGACCAATACATCCTTCCTGAGCTATGGGGCCCAAAATTGCTCACAATACTCTAACTCTGGTCTGACCAACGCCCAATAAAGCCTCAGAAGTACATCCCTGCTTTTACATTCTCGTCCTCTCAAGATGAATGACCATATTTGCCTTCTTAATTACTAACTCAACCTGCAAGTTTACTTTAAGATAATCCTGGATTAGGACTCCCAAGTCCCTTTTTACTCCAGATTTCTGAATTTTCTCCCCATTTAGAAAATAGTCCATGCCTCTATTCTTCCTACCAAAGTGCATGACCTCACGCTTTCCTACATTGTATTTCATCAGCTACTTCTTTGCCCACTCTCCTAACCTGTTTAAATCTTTCTGCAGCCTCCCTGCCTCCTCAATACTGTCTGCTCCCCTCCCTATCTTTGTACCATCTGCAAACTTAGCCAAAATATCCTCAGTCCCTTCATCCAGATCATTAATGTATAAAGTGAAAGGTTGTGACCCTTGTGGAACACCACCAGTCATTGGCTGCCATCCTGAGAAAGAACCCTTTTACCCCCCACTCTCTGCCTTCTGCCAGACAGCCAATCTTCTATCCATGCTATCTCACCTCTGACACGATGGGCCCTTATCTTAAATTAGCAGCCTCCTGGGCAGCATCTTACCAAAGACCTTCTGGAAGTCTAGATAGATAATAACCATTGGGTCTCCTTGGTCTAACCTGCTCATTACCTTCCCAAAGAATTCTAACGATTTGTCAGGCATGACCTCCCCTTGCTGAAACCATACTGACTTTGCCCTGTTTTACCCGAAGCTTAGCGAGCCCAAAATGCCCCTGAAGAAGATAAGAACAGGTCAATTTGGAAGACGCCACTAAATTTACAAAGATTTTCTTTTATTTTAAAATCACACCAGTAAAACGTTTCCTTATGTAGTAAAATTATTTGGTTTCTCCAAACAAATCACAGAGATGCCATCAAACTTGCCCATGGCAACAACAACTTGCCTTTATATATTGTTTTTAAAATGAGGAAGATATTCCAGGACATTTCACAGGAGAAAAATCACACAAAAATTGTCACTGAACCATAGAAGGAGGGAGGACTTAAATCTTGGTGACGAGAGATTTTTAGGAAGGTAAAAGAGAAAAGTAATTTGATTCCCAGTGTAAGCTAAAATGTTTGGAGTGTCGATACACTGGTACATTCTGTCAGAAATTCCATGCAGAAAAATGTATTATTGTGTTATGCTTCACAGTTAGTCTGTCAGTATGCCTTTCAGAGGCACGCGCATTATAGCATTTCTGGACCATAGCATGTGACCTGGAGATATAAAAGTCTCAGACTCCATCTGAAAATGGGTCACTTGAAGCAGAACACAGTGATGGAAGTGAACTGCTGTTTGTAATCAAATAACTTAACTTTAGCCCAGACACTGAAGTGCCTGTATACTGAAATAAACGTCTATTAGATCTTTCAGTACCATGTTACCCAGATCTTGTTCTTACATTATGAAGGATAACATAAGCATTACAGCATCAGGTATAAAGATTCCTTGTAAGAAGCAAAATACAGAGGTGAAAAATGTGATGCTGGAAAAACACAGCAGGCCAGGCAGCATCCGAGGAGCAGGAGAATCGACGTTTCGGGCATAAGCCCTTCTTCAGCATCTGCAGTCCTCACTTTCTCCTAGAAGCAAAATACACACCACTTATTCAATAGCTTCAGAAAATCAAGTATATCCTTAGATTTTGCATTTTGTGCATATCATGATGCCAGATGCTGGTGCTAGGGAATGAGTCAGTGCTCCCATAAGACAAAGTCTGGCTGGTCTGCCATTATCCATTGCAAGTTGCTATTAGGTAATAGTTGGATAATTGCCAAGGCTATTTGGGAGAGATACTGTCTGGATTCCTTAAAATTTAAAATACGACATACCTTTCAATAGCATTCAGAATATAGGCACTTATGTTTTGCAATCCCAGTTCTTTGAATGATTTCTTTACCATGATAATGTTGGAAATTTTCTTGTAATGTTTTAAAGAGGTCCAAAAAGCCTTATGATTGGCTGAGCTACATTCACTTCAAACTGACCGGACAATCCTGAAATGCCATCGATTTTGTAATTGATGGGTCAACTGTGTCTATTGCCCTGTTACTCACTCCAGCTTGGGCAGGTAGGAAGTGATATTAACATTTTCCCCAACTATCTTCTGCCTATTGTCTTTTTCATTTGTTTTCAACTTTTTTGTTAGAAGTGTTACTTCTCTCAGTCCTCTAGCTTAGAAATTCTGCCCTCCTTGACCAACATCCAACACATCAACTACACGACTTGAATGTTTTCAGATGGGATCTTCTCCTCCTCAAAATAAGCAGTTACCGGTTCAACGATGATGAGGAGTGTTTTTTTTTCTCTCAGGATTGTTGGTCTATAAAATTCTCTGCCTGAGAGAAGGTCATTGAGTACTTTAAATGTTGCGTTATAGATTCTTAATTGCCAAGGGAATCAAAAGTTATTGGTAGTGGATAGGATAGTGGAGTTAAGGCCACATTCACATCAGGCAATGTTCTAATTGAATGGCAGAGAAGGTTCAAGGCACCAAAAGACTTCTGCTTTTAACGTAAGTGTCAATGTATGTCTATCATTGGCCCTTAATAGTGGGTTCACACAGACAACATCTTGCCCCTTAGCACTTTGGCAGGTCTTTCCATCACTTTGTTTCTATTGGTACATCCAAATAATAAGTTTTCCTCTTATATCTGGTCAAATGGTAATAAATGGTCAATTTTACTTCCTGAGGAGCATCTAAGTGAGATCTTTTGTGTCAAGTCCATGGCCACGCAGAATCAGACAGAAACTGCTCAAACCCACTTCATACCTGATCTAAACAGCCAAGTGAGGGAAGTGTTCTGTCACATGTATTCAAACTGGATTTGACCCCAAGCCTAGTATCTGAGCAAATATATACTCTTTGAATAGCAGATCACTACCAGTAAAAGTTTGGACATACATTTTCCTTCAAACTATTATTTCACGGGATGTGGGCATTACTGGCAAGGCTAGCATTTGTTACCCATCCTCATAGACTTAGAAACAAATGACAAAGGACATTCAAGAGTCAAACACATTGCCGTGAATCCAGAGTCATAGTAAGGTTGGCGGATTTCATTCCATAAAGAACAGGAATGAACCAGCTGGATTTTTATGACAATTGATGATAGTTATATGGGCTTCATTTCTGTGACTAGGGCTGTTGCTGAACAAAGAGACCTTGGAGTGCAGGTTCATAGCTCCTTGAAAATAGAGTTGCAGGTAGATAGGATAGTGAAGGAGGTGTTTGGTATGCTTTCCTTTATGGGTCAGAGTATTGAGTACAGGAGTTAGGAAGACATGTTGTGGCTGAACAGGACATTGGTTAGGCCACTGTTGGAATTTTGCTTGCAATTCTGGTCTCCATCCTATAGGAAAGATGTTGTGAAACTTGAAAGGGTTCAGAAAAGATTTGCAAGCATGTTGCCAGGGTTGGAGGATTTGAGCTATAGGGAGAGGTTGAATAGGGTGGGGCTGTTTTCCCTGGAGCATCGGAGGCTGAGGGGTGACCTTATAGAGGTTTGTAAAATCGTGAGGGGCATGGATAGAATAAATAGACAAAGTCTTTTCCCTGGGGTGGGGGAATGCAGAATTAGAGGGCATAGGTTTAGGGTGAGAGTGGAAAGATATAAAAGAGACCTAAGGGGCAGCTTTTTCACATAGAGGGTGGTACATGTATGGAATGAGCTGCCAGAGGAAGTGGTGGAGGCTGGTACAATTGCAACATTTAAGAGGCATGGGTATATGAATAGGAAGGGTTTGGAGGGATGTGGGCCAGGTGCTGGCAGATGGAACTAGATTGAGTTAGGATATCTGCTTGGCATGGACGAGTTGGACCGAAGTGTCTGTTTCTGTGCTGTACATCTCTATGACTCCACGACTCTATGACTAGCTTTCAATTGTAATTATGATGCCATTAATTGAATTTCAATTCCATCAGTTGATGGAATTGGATTTGAACCTGTGTCTCACAGCATTCGCCTGGGCTACTCATCAAACTCATGTAGATATTAAGCTAATATTTGCTGGGTTAGCCAAAATTATCTTGAGCGAAATCAAGTGAAATAAGGAAAAAACATACGAAGCCTGGTGATGACCTAATGGCTGGAAAAGTTACTGGTTTTAATGTACTTCTGTGTTTTGCTGAAGGAATGCGTATGTGTTTACATCAAGCATTGTAACTCAATAGTAATGAACTGAACTATCAGTAACTCTGGAAGCTTTGTTTTAAATAGATGCAGTGAGTCAGATAGGGTAATGTAAACTATTTATCAGCTAAATTTGTGATTGTCATAGAATTATGCTGTGTAAATATCATATGATTTATTAGATGACATAAAAGTAGTGAACAGGAAGAGTTAGTTAAATCTGAGGCCAAAGTGAAATAACTCCAGTAACCCGTCACCAAATCACCCTTTATTTACACGAGTATAGTGCCTGACACTGGTTCAAGTTTGTAAAAACATTGACTGCAGGTGCTGGAAACCAGATTCTGGATTAGTGGTGCTGGAAGAGCACAGCAGTTCAGGCAGCATCCGAGCAGTAAAAGCGACGTTTCGGGCCAAAGCCCTTCATCAGGAATAAAGGCAGAGAGCCTGAAGCGTGGAGAGACAAGTGAGAGGAGGGTGGGGGTGGGGAGAAAGTAGCATAGAGTACAATAGGTGAGTGGGGGAGGGGATGAAGGTGATAGGTCGAGGCAGGGAGAGGGTGGAGTGGTTAGGTGGAAAAGAAGATAGGCAGGTAGGACAAGTCATGGGGACAGTGCTGAGCTGAAAGTTTGGAATTAGGGTGAGGTGGGGGAAGGGGAAATGAGGAATCCCTCCCATCCGTCATGACCAGGGCCTCCAAGCCCTCCGTTTTTTTCCTCTCCCAATGTCCCCAACAGTACCCTTCCACCAACACTCTCATTCGTTTGGCTGAACTGATCCTCACCCTTAACAATTTCTCCTTCGAATCCTCCCACTTCTTCCAGACCAAAGGAGTAGCCATGGCACACGTATGGGCCCCAGCTATGCCTGTCTCTTTGTTGGCTACATAGAACAGTTGATCTTCCGTAATTACACCAGCACCACTCCCCACCTCTTCCTCCGCTACATTGATGACTGCATTGGCGCCACCTCGTGCTCTTGCAAGGAGGTTGAGAAATTCATCAACTTCACCAACACATTCCACCCTGACCTTAAATTTACCTGGACCATCTCTGACACCTCCCTCCCCCTCCTGGACCTCTCCATCTCCATTAATGACGACTGACTTGACACTGACATTTTTTACAAACCCACCGACTTCCACAGCTACGTAGATTACACCTCCTTCCATCCTACCTCTTGCAAAAATGCCATCCCGTATTCCCAATTCCTCCACCTCCGCCGTATCTGCTCCCAGGAGGACCAGTTCCACCACAGAACACACCAGATGGCCTCCTTCTTTAGAGACCGCAATTTCCCTTCCCACGTGGTTAAAGATACCCTCCAATGCATCTCATCCACATCCCACACCTCTGCCCTCAGACCCCACCCCTCCAACCGTAACAAGGACAGACACCCCTAGTGCTCACCTTCCACCCTACCAACCTTCGCATAAACCAAATCATCCGCCGTCATTTCCGCCACCTCCAAAAAGACCCCACCAGCAGGTATATATTTCCCTCCCCACCCCTTTCCGCAAAAACCGTTCCCTCCGTGACTACCTGGTCAGGTCCACGCCCCTCTACAACCTACCCTCCCATCCTGGTTTTACTTGCACATCCACTAATATCATTTATTGTATCCGTTGCTCTCGATGCGGTCTCCTCTACACTGGGGAGACTGGACGCCTCCTAGCAGAGCGCTTTAGGGAACATCTCCAGGACACCCGCACCAATCAACCATACCGCCCTGTGGCCCAACATTTCAACTCCCCCTCCCACTCTGCCAAGGACATGGAGTTCCTGGGCCTCCTTCACCGCCGCTCCCTCACCACCAGACGCCTGGAGGAAGAACGCCTTATCTTCCGCCTTGGAACACATCAACCCCAGGGCATCAATGTGGACTTCAACAACTTCCTCATTTCCCCTTCCCCCACCTCATCCTTGTTCCTAAACTTCCAGCTCAGCACTGTCCCCATGACTTGTCCTACCTGCCTATCGTCTTTTCCACCTATCCACTCCACCTTCCCCCCGCCCCTAACCTATCACCTTCATCCCCTTCTCCACTCACCTATTGTACTCAATGCTACTTTCTCCCCACCCCCACCCTCCTCTAGCTTATCTCTCCATGCTTCAGGCTCTCTGCCTTTATTCCAGACGAAGGGCTTTTGCCCAAAACATCAATTTTACTGCTCCTCGGATGCTGCCTGAACTGCTGTGCTCTTCCAGCACCACTAATCAGAAACCTGTTCAAGTTCTTCAGAGTCAGCTCTTGGAATGAACAGAGCCTCTGACTCTCCTGTTTATATCTGTCAACCAGGGCCTCCTGGACCAGACTAACAGCCCCAGTCAGGGAACCCATATTCTATGAAGTCCATCTGGCACAATACAATCACTATAAGTTTTTTTTTAAGCAAGAAATAATCCTCTTTCCAGAAAGACACGAAGAGGTCCTAATAAATTCACTCATTAAACCAACATGGAAAACATGAAATGTTTGTGATATTTGCCAGTCATCAAAGATGATCACTTTCTGGAAACCGAGCAGTGTAAAAGGTGAATGCACAGCTTCTTTGTATGCAAAGAATATCGAGAAACTTGCCTCACAGCACACCGTTGGTTAACTCAGGAAACAGGAAGTTATCTGACCAAAGACTAGAAATTGGCACAGAATAGTATGATCATTTGCTCTCGTCTGATCTTTGGACATGTCTGTGTAAGTGGATTCTCTTGTAATTGTAAGAAGTGTATAGGTAAGATTATTGTAGGTTTTCGTCTGGTGTACTTTGCTTTAATAAAGAACATTGGGTATGTTCCGTTGTTAGAACTGCCTTGGATTATTGATAGGCAGAGTAAACTAGACAGATCAGAGAAAGTGGGAACAAAACCTGCACTCATTGGAATGAGCAGTACTATTCTGTCTTGAAAAAATATATTGATAGTGATGCTGACAATGTCACACTTGCTGTTCATCTGAAGAGTTAACCAGGTCGTGTTGCCTAATGATCAAACTGGGTAAGGATCTTGATTTCCTCCCCTAAAGGAGATTAGTGAACCTATTTGGATATTATGTCAATCAAACAATTTTCATTGCCCCACAAGATTTCAGTAAGCATCTACACTTAGCCATTCCTCTATTTCTCATCTGCTTGTTGCCTCTCGGTGACATAATCTCCAAAGAGACAACCTTTATCCTCAGATACATGCTGACAATACCCAGCTCTATATTGTGACTTCTCCTCCACTGTTAAACTATCAGAGTCAATGAACAAGGATTTCCTCCAATTAAATATCAGAAAGACTAAAACCATTGAGTTTGGTCCCCACTGCAAACTTTGTTCCCTAGGCACTAATGCCACTTCTTCCTGGCAACAAGCTGAGAGTAAGCCAGTCTGTTCACAACTTTGATGTTACATTGGACCCCAAGAGTTGGCTCCTGGCTCCATAATCCTGCTGTCTCTGAGACTGCCGAATTCCACCTCCGTTTCTCATTTGCCCTTGTCTCACCTTATCTGCCATTGAAACCCTCATACATGCTTTAACTGACTATTGTAACAATCTCCTGGTTGGTCTTCTACATTCTACTTTCTGTAAATATGAAGCCATCCAAAACCCTGTCATCCTCAACCTACTCTTAATTTAAATTTAGTGTCATCCTCACTATCAAATCTGTGTTCAGAAACACCGGCTCCTGGTCAACTTGTAATTTCATTTTAAAATTCTTACTCTTGTTCTCAAATTCCCCCATGGCCTCAGCCCTCCCTAGCTTTCTAATCTTCTCCAGATCCACTACCCTCCAAGATATCTGCATTACTCTCATGCTGGCATCTTAAGTATCTCCAAGATTAAATGCTCCCCCATTGTTGTTGACATCTTCAATTTTCAGGTTCCAAATCTTTCTCTACTTTTCTCTGTCTCACTCTCTCACTTTCTCTTTCATCCAATCTTCTGTTCATTTAACTTAATATCTCCTTAAGTGACAATTTTTTGATTTATAATGCTCCTATGAAGGAGTATACATATATTCCTCTTAAATCACCCACAGGATCCTGGAGTGTTGAAAAACAGTGTGGAGCTGGAGAAATCATCCCATTTCTGTATTCCCACTCAGACATAATATTCATTGAAATCTCAAGCTTTAGTACCAGAGCTGAGCGTGCCACAGAACGGAGGGATATGGGCTATATAACAAAAAGAAAGCCTTTAGTCAAAATAAATGATGAATGTAGAGGCGAGACTAGGAAATAAACTCCAAGAGTAAAAAAAACTGACACGTAAATAGATTTTGTATATATATCCAATTTGCATATAAATAGGTTTGACTGCATGCCTTTGATTGAGAATGTAACTTTGTAAATTGCTGCTCATCTATCACAGCCGCACTTAACTGATACACATAAACAGCAAAGACAGAAGCATGTCAGTCACAAACAGAAACCCAATAACATTGCACTTTATTTTCCAGCAAAGAATTGCATTTTTTCTCTCATACAATTTTGTAAGTACCTTAAGCAGTTGATTCACAAGATGAAGAAAGCACTTTGGCTGACTCTCAATCTTGTTCTTTTTTTGGATCCAAGCCCTTCCTGGTGTGCCGTTTAGGCTTCTTAATGCTTACTGGCAACTCTGTCTGACTTCTTGTACAGAAGCCAGTCCCTCAGGCAATGCAGCACTCCCACACTGAAGCAGTCAACCTAAATAAAGCATCCAGGTCCAGCTGTGAGGCTGGAGCACTCAGTCTCCTGGCAAATTAGACAAGGTGGAACATTTCATGTTAGTTTGCTATAAAGCATCACAACTAAAGAAAGCCAAAAAGCAAAACACCGGAGAGGCTGAAAATCTGAAATAAGAACAGAAAGTGCTGTAAGTACTCAGCACGTTCGACAGCATCTGTGGTGGGAGGAAGAGAGTGAACATTTCAAGTCAAAGACTTTGCTTTAGAATTGAAGAGAAGTGGAAATGCTACAGATTTTAAGCAAATGTAATGTGTGAGGGGAAATAGAAGAAACATGGATTATCAGGGATAGGGTAGAGGATGAGAAAGAATTGACAAACAATTTCATGGTTATAAAAGACAAAGGACTGGGAATGCTTGCAGTAAAGAAAAATATTGTCTAAGAAGAGTTCAATGACACATAAATTAACAGCTTGGATAAAACCACATTAGTCAATGAGACAGAATCTACAATCCAGAATTGTTGAACTTCACACTGAGTCCGGGTGACTGTAAATTGCTACGTTAGGAACTGTCCCTTGAGCTTGCACTGAGATTCATAGAAACATTGCAGCAGAGCAGACTAAGGACTGAGATGTCCACTTGGGAGCAGGGGAGAGAATTAAAATGCCAAGTGATGAGAAGATTGGATCGTACTTGCACACGGATCAGAGGCATTCTTTAAAATGGTCACTCAGATCACATGTGATCTCCCCAGAGGAGAGGGCACCACATCATGAGCAGGAAAACCAACAGACTAGATTGATAGAAATAAATGGAAATCATTGTTTGAACTAGAAGGAGTGTTTGAGACCTAGAATGGTGAAGAGAGGGGTGGGTAAAAGGCAGATATTACATCTGCATTTGCCAGATGGTGCTGTGTGTGGGAGGGGGATTAAAAATTAGGGTGATTGAGGATTTGATTCCAGTGTCACAGAAGAAAGCTGATCAGAAGGAAGAGGAAGACATGTTTGGTATTGGAATCACACTCAAGATGGTGAGAATGACAGAGGATAGATTGATGGAATGTGCAGTCTTGGAGGGTGGAAAGTGAGGACAAGGGGAAACCTTTCATAGTTGTAAGAGATAGGGAAGAGTTGAAAGCAGATTCACAGGAAATGAGTTAGACACAGTTGAAGGCCTTGACAATGATCATGTGGGGGAAATGAATGATTTGTATTTATGTGGCGCCTTTTACTTCCTCAGGATTTTAAATTCAGTGAAGCACTTTTTGAAGTTAATTATTACCATGGCAGCAGCAAAGTGAAAAATGACCCACCAACCTGAATTTAATGATGTTATTTGAAAGTTAATTCTACTTTTATTTTTGATGGGATCTAATATCACTGGCAGGTCAACATTTATTGCCCTGATTACCCTTGAAAATGTGGTGGTGTGCTCCTTGCTTGAACCACCATAGTCCCTAATCTGTACAGGTGCCCATAATGCTGTTAGGAAGGGAATTTCAGAATTTTGACGCAATAAAAACGAAGGAATAAAATGGCATGTAATTTGGAAGTTGTGGCATTGTCATGCATTTGCAGTCCCTCTCCTTTTAGGTGGTAGATTGTGTAGGTTGGGAAAGTGCTATTGGAGTCAGTCACTCCAGTGCACCAGTGATGAAGGGAGTAAATATTCAAGGTGGTGGGTGGAGTGCCAACTGAAAGAACTGTTCTGTCATAGATGGTACTGTTGGAGCTGTACTAGCCTGCTGCAAACCAGGATTGTTGTGAGAGCTGCCCTACTCTTTTTGAAACAGTGCCATTATGTTCACCTGAGCACACAAGCTCAATCTGTTGATAATGCAGTGCTTCACTGTCAAGATGCTGTATTTTAAATCAGATGTTCAATCATGATGCCACATGTGATCTTTAAACAATCTTGTCCCACTGTTTCAAAGAAAAACAAGAGAGTCTATTTAGTTCTTATCACATTGCCATTTGTGGGATCCTTCTGTGTGCAAATTAGCTGCAGCATTTCCTGTATCACCATATTCAATAAATACTTCATTACCTAAATGTTTGGGACACTGAAGTATTGAAAGTGGCTACAGAAATTTAACATTCTTTATGTAAGGGGTTCCAACCTCCAAATAACTAAATTCGCACATAACAAACCACTAGGTGAGTAATAGCCAGGATGTGGACTGACAGAGTGAGGGAGAACTATATGAGGGAGAGGCAGGTGAGTGTGAGAGAGAGAGAGAGAGAGAGAGAGATAAGGCAGAGCCAAGTGAGGGAGAGAGAGGTGAGAGAGAGGTGGGTGAGGGACGGACAAGTGAGAGAGTGAGAGGTGAAGGAAAGGCAGGTGAAGGAGACACAGGTGAGGGAGGACCAGATGAAAGGGACTTGGCTGGAATGGTGGAGGAAGTTATTCACCAAAACAGCAATATGTTTAAATTGGGAAATCTTGAATGCAGCACGTTAAGTCGGTTGCTGCCTTGCCACAGAAGTGTTTTTCTGTGTGAATAAATATGAATTCTATCATGCTCTGATCCTTATGCATGGCAGCGAGATTGTTAATACCAATGCAAACTGGCCACCTCTCTGTGGACTGGTAACTTTAATGAGCGCATTGGCACTGGGACCGGTCACAGAGGCAGTGATTGATGGCTCTACTAACACACACAATCTACAGAGCTCTTCATGCATAATACTCAGGATTTTTGCATCTAAAATACACAAACTGCATCAAAGAAACATTTTCTTCAGGTACAACACTGAAATCTAAACAGTTTCCCTACCTGGAACACAACCTATCAAAGTTATTAGCCTTTGGAGCTTTGGAAGACAACTCATCGATGGCATGAAATAACAATTTGGGAAATCGCCACTCTCATTTTGTGATCTTTTTGTGCACATTATTTCTCTCCTTCTACCATGAAAGTGCAACCTCATGCAATCATGCATCTCCTCATAAACCTCCCACACTTGGATGGTTTTCCATGTAGCTATTCTTCATAAGCAGGTTTTTCAATTCAGAAATGGAGGGGTGCGTGTGTAATTTCAGCATCAGTTAAAAGCCAGTTTTCTGCAATTCGGATGTAACTTAAACTAATTAGGATGTCAATTAAAGCAAACAATCAGAGGCAATGATCAGTGAAACGTGTGGGCCCTTCTGCAGCAGAAGTGAGGTGCGAGTATCAGTTGCTGAGAGGATATACGACTGACCACAAAAATGAGCAATATAGCATTTGAACTTCAGGACTGATATGATGCCTGGTATGTAGGATGCACATCCCAAAACCTGGCAAATTTATAAAGCAACATGTCACTTTGACTGACCAGACCAGACAGTGTGCTGATTGTGGTCAACTAGCCCATGCTTGCTAAACTCAGAATCTCGCACCATCATTAGATTCAACCTGCAATTGAAAAAAATGTTTTAGATAACCCTGACTGCACTAGGAACTGCACAGCAATTAATTGAAGGTCATGAGTTGAGCTTGCAGTATGAATCATTCGCACATGCTAGAAGCTATTATTCACATATAGGACCCTGATCTTTGTAAGCAAAATAATATGTCCACACATAACCTTTCTCTTACTGAAGAACGTGCAATGGAAACAGAGATACATGCTGCATCCCACAAGGCAACAATCTGATCAATCACTGTTAACTTGCCTTATTTGGATTTGATAAATTAATTAAGATTGACAGTTAGCAGTTCTTATGCAACTCCATGTTGACCATAGTCAAATCAATCAGCACTTACAGCTCCTGCTGCATAAATTGTTGCTTCCTTTCTAAAGTTGTATTTCTTGTGTTTCAGAAGAGCATAAGGACTGAGAGCAGGAGCAAACAATTCAGCACCTCAAACCTGCTCTGCCATTCAGTATCACCATAGCTGATCTAATCTCAACTTTCAAGTCCACTTTACTGCCCACTCTCCATTGCTACTGCATTCTAATTTTTTATGATTCATATATAAGGACACCCTGAACTCTCTGCACTGAAAAACTCTGAAGTTCCTCTCCATTTAGATAATGTGTTGCCTCTCTTCTTCCAACCAAAGTAGATAACTTCACACTTATCCACATAAACTCAATTTGCTAAATTTTTGGTCAATTCACTAAACCTATACATATCCACTTGTAAATATTTTATTGCTTCATTGCAACTTGCTTTAGTGCCATTTGCAAATTTGGCTATAGTACCTATTGTATCTATAATACCTCCGGCTGCATCCAGATTAATGTCAATTGTAAATAGTTAGAGCAGGAGGATCAAACCCTGTGGTACCCAACTAATTACATCTTGCCAATCAGAAAAAGACCTAGTTATTTTGATGCTCTGCTTTCTTTGGATAGCTGATTTTCTGTCAAAGCTAATATATTGCCCCTAACCCCATGTGATCTTAATTTCAGTCCTAATGAGTTCAAGATGGAAAGCTTCAACATCATATCTCTTTTTAGCGATGATTAAATTCAATTAGTTCATGCCTGATCTAATTGTGGCCTTAGCTCTACTTCCCTGTCTGATCTACAACCTTTGACTCCCCTATAGATATAACTGGGGCATATTCTGATTGGCAAGTTGTAAATAGTGGGGTACCACAGGGTTTGATCTTCCTGCCCTAACTATTTACAATCGATACTAGTCTGGATGCAGCCGGAGGTATTATAGATACTATAGGTACTACAGCTAAATTTGCAAATGGCACTAAAGTAAGTTGCAATGACGAAATAAAATATTTACAAGTGGATATGTAGAGGTTTAGTGAATTGGCCAAAATTTAGCAGATTGAGTTTAATATGGATAAGTGTGAAGTTATCTATTTTGGTTGATATTCAGCGCTGGAATCTCAGGTGGTAGTTCCCACATAGTGCAGGAGCCCAATCTCAACTTGACTCTGATGTTGAGGTCTCATTCTAGAATGGAAATTCCTACTCCATATGTGAACATTTTGGTTATCATACAGGGTCACCAGAAGGAGGAAAAAAATGAAAACCTTTCACAGTCTTGAAGGATCATAAAGCACTTTACAACTAATGAAATATTCGGAAGGGTAGCAGTCACTGTAATAAAGGAAACCTGGCAGCAGTCTTACACACAGCTAAATTTGATATGTAATAACAGAATAAATCATCAGATAAACTATTTTTGGTGGTATTGGGTTAGATTTAAGTTATCATCAGTACCCCAGGGATGTTCTTCTGCTCTTCTCCAAAATAGTGCTCTGAAATCTTTCACTTGAAAGGGTAGACTGAGCATTGGTTTCACAACTCACTTGAAAATCAGCACCTCTGACAGTGCAGCACCTCCTTACTGCAGCACTGACGTGTCAGTCCAGATTTTATGTTCAAGTCCCTGGAGTGGGGCTTAAACTCATAACTTTCTGGCTCAAAAATAAGAGAGGCACTTATTTATGCATAGTTGGCCAGAGGTCAACAGAGCTGAAAATGTGTTGCTGGAAAAGCGCAGCAGGTCAGGCAGCATCCAAGGAACAGGAAATTCGACGTTTTGGGCATAAGCCCTTCATCAGAGGTCAACAGACTTAGTCGGCAGATTCTTTGACAAAGAAGCTGTCCAATACAAATGGGCCAAAAGACATATCTTAGTCATATAGTTTCTACCATGTTGTGCTATTCAACAATGAATGTAACTAGGCTGAATTGTTGTCTAATGTGAAGAGTGCCACTTGAACTGTGATCAGGAATTCCAGCTGCCCTTCTCTTCAGTATAATAAAATGTACCTCTCTTCTAACCTTGAAGGTGAATTCCTCAGAGCTCCCAAGCAGAAAGTCTCACTCAGAATATTCTTGGAGGGTGAAATTGATTACTCATATCTTCCAAATCTAAGAAGAAAAGTTAATAATCCAGATTTTATAGAAGGAAATGACAGGCAGTCCCTAACAAGTCCACATAGCCAGCGTGTACGAGCAGCTTCACATAAACAGTCAACGATAAGGATGAGGAGAATGTTTTTAACCATATCTAATAATTCAAGTCATGTGCCTAAAGAATTGCTCTGGAAGCCAGGATTTCTGATGAGAATCACTGAGTCAAACTTGATCAGCGTACAGCTTCTCACACTGAGAACTGCAAATGCAGCACATCACCCAATCTGGCAGCTTACGGCATCAGGGCAAACGTGAGGACTGCAAATGCTGGAAACCAGAGTTTAGATTAGAGTGGTGCTGGAAAAGCACAGCAGGTCAGGCAGTGTCCGGGGAGCAGGAAAATCGATGTTTCGGGCAAAAGCCCTTCATCAGGAATAGAGTCAGGAAGCTCCAGGGTGGAGAGATAAATGGGGGGGGGGGGGGTGGGTGGGGGTGAGGGGGGGGGGGGGCTTGGGGCTGGGGCTGGGGAGAAGGTAGCAAAGAGTACAATAGGTGAATGGGGGTGGGGATGGAGGTGATAGGTCAGAGGGGAGGGTGCAGCGGATAGGTGGGAAAGGAGATTGGTAGGTAGGACAGGTCATGGGGACAGTGCTGAGCTGGAAGGTTGGAACTGGGGTAAGGTGGGGGGAGGAGAAATGAGAAAACTGTTGAAGTCCACATTGATGCCCTGGGGTTGAAGTTTTCCGAGGCAGAAGATGAGGTGTTCTTCCTCCAGGTGTCAGATGGTGAGGGAGCGGCGGTGGTGGAGGCCCAGGACCTTGCCAGAGTGGGAGGGGGAGTTGAAATGTTGGGCCATGGGGCGGTGGGGTTAATTGTTGCGGTGTCCTGGAGATGTTCCCTGAAGCGTTCTGCTTGGAGGCGTCCAGTCTCCCCAATGTAGAGGAGACTGCATCAGGAGCAACAGATACAATAAATGACATTGGTGGTTGTGCAAGTGAAATGTTGATGGATGTGGAAGGCTTCTTTGGGGCCTTGGATGGTGGTGAGAGAGGAGGTGTGGGTGCAGGTTTTGCAATTCCTGCGGTGGCAGGCGAGGGTGCCAGGATGGGAGGAAGGTTGTTGGGGGGGGCGTGGACCTGACCAGGTAGTTACAGAGGGAACAGTCTTAGTGGAAAGCGGATAGGGGTGGAAAGGTAGCTGTGGAAGTCGGTGAGTTTGTAAAAAAATGTCAGTGTCAAGTCAGTTGTCATTAGTGTAGAGGGCACCATGGACATCCAATCCCTCTACACCTCCATCTGCCATGACCAGGGCCTCCAAGTTCTCCATTTCTTCCTCTCTCGCTGTCCCCAACAGCATCCTTCCACTGACACTCTCATTCCTTTGGCTGAACTGGTCCTCACTCTTAACAATTTCTCCTCGAGTCCTCCCACTTCCTCGAGACCAAAGGGATAGCCATGGCCATCCATATGGGCCCCAGCTATGCCTGTCTCTTTGTCAGCTACGTAGAACAGTCCATCTTCCGTAGTTACACCGGGACCACTCCCCATCTCTTCCTCCGCTACAATGATGACTGCATTGGCGCCACCTCGTGCTCCCGCAAGGCGGTTGAGCAGTTCATCAACTTCACCAACACATTCCACCCTGACCTGAAATTCACCTGGACCATCTCTGACACCTCCTCCCCTTCCTGGACCTCTCCATCTCCATTAATAATGAACGACTTGACACTGACATTTTTTACAAACCCACCAACTCCCACAGCTACCTGGATGACACCTCTTCTCACCCTACCTCTTGCAAAAATGCTCCGCCGTATCTGCTCCAAGGAGGACCAGTTCCACCACAGAACACACCAGATGACCACCTTCTTTAGAGATCGCAATTTCCCTTCCCACATGGTTGAAGATGCCCTCCAACGCATCTCATCCACATCCCGCACGTCCACCCTCAAACCCCACCCCTCCAACTGTAACAAGGACAGTACCCCCCGGTGCTCACCTTCTACTCTACCAACCTTCACATTAACTGCGTCATCCGCTGATATTTCCACCACATCCAAACGGACCCTACCACCATAGATATATTTCCCTCCCCACCCCTTTCCGCTTTCCTGAAAGACCGTTCCCTCCGCGACTACCTGGTCAGGTCCACACCCCCCCATGACCCATCCTCCCCTCCTGGCACCCTCCCCTGCCTCTGCAGGAACTGCAAAACCTGCGCCCACACCTCCTCCCTCACCTCTATCCATGGCCCTAAAGGAGCCTTCCCGATGCAATCTCCTCCACATTGGGGAGACTGGATGCCTCCACGCAAAGCGCTGCAGGGAACATCTCTGGGACACCCGCACCAATTAACCACACCGCCCTGTGGCCCAACATTTCAACTCCCCATCCCACTCTGCCAAGGACATGCAGGTCCTGGGCCTCCTCCACCACCACTCCCTCACCACCCGACGCCTGGAGGAAGAACGCCTCATCTTCCACCTCAGAATACTTCAACCCCAGGCCATCAATGTGGACTTCACCAGTTTCCTCATTTCCCCTCCCCCCACTTTACCCCAGTTCCAACTTTCCAGCTCAGCACTGTCCCCTACCTGCCAATCTCCATTCCCACCTATCCACTCCACCCTCCCCTCTGACCTATCACCTCCATCCCCAACCCCATTCACCTATTGTACTCCCCAGCCCCAGCCACCCCACCCCCCCCACCACCATCATTTATCTCTCCACTCTGGAGGCTCCCTGCCTCTATTCCTGATGAAGGGCTTTTGCCCGAAACGTCGATTTTCCTGCTCCCCGGATGCTACCTGACCTGCTGTGCTTCAGACAGCAATAACAGTTTATGTTATGGTTACCCAGCTAACTTTGAGGACCATTTTCTGAGCTTGTGGTATTGAAGTTTTCCTTTTTCTTTTGCATGAATACTTCTCCCAGCTGCTTTTGAATTCCAGAAGGGGAAGTTAGGGTTAATGCAATAGGGGAGACATGAAAACTGGGCATGTGACTAGATATCTTGGATGATTGTGGGGCTGTAGAAGATTACAGAAATAGCAGGCAGAAAGAACAGAGGCAAGGATTTGAAAACAAGATGTGCATTTCAAAATTGAGGAAGATTAGCTTCAGCCTACCTTCTCATTATTGAGATTAAATCAATAGCAAATGCATTATGTTACTCCAATACCGAGGGACCTTTCCTCTGTCACTGTGTTTTAATGCACTCTCTTGTGAACAGTAAGGAGGGAGTTCCACCTGTGACTGTCCCTGATACTTGACACTATGGAATCTCATAGACAGAAGCTCTCCAATCCTCAATTTCTTCCCTTTTTGCAGCACGCATAGACACACACATAGACACACACACACACACACACACATAGACACACACATAGACACACACACACACACACACACACATAGACACACACACACACACACACACACACACAAATTAGCAATCAAAGCAAAAATGAGACAAATATTTGCTAATGATATAATGGGACAATTCATCAACTGAAGCTTCACAGCAGGAGTTGCAGCCTTATCAAATGAATAATTCAGGCTTCTGGAGGGTTCCTATTCTATATAACATTACATCATCTTTCCATTACTGGTCCTTAGTACTGGTTGCTGTTCATATTCTGTCAAGTAGTTCTTCATTTGTTTAATTAGTATATCACTTCTATTCCTCCACTTTCCCTTCCTTTCCTTCAGCTGCCAAGAATCCAGCTTCCTCCCTAATCCTACAAACACATGAACAAGAAGCAAAAGTAGGCCACTCAACCCTTCAAGCCTGCTCTGACATTGAATAAGATCATAATTGATCTGATTTCAACTTCAACACTACATACTGCAAAACTCTTTGCATCTCCTCCTGCCTCTTCTCTGTTGAGACCTGACCTCTTAGGCCAAGCTTAGCCACTTGCCTTTATAATAGAAGAGGAAATACTGGAAATACTCAGCAGGTCATGCAGCGTCTATCGAAAAGGAAGAAACAAAACTAATCTTTCAGTTGGATGACCACTATTTCAGAACTGATGGGTGTAATGTTTCCAAAGTCATAGTTTCCATAGTTTCTTTTCCAATTTACCAGGCAATCAATAAGGACTACTTTATCATGCCCATAGTAGGAAACAAGGATCATAGAGGGTGGTAGTGACAGAAATGTTGTATCTCAGGCACATTGCACCAAGTTAACTTGATAGCTGGAGATTAAAAGACAAACTGGATACACTACTACTAAATCATCCAGCAATAAACTTATTCACTGAATCTTTCATTACAAATCCCTCTCAAGCAGCTTTTCATTATTATTTTTCTTTTATGATGGGGAAAAAGTTTTTTAAAAACTATTTGATAAAGTGAGCAAGGAGCTGCCAACAACTGCCACATGGCATGGGGTGATTTTGCAGAATGCAAGAAATCATCAGAAAAATACCCTTTTATGGAATGAAGAATTGTACACAAGAGGAAAATGAAACATCATGCCTCTTCATTGAAGAATTTTGGCTCTAAGTTGATGAGTTGGAGTCTGCAATTAGGACACTGTATTGCATCAGGAAGGGGGAACGTTTTTGGGACACTTTGGTTCAGGAGACAGTTCACACACTGTTAGGTATTTCTGATTTGGTTTGTTATCAGGAATAGAAAAGTGTGACAGGAAGAGAGTCACATGTAGTGGTACAGAACTTAGCAATGTCTTAGCTTTGGTCCAGGTAATAGTCAATGTTTTTGCAAGTCATATTGACAAGCGCAAGGAGGAGGACAAAACTAACCACAGCACCACGGTGCAAGAGGCAATTCAAGTGGGGGAGCAAAAAAGGGATATTGTTTGAATAGAGCATGGTATATTTAGGGGTATAGACAAAATGCTCTGCAACAAGGAGCATGTGTCCAAAATGTTGTGTTTTAATTAAAGATACGTACGTTATTTCACATTCTGTTGGTGGATGTAAAATTTGAGTCAATACTAATGAATTTAACTTAAAGGCTGCAACACGAGTATAAAGACAGAGTTGGCTAAAATGGACAGGGTAAAAAAGTTAAAATGTAAGAAAGAACAGCCTATCCAATGTTTCAGAATATCATAACTTGTTTTTTTGTGGAACTGCTATAGTTTATCAATAGCATTATACTCACAGAAATAACACAACATTAAACATTTGAGCTTTTCAACAGTCATTCAGGGAAGCTGCTAGTATTTTAATATGGTTAGTGAGCCATTTTACATCCACTAGCAGAATGTGAAATGTTATGATGGCTGAGAGGATGTCTTGCTATGAGGTAATTAATCTTTTCTCATTTCACACTTCCAGGAAAGGTGGTGGTGTAGTGGTAATGCTTCTAGTCTAGTAATCCAGAACCTCAAGTTAATTTTCTAGGTAACATGGATTAGAACCCCATTTTGCCAGATGGTAAGATATGAATTTAACAAAAAAATCTGGAATTTAAAATAAGCAAGGCTAATTGTAATCTTATAACCACTGTCATAAAAACTCACCAGGTTCACCAATGTCCTTTAGAAAAGGAAATCTGCTGTCCTTACCTGGGCTGGCCCAATTGACAGTAATGTGATTGATTCTTAACTGTCCTATGGGAAATTAGGGATGGGCAATAAATGTTGGCCTAGCCAATGATGCCCACAGCTTGTGAATTTTAAACGAATAGCCCATTATCTTGTTGTTTCTAAAATGTATTGTTGTAAGGAATTAGGCTAAAAATAATTTATAAACTCATCCTCCATTGACAATTTCATTTATCAAATCTTTATGAGATTAAAATCTCTCATAATTATTGTAGTACCCTTCTTACAGCACCTTGTTATTTCTTGATTTCTTCTCTATCCTCAGGGACTTAGAAACAAACCTCTCAGTATTGTCTTTCCTTTAATATTTCTTATTTCCACACAAACTGATTCTACATTTTGACCCTCTGAATCATTATAATTTCCAACTGCTGGGCTGATCTCATGATTCATTAACAGAGCTACCTCACTTGCTTTTCCTTTCTTCATGTGTTTCACAAAAGTGTCAAATACCTTGAATATACAAATCCTAGCCATGATTACATTGCAACATATCTTTATTTAAATGTATTATGCTATTAATTCATCCATCTTGTTATAAGTGTAACAGGCATTCAAGCAAAATGCCTTTAATTCTTTGGTTTTATCTATTTTTTCTTGTCCTGAGCTTATCTGATGGTGTATTCTTATGTTTGCAGCTCTGTCCCTTCCTGTCATACTCTGGTTATCATCACTTATATCATTGCCTTGTCTGTTGTTTTGTTCTTTCTTTATAATATGCCCAAGCTGCCCTCATATGAGCTCTTAACCACCCTCCCGCTCCCCCCCCCCGCCAAACAGGCACACTATTTAGTTTAAAATCCTCTTTACAGCCCTAGTTACACGATTCACCATCACTCTCATCCCAGCACAATTTAGATGTCAGTCATACCAATGATACAGTTCTCTTTGCCCAATACTGATGCTCGTGCCCCATGAATCAAAATCATGAAAATCTTTGAGCTATGCATTCAACTCGCTAATCTTAATTATCTTATATCAATTTGTTCATAACTCAGATAGTAATCCAGAATTAAGAGTCTAATGATGACCATGAATCCATTGACAATTGTCAGAAAAACCTATCTGACTGATTAATGTCATTTAGGGAAGAAAACTGCCATCCTTACCTGGCCTAGCTACGTGTGACCCCAGACCACAACAATGTCATTGACTTTTAACTGCCCTCTGGGCAATTAGAGATGGGCAATAAATATTGGCCTAGGCAGTGGCATCCATGCCCCATGAATGAATTTTTTAAAACTACCCTAGGGGCTGTATCTTTAATTGAACGTTTAACTGCTCATCATCACTCAGCAAGACCTCTTTCTTAATCTTGTACTTGGCACCCATGTGGGCCATGACAACTGAATACTTTCCCACTCACTCTATGTTACTTTCCTGCTCCTCAGATGCTCCCTGACCTGCTGTGCTTTTCCAGCACCACTCTAAATCTAGAATCTGATCTCCAGCACCTGTAGCCCTCACTTTTGCCTAATCTAGACATCAGCTTTACCAGTCATTTTCATAAGACTTATCAACTAAGGAAGCTGATATGATTTGTAATTTGTGCACAGTGAGACTGTGGAATTAATAATGGGAAACAAACAAATAGCAGAGTCTTTGCACACAAAGAACTGTCAATGCTGGAAACAAAGATTGGTGGAAAAATTCAGCTAGTCTCACTGCATCTGTGGAAAGAAAGTGATGTTATTTTGGGTCCAGTGACACTTCTGCATTATTTCCAGAGACTTTGTACAAGTGTGGATGTAGGTTTGCTCGCTGAGCTGGAAGGTTCGTTTTCAGACGTTTCATCACCATACTAGGTAACATGATCAGTGAGCCTCCAGATGAAGCACTGGTGACATGGCCTGCTTTCTATGTATGTATGTATGTATGTAGGTAATTGTTTAGGTAGATGATGTTTCCTAGTATGGTGACGAAATGTCTGAAAATGAACCTTCCAGCTCAGCGAACAAACCTACATCCAGAATCTCAACCTGAGCTACAAATCTTCTCAAAACACTTTGTACAAGTGTTTTCAGTTAATCTGCAGAGCAGAAGACGTAAAACAAATCTCAAGAATAGGAAAAAAAAGCAGAACGCTTAACCGAGGGAGAAATTTCAAACTATCACAATCTCTAGAGAAAATGTGTCAGGAAAACTAAAGGGACAAAATTGCTGACATATCCCCTGAAACTGATGGCTCACATTTGAGGGCATTAGAAAAGTGGCTGCAGATAGTGATGAATTGGCTGGAATCTCCAAAATTCTGAAAAGATTCCAGCAAATTGGAAAACTGCAAATGTAACACCAAACTTCAAGAAAGGAGGGAGACAGAAAGTAGGAAACTGTAGGCCATTTCATCCAACATGCATCTGTCATTACGAAAATGCTAGAATCTATTATTACGGAAGTAGGAGAAGGATGTGTAGCATATCATAATACAATCAGGCAGTGCCCAAATGGTTTTGTGAAAGGGAAATTTGTTATTTTTTGAGGTTGTAGGTAGAATAAATGGGTTAATTTTCAGGTTGGTGAAATGTCACCAGTGAAGTGCTGCAGGGATCAGTGTTGGGCTCTTAATATCTATGATCTACAATAATGACTTGGATAAAGAGTCAACTGTATTGTAGCCAAATTTGCAATAATGCAAGGATAAGCAGGAAGGCAAACTGTGAACAAGATACAAAGAGACAACAAAATGATTCAGATGAATTAAGTGAATAGGCAATAAACTGGCAGATAGAGTAAACTTTGGAGAAATGCAAAGAACTTCGGTAGGAAAAGTAGAAAAGTCGATTTTCAGTGGAAAGAGACTGTAGAATACTGAGTAGTACTGTGACATATACACATGGCATTAGCACACAAGTACCAAACATGATTATGAAGGCAAATAGAATGAAATCATTTATTGCATGGGAGTTGGCGTATCAAAATAGGGAAGTCTGGCTCCAACTGTAAAGAGCATAGCTGAAACAGCACCAAGACAACAATTTGGTCTCCTTACCTAAGGAGGGACACACATTGAAAGTAGATCAGAGAGATTCATTGGGTTGATTCCTGGGATAAGCTGTGGAGGAAATGTTGAGCAGGTTTTAAGCTATACTTAGTATATAAGCTTTAATAAGTTCAGAAGAATGTAGGGATGATCTTATTGAAGTGCATAAGATTCTGAGTAGACTTGGTAAGGAGGATAATTCATCTTGGGGAAAGAATCTAGAGCTAAGAGATACTGTTTAAGGATAAAGAATCTCCTTGTTGTGGTTCTGTTCGCCGAGCTGGAAGTTTTTGTTGCAAACGTTTCGTCCCCTGGCTAGGCGACATCATCAGTACTTTGGAGCCTCCTGCGAAGCTCTTCTTTGATGTTTCTTCCGGTATTTATAGTGGTCTGTCCTTGCCGCTTCCGGGTGTCAGTTTCAGCTGTCCGCTGTAGTGGTTGGTATATTGGGTCCAGGTCAATGTGTTTGTTGATGGAGTTTGTGGATGAATGCCATGCCTCTAGGAATTCCCTGGCTGTTCTCTGTCTGGCTTGCCCTATGATAGTAGTATTTTCCCAGTCGAATTCATGTTGCTTGTTGTCTGCGTGTGTGGCTACTAGGGATAGCTGGTCGTGCCGTTTCGTGGCTAGTTGATGTTCATGTATGCGGATTGTTAGCTGTCTTCCTGTTTGTCCTATATAGTGTTTTGTGCAGTCCTTGCATGGTATTTTGTAAACTACATTAGTTTTGCTCATGTTGGGTATCGGGTCCTTTGTTCTAGTGAGTTGTTGTCTGAGTGTGGCTGTTGTTTGTGTGCCGTTATGAGTCCTAAGGGTCGCAGTAGTCTGGCTGTCAGTTCTGAAACGCTTCTGATGTATGGTAGTGTGGCTAGTCCTTTTGGTTGTGGCATGTCCTCGTTCCGTGGTCTGTCTCTTAGGCATCTGTTGATAAAGTTGCGCGGGTATCCGTTTTTGGAGAATACCTTGTATAGGTGATCCTCTTCCTCTTTTTGCAGTTCTGGTGTACTGCAGTGTGTTGTGGCCCTTTTGAATAGTGTCCTGATGCAGCTTCGTTTGTGTGTGTTGGGGTGGTTACTTTCATAGTTTAGGACTTGGTCTGTGTGTGTTGTTTTCCTGTGTACCCTTGTGGTGAATTCTCCGTTCGGTGTTCTCTGTACTATCCCGTCTAGGAATGGGAGTTGGCTATCCTTTTCTCCTTCTCTCGTGAATCGGACTCCTGTGAGTGTGGCGTTGATGATCCGGTGTGTTTTTTCCATTTCCGTGTTTTTGATGATTACAAACGTGTCATCGACATATCTGACCCAGAGTTTGGGTTGAATTTGTGGTAGGGCTGTTTGTTCTAACCTTTGCATAACTGCCTCTGCTATGAGTCCCGAGATTGGTGATCCCATGGGTGTTCCGTTGATCTGTTCGTATATCTGGTTGTTGAATGTAAAGTGTGTAGTGAGGCACAAGTCCAGTAGTTTAAGTATGCCGTCTTTGTTGATAGGTTCCGCCTCCTGTTTTCTGTTCTGTATATCCTGTAGGTTGGCTATTGTTTCTCTGGCTAGGGTTTTGTCAATCGAAGTGAACAGTGCCGTCACGTCAAATGAGATCATGGTTTCTTCTTTGTCTATGTGTGTATTCCTGATGACGTCCAAGAATCTCCTATTTAATATGGAGATAAGGAGAAATTTCTTTTTTTAGAGCATCATCAGTCTTTTGAAATCTCTTCCACAGTGAGTAGTGAAGACTGGCTCATTTATATTTAAAGCTGAATTATAGTGAGTTTTGACTGACAACAAGGTCAAGGGTTAAGGGGAATGGGGATGCCGACAGCTACGTGAAGTTTAGATTAGATTCCCTACAGTATGGAAACAGGTTATTTAGCCCAACAAGTCCACGCCAAGCCTCCAAAGAGCAACCCATCCAGACCCATTCCCCTACCCTATATTTACTC
The DNA here is from genome assembly GCF_020745735.1 of Hemiscyllium ocellatum. Lineage (NCBI taxonomy): Eukaryota > Metazoa > Chordata > Chondrichthyes > Orectolobiformes > Hemiscylliidae > Hemiscyllium > Hemiscyllium ocellatum. The sequence continues at coordinate 40,345,945 of NC_083420.1, read as the reverse complement.
CTAATTAATGCACCTACATTTTTGGGCAATTTAGCGTGGCCAATTCACCTGACCTGCACATCTTTGCATTGTGGGAGGAAACCGGAGCACCCGGAGGAAACCCACGCAGACACGGGGAGAATGTGCAAACTCCACACAGTCGCTCAAGGTGGAAATCGAGCCTGGATCCCTGGCACTGTGAGGCAGCAGTTCTAACCACTGAGCCACTGCGCCACCTATTTGAGTGTGGCCTAGTTAAGGTCACAATCAAATCTACTATAATCTTAATGCTCGATGGAACAGCCTCAATGGGCCAAATGGCCTACTCATGTTGTTATTTCTTATGATCTTATGAAAATAAACAAGCACAGACAAAAGCAAAACATTTTGTAATCAGTGCAGATATTGAACGTGTGATTCTTAGTCACAGGTTCAATGCGAACAACAGACTCTAGGATATAACACCCTATATATTGAACAGCAGGCTCTGGAGAGACTTCATAATGAGGCCATAGAACCAGATTCAGCAGAAAGAAAGGAGATAATAGAGGGGAAAACACAGTTTGAAGATGTTGCTATGATCATCATGTTGAGTAAATGTGATTGAATTTTTCCTAAAATTGTGTTTTCACCAGCAACAAGGTGCTAAAATTCAGCAAAGAATTGAGTGCAGCTATATCGTGGTAAAACCAAGAATTGATCAAATGATTATAGAGTGAAAATTATGTAGCAACACCCACAGACATTTTAATGCTGAATTCCCACACATTGGATCAATCTTGTTAGTGAGAAATAGAATTCTGATTCATGCCAATAGTTACATCAGACCCCTGGATGTCACATTGAAAATACCTTGCCCAGTATGGACATACATGAGGTGGAACTTTGACAGTGCTCTTGTACATCTTTGAGTTAGTTACTGAGGTCAGCAGAGCCCTGAGGACTGAGGTTGCTGGCTCAGAGAATAAAATTTGTCACAGAGACAGCAAAAGACATTGAAAGACCTTGCATCTGTGTAGTGTCTTTCATAATTTCAGAACAGCCTAAAGTGCTTTACAAGAAACAAAATACTTCCTGTAGCATCATCACTGCTCTAATGTGGATAAAACAGGGGAAAGATTTTACATAATAAGTTGTCAAGAGCTTAAATTGTTTCCTCTTTAAGTTTTCCATTTTCCTCTCTGCGGGAAATTGCACTCTGATTTAAATAAGCACGTTGGAACATTTTACCATGTTAAATGTTATATATGGGAACATATAAATGGGACTAGAACATTTACCTTTTACATTGTTCAATTAGATCATGGCTGATCCACACTTTAATTCCATCTACAGAGAAACCTCCATTATACGAATTTCAATTATCCGAATATTGGATTATCTGCAGAGTATCTCAAGGTCCCGATCGAAACATTACGTCAAAGAACTATTTCAATCCTGATCACATCTTTTGTTGACAGGTACAATGATTAAAAACTAACACGGCTCACTGAAATGTTGACGAGAACAGAGCTGGACAGTCCAGGCGCCATCTCCAAATGGCTGACCTCCTGCGCTCTCTCTCTTCCCCCACACTTTCCCTAGAGTTCTACACAGAGATGTACCCTATACCCCCCCTTCCCCAGATAATCTCTCCAACATTGTTCTGTACAGGGCAGAAGTGGAACCTGTCAAAAGGTGTGTGTGTGTGTGTGTGTGTGTGTGTGTGTCTGTCTGTCTGTGTGTGTGTGTGTGTGTGTGTCTGTCTGTCTGTGTGTGTGTGTGTGTGTGTGCGCGCGCGCTATTTGGAGACTTACCTCACAAAGGCAGCAGCAGTCTTACTATTGGTGCACACTCCGGCTGCTCCTGGTAGGAGGGTGTTGGGCAGGAGGTTGACGGTGGGGTGGGAGCAGACAGGGTTGGAGGAACAGGCAGGGGTGGGGTTGGGGCAGATGGGGTTGGGGCGCTAGCAGAGGGCTGGGTGGGAGGGGACTGGATTGGGGACAGGGTCTCACACGCAATGTAAGACTTACCAGAAAACCCCGAGCCCAGAGGAAATCAATTAACCAAATATCAATTATCTGAATGAAATAGTGCCCGCCCTTCTCATTCGGAATATTGAGGTTCCTCTGTAATGGCCTTTATCCCTTACCATTTATATGTTGGATGTTTGTTTTTCTTGGCGAGAGAGTCTGGATCTGGGGTCATTGCCTGAGGCTAAGGGGTCAACAATTTAGGATTGTGATGGGGAGATCATTCTTCATTTTCCAAGTTGACACTCTCTGTAGTTGCTCAATTAATGTGTATATCGATGGCTGAAATGGATAGATTTTTGGGCACTAATTGAATCAAGGGGTTTGGGGTTAGGACAGGAAAGTTGTGTTAATGTAGACGTTCAGCCATGATCTAACTGACAGAACAGAGCAGGCTCAATGGGTTGGATTGCAATCTCTTGTTCCTAATTCTTACATTATATGCTTGATTCCTAACAACAATCGATTGATCTCACTGTTTGAGTTCTCATTTGGCTCCAACCTCAGCAGCTTTTGTGTGAGATGGTTCTAGATTTCCTGCTAATGAAAAAGCAAAATGCTGTGAATGTTGGACATCTGAAGTAAGAACAGAAATACACAGCAGCTGAAAGAACTGTGGATGCTGTGTAAACCAAAGTTCTGAGGAAGGCTCATTGAATCCAAAATGTTAACTCTGATCTCTCTTCACAGATGCTGCCAGACCTGCTGAGCCTTTCCAGCAACTTTTGTTTTCTTTGCTGATATCCACAGCAAATCTGGGAACATCTTTTCATGCTCCAGGTCCATGACCATCGTCAAATGTTGCCAGCATTTTCTGTTTTTATTCCAGATTTTCACACTCTTTGTATGTAGAAGTGCTTCCTGATACCATCCATGAATGGCCTCGCTCTAGTTTTAAGGCTAGCCCATTGATTTGGACATTCCTCACCAAAGAAATAGTTTCTCTCCACCTAATAAATGACTAATTATTCCATATATTTTCACATAGTGAGTAGCTAGAGTTTAGAATGGCCTGTCTGCAAATGTGGTGGAGCCAGGTTCAAATGAAGGATTTGAAAGAGCTGAAATGAAGAGAAGGAAGGTATTAACACGTTGTGAATTTCTTCAAATATTATGGGTTGCCATGCGTTTACATGACTAGAGTCCAATGTCAGTGTCTGATTAAGAGGCTGAGATTGACCATTCTTGTAACAATTCTTTTCTAGGGAGGTAGTCAAAGCTGCCACAACATTTCTTGTACTTGGAGACTTAGACTTTGCCTGCTATATTGAGCTGAGATTCTTTCTGGAGAAGATAGGTAGAAATTTAAAAAGGAGGCCCTTAAGGGTAGTAATATCTGGATTACTCCCAGTGCTATGAGCTAGTGAGGGCAGGAATAGGAGGATAGAGGAGATGAATGCATGGCTGAAGAGCTGTGTATGGGAGAAGGATTCACATTTTTGGATCATTGGAATCTCTTTTGGGGTAGAAGTGACCTGTATAAGGAGGACAGATTGCATCTAATTTGGAAGGGGACTAATATACTGGCAGGGAAATTTGCTAGAACTGCTTGGGAGGATTTAAACTAGTAAGGTGGGGGAGTGGGACCCAGGGAGATAGTGAGGAAAGAGATCGATCTGAGGCGGGTACAGCTGAGAACAGAAGTGAGTCAAACAATCAGGGCAGGCAGGGTCAAGGTAGAACTAATAAATTAAACTGCATTTATTTCAATGCAAGGGGCCTAACAGGGCAGGCAGATGAACTCAGGGCATGGTTAGGAACATGGGACTGGGATATCATAGCAATTAGAGAAACATGGCTCAGGGATGATCAGGACTGGCAGCTCAATGTTCCAGGCTACAGGAATGACAGAAGGGGAGACAAAAGAGGAGGGGGAGTGGCATTTTTGATAAGGGATAGCATTACAGCTGTGCTCAGGGAGCATATTCCCGGAAATACATCCAGGGAAGTTATTTGGGTGGAACTGAGAAATAAGAAAGGGATGATCACCTTATTGGGATTGTATTATAGACCCCCCCCACCAATAGTCAGAGGGAAATTGACAAACAAACTTGTAAGGAGATCTCAGCTATCTGTAAGAAAAATAGGATGGTTATTGTAGGGGATTTTAACTTTCCAAACATCGACTGGGACTGCCATAGTGTTAAAGGTTTAGATGGAGAGGAATTTCTTAAGAGTGTAGAAGACAATTTTCTTATTCAGTATGTGGATGTACCTACTAGAGAAGATGCAAAACTTGACCTACTCTTGGTAAATAAGGTGGGGCAGGTGACTGAGGTGTCAGTGGGGGAGCACTTTGGGGCTAGCGACCATAATTCTATTCGTTTTAAAATAGTGATGGAAAAGGATAGACCAGATCTAAAAGTTGACGTTCTAAATTGGAGAAAGGCCAATTTTGATAGTATTAGGCAAGAACTTTCGAAAGCTGATTGGAGGCAAATGTTCGCAGGTAAAGGGATGGCTGGAAAATGGGAAGCCTTCAGAAATGAGATAACAAGAATCCAGAGAAAGTATATTCCCGTCAGGGTGAAAGGGAAGGCTGGTAGGTATAGGGAATGCTGGATGACTAAAGAAATTGAGGGTTTGGTTAAGAAAAAGAAGGAAGCATATGTCAGGTACAGACAGGATAGATCGAGTGAATTCTTAGAAGAGTATAAAGAAAGTAGGAGTATACATAAGAGGGAAATCAGGAGGGCAAAACGTGGACATGAGATAGCTTTGGTAAATAGAATTAAGGAGAATCCAAAGAGTTTTTACAAATATATTAAGGACAAATGGGTAACTATGGAGAGAATAGGGCCCCTCAAAGGTCAGCAAGGTGGCCTTTGTGTGGAGCCACAGAAAATGGGGAGATACTAAATGGATATTTTGCATCAGTATTTACTGTGGAAAAGGATATGGAAGATATAGAGTGTAGGGAAATAGATGGTGACATTTTGCAAAATGTCCAGATTACAGAGGAGCAAGTGCTGGATGTCTTGAAACGGTTAAAGGTGGATAAATCCCCAGGACCTGATCAGATGTACCTGAGAATTCTGTGGGAAGCTAGAGAAGTGATTGCTGGGCCTCTTGCTGAGATATTTGTATCACCGATAGTCACAGGTGAGGTGCCGGAAGACTGGAGGTTGGCAAGCGTGGTGCCACTGTTTAAGAAGGGTGGTAAGGACAAGCCAGGGAACTATAGATAGTGAGCATGACCTCGGTGGTGGGCAAGTTGTTGGAGGGAATCCTGAGGGACAGGATGTACATGTACTTGGAAAGGCAAGGACTGATTCAGGATAGTCAGCATGGCTTTGTGTGTGGGAAATCATGTCTCACAAACTTGATTGAGTTTTTTGATGAAGTAACAAAGAAGATTGATGAGGGCAGAGCAGTAGATGTGATCTATATGGACTTCAGTAAGGCTTTCGACAAGGTTCCCCACGGGAGACTGATTAGCAAGGTTAGATCTCATGGAATATAGGGAGAACTAGCCATTTGGATACAGAACTTGTTCAAAGGTAGAAGACAGAGGGTGGTGGTGGAGGGTTGCTTTTCAGACTGGAGGCCTGTGACCAGTGGAATGCCACAAGGATCGGTGCTGGGCCTTCTACTTTTTGTCAATTACATAAATGATTTGGATGCGAGCATAAGAGGTACAGTTAGTAAGTTTGCAGATGACACCAAAATTGGAGGTGTAGTGGACAGCGAAGAGGGTTACCTCAGATTACAACAGGATCTTGACCAGATGGGCCAATGGGCTGAGAAGTGGCAGATGGAGTCTAATTCAGATAAATGCGAGGTGCTGCATTTTGGGAAATCAAATCTTAGCATGATTTATACACTTAATGGTAGGGTCCTAGGGAGTGTTGCTGAATAAAGAGACCTTGGAGTGCAGGTTCATAGCTCCTTGAAAGTAGAGTCGCAGTTAGATAGGATAGTGAAGGCGGCATTTGGTATGCTTTCCTTTATTGGTCAGAGTATTGAGTACAGAAATTGGGAGGTCATGTTGCGGCTGTACAGGACATTGTTGGAATATTGCGTGCAATTCTGGTCTCCTTCCTATCGGAAAGATGTTGTGAAACTTGAAAGGGTTCAGAAATGATTTACAAGGATGTTGCCAGCGTTGGAGGATCTGAGCTACAGGAAGAGGCTGAACAGGCTGGGGCTGTTTTCCCTGGAATGTCAGGGGCTGAGGGATGACCTTATAGAGGTTTACAAAATTATGAGGGGCATGGCTAGGATAAATAGGCAAAATCTTTTCCCTGGGATCGGGGAGTCTAGAACTAGAGGGCATAGGTTTAGGGTGAGAGGGGAAAGATATAAAAGAGACCTAAGGGGCAACTTTTTCACGCAGAGGGTGATACGTGTATGGAATGAGCTGCCAGAGGATTTGGTGGAGGCTGGTACAATTGCAACATTTAAGAGGCATTTGGATGGGTATATGAATAGGAAGGGTTTGGAGGGATATGGGCCGGGTGCTGCTAGGTGGGACTAGATTGGGTTGGGATATATGGACGGGTTGGACCGAAGGGTCTGTTTCCATGTTGTACATCTCTATGACTTTATGACTCCAAGACATTTTTGAGCAAGAACAAGAGTGAGAGATAGAGGGCAGGCCTTCCAGCTACTATATTCTGCAGCTGTTCTTCTCATGATATTGAGACAGCAACCGGCTGAGAATTCCACAATAATATATGTTAGCAATTCAACAAACGTGTACTTCAGGTGCTGAGAGTTCACCTCCTGGACTAGTTTTAAGGTGGTAAAGCTAACACTGTGGTTTTACAATTCCCATTAAAGTTTGCATTGTGTGGTGAAATGGGATCTTTAAAGGCAAACTGTGTTTGTTTTAGTATATTGAATCCTCATGGGTACCTTTGTTGAGAACTGGCTGTATACTGACGCCTCATCTTCAAGTCCTTTGTCTTATCTTTATCTTCAGAAGTTTCTGGAAATGCAGTCATGTGAACAGCTTTGGCTATTGTAGAGGTCTAGTCAGGCTGGCCATTTTTAAAAGGAGCAGCATTTAAACCTGAAAATCTCGAAAAGAACACAGCTTTTACCTTTGGGATTTCTCTGGCCAGGGCACACTCTCATCCATGCCATGATATCTGAATTTTATCTGATTTTTTAAAACAGGTTCAAAGAGAAGACAGAAAAATTGCGTTCAGAAGGTATACACTCATTGCCTCATTCATTCCAAAGAGAAGGACAAATGTGCACAGGCAGACAGAGCAATTATAATCCCCTGCTGTACTTTGTTTTGAGCATTCAGTGTTATTGCTCTAATGTTCCTTGATTTTGATTTATTGGTGGAAGATCTCCCACAGTCACATCATTGACTATTATTGGAGTATGTTCTGATGAATCCTTTTGTATTTATTTAGTTTGCTCTTTGGTCAGGACTTTTCACTGAGCCTTTGATTTTCACATTCCGATGTTACTCAACCTGGCTTCCATTGGAGCATCCTACAGTCCCTCGTTTTCAACTCTCCTGGCTACCCTGGCTTTGCCAGACACTTACTGGCACTGTTATATTCTTTTTTATATGCACTTTAATTTCTCTTGTGGAATTTTTGCAACACTGACTTTACCTATCCTGTTATTTTGGAGAGAGCTTGGCCCCATTACTGTCCCATATCCTCTGAGACAATACTGTCCTCAAGTGGCTGTCCAGCTCCTGCTAATCTTCCCTGTGGCTATTCCACTAGGTGAAGCATCTCCCTCACTACCTGACAAAAATATAAATTGCACAGAAAATCCGGCAGGTCTGGCAGCATCTGTGGAGAGAAATCATTTAAGGTTGAGTGCCCCTTCCTCCGAACTGCTTGCCTCTCTGGAACATTCCCTAGCCTCCCATTAAATTCAGAAAAATGGCATTGGCCATTCCTGCTTATCCAGCAGGGATGTGAGCATCATTTCCTTTAGATTGTTCTGCCTGCATTGAATGAGTATCCTTATTATTTCCCATATCCTGGCTCACAGAGAGCTGGCTAAATTCTGCTGCTCTAGCCCATTGCTGTTTCCACTCTGAGTAAGGCAGCGTCTTCATCAGCTGATGAAACTCTCTGACACCATTTAGGACGTTTGAGACCCCTTCAAGTATTGGTGACTAAACACAACCTCTCTCTATAATATTTTGAACTTATGAACTGGTATAAATTTGCCAGTGGCTTTGTCTCCAGCATACCTATTTCAGGGGAAGGCACTTCACCTCTAATCGCTTATATTGTAAGAAATTTCCCAAGACCGAAGTTAAGTCTTCATCTGCACAGAAATCACACAAGGTCATCTGATACTTGGTAGTCCTCTTTGGAGCACATTGTCATTTTCCAGCTTCCAAGCACTACTCTATATTGTCTGGGAATAGGGCTTGGCCATCCCACATCCTTTCCCAGTAATGCAGTTCATTACCTGTCACTCATTTTGATCTCTGCTCGGGCTTATAATTTCATGATCTGCACTTTTGCTGAACAGCTTGTTCCAGCTTTATCTGAGTGATGAGGTATTGCTCAGTTACTGTGCTCTAACCCAACATCAAACTGTTCAAATTGACTGACGTTGATATCTCAAACAGGATCTTGAGCATTTCAGTCCTTTTGGCTTTTCTATGTAATTTGACTTGTGCTTCTCAGTTCCCATTTTTAACTGGTCTGTTTTCAGGAATGTTTATGTTTCACTCGGCAGATCTCCTGATCATGCTCAGAGTGCAGAATCTGCCTTCATCTAATCAGATCCTCAAACTGAACAAAAGTATCTCATGGCCAGATTTTCATGTAAGGCATTGATTTTCAAGTAAAAATATCATCAAAAATAACCAAAGAAAATCAGTCTTTAGTTCAATTTAATCAAGTTGTTGTCAAATATGTAATTTAGTTGTCCTTTGTTATTTTAGATATTTAAACTTTCAGTTTCTGAGATTGTTTCCTCCAGCAGTGTTATGAGTGATTCAGTGGATGCATATTTGCCTTGTCCTTGTGGTTATCCAGGATTGATTATTTTCACATCTTTGGTAGTTTATCGTTCTGACAGTTCCCTTTACATTTGAATTGCTTCTATTTTTACTCGGAGTCACTTACCTAGTGTGAACACTAAAGTGTGACTTATGCCCAGTAGGAATATCATATTCCTGAATTTCAAGATATAGCGTTTAGTCAATGACTTTGAAAATGACAATGTGCTCCAAAGAGGACCACCAAGTATCAGATGACCTTGTGTGATTTCTGTGCAGATGAAGACTTAACTTGGGAAAGTTCTTACAATATAAGCGATTAGAAGTGAAATGCCTTCCCCTGAAATAGGTATGCTGGAGACAAAGCCACTGGCGAATTTACAGCAGTTCATAAGTTCAAAATGTTATAGAGAGAGGTGCAGAGAAATCAGTTTGCAACAAACAAATGTGAACAATCAACATTCATTCCCCAAAGTCGTAACAATGGTTTCTAACTCAGAATCATTCATGTGGATAATAGAAGCTTTGATCATCTGGTCACATGATCAAAAATGGCTTCACATAACAAAACTTAGTGAGCAACAAGGCTGTCTGAAATGGAACAATCGGAAATAATGTATTTTCTAAGAAGACTAGACTCCTTCCTGAACAACCAGTCAACACAAGCTGTGAGTAAAAGTCTTCATCTGCAAAGGTTTTTTTTTAGATTAGATTACTTACAGTGTGGAAACAGGCCCTTTGTCCCAACCGACACGCAACCCACCCATACATTTACCCCTTACCTAACACTATGGGCAATTTAGCATGGCCAATTCACCTGACCCGCACATCTTTGGACCGTGGGAGGAAACTGGAGCACCCGGAGGAAACCCACGCAGACATGGGGAGAACGTGCAAACTCCACACAGTCAGTTACCTGAGTTGGGAATTGAACCCAGGTCTCAGGCGCTGTGAGGCAGCAGTGCTAACCACTGTGCCACCGTGCCGTTCACCTCTCCAGAAACTTGGCTGTGACTCCATCTAAAAATCCAGCTTCCATTTGTCTCAAGAGTCATGAGACAGCACCCAACTGGACCTGCAATGCATAAATCTTAAAGACTGAAATTTAAACATGTGATTTATTTCTTTTTTGTCTGGAAATGATTTTATGTTCTCCTGATCTCTTCGCCTGCTCCTGAGCGGCGGTGGGGTTTGATGATAGAACATCACCATTCTTCACACCTTTTAAATTAACATGTACAGTTTGAAACCTACACCTTAAATTCTCTTTCATTTGTTCATAGGTTGTGGGTGCTGCTGGTTGGTCCATCATTTTCTTTCTCATTCCTAATTGCCCTAGAGAAGGTGGCGGTGAGCTGTCTTCATAAACCACTGCATTTTGGGGTGTAGGGACTCCTAGAGTGCTGTTAGGAAGAGATTTTCATGAATTTGATCCAGTTCAGCACAGGGCAGTATTTGACTTGAAAGGCAAATGGTTGGTGGTGTTCCCTTGCATCTGCTGTCTCTGTCCTTGATAGTAGGAAGGTACTGCGTGAAGAGCTTTAATAAATTACTTCAGTGTGGTTGCTGAGTATCGGTGTTAGAGGGAATGAATGTTCAAGATGGTGGACATGATGCTAATCAAACTGGCTCTTTGTCCTGTATAGTATCAGGATTTTGAATATTTTTGGATTTGCACCCTTCCAGGTAAGTGGAAAGTATTCCATCAAACTCATGCTTTGTAGAGATGGTGTTCAGGCAATGGGGAAATAGGAGTTGATATACTTGCTATAGGATTCCAAATCTTTGACCTGCGCTTGTAGCCACAATATTTACACAACTGGTCCAGTTCAATCTCTGCTCATTGGTAAACCCTGGATGTTCATTGTTGGGGATTCACCGTGATAATTTAATTTAGTATGAAGGGGGATGGTTAGATCCTCTCTTACTGGTGATGGTCATTCCCTCGCATTTGAATGTTTCTTGCCACTTATCATCCCATGCCCAGATATCATCCAGATTTTGATATGTACAGAAGGGAATGCTTCAATATCAGTGGATCTGATTCAATATCATGCAAGTGGTACAGAATATCATACAGTAATCAGTGAACATCCCCACCATTGACCTTGTGATGGAGTTACGGGCATTGATGCTGTTGCTAAGGATAGTTGGGGCTAACGCACTACTCTGAGGGACACCTGCAAAAATATTCTGTGGTTTCTGTCACTAGAATTGTAAATATCTCAGTTAAACACAGTCGAATTCTAGTTCAATTTTAGATTGAGGTTAATAACTGGCTTTCTCTTATTGTTTTGGATTTGGAAGAAAAAGTGACATTTACAGGTCTAGCAGATCTTTTAATTATACAGACAGTTGACATTAAAATCTAATTGACTTCATAAATCTGCTCAAGAAGTGGTTACAGATCACTGTTTTTTGATTGAAGCAGTACAGAAGTGGGAATTAGTTCCTTTACCATCATTGTTTTAGCCCGGCTTCCTCACAAGTCAAGATTTTCATCTGTGGTGAATGAAAGGAAATTCAATTTGAAACAAATAAAGTTATAATTCTGACAGTAATAGCCCAGGTTTCAGCCAAATTGTCCCTTGTTCAATTAAAGGACCTGAAAATAGCATTGTTGCCAACCCTTAGGATATCTGAATGATCAGTGTACAATTGCTTTAGTGCACTAGTTCATGAAGGCAGAAGAAAAAGACATTTTTTCTGTCCCATCCATTTTAGTCAATTTGTGTGCACTTAAACATGCATTCAAAAGCTCATCAATCCTTATGAGTGCTTAAATAAACCATACGATGTGGGCATTTCTCTGCTTAGATACATTATGGGTTAGGATTGACATTGCTTCATTATCACATTGCTGTCTGTTGGAGCTTGCTCTGCACAAATTGGCCAATGAAAACTGCATCTCAAAAAACATTAATTAATTAATATTTAGGTAAAGCTGTCAAACAAGGTCATTGGGAATGGATGGGAATATGGAATTCAAAACACAACAGACCAGTCATTGATAAGGCATACAAAGTGGCTAAAAACAGCAGGAATCTACAAGATTGGGAAAACTTAAATGGTCAGCAGAAAGCCACAAAAAGAAAAGTAAGATACAGTATGAGAAAAAACTAGCACAGACTATAAAGACAGGGAGTAAAAGTTTCTATAAATATATAAAACGAAGGAGAATGGCTAAAGTAAATGTTGGTCCTTGAGAGGAGGGGCAGTTAGTTATGGAATATGTTGAAATGGCTGAGGTATTGAGCAGGTACTTTGTATCAGTCTTCACAGTGGAGGATACTAATAACGTGCCAGTAAGTGACAAAGAGACGAAGGTAGGTGAGGATCTGGAAACAATTATTGTTATGGAAGAGTTAGTGCTGGGTAAGCTGAATGAGCTAAGGATAGATAAACCTCCTGACCGTGATGGAATGCATCCCAGGGTACTGAAAGAGATGGCTGGAGAAATAGCAGGTGGACTGGCAGTAATTTTCTAAAATTCGCTGGACTCTGGGGCAGTCCCAGCAGATTGGAAAATAGCAAATGTGACTCCATTGTTTAAAAAGGGAAGTAGACAAAAGATGGGGAGTCATAGGTCAGTGAGCTTAACCTCTGTATTGGGGAAGATGTTTGAGTCTATTGTCAAGGAAGAAATAGCAGGGCATCTCGAAATAAATTGTCCCATTGTACAGACGCAGCATGGGTTTATGAAGGGCAGGTCATGCTTCACAAATCTTTTGGAATTCCATGAAGACATTTCAAGCAAGGTGGACAACAGTGACCCAGTGGATGCGGTGTATCTAGATTTTCAAAAGGCCGTTGAAAAGGTGCCACACATGAGGCTACTGCATAAGATAAGGATACATGGTGTTAGATGTAGAGTATTAGTGTGGGTAGAGAATTGGTTGACTGACAGGAAGCAAAGAGTAGGGCTAAATGAGTGCTCTTCTGGCTGGCAATCAGTGACTAGTGTGCCTCACGGATCGGTGTTGCGACCACAATAATTTGCAATTTATATAGATGTTTTGGAGTTGGGCACCATGTGTATGGTGTCAAAATTTGCTAATGACACTAAGATAAGTGGCAGAGCAAAGTGTGAAGAGTACTGTGAAACTTCGAGAGTCATAGATAGATTGAATGAGTGGGCAAAAGTCTGGCAGATAGAATACAATGTTAGTAAATGTGAAGTCATACATTTTGGTAGGAGTAACAGCAAAATAGATTTTTAATTGAATGGTAAAAAATTGCAGCATGCTGATTTGCAGAGGACCTGGGTGTGCTTGTTTGCAGGTACAACAAGTAATTAGAAAGGCAAATGGAATTTTGTCCATCATTGCTCAAGGCGTTGAGTTTAAAAGCAGAATGATAATGTTACAGCTGTACAAGGTGCTGGTAAGGCCCCACCTGGAGTACTGTGTGCAGATTTGGTCTCCTTACTTAAGAAAGGATGTACTGGCACTGGAGAGGGTGCAGAGGAGGTTCACGAGGTTGATTACGGACTTGAGGGGGTTGGCTTAGAGGACAGGTTGAGTAGATTGGGATTATATTCATAGGAATTCAGAAGATTGAGGGGGATCTTATGGAAACATATAAAATTATGAAGGGAAGCAATAAAATAGAAATAGCTAGAATATTTCCACTGATAGGTGAAACTAGGACAAGAGGGCATGGCCTCATGATTAGAGGGAGCAGGTTTAGAACTGAACTGAGAAGGAGCTTCTTCACCAAGAGGGTTGTTAATCTGTGGAATCCCTTGCCCGGGGAAGTAATTGGTGCTACTTCAGCAATCACTTTTAAAGCTAAGGTAGATACTTTTTTGAAAAGTAAAGGAATTAGGGGATATGATGAAAATGCAGGTAGGTGGAGCTGAGTCCATGAAAAGATTAGCCATGATCTTATTGAGTGGCGGAGAGGGCTCGAATGGTCAGACAGTCTACTCCTGCTCCTAGTTCTTATATTATTATGATATCAATGAATGTCAGAACAGGCTCAAGCAGCTGAATGGCCTACGTCTTTGTTCGTATGTAGTATATAAATGCAAGCTATTACTTTGAAGAGTTTGTGACTTCCTGATAAAACTTTTAGTAGTGTCCTACGTTGTTGTTGGAATCCATTCTTTAGATATATTAGACATTGAGTAGTTGGCTGTACAACATAAGAATATCGGACAGTGGTTGATTTTTCTTGTATTTGCAAGTTGAGAGCCATCAATTTGAATGACACGGTGGGGTATTATACCCGTTAACTACCTGTCGCCACCAGGATCTTACCGAGGTCAGTGAAGGTATTGGGCACCACTTACAATTGGACCAATTGAGGACTCCTCCGATCGAAGTTGGTATTTCACAAGTAGCATGAGTTGCCACACCACAAGATGGGGCCACCAGACAAACCCTGTAGACCGTGTTGGTTTGTAAGTTGGCAGAGGGAAGTTGGCCCTCTTCTTCAGCCACCCTAAGCCTAGCAGAGGCTCTCTCACAAGGTATTATACACACATCTGTACTTCACCTCACCCACCTCCTTGCCTCCACAGCCTCACAGCCTTCACCAGGGTAATTGAGACCAGTTGCCTTTGTGATTATTGACCATCTCTAATTGCCCTTCAGAAGGTAGTGGTAAGGTGCCTGTTCATGTAGTGACAGTGCTATTAGGGAGAGGTTTCCAGAATTTTTGACCCAGTAATATAGCTCCAAGTCAAGTTGATGTGAAACATGGAAGAAGAAACATGAAGGTGATGATGCTCCAATGGATCTGGTACTCTTACCCTTTTGCATGGTAATAGTCATGTTTTTGAAAGATACTGTTCAGGGTAGATTGATGATTTGCTATAGTGCATTCATAGATGGCAATCACTGTTGTCACTGTGTCCTGCGGTGTTAAAGTTGCTTAATGGGGTGCCTATCAAGTGGATTGCTTTATCCTGAATAATGTCAAGTTTCTTGAGGATTGTTGAAGCTGCAATTATCCAGGCAAGCGAAAAATATTCCACCATATTCCTGGCTGGTGCCTTGTAGATGTTGGATAAACTTAGAGGAGTCAGGAGAGAGGCATTTACAAAGTATTTTCAGCATCTGAAGAAGGGTCCCTGGACTCAAATTTCTCTCCACAGATGCCACCAGACCTGGTGAGCTTCTCCAATAATTTCTGGTTTTGCTCCTGTACTTTAGGTGATTCCTCCATTTTTTCTCATTGCTTCCATGAACAGTATAATACCTGGTGAGTGTTGAGGGGAGAGGAACAATGTACGGAAATAACAAACAACAGAGACAAAAAAACAAGGAGGAAGAGGAGTGGGGGTGGACCATGCTGTATCTGCAATACGGAGATCAGCTGATTCTATTAACTGTTAAGGACTGGCATAAAAATTTGCTTGCAGTCATCATTGGTTAAGTGATCTTTAACTCCGATCTTCATTTCAAGTCTGAAATATGATTAATGTGGTATAACTGAGCTACAGTTAAAGGAACTGAATGGATGAAAACATACAAGATGATACTATAAATCAGATTAAATATTAAATTGATAAGGTTAAAGCTTTGTTAAATTTGTAACAAATGTGCCATATGGACTTGGAAACTGAGAAATTGGCAGGATGATATTATTATCTTGGTAATCGTGCAAGGGCTGGAGAACAGAGGAGGAATGATGCAAAATAATCAAAAATCTGATAAGATGCCAAGAGACAATTGGCCAATTGCTGAGCCTTGAGGAGACAGATTCAGCTAATCCAGAGTCAATCATAGGATTAGCAAGCACTGAGTGGGGTATAAAGCACTGTTCTCTGACATGATTGCTAACTCAGGGCAAAGTAGAGACGTTGATACCCAGAGTAAACCTTCAAACTATGAAGGTGATATTGCTCATAATATTTGCTTACAACCCTTTTGCAATGAACCTTACCTGATTTGCCTACTTAACTGCTTGTTGTATCTGCATACTTGCTTTCAGTGATTTGTGTCAAGGAAGCTCAGGTCCCTGTGTACGTCAATATTTCCCACTCCATCATTGTTTGAATAACACTCTGCCTTCTGTTTTTCCTACTGAAGTAGGCAACTTCACACAAGTTAAAAACCACACAACACAAGGTTATAGTCCAACAGGTTTATTTGGAAGCACTAGCTCTGAAAGTTAGTGCTTCCAAGTAAACCTGAGGGACTATAACCTGGTGTTGTGTGATTTTTAACTTTGTATACCCCAGTCCAACACCGGCGTCTCCAAATCATAACTTTACACTTATCCACATTATACTGCGTCTATCATACACCTGTTCACCACACAGGCCTACCTAGTTTTGTGCTGTCAGCAAACTTGGAAATATTACATTTGGTTATGTGATCCAAATTCTTGATATATATTGTGAATATCTGAGCACTGATCCCTGTGTTACCTCACGAGACACTACCTCTGACTCCAAGAAAGATTCATTATTTCCTAATTAATTCTCAACCATATTACCCCAAATCCCATGAGATTTAATTTTGCACAATTACCTCTTATGTGGGACTTCATCAAAGCATTCACAAAATCCAAATACATCACATCCATTGGTTCTCTTTCATGTTTGCTATTAATTACATCCTCAGAAAAACTCCAGTAAGCTTCACAAACATGACTTCTTTTTCATAAATCCATTTTAAATTTGCATTCCCAGTTATGTACTAAGCATCCTGTTATCACATCTTTTATAACAGACTCCAGTATTCTCCTGACTGCAGATTAGATTATATTAGATTCCCTACAGTGTGGAAACAGGTCTTTCGGCCCAACAAGTCCACACCGACCCTCCGAAGAGCAACCCACCCAGACCCATTCCCCTACATTTACCCCTGACTAATGCACCTAACACTACGGGCAATTGAGCATGGCCAATTCACCTAACCTGCGCATTTTTGGACTGTGGGAGGAAACCGGAGCACCCGGAGGAAATCCACGCAGACACAGGGAGAATGTGCAAACTCCACACAGTCAGTTGCCCGAGGCGAGAATTGAACCTGGGTCCTTGGCGCTGTGAGGCAGCAGTGCTAACAGCTAACTGGTCTGTCATGTGTTTTTTTCCTTCCTCTTTCCTTTTTTACTTGGTGGTGTTTTATTTGTCATCTTCCAATCTGCTGGCAATGTTCCAGATTCAACAGAATCTTGGAAGATAAAAATCAATGCAGGGTTTGTGAAGGTTTGTAGCTCAAGTTGAGGTTTAGAGTGTAGGTTTGCTCGCTGAGCTGTAGGTTTGATATCCAGATGTTTCATTACCTGGCTAGGTAACATCATCAGTAGCGACCCCCAAGTGAAGCGAAGCTGTTGTTTCCTGCTTTCTATTTATATCTTTCGACTGGATGGGGTTCCTGGTGTTTGTGGTGATGTCATTTCCTGTTCGTTTTCTGGCTGTCATTTCAGAAATGGCAGCCAGACTACTGAGACCCCTCAGAATCCTAGTAGCACACAAACCCACCAATTCTCAAACAAAAACTTAAAAGACCCAGTACAATCCATGGACAAAACCAACATCATCTACGAAATTCCATGCAAGGACTGCCACAAACACTACACAGAACAAACAGGAAGAAAGTTATCCACCAGGATACACGAACACCAGCTAGCCACAAAAAGACAAGACCCTCTCTCCCTCGTAGCCCGAATCACTATTTCAACTGGGACAACATATCTATCCTGCAAAGACAAGCCAGAGAATTCCTACAGGCCTGGCACTCCAACCACAACGCCATAAACAAACACATAGATCTAGATGCCATCTATCAACTCCTCAGAAAACGAACAGGAAATGACATCACCACAAACCCTAGAAACCCCATCCAGTAGAAAGTATAAATAGAAAGCAGGAGACAACAGCTTCGCTTCACTTGGAGGTCGCCACTGATGATGTTACCTAACCAGGTACTGAAATGTCTGGACATCAAACCTACAACTCAGCGAGCAAACCTATACACTAAACAACCAATGCATCCATTATTTCCTGACCATCCCTTTAGTACCACGAAATGTAGATTATCTGGCTCTGGGGCTTTGTACCCTTTTAGTTCCATTCATTTTTTAACTAATATTATCTTCTTCCATTTATGTTTCTGATAGACCCTTGTTTCCTTAGCATTATTGGAATTATTTGTACCTTCTTTGAAGATTGAACTAAAGTAGTTGTTTATTTGTTCTGCCATTTCCCTATTATCAATTCTCCCCTTTCCAATAATAAGGGGCATAATTTATTTTCAGTTATCTTTTTTTTACATACTTATGGGAAATAAGTTGATTCCTCAAAGCATTGGCCAAAAAAAAATCTTGTACACACTGCAGGAATTCATTGCCCCATTATTTTCACCATTGTGATTAAAGCTAATCATGAGGACTGCTGCATCCTTTTCATGCATCTTAAATTTCCTGATTAATGCCACCCTGTACCTAACCAATACTGTTTGGAGGCCTACAGACAACTTCCACTAATGTTTTCTCCTTATTATTGCTTCTTAATTTTATTCAGATCAAATCCACATACAGATTTTTTGCTTCAAAATTCTTTTTGGCTATTGCACTGATTTAATATTTCACTAATAACACCTACTTTTCATTTTCACCTGTCCTTCTTAAAGATTGAATACATTTGGATGTACAGTTCCCAGTCTTGGCCACCTTGAAACCATGTCTCTTCAATCTTCAATACCTCTTTTCAACTATTTGCATTATTGATTTGACTACCTTATTGCAAATGATCCTGCATTTAGACATAATACCTTTAGACTTGTCTTTTTGACTTTCTGACACTTTTTTTTGTACTATGGTCCTATGTGCTTCCAGCCCGTGTTTTCTCTCCCTTCTGTTTTTGTTTTCTACTTTTCTATTTATCGTTTATTGCTAGCTTTGTTTCCCTCACACTTATCTCCTTGCTCAGATTCCAAATCCCCTACTGCTTTTGTAGCAGCAGTATTTGTGTGTCTGGTACAGTTACATTTCTGTTCAATAATAAGCCTCAGAATGTTGATGGTAGGGTAAGTCAGAGATAGACAATCTCAAGATGAGATGGTTAAATTGTCTTGCACTAGAGTTGGCCATTGCTATGCAATTATATAATTTTAATATTACTTGCCATTTATCAAACCAAACCTTATGTTGTTCATGTTTCACGGTATACAGACACAATCATCCCAATCTCTGAGGAGTCCTGGATGGAGCTGAACACTTGCAATCATCAGTAAACATCTCCACTTCTGGTGATAGTGAGAAGGATAGAGAAGCAGATGAAGATGGTTAGTCCTAGGACCTAGACTTGAAGCAGTTCTGCAGCAATGTCCTGGAACTTAATGGTTAGTCTCACTCCTTAATGCCACATTTGGTCAAATGTTGCCTTAACATCAAGACCAGTCATTCACCTCAGCTGTTTAAGTATGGCCCTTGTTCATCATTGGACCAAGGTTATGAGGAGATCTGCAGACAAGTAGCCCTGCCAGAAACCAAACTGAGCATCGATGAACTTGAGGTCAATTGTCATCAACTGGTTACATCCATCCTGGGAGTGTCTCACAGTGGAGGCGATAATTTATTTGGGGGAGGGATGTTCGTGTGGCATTTAGTATTGAACAGACACATATACATTATACTACCTCACAAGGGAATGTTGCATGCTTTGCTCAAGGTGATGGGAATGAGGGTTGCTGGAGAGTTTGAAGTCCTATCAGGGCTGCCTTAAACCTCAGAATGAAGAAAATCTCAGCTGTCCACTGATTCCTGGTGGAAACATCTACTTGTTAACATTGGCAAACCATAAGATCTGGCTAAAAGTGAGAAGTTGATCTGCAAGCTCCCATAACACTGAGGTGAACCACAAACCTTCTGACCATATCGCACGTCTTCAGCTGCCAAATCCCTAAGATTTTGAATCGCCTTCTGATGTCTTACTGCCTTTTTCTCCACTTTATGACACTCCTTAAAATCTGTCTCTTTACCCCCATTTCTGCTCACCTGTCCTAATTTCACCTTAAGTAGCTGCTGTCACATTTTGTCTGACATTGGTTAGGTCACTTAGAGTCATAGAGTCATAAAGATGTAAAGCTCGGAAATGGACCCTTTGGTCCAACTCGTCCATGCCAACCAGATATCCCAACCCAATCTAGTCCCACCTGCCAGCACCCAGCCCATCTCCCTCCAAACCTTTCCTATTCATATACCCATCCAAATGCCTCTTAAATGTTGCAATTGTACTAGCCTCCACCACTTCCTCTGGCACTCATTCCATACCCGTACCACCTCTGTGTGAGAAAGTTGCCCTTAGATCTCTTCTATATCTTTCCCCTCTCACCCTAAACCTATGCCTCTAGTTCTGCCTCCAGTCTGAAAAGCAACCCTCCATCACCACCCTCTGTCTTCTACCTTTGAGCCAGTTCTGTATCCAAACAGCTTTTTTCACACAGAGAGTAGTGCATGTTTGGAATGAGCTGCCTGAGGAAATGGTGGACGCTGGTACAATTCCAGCATTTAAAGGCACCTGGATGAGTATATGAATACAATTTAGAGGGATATGTGCCTAGGACATCCCTGTATTCCATAATATCTAACCTTGCTAATCAATCTCCCACGGGGAACCTTGTCGAACACCTTACTGAAGTCCATATAGATCACGTCGACCACTCTGCCCTCATCAATCCTCTCTGTTACTTCTTTACAAAACTCAATCAAGTTTGTGAGACATGATTTCCCTCACACAAAGCCATGTTGACTATCCCTAATTGGTCTTTGCCTTTTCCAAATACATGTACATCCTGTCCCTCAGGATTCCCTCTAACAACTTGCCCAGCACTGACGTCAGGCTCACTGGTCTATAGTACCAGTGGCTTGTGCTGGCTTGTCCTTGCTTACATAGTGGCACCACATTAGCCAACTTCCTTTTGGAATTCTGCTTCAATTCTGGTCTTCCTACTATAGAAAAGATGTTGCAAAACTTAACAGGATTCAAAACCAATTGACAAAGATGTTGCCAGGGTTGGAGGGTTTGAGCTATAGGGAGAGGCTGAATAGGCTGGAGCTATTTTCCCTGGAGCATCAGAGGCTGAGGGGTAACCTTATAGAGGTCTATAAAATCATGTGGAGGATGGATAGGATGAATAGCCAAGCTCTTTCCCCTAGGTAGGGAAGTCCAAAACTAGATAGCATAGGTTTAAGATGAGAGGGAAAAGATATAAAAAGGGACCTGAGGGGCAACTTTTTTCACACAGAGAGTAGTGCATGTTTGGAATGAGCTGCCTGGGGAAATGGTGGACGCTGGTACAATTCCAGCATTTAAAGGCACCTGAATGGGTATATGAATACAGTTTAGAGGGATATGTGCCTAGGACATCTCGTCAGCATAGATGAGTTGGATCTAAGAATCTGTTTCCATGCTGCACATCTCTATGACTGTATGCTTTTAAGTACTTTGGGAGTTTTTACACTGAAGAAGCTATATAAATTTTTGTTAAAAACAATGCCTCTATAAGATTCAGTATATACTATCTAGGCTCACATATGAAGAGATGGCATAACAGAATGGGAGAACAATGCAATGAGATGATCAAGTGCAGATTGGGGGATTGCTTTGCAGAACACCTCCATTCATTTTCCACACACGATCCTGAGCTTCTAATCACTGGTCATTTGAATTCTCACAGCCCAACTCCTCGGCTCACCTTTTGACATTTGGTCTCTCACACAGTTGGAATGAGTCTCAATTAGACAGTTTTATGATCTTCTAGTGTGTGTTCTTTGTGCATTGATACAAGCTCAGGCCAGACTTCTTAGATTAGATTAGGTTAGATTCCCTACAGTGTGAAAACAGGTCATTCAGCCCAACAGTCCATACCAACCCTCCGAAGAGTAACCCACCCAGACCCATTTCCCTAACCTATTACCACATATTTACCCCTGATCTAACACTATGGGCAATTTAGCATGGCCAATTCACTTGCACATCTTTGGACTGTGGGATATACATCTGTGATAGTAACTGATAAACTCAGTTTATTATGACATTGTACATGATGGTAATGCTACAGGTTCCAGGTTTTAGAGGGTCCTCTTTCCTAGCAGAACACTAATGCATGATTGTGGAGGTTGCAGTCATATCTTAACTTCTCAACAGCTTATTTACATATTCATTAAACCATATGAACAACAAAGAGGGAGAAAGTGAGGACTGCAGATGCTGGAGATCAGAGTCGAAGAGTGTGGTGCTGGAAAAGCACAGCAGGTCAGGCAGCATCCAAGAAGCAGGATGTTCCCTGATTGGCTGTGCTTTTCCAGCACCACACTCTTTGACTTACATCTCTACAAAGTCAATATTTTATTCTTAGATTAGTCTCTTTATAACCCGTAAGGTTGAACATTGAGATCGACAACTTCATGTCCATAAATAGTGTTCCCATTTTTTTCAGTTGCCGGTGGTGATGTTGCTGTCACCAGCACCTTCTGGTAGGTCAGAATAGTTTCTATGCTGTCTATTCTATCTAATTTACATCTCCGCTGAACTCACCTTTTCTTATCCTTTTACCACTCTCTTAGACTTCTACCATCTTCTGTCATGCATCTTTCTTGCCTAGCACCTTATCATTAAGCTTCCCTCTTGTTATTTTTTCTTTCTCCTGTCTCTGGACTTGCTTAAAATTTCTTACATCTCAAACATTTTCCAGTTCTAGTGAAAAGTCATCAGCCTGAAATGTTGACTTTGTTTTATCTACGCAGATGTGACCTTCTACCTAATTATTTCAGGCATTTTCAGCCTGCATTTCAGATCTCCGGCAACCACAGTATTTTGCTTGCAAGACCGGAGAGAATGGCCCATGAATTAATTATTCTGACAATTGTAATTGGGGACATTTACCAAGGAAATGTAAATATTTCTGTTATTCCTTGGAGTTGGCAAATGATGCCATGTATCATTTGACTTTCTTGACTGATCTTTATTTATTCATCTGCCTTCTTGTACAGCTGATGAGATTTAACAGAAGGCAATGATTGCATTACTTCTGTTATGCCTTGGTCCCTATAGGTTTTTGTAGTCAAATTGAACCAGGTGTCTGAAACACAGCTGTGGACGTTGTTGATGTATCTTTTTAATCTAAGATTCTTATTGTAGAGCTAACTCCTGTACTTAGGAACTACAAAATATGTTTGACAGTTGGACACGGCTTCAGATGTGGTTCAAGCAGAGAATGATACAGTGAGAATAGACATTGAGCTAATAATGAGTCAAAACGTGTGGCGTTGTAAAAGTACAGCCAGTCAGGCAGCACCCGAGGAGCAGGAGAGTCGACATTTCAGGCATAAACTCTTCATCTGGAATGAGCTGATAATAAAGACAAAATACTGTCGATGCAGGGAATCTGAAATAAAAGAAAATGCTGGAGAAAGTCAGCAATGTCTATGGAGAGAGAAGCAGTTAATGTATCAAGTCAATTGTGATTCTTCTTTGGAACAGTTTGACTTGAAGTTCTTCCTACTCCCTGTATCTGCACTCTTTTGAAATTGAATTGCTTGGTTTGTCTTTCAAGTTATTTTGCTTAGTAACTCAGATAGTGGAATTGGTTCCGAGTTTCAGTCTTTCGTTCATTTTATAACCTACAGGGTTTTAGAATCCACCTGATCACTGTTCTGTCACTTAATTTATCTGTCCAGCTCTGTATATCCTTGTCTGTCCAGCTGTGTGTCAAACTTGCAGCTGGCTATCTCAATGGTATTGAGGCTATTATCCAGAAGTGTCTCGAAGACCCTGCAAATTCCTTGACCAGTGTTGACTAACCCAGGCATGTTAGCTTGTACAAGGAAAGGATGACATAGCACCAGCCCGCAGTCAGTGAATGTGGTCAGGACTTTTATTTGAAGACAACAAAGGTAAGAGTTAAACTTTATAATTTTAATAATTCTATTTCTACCTGTCCAATTCTTTAGGAATTAAAAATAGTTCCCAAATACTTGGCCCATTTACTGACCTATTAAAGTGTTCAGTCTGTTCCTATCTTCGTGGGTTGATTCTCTCTCTGCAGAGGGCGAGCTGCTCTGGTCACTGTTGTATCCTCAACATTTCTCGAGGTGAGCTGGAGAGTAGGGTGTTGTTGAGTCTGGCCAGGCTAAGTTCTTATACCTGCCTGGCTACGTTATGGAGTTTTCCAAGGACTTGACCAATCAGAGGTATCGAATTAATTGGTTTTATCATCTTGAAATGTTGCTCATGGCTCTCAATGACTTGCTTAACAGTGAACCCTTTGGTGTGTCTGTTCCGAGGCCTGGAAGTCTGGTTTTGTCCCAAAATATAGACCTGGTCTTTTGTCTCATGGAGGCACGTCTGCTCAATGCACCTAGTGCTGTTTGTTTGTCAGGAAGCCATGATGTGGAGGAGCCAGTGTTGGACTGGGGTGGACAAAGTTAAAAATCAACTTGACAAAAGTGAGGACTGCAGATGCTGGAAACCAGAGTTTAGATCAGAGTGGTGCTGGAAAAGCACAGCAGGTCAGGCAGCATCCAAGGAGCAGGAAAATCGATGTTTCGGGCAAAAGCCCTTCATCAGGAATGGAATTAAAAATCACACAACATCAGGTTATAATCTAACAGGTTTATTTGGAAGCACTAGCTTTCAAAGCGCCGCTCCTTCATCAGGTGGTTGTGAAGCAGGACGATAAGACACAGAATTTATAGCAGTGTCACACAGTTGAAATGATATATTGAACAAATCTAGATTGTTGTTAAGTCTTTCATCTTTTAGAATGGGTTGCAGGTTTCAGTTCATTAATATGTAAATCCCAGAATGTCATTGAAGTCACATTCTCAAGATAATTTAAGGTTTTATTTAAAAAAGGTGACATTTCAGCTCAGACAATGCATTAAAGGTGTGTGGTTAGAGTCTGTCTGTTTCCAATCTTGAGTTGGACTGTTTCTATTTCAAAAGTGGAATTTACAAAGTATTACCTGGATTGACTGCCTGCAGGTTATGCATTTTTTGAGCAAATTAGAATGTATCTGCAAATATAATTCTGCAAATTCACCCCATAGGCTTATATGTGCACCCTTTCACAAGCCTTATACCCCTTCACACTCGCACACACCCTTTACCAAGCTTGCACACATGCAAACACACACTCTCTCACATGCACTCACACTCACACTCACATACACACACTCTCTCTCTCCTACTCATGTACACATGTATAAGTCTATCATTGGTCACTATCAATGTCCCATGTCTCTCCATAGTGTATGAGAGGGTGTCATGGTAACCCATCCAAACACTTTTTCTTTTTGAATTCCAATATCTTCGACAACAAATGTCCTCAACCCAACTTTGAGGGAATAATTGGAATCTCTAGCCCGGAATAATTGGGATCTCTAGTACCAAGCCCCATGCCTCACCAAGAGTATCCTTGCAGTTGTCATTATACCACATCTTGTTGAACTGCCATAATTGACAGCTGGAGATGTTGTTGTGGGTTCTCTCCTGGAATAAATGTTTGAAGTGTTCATCACTAATCCAGGATGGGCTAGCCTGCCTGAGGTCCTCTCTCAGCTGTTCAATCACCCAGTTACTGTAGACGCTGCATAGGGTGCGGTTTTGCTGCTCCCTGATTTTGCTCTGGATGATCTGGATAATTGTCTTGGCGTGATGCTTAATGTCCTCCGAACTTGAACTGTCAACCTTGCCTGGTACCTTGCACATTCAGCTGGTTGTTGAGAGGACAGCTGCCCCACACAATGGCCGGGGTATAAATTGAGCATGTAAGACACTGGCCACAATTGATCCATAAACTCGGTATCCTAAACTGTGACAGTCAAAAGCATGGGCCCGGCAACTACACAAGATACTGAGTTTCCTCTTAAATAGAGTAAAGGATTGTGAAAACATTTTGATATGATGAAGGGATCCCAAACCCAAGCATGGCTTTACACTCTGAAACAATATCTGTTTAAGAAATTGTCCAAAGGGGCAGAATTTTGCAGTCAGTGCGGCTTTGGAGCGAAGGTTCCCTGACACAGGACCTGTGGCTAGAAGCTGATAAAGAACTGAGGGGAAAAGCTGCCGTAGTGATTGCTGCTGCCTGCAGCCTGGCGGATACCTGGGATAAGACAGCTGAGATCTGGTCGCTCCAGAAAATAAACTGCAAACTATGACAAAGAATGCAAGGCTCATAAACAAGATCAATACAGAAAATTGCAGGAAAATCTAATCCACATAGGATAGTTTCAGTCACAATTTGAAACAGCCTGTGCTAGCGAGAGGAGAGCTGTTGGGGACTGGGTTGCATCCATACTGTACATTGACAGACTGAAACGACAGTGGAGTGAGCTCCAAGAGGCCATACGAGTCCTCCACGGCTACAACATAAAGCAATATGCTTCAGGCCTTAACATTGGAGCGTTTGAAGTGCTGGGAACAAATACAGTCCCTCGAGAACCAGGTAGACCCAGGATGGGATAATGTGGGCCTTTGCAACTCTACCTCCCTATGGAGATAGCGAGATGCTCTGCTCTGTGCCATTCACACCCAGTCTGCCAACCCACAGATTTGGACCCCTTGCCATCTTTCTCCCAGGTGACTGCTCCTCCAGCACCCACCCCCAATCCAAACCCTGACCTATATCTTGACTCATAGCTGGCAAGCCTCTTAACAAAGATGCCAAAATATTGTCCAGAACATGATGTCTCTAATATCCTGCAGACTCGGTGACCAGTGTACACTGTGTTGACTTACGCAGGAGTGCCTCAGTGTGCATCAGGAAAGGATTACACAGCATGAGTCTGCAATCAGTGAATCAGGCCACAACTTTATTTGAAGACAACAAAAGTAAGAGTTTACAATTTACAAGAGTTTACAAAAATTTTAACAACTCTATTTCTAACCATCCAATTCTTTAGAAACTTAAAATACTTTCTACATAATTGGAAGTTTTGCTGGCCGCTCGAAGTCTTCATTCTGTTCCTATCTTCATGGGTTGATTCTCTCTCTTGTCAGAGGATGAGCTGCTGTATCCCGACAGTCCTCTTGGTCAGCTGGAGAGCAGATCTGGTTGAGTCTTGCCAGGCTGGGTTCTTGTACCTGTCTGGCTACCTTCTGGAACTTTCCAAGGACTTGACCAATCAGAGGTATTGAAGAACTGGTTTTATCACCTTGAAGTATAGATAATGGCTCTCAGTCACTTGCTTGACAATGAACCATTGATGTCACTGTAATAGGGTCATAGAGTCATAGAGATGTACAGCACAGAAACAGATCCTTTGGTCCAACCCGTCCATGCCGACCAGATATCCCAACCCAATCTATTCCCATCTGCCAGCACCTGGCCCATATCCCTCCAAACCCTTTCTATTCATCTACCCATCCAGATGCCGTTTAAATGTTGTAATTGTACCAGCTTCCGCTACTTCCTCTGGCAGCTCATTCCATACACATACCACCCTCTGCATGAAAATGTTGTCCCTTAGGTCCATTGTATATCTTTACCCTCTCACCCTAAACCTATGCCCTCTAGTTCTTCAATCCCCCACCCCAGGGAAAATATTTTTTCTATTTATTCTATCCATGCCCTGCATGATTTTTTAAACCTCTAAGAGGTCAACCCTCAGCCTTTGACGCTCCAGGAAAAACAGCCCCAGCCTATTCAACCTCTCCCTATAGCTCAAATCCTCCAACACCTTTGTAAATCTTTTCTGAACCCTTTCAAGTTTCACAACATCCTTCTGATAGGAGGGCGACCAGAATTGCACACAATATTCCAACAGTGGCCTAACTAATGTTCTGTTCAGTCTCAACATGACCTCACAACACCCTGGTCAATAGTCTGACCAATAAAGGAGAAAGTGAGGTCTGCAGATGCTCAAGAGTCAGAGTCATAAAAGGTAGCACTGAAAACGTAGAGCACATCTGGCAGCATCCGAGGAGCAGGAGAGTCAACATTTCAGGCATAAGCCCTTCAGCAGAAATGTGCTCTGACCAATAACGAAAAGCATATCAAACACCGCCTTCACTATTCTACTTACTTGCAACTCTACTTTCAAGGAACTATGAACTTGCACTCCAAGGTCCCTTTGTTTAGCAACACTCCCCATGACCTTACCAGTAAATGTATAAATCCTGCCCTGATTTGCCTTTCCAAAATGCCTGGAAGTCTGGTTTCATCCCAGTATATACACCTGGTCTTTTGTCTTACTGAGGCATGTCTGTCCCATGCACCTAGTGTTATTTGTTTGTCAGGAAGGGTTGGATTGCCCTTTCACACTTCCTAATGTGTTCTGAGGCCTCTCTGGTTTTCCATTGTGTGGGTGTAGATCTTGCAAGGACTTGTCTTTCAGCAGAATTATCTTTTGATTGTCTGTCTTGGCTCAGGCACTCCCAGCATACTTTACTTTTTGGCCAATTTTTATGTAAAAAGTGAGGTCTGCAGATGCTGGAGATCAGAGCTGAAAATGTGTTGCTGGTTAAAGCGCAGCAGGTCAGGCAGCATCCAAGGAACAGGAAATTCGACGTTTCGGGCCAGAGTCTGACGAAGGGCTCTGGCCGGAAAGGTCGAATTTCCTGTTCCTTGGATGCTGCCTGACCTGCTGTGCTTTAATCAGCAACACATTTTCAGGCCAATTTTTATGCCCTATTCATTTCAGTTGCTGTGACTGTATTTCTGACCTCCTTCTTAATGATTTTTATTTCAATTGAAAAGTTGTGGGCTCCTACAAGGCCCTGTGCTCTCTATTGAATTAGCAGGTAATCCAGTTCCCCTTCTGAATGTTAACTCAACATTTAACTGAATGATTTGTATTCAGTGTGTAATCTGAAGTTTAAGGACAGTACATAATAGGAGCAGAAATAAGACAAGGTCATTCACAACCTCCAGATTGCTCTGACGTTCAATAAGATCATGGTCAGTTCGATTGTGGATTTAACTTCACTCTCCTACCTGCGTCCCTCCCATAACCTTTGACCCCCTTGCCAATAAAAAATCTGTCCGAATCAGCCTTGAATATTCTCACTGAGCCAGGCTCCACTGTTCTCTGAGGTAAAGATTTTCAGAGATTGATAACCCTCTGAAAGAAATTCCTCTTCCTTTCAGTCTAAAATGTGAGACACCTGATAAAGACCTTTTTATTTCTCTATATTTCCAATTGTCAGTTGAACAGGGAGAGGATTACTTTAGAAGACCAAAGATTTGAATAGATTACTGCACTTTTTAAAAAGAGGTTACCTGCTTTGTAAGTGTTGTCTACACTGCTACTTGTTCAAGCATTGTGGGAGCTTTTATTGCAGACAAACTGGAATCAGGGCATGTGTTTGAACTGAGATTTGGTCAGCGACACATAGCTGATTAACTTGTGGAGTGGTGCTCAGTTACCGATGGCAGAGGCTTTCTGCTTGGTTGAAGTTACCATGAAGGACTTTCCTTCTCAACCAGTGACCTCGCCTGAGGTGTGATGACCTTCAGGTTAAACCACCTCCGGTCATGAGGCAGCAGTCTGATGATCTGGTAAAGCAATGGTATCTTTACCTTTGACTTGACAACAACTATGTCATTCATTCTCAGGTGGCTGGACAGTTGTGGGTGTCAGAGGTCATTGGACCTCCAGAAAGGAAGATACTATTCTTCCCTCGGCAGCAAAAAGAGACATCTCAAGCCTGAGGAAAGCCAGCTTATTTCCACTCATCAGTTGCTGTCAACTGTGGCTTTTAACCAATAGGTCAGAGACCTTTCAAGGATGTGCCTCTTGCAAGCAAGTGAAAGGAGAAGGGAGGTCAAGGAGCTGACAAACCAAAGGGTTTATCTCAGTGAACCCTGTGGCAGGGACCATTGAGCTATCTTCTCAGTCTTTCTTTTTGCCCATAAAACTTTTTTCTGTGTGTGTGTGTCTGTATATGTGTGCAGAGCAGGAGGTTTATAAGGGAGTTAGAGCTTTAACTAGTAGAGTTATGTGTTGACAGGTTAGAAATGTTTACGTATAGCTAGAATCGATTTAATCATAATAAATAGTCATGGTAAGTACAGAAATGGTAAGTACAGAAACTTGATTAATGGTTTCTGTCAACCTGGATCTAAAAAACAAGTTATATTTTGCAATGGCCCTTGGAATAGTGGGTCTGAATTTCTATCTTCTCCTCCATTGAGGCCGAACCAACATTTATTGAAACTATGCCCCCATGTCTCGATTTCCCCCTTCTCTTTGCACAAAAACTGTTGTAGTTGGGGTCCATTGAGATTAAATTAAGGGTAATAATGAGTGCAGAACCAAGGCAAATTGATGGTATTAAGATGTGGAAATGGCAATGATCTTATTGAATGGCTGAATGGCTTGCTTTCTCCCATCATTGTGTCTTTAAGCTTGTTGCTTGTTCAGCTTGTCAATGATGTTGCTTTTTAATTTGTGTGCTCCCAATGCAGCGGATAGGACACCTCTATTTATTATAGCTGCCAGAATTCAACTGCATACATAGCTATTGGTGTAAAAGCTATTTATGATATTTGAAAACATCTAAATTAATAACTGCAGGCTCATTCCGGTCAAACATGCAATAGTTTCTCCTATTCACTGTGACTAGAGTTCCAAAGTTCCTTCAAGTAAAATATTTCTGATTTAAAACAAGAGTCATAGTAATTGCAGGTTCATTCAAACATGCAATGGTTTTCTAGTATCCAGTGTGACTAAAATGTCTTTGTGTTTTCACCAAAAAATACAGTGACTCCCAAACTAATGATTTTGTTTACATTCACTGGCAATACACAAGCATTTTACTGTGGGTGTGATTTTAAAAGCAATGCTCTGATTGAGTGTGGTGCTCCACCTAGAGGTAGTGTTCGCCATGAGTACTGTCTTTAAATTGACATTTAGTCCTTGGATTCAATCAAGATGTATGTGATTCCACTTTTAAGAGCTACAGCTGCTCATAAGGAATGTGACTAAAGGAAGTCGTGTGCCCACTACTTTAGAACTTTCAGTTAATGATATGAGATCCATTAGCAGCAAAATGTAATCAACCACAGAATTACTCAGCATAGGATACCGCTGCGGGACTCATTGTGCCTGTGCCAGTTGTTTGTAAGAGCCTTCCAATTATTCACACTTCCCTCAGCTTTTTCCCTATAGCAATGCATTTTCTCTTTTCAATTTTTAATTATTTTTTTGAAATTTACAATTAACTGCTTCCACCGCCCTTTCAGGCAGTGCATTTCTCATAAGACTGTGTGAAAAAAGGACCTCCTCCTTGATACTTACGTTAATTGTAAATCTGTGTCCTCTGGTTATCATAGTCTTGCCAATTATTAGTTTGCCCTCATACAATTCATGAAAGCTTCCATCAACTCTTGCTTTGTGCCAGATGCTAGCCTTGGCAGCAAAGCTGAGGTACAAATTGATAAAGGTGACAGGAGGCAGAGTTGTGATGAACAGTTGTTTTTTTTGAACAGCAGGAAGGTATATAATGGGGTTCCCCAGGTGTTCAGTACCAAGGCCTCTGCTTTTCTGGATATATAATAATCTATACTTGATGTACACAGCAGAATTTCAAAATTTGTAGATAATGCAAAACTTGAATATGTATTTACCTGTGAGAGGACAGATTACAAGAGGACAGGCAGGTTGGAGAAATGGGTAGCCAAATGGCAGGTGAAATTTAATATTGAGAAGTCTGAATTGAGATAGGAATTATACTTGGACAGATTTAGTAAATATAGAAGTACAATTCTAAAAGGGGTGGAACAAAGCAACGTGGAAGTATATGTACACAAATTGTTTAAGATGACAGGACAGATTGTGTGGGCTGTTATAAAGGTATATGGGATTCTAAGGCTGCTATAAAGATGTATGGGGTCTTAAGCTTTCCAGATAGAATGTGGAATATTGTGTTTAATGCTGAGCACTGCACTTCACAAAGCATATCTTGGCTTTGGAGAGTGTAAAAAAGAGGCAGGGATGACGGACTTAAACGATGTGGATTGATTAGAGAGATTGCGATTAGTCTGATTGACGAGAATTTTTCAGAGGAGACGAGATGGAGGGGTTCAAAATCATGAACCAGAGAGAATAAAGAGCAACCTTTCTCATGAGATGATGTGTTAAGAGCCGAGGACACAAAGTTAAGGTGACTGATGAAAGACTCAAAGATGGCATGAAGATCATCCTTTTTATATACACAAACAGAAATTGCTGGAAAAGCTCAGGAGGTTTTGCTGCAACTGTGGGGAGAAATCAGAGTTAATGTTTTGGGTTGAGTGACTCTTCCTCAGAAAATCCACAGTTCTTTTGGTTTTAACTTAGCCTTTTTATCGAAGTGATTATGATTTGGAACGCACTGTCTGAGAGTTGGGGCAGGAAGATTCAAGCATGGTTTTAAAAAGGATAAACACCAAAAGGAAATGGGGAAAGATCAGGGAACACTGTGAGCTAAACTGTTCCTGCAGAAAGCTGACAAAGATTTAATAGACCAAATGACCTCCTTCTTCCTGTAGGCAGGCAGGAAGCTGGAAGAACACAGCAAGCCAGGCAGCATCAGGAGGTTGAGAAGTTGACATTTCGGGTGTAACACTTCTTGAGGTTTCACCCAAAATGTCGGCTTCTCCACTTCCTGATGCTGCCTGGCTTGCTGTGGTCTTCCTGCCTGCTGCCTGTCAACTTTGGATTGCAGGGTTTTTTTGTCTCTTCCTGTAGCCATTTCAAGATTCTTCAGTCTCTCCACATAGCTGAAATCCCTTGACCCATTGTTATTCAAAAAGCTATAAATGTCATTTTAAAGATGCAACTGCATTGTCTAGGCCCTTTGGTAACAGCATTGTTGAACATTGCCTCACATGAAAAGAATAAGTAGACCAGAATTTCGTGACAGCTCTGAGTGATTTTTATTTTAACTCACTGATAGAATTCTTTTAGATTTTGTGATCAACTGACCAAATACAGCTTGCAGGCAGAAACGTTGTGCCATAGGGGAATCAAATGGTCACAAGGGGCCTCTGCACATGACATGAAAAGGGCTATAGACTGTTTAGTGACTTACAGACAGTCCCCATGGAATGCTGACTGCTATCATAGTTGCAGGTATTGTTTAATCCTGTGGAGTATAAACTCTCTGTCTCTCTCTCTCTCTCTGCCTCTCCCACTCACTATAGCTTTCCTTTCTCAAGGCAGACATTGTAAATATTTCAGCATCTGTGCTGTGAAAAAATAATCAATGCCTTTTTCTAAATTGTCATCGACAAAGCAGATCTCTTTGTCTCTCTTGTGAATGTTTCCCCCTCTCATTCACACACCAGCAGACACACACATGGGTCAGAAAACCTAAAATCCTCACAGCTAATTTTAAAAATTTAAATTACAGTGGGATTTATGGGAACTGAAGAAACTAAAACAGTCTGTTACCTAGCAGTTTATTAGGGTTTTCAGAATATGCTGCTCATGAATTAATCTAAAGTGTAGTCACTGGTGAATGATTGGCAATTCTAAAAACTAACCCTAACCATTAACATTTCTGATCTAATAAGATTTTCTACCAAATAATGTATAAGTCTTTTTTTTTTACTGCTTCTCTCAATCATTTAAAAGCTCTTATCACTGCAACAGTGCTGGTCTGTATTCATTGATGCATGTCACTAGCAGTCAAACCTTCAGCTGCTTTAGCACTAAGGTGTCCATCTCCCTACATCTAACTGAGGGGTGGGGATCTGATCAAGGTGCTTAAAATGTTCAAACGATTCTAAGGGTAGATACAAAGAGACCATTTCCTCCACGGGGAATGTATCAGGAGCAAGGGGACATCGTTGTTAAATTAGAACTAGATTATTTATGAAAGAAATCAGAAATCACATTTTCACATATAAGATAATGTATTGAAATCTCCACAAAAGTTGTGGTTTCTGTGATGATTGGAGCTTTCACTATGGAGATCAATAAATGTTGGTTAGGTAAGGTAGCAAGAGATGTGGAGTGAACACGGTCAATTAAAGTAAGAGTGAAAGTCACCATAATCTAAGTGAATGGCAGCACAGGATTGAAAGACTAAATGGCTAACTAGATGCTTAGCATGTGGCTTGAATACTGATAGTTCTTAGTCTCAGAGTGATAAAATTGTTGCTTCAAGGCTCATTCAGGCATCAACAATATAGTCTTGTTTGACTGTCCTGAGGGACAGTCCTTTAAAAAAGGAGGCAGAGAGAAAATGGAGAATTATAGATATCAGTAGTGGGGGAAAATGCTGTCAACTATGAAGGATGTAATCAATGAGCATTTGGAAAGTGCTGACAAAATCTGTCCTAGTCAGCATGGATTCACTAAAGGGAAGTCATGCTTGACAAATCTTCTGGAATTTTTTGAGAAAATAACCAGTAGAGTGGACAAGTGTGAATCAGTAGATGTTGTGTATCTAGACTTTCACAAGGACTTTAGGCAAGCTTCCACACAAGAGATTAATAAGGAAAATTCAAGCTAATGGTATCGGAGGTAATGTATTGACGTGGAGAGAGAACTGGTTTCATACAGGAAGCAGAGAGTTGGAATAAGCGGGTCCTTTTCAGAATGGCAGGCGGTGATGAGTGGGGTATCGCAGGGTTCAGTGAACCCCAGCTGTTCACAATATACATTAATAATTTAGATGAAGGAATTGAACTTAATATCTGCAAATTTGCAGATTACACTAAGTTGGGTGGCAGCGTGTGCTGTGAGGAGGATACTAAGGCTGCAGGGTGGCTTGGACAGATTGGCTGAGTGGGCAAATTCTTGGCAAATGCAATATAGTGTGGATAAATGTGAGGTTATCCACTTTGGTGGTAAAACAGGAAGGCAGATTATTATTTGCATGTTAGCAGTTTAGGACAATGTGAGGTATACCTTGTCATGGTGGAATAGTCGCTGAAGGTTGACATGCACATGCAGCAGGTGGTGAGGAAAGCTAATGGCATGCTGGCCTCCAGGGCAAGAGGATTTGAATGGGGGAATAGGGATATCTTGCTGCAGTTACACAGGGCCTTGGTGAGGCCACACCTTGAGTATTGTGTACAATTTTCATCTCTTAGAGAAAGGACACTCTTACTATTGAGAGAGAGTCCAGCAAAAGTTCACCAGACTGCTTCCTGGGATGATAGGACTGACATAATGAAGAAAGGCTGGACTGACTGGGCTTATATTCACTGGAATTTAAAAGAATGAGAATAAAATCCTGATGGACCAGACAGGCTAGATGTGGGAAGAATGGTCTCGATGTTGGGGAAGTCCAGAACTGGGGGTCACAGTCTAAGAAGAAGGAGTCAGCCACTCAAGACTGAGATGAGGATGAATTTCTTTGCTCAGAGAGTTGTGAACCTGTGGAATTCTCTTCCACAGGAAGGTGTTGCGGCCATTTTGTTAGATATATTCAAGAGGGAGCTGGATGTGGCCCGTGTGGCTAAAGGGATCAAGGGTTTGGAGAGAAAATGGATGTGGGATACTGCAAGCACATGATCAGCCATGATTTTACTGAAGGTGATGCAGGCTTGAAGGGCCGAATGGCCTATTCCTGCGGCAATTTTGCATCTTCCTATGTTTCTAAATACCGAGGCAGTGTTTCACAGGTGGAGGTGATATCTTTTGGATGAAATATTAAATAGGATTCTGGGTAATCCAAGATGGAGGACGGGGAAAAATTGTGGCTGTAAGAGCTGCTCCTTTTTGAGGTATTTTAGGTGTTGGAGGTGATTTACCCAAATTCCAAGAACAGCAATTACTGTTTTATATGCTGTTGCATTGTTTTGGGACTTGGGAGAAAAAGAAATGAAAACAATGGCACTTTTAAAAGGCAGAAAGACAGACAAAGACAGCAAGCATATGATCAGCAAGGGAGGGAGAGCAAGAAATCAACACTGCTAACAGACAAGGCAGTGAATCTGCACAGTTACAGCCTTTGCTATTTAAATTCATGCATCTCTGGAGGTTGGCGTGCATCTAGGAAAAATTAACAAACAGCAAAATTCACAACTGATTTTGGAAGAACTTGTGTGGGAGAGCTCACAACACAGGAACAGATAAATGCATAGTTTTTAATATGTAACCTTGCTGTAAGTCTACAGTAGTGAGTAGAATGGATTCTTTCTTGATTATATTTTTAATGAAATATGACTCTTGATTACATTTTTAAAAATATAAACCGTAAGTACAAAGTTGGCCTGGGGCCTTTTTTTTAAAGAGTAAAATGGTGGTGCTATTTTCTGGGTCTGTAGATTGTGATAGAGCAAGCATGGCCTTTAGTCGAGTGATACACTCTTCTTGTTGGATGTGGGAGTTTAGGGAGAGTTTTACATATTACTGAGGATTATTTCTGCAGTAAGTACACTTGGTTGTGAATCCTTTCAGATCAATGGATCGGTTGGAGCGACAGTTGGAGGCAATGAGAAGTTCACAAAAGCAAGGAGGTGTGATGGATGCCGGTTATTGGAAGGGGGGAAAAGCTGCAGAGACAGTCAGATAGATGGGTTAACTCCAGGAAAGGTAGGAGGGGTAGGAAGATAGTGCAGGAGACTTCTGTGGTTATCCCCATTTCAAACAAGTATGCTCTCTTGGAAAATGTAGGGGGTGATGGGCTCTCAGGAGAATGCAGCATGAACAGCCAAGTTTCTGATATTGTAATGTCATGATGGGTACATCAGGTTCCAAGCAATAGATTGTGATAGGGGACTCTTTAACTAGAGACTGAGACAGGTGAATCTGCAGCCAGCAACGAAAAATCAGAATGGTGTGTTGCCTCCCTGGTGCCAAGATCAAGGATGTCTCAGGTAGGGTGCAGAATGTTCTCACGGGGGAGATGGACCAGCAAGAGGTTATTGTACACATTGGAACCAGCGACATAGCAAGGAAAAGGATGAGATTCTAAAGGGAGAATATAGAAAGTTAGGCAGAAAGTTAAAAAGGAGGTCCTTGAGAGTAGTAATATCTGGATTACTTCCAGTGCTACGAGCCAGTGAGGGTAGGAATAGGAGGATAGAGCAGATGAATGCATGGCTGAGGAGCTGGCATATGGGCGAAGGATTCACATTTTTGGATCACTGGAATCTCTTCGAGGGTAGAAATGACCTGTACAAGAAGGATGAATTGTACCTGAAATGGATGGGGACGAATATGCTGGCAGGGAAATTTGCTGGAGCTGCTCGAAAGGATTTAAACTGGCAAGATTGGGGTGTGTGAGTGGGTGGAACTAAGGGAAATAGTGAGGAAAAAGATCAACCTGAGACTGGGGCAGTTTGTTAAGAGGGGTGGGGGAGGGGGTGAGGGGAGGTGGTGGTGGCCAAACCGTCAGGGCAGGCAGGAACAAAACAGAGAACAAGATAGGACTGATAAATTAAACTGCATTTACTTCAATGCAAGAGGCCAAACAGGGAAGGCAGATGAACTCAGGCATGATTAGAAACATGGAACTGGGATATCATAGCAATTGCAGAAACGTGGCTCAGGGATGGACAGGACTGGCAGCTTAATGTTCCAGGGTGCAAATGCTACAGGAAGAAGGGGCAAGAGATGACAGGGAGTGGTGTTTTTGGTAAGGGATAGCGTTACAACTGTACTTCAGGAGGATATTCCTGGGAATACATCCAGGGAATTTATTTGGATGGAAGTGAGAAATAAGAAAGGGATGATAACCTTATTGGGATTGTGTTAAAGAGCCCCTAATAGTCAGTGGGAAAGTGAGAAACAAATTTATAAGCAGATTTCAGTTATCTGTAAGAATAATAGGGTGGTTATGGGAGGGGATTTTAACTTTCCAAACATAGACTGAGACTGCCATAATGTTAAGGGTTTAGATGGAGAGGAATTTGTTAAGTGTGTACAAGAAAATTTTCTGATTCAGTATGTGGATGTATGTACTAAAGAAAGTGCAAAACTTGACTTACTCTTGGGAAGTAAGGCAGGTTAGGAGACTAAGGTGGCGAAGCACTTTGGGGCCAGTGACTACAATTCTATTAGTTCTAAAATATTGATGGAAAAGGATAGACTAGATCGAAAAGTTGAAGTTCTAAATTGGAGGAAGGCTAATTTTGACGGTATTAGGCAAGAACTTTCAAAGCTGATTGGGGCAGACGTTTGCAGGTAAAGGTATGGTTGGAAAATGGGAAGCCTTCAGAAATGAGATAACGAGAGAGCAGAGACAGTACATAGAACATAGAACATAGAAAATTACAGCGCAGTACAGGCCCTTCGGCCCCCGATGTTGCGCCGACCTGTCATACCAATCTGAAGCCCATCTGTATTCCTGATGAAGGGCTTTTGCCCGAAACATCAATTTTACTGCTCCTCGGATGCTGCCTGAACTGCTGTGCTCTTCCAGCACCACTAATCCAGAACCTGGTTTCCAGCATCTGCAGTCATTGTTTTTATCTAGCCCATCAATGTTTTTACCTACACTATTCCATGTATGTCCATATGCTTGTCCAATGACGACTTAAATGTAAAGTTGCCGAATCTACTACCATTGCAGGCGAAGCATTCCATACCCTAACTACTCTCTGAGTAAAGAAACTACCTCTGACATCTGTCCTATATCTATCACTCCTCAATTTAAAGCTATGCCCCCTCGTGCTCACCGTCACCATACTTGGAAAAAGGCTCTCCCTATCCACCCCTATCTAACCCTCTGATTATCTTATATGTCTCCAGTAAATCACCTCTCAGCCTTCTTCTCTCTAATGAAAACAGCCTCAAGTCCCTCAGTCTTTCCTCGTAAGACCTTCCTGTAAGTACATTCCTGTTAGGATGAAAGGAACGGCTGGTAAGTGTATGGAATGATGGTTGACTGGAGAAATTGAGGTTTTGGTTAAGAAAAAGAAGGAAGCATGTGTCCGGTATAGACAGGAGAGATTGAGAGAATCAATAGAAAAGTATAAAGGCAGTAGGAGTATACTTAAGAGGGAAAATAGGATGGCAAAAAGGAGACATAAGATAGCTTTGGCAAACTGGTTTAAGGCGAATCCAATGAGATTTCATAAATACATTAAGAACAAAAGGGTAATTAGGGAAAGAATAGGGACCCTCAAAGATCAGCAAGGCAGTCTTTGTGCAGAGCTGTAGAAGATGGGGGAGATATTAAATGATTATTTTACATCAGTATTTACTGTGGCGGAGAACTTGGAAGATATACAATGTGGAGAAATAAATGACAGCATCCTGAAAAATGTCCATATTACAGAGGAAGCGGTGCTGGATGTCTTGAAATGCATAACGGTGGATAAATCCCCTGATCAGGTGTACCCTAGAACACTGTGGAAAGCTAGGGAAGTGATTGCTGGGCTGAAAATGTGTTGCTGGAAAAGCGCAGCAGGTCAGGCAGCATCCAAGGAACAGGAAATTCGACGTTTCGGGCATAAGCCCTTCATCAGGAAAGCCCTTCCTGATGAAGGGCTTATGCCCGAAACGTCGAATTTCCTGTTCCTTGGATGCTGCCTGACCTGCTGCGCTTTTCTAGCAACACATTTTCAGCTCTGATCTCCAGCATCTGCAGACCTCACTTTCTCCAAGTGATTGCTGGGCCCCTTGCTGAGATATTTGTATCATTGATCGTCACAGGTGAGGTACCAGAAGACTGGAGGTTGGCTATCGTGGTACTATTATTTAAGAATAGTGGTAATAGTGGTAAGGAAAAGCCAGGGAACTGTAGACCAGTGAGCCTGACGTTGGTGGTGAGCAAGTTGTTGGAGGGAATCCAGAGGGACAGGATGTACATGTATTTGGAAAGGCAAGGAGTGATTAGGAATAGTCAACATGGCTTTGTGAGTAGGAAATCATGTCTCACAACTTGATGGAGTTTTTTGAAGAAGTAACAAAGAGGATTGATGAGGGCAGAGTAGTAGACATGATCTATATGGACTTCAGTAAGACGTTCGACAAGGTTCCCCATGGGAGACTGGTTAGCAAGGTTAAATATTATGGAACTCAGGGAGAACTAGGCATTTGGATACGGAACTGGCTCAAAGGTAGGGGCTGAATAGGCTGGGGCTGTTTTCCCTGGAGCGTCATAGGGTGACCTCGTAGATGTTTGTAAAATCATGAAAGTTATAGATAGGATAAATGGACAAAGTCTCTTCCCTGGTGTGGGGGAGTCTAGAACTAGAGGGCATAGGTTTAGAGTGAGGGGGGAAAGATATACAAGGCACCTATGGGGCAGCTTTTTCACACAGAGGGTGGTGCGTGCATGGAATGAGCTGCCAGAGGGTGGTGGTGGAGAGTTGCTTTTCAGACTGTAGGCTTGTGACCAGTGGAGTGCCACAAGGATTGGTGCTGGGTCCACTACTTTTTGTTATTTATATAAATGATTTGGATGTGAAATAGGAGTATAGTTAGCAAGTTTGCAGATGACACCAAAATTGGAGGTGTACTGGACAGTAAAGAAGGTTACCTCAGTGTACAATGGAATCTTGATCAGATGGACCAATGCACTAATAAGTAGCAGGTGGATAAATGTGAGGTGCTGCATTTTGGGAAAGCAAGTCTTAGCAGGACTTATACACTTAATGGTTAGGTCCTGGGGAGTGTTGCTGAACAAAGAGACCTTAGAGTGCAGGTTTGTAGCTCCTTGAAAGTAGAGTCGCAGATAGTTAGGATAGTGAAGAAGGCTTTTGGTTTGCCTTCTTTTATCGGTCAGAGTATTGAGAAAAGGAGTTGGGAGGTCATGTTGCGGCTGTACAGGATGTTGACTAGGCCATTCTTGGAATATTGCATGCAATTCTGGTCTCCTTCTTATTGGAAAGATGTGAAACTTGAAAGGATTCAGAAAAGATTTACAAGGATGTTGCCAGTGGTAGAGAATTTGAGCTATAGGGAGAAGCTGAATAGGGTGGGGCTGTTTTCCCTGGAGCGTCGGAGGCTGAGGGGTGACCTTATAGAGTTTTAAAAAAGTCATGAGGGGCATGGATAAGATAAATAGACAAAGTATTTTCCCTGGGTTGGGGGAGTCCAGAACTAGAGGGCATGGGTTTATGGTGAGAGGGGAAAGATATAAAAGAGACCTTAGGGGCAACTTTTTCACACAGAGGGTGGTACGTGTATGGAATGAGCTGCCAGAGGAAGTGGTGGATGTTGGCACAATTACAACATTTAAAAGGCATCTGGCTGGGAATATGAATAAGAAGTTTTTGGAGGGATATGGACCAAGTGCTGGCAAATGGAACTAGATTAGATTAAGATATCTGGTTGGACCAAAGGGTCTATTTCCATGCTGTACATCTCTATGACTATCTACATGCTTCAGGTGAATGTTTAAATATCTCACCTGTAGGTAGTAACCCTAAATTTGTTGGGTTTGCCAAAATGAGAAAAGAAACGTATGAAGCTTG
The DNA here is from genome assembly GCF_020745735.1 of Hemiscyllium ocellatum. NCBI lineage: Eukaryota > Metazoa > Chordata > Chondrichthyes > Orectolobiformes > Hemiscylliidae > Hemiscyllium > Hemiscyllium ocellatum. The sequence continues at coordinate 40,304,753 of NC_083420.1, read as the reverse complement.
CTCTTTTAAAAGGTTAATCAGTTGAATGATGTCTAACAGCTTTCTGATTTTCAGAGAGAATATGTGTGTTTATAACTCAGTAGGTGATGTATTTAACTGGTGACTGTGTCTGTTCTGTTAATGTTTTATGTTAAAACCAGACACAAGACATTAGATGCGAATTGCTGACCATTTGTCTTCAAAATAAAGTGTGGTTGATCATGCTGTGATTACATGAAGCTATGTAAATATCTGATGGTTGATTAGATGACACAAAACCTACACAATAAGGTTTATACGAGCAGCCTGAGCCAGCTGGTCTCAGATCAAGTTTCATTAAAGCCAGGAGATAAGCCTCTTTCCATTAAAAACAAGCAGTTCTCTCTGTGAATGAAAATATTAACTGGACCATGAAAAATGTTACATTATTGTGATTGATTAAATAGATCAGTCATTTAGGACTGGACAATGTCAAAGTTTGAACACACAGGCTGCTTGTATCAGAGAATATGCCTTAGAGCAAGAGCTTGGTTAGATGCTGGAATCCAAGGTAGACAGGCAGGAGGCTGGAAGAACACAGCAGGCCAGGCAGCATCGGGGGGGGGGGTGGAGAAGTCGACATTTTGGGTGAAACCCTTCTTTAGGACTGGTGGTTAGGTGGAAGGGGAGCTGCAGATGAAAGGGGTGGGGGATGTGGCACAGGTGAAGATAGGCAGAGGGTACAACCTGGTTGGTCAATGGGAGGAATGAATTGGCTAGGTGGCTGGGAATGGAGTCGGGGGATGGGAAGGGAGGTTATTTGAAATTGGAGAACTCACTGTTGCGTCCTCCAGGCCAAGGTGGAAGATGAGGTGTTTAGATTAGATTCCCTACAGTGTGGAAACAGGCCCTTCGGCCCAACCAATCCACACCTACCCTCCGAAGAGTAGTCCACCTCCAGACCCATTTCTCTCTGACTAATGCACCTAGCACTATGAGCAATTTAGCATGGCCAATTCACCTGACCTGCACATCTTTGGACTGTGGGCGGAAACTCACACAGACACGGGGAGAATGTGCAAACTCCACACAAACAGTCATCCGAGGCTGGAATCGAACCTGGCATCCTGTTGCTATGAGGCAGCAGTGCTAACCACTGAGCCACCGTGCCGCAGGTGTTGTTCCTGCAATTTGCAGTTTGGTTTATTGTGGCAATGGAGGAGGCCAAGGATAGTCACATAAGAAAGGGAGTGGGAAGAGGAATTAAAATGGATGGTGACTTGGAGGTGTGGTCAGCCCCTGCAGGTCCAATCGAGATGCTCGGTGAACTGTTCCCTAAGTTTATGTTTGGTCTCCCCAGTGTAGAGAAGAATACATTGGGAGCACCTGATGCAGTAAACTAGGTTGGAAAAGTTGCAGAAAAACCTCTGTCCCACCTAGAAGTACTGTTTGGGGCCCTGGATGAAGGTAAGAGGGTGGTGTATCAGCAGGTTTTTGCATCTTTTCCGATTGTAGGGGAAGGTATCTGGTGGTTCAACGGGGGTTGGTGGAGAGAATGGCGCAAACCAAGGCTGTTGAAGGGAACGGTCCTTGCGGAAGGCAGAGAGGAGTGGAGAGGGGAAGATGTTCTTGGTGCTGGGGTCTAGTTGGAGTTGGTAGAAGTGTTTAAGGATAATGCATTGGATGGGGAGACTGGTGAGTTGGTAGGTGAGGACAAGGGGTCTCTGCTTTTATTGTGTTTGGAGAGGGCGTTTAGAGCAGTGGAAGAGGGAATGGAGGTGGTGCATTGGAGGGCTGTGTGGATGACAGAGGGAGGAATAGCATGTTGTTTAAAATAGGTGGACAACCAAATTCATCCCTCCCATTGACTAACCAAGTCGTACCCTCTACGTGTCTTCACCGCTCCCATGTCATCACCCTGCCCTCGCCACCCCCTTTATCTGCAGGTCCCCCCACACTCACCCCAGTGCTGAAGAAGGGTTACACCTGAAGCATCGACTTCTCCATCTCCTGATGCTGCCTGGCTTGCTGTGTTTTTCCAGTCTCCTGCCTGTCTACCTCAGAATAATAGCAAGCTAGCTCAGGAATGGGAGTTGAATGATTAGCAACTAGAGTTTGAGATGGAACAGGTTGATCACTTATTTCATTTTGATCCTCAGACAAGTCTGCATAAACTAGATCACTTGTGATTGTAAGTACTGTTCAAGGCAGCTTGTGATGTGTTACTATTTTTGCAGTGTATTGTGTACATTGCTTTAATAAGGAACACATGGGTATATTCCATTGTTGGAACTGACTTGGGTTATTGATATCAAGAGTAAACCTGACAGACCAAGGCAAGGAGGAACAAAAGCTTACAGGTTATCCTAACCAAAGAAGAATAGTGAACTCTCCCTAGTCAGTATCCATACCCTAAATCAATAAAACCAAATTAACTAGTCAATTGTCTTATGCTATTTCACACATTTTGATGTGTGTAATATTGCTGCCATATTTGCCTGCTAAGCATGAACTCTTCAGAATAATTTCTGTGCTAATGCATTTAAGATGTAAAATAGATGTGAGTAGTCAGTGTCATTCTAATCACATTTGTCCTTTTAGAATTGTTCAGGGTTTTAGTTCAATTAATTGGCTTTTTGTTTTGTGATTCCAGACCTACAGCAAAGTGGGTGACTCTGTCCTCTGAAATGACCCAGCAAGTTGTCAGCAACTCACCAGAATCTTGCTCTAGGGCAATCTGGAGAATGAACGCTTTTTTAAAAAATCTATTTTCAGGGGAAAGGGGTTTACTGTACAAAGAAAATCTATAAGCTAATTAAATGTTGAAAAGTGACTCAGGATAAAGCACTGTAGAAGTGAAATGTGGTGATAATAGAAATATTTCACTATGGTAACAGTGGGAAGGCAGAGGAGAAGGTAAGAACAGTTAAAGATACAAATGGAAATGAAACGGCTGATGATCACAACATAGTCAATATTCGAAATTATTTCTCCCTCCAAGGGAAAATATAAACAGCATGCCCTCTCTAAACACAGTTAACCAAAGTGACATTAAGGATTTTGATTTTAATGAGTTAGAATTCTTTGCTAAATTTAATGGGCCCAAAACAAACAAACCACTGGGGATAAATATATGGTATTTATCTGTTTGCTGAATGTGAGTAAAATGAACACATGCATTTGTAGATATTTTCTAAACAAACTGTTTAGCAACATTATTACAAACCACTGGAGCAGGTGGGACTGGAACAAGGCCTCTCGGCTCAGAGGTAGGGACACGACCACAATGTCACAAGAGACCCTTATGTGCACTTTTAAAACCTCTTTCAAAATGGTAGGACATTTCAAAGCACTGTATAACCAATGAAATACTTTTGATTTGTAGTCATTGTTATAATGAAGAAACCAATTTATAAATCAACAAGGTCCCACTAATATGATGATGACTAGATTGACTGAGCTGGAGAAATGTGAAGCAGTTATTTTGAGGGCATCAATAGCAATAGGAAGGTGCGAACAGATTGGAAACAGGTCAAGCAGGATTTAACAGGCTGAACGTTTTTTACCTCCATTCTGTTTAAAGTAATGGCACTGATCATTAGGAGTAAATTGAAGAGTATTTGTATAATTAAAATCTAGTAAGCTGCAAGTAACAAGAATTTGGAAGTTGAAGATTCGTGTCTGGCTAAAATTATCTTCTTTGAGAAAGTAACATTCCAAGTGGGCAATGGAAAACGCAATGACATACTGTTTTGTAGACCTCCAAAAGGTGAGTGGAGAAAAATTCCTCCCTGTGGGTTATTAGTCAAGTTCAAGCTGTGGTGATTCAGGCTAGACCCCATGAAAGAATAAGAAATTGGTGGAAGGGTAGAAAGCAGTGATTGCTTAGTAGAGGAATGAGACTGGGAAACAAATGAAATACTAGAACTAAGCACTGAGACCACTGTTGATTCTATTCTATAATGATAAGTGATCTGAAATTAAATGCTACATGCTCATGCATGCTGGTAATGCATACTGAAAGAGGTAATGGAATCAAGTCACAGATTGGAGAATGTTGGACAAAGTATCTGAGCAGATACGTGGGCAAATTAATTTTTTTGCATTAGTACTGCAAATAGTTTTTAAGCTGAAAATATACCCTGTGCATGGCATTAAAATTATTAAAGAGAGAATAACATTTTTACCCAATGTGGTGGAAAGAGTCCCTGGAATTGAGTAGGCATGATGGGATACATAATCAAAAAATGTTAGTTAGCAATCAATTTGGCCAACAGAATATGAGTTATTGGTCAAAAAATTTAATGCAAGTCAGAAGAACTCATGATCAAACTTCACAATACTCAGGTTATCATGCACCTTCATAATCTTATTCGATTATGACATGGAGGCCTAGTGATAGTGTAGAAAAGAGATGCAGGATTGTAGCTATGGGTTAGAGGTCTAAGATGAGAAAATCAAACATCTTGTGCATTTCACCTTTGAATGAAGGTATCTGAGAGATAGCCTTATAGATTTAAGCATTACACAGAATGGACATTTGTCTCATCCTGTTGATGCTGACGTTCATGTTTACTCCAGCTTTTTCAAATGATGTTTCATTTCACTTTAACATATATTTCTAGATATTTCTCCTTCATACATTGTTCCTTCTATCCTTTAATCCACACATGTCATTTGCTTTCAGCCCTTGGCCTGGATTTTATAGCCTCCCAGGTGTAGATGGTAAGCAGGGTTATGGATCTTTATGTCACTCCCAATGTAAACTTCAGCCCTATATAATAGGCAAGCTTCACATTCTAACCACTTTCCACAAAAAGGAGGTTCTCTTGATTTCCCTATTGCAGTTGCAAATGTATTAGTACTACACACTGGATCGATCTCGTATGGTGAAAGTGAGAACTCCAGATGCTGGAGATCAGAGCCGAGAGTATGGTGCTGGAAAAGCACAGGAGGTCAGGCAGCATCCGAGGAGCAGGAGAATCAATATTTCGGGCATAAGCTCTTCCTCAGGATGTTTCCTGATGAAGGGCTTATGCCCAAAACCTTGATTCTCCTGCTCCTTGGATGCTGCCTGACATGCTGTGATTTTCCAGATCCTATATGGTCCCTGTTTTGGTTATTCCAGAAGTGGAATAACCCTTTCTACCACTAGCCTCTTCTGTAATTGTAAAGAACTCTATTCTTTGCTGTTCTTGGGAAAAGGGGACCAGTCTTTCACTCTATAATCTCTCATTTCTTTCTCCCTTTGCAGAACATCTATGTATATTTTAGAATGTGAAACATGCATGGTGCTCTAAAGGTGACCTAATCAACACAAGTTCCTTCCTTCCTTCTGACAGTGTTTGAAAAAATATATTTTTCAAAAAATTAGTAACGAGATTTACATTCTGTGTGGCAGTCCTGGACCTCAGCTATGACCTTGTTCAATGAAACACACAAAACATCTGATCTCAATGGAAGCAGGAGAACTACCACTGGTCATATTGCACCCACCAAGCTCAGTGGTACCTGTTCACAGCTACACTTCTCCCCTTTGGGTGTCACAAACGGTTCCCCTTAATACTCCCCAAATATTTGAGTATATTCCAAATCAGAATAAAGAAATGTGAGAGATAATTAGAGAGAGCACCTTTGGCAAAAATTACTTCAATCATTCAAGTGAGTGGCATGGTGGTTCAGTGGTTAGCACTGCTGCCTTATAGCGCCAGAGACCTGGGTTTGATTCCAACTTTATGCGACTGCCTGTTGTGGAGTTTGCATATTCTCCCCATATTTGTGTGAGTATCATCTGAGTGCTCTGGTTTCCTCCCATAGTCCAAAGATGTGCAGGTTGGGTTGATTGACCATGCTAAATTGCCCACAATGCCTAGGAATGTGCAGGCTAGGTGGATTGGCCATATGAAATGCAGAGTTTATAGTGATAGAGAAGGGGGTTCTGGGTCTGTGCTAATGTTCTTTAAAGGGCTGATGTGGTCTCGATGGCCCGAATAGCCTGCTTCCACATAGTAGGTATTCTACAATTCCAATTTTAAAGACAGAGAAAGAAGATTTGTTCCATTTCTCCAGTGGCACAGTTGGAAATACACCATACCAAACAGATCAGAAGAGCTCTAGTTTTCAACACTGGTTGGGGTCTGATTATCTCATTTCGGAATAACATTCAGCTTCAGTCTCCCTGGCTAGAGTTGGAAAACTAAATCAGTCAAGATTCTATCGCCTCTTCAAACCAGAGTCTCTGACTGGAAAGTAAAGATGTGCAGTGCCAGGTTATTATAGAATTGACCCCCTGTCTATGATGTGCCTCATGACTGTGTAACCTTACAGTGCAAATCATTTAGCACACATATGAGCAATGATCATTGACTTCATAAAGCCATCTAATGTCTTCATGATAAAGTTTGAGAATCTTTGAAGAACAAAGAAATAGAAAACAATTTTATTATATCTTGAAGCTTTACTTCATTTAATTTTTGTCTCCACACTCTGCCATTTATTGAATGTACAGCAGAATCAGACAAACTGTAACCCAGGCAACTGATCCAGTCACTTCATTTTATCCACTGGCTGGGTTCTGTTAAAAATATATATTATGTACAATTAAGTTTATAGAAAGGGTTCTCTCAAATGTTTCAAAGTAACTCCTAGTAATAGACCCTGTTGGCCCAAACTGAAAGCTGTATTTTCCTTCGATAACATGTCCTTGGTGTTGCATTACCCAAGGGAATCAATAATTGCTCTCTCTGCGGTAATCATGCATTTGATTAATGGTAGTTTCATATTGAGATGTCAGTCTCTTTGGAAATAATGGCATTGAACATAAAGCAGGAATTTCAAAAGCTTAAACAGTGACAGTATCATTTGCTATTATTCATAATCAGAGGTCACAGTTATTTTTAAAAATGGCCAAAACTAGAAGGGAAATGGAATTCTGTTCTGTACATTGCATTCTGCTTATCTGGATTGCATTGTCTAAAAGTGTGGGCAAGACAAATCATATGGTAACCATCTGAAGGGAACTGAATAAATAATTGAAAAGATTAACATTTGCAGGGTGAGGTGGCAAGAGCTGAAGAGGGCAACAAATTCCTGAGCTCTTTCAAAGAGACAATGTATACATAATGGGCCAAATGGCCTAATTCTGTGCTTTCTGATTCTTTTGGATTGAGGGTACGGAGTAAAAAATAGCTACAATTGGATTTGCAGATCTGAATTGAAAGCAATGAGTTTCAATGTAATACAAACTGCTTTGAGTAGTAGAATTGCTAAATGCTGATTTCTCCCCTTTATGCAGGTCTCTGCCTTGAAGACAAATTCTTTATCATAAATGTCCATTTATTTTAATGAGAGTCAAATAGCTGCTACTAAATCTCTGTTAAGAATATTTTTTCAAAGGATTTGACATAAACTAATAACAGGTCTTCAATGGGAAAACAAAAGTCCCGTTGAGAATAGCGAGGCGTTAATGCTATGTTTTGCCCATCAGCAGAACATTCTTTGTTGGAAGTGTTTCACAATGATCACTACCTCAAAGATGGGTCTTACTGGATTTATTTTCTTTCCTTTTACGAAGTTAAATTCATTGTTTTGCTCCCTCCAAGACAGCATGATGGGTGTCAATTATTGGAGAATGGAATGATTTTACACTTCCCATGTCCAGCACCACCATCAATCACAACTAATTCAAATATAAGAAGCCTTACTTTTTATACAGGTAAAGCCAATTTTTGCTCCCCCTATCCATCATTAATGTGCCTCAGCTACACAACATCAGATAGAAAGAACTTATCTCTGTTTAGTGCCTTTCATGATTTCACGAAATCCCAAAGCGCTGAACAGTCAAACAGCACTTTTGAAGTGTATTCAGCATTAATATATGGGAAATGAGACCACCAATTTGCCCATAGCAAGGACAAACAGCAGTGAAATAAATGACCAAATAATCTGGGTTTTTTTGTGATCTTATTTAAGAGAACTCCCCAGTTGTACTTCAGAATATTGCCTTGGGATTCTTTACCTCCACTCAAGAAGAGAGAATCGTCTGAAAGATCGAACTTCTGATATTGCAGCACTCCATCAGCACTGCACTGGAGTTTCACCTTCGATTTTGTGCTTATGCCTGTGCCTCTCTCAACCGCAAACATTCTCATTTTACATTATTCTTCTTTGTAGCTCAAATGAAGCTGAGAGTTAATAGTTATGTGAAGAGAAGAGAGTAATAGGATATGTTCTCCTTTACGCAGAGAAGACTAAAACAAGTTTTGATAGCAACGTCTGAAATCATGAATGATTTAGATATGCAAATAAGGAGAAACTTCAAGCGGTGTTGGTTATCAGAGCATATTATATTTAAGGTAAATTTGGGATGAGATTTTAAAAAAAAATTTGGCATTATGATCTGAAAAGCGCTACTTGAAAAAGTAGTAGAAGCAGATTCAATATTGATTTCCGAACGGTAATTGAATAAATATTTGAAAGGGATAAAAACAGCTTAGGAACAGGCAGAGGAGCTGGGTCTATCTGGATAGCTGTTTCAAAAAGATTTCACAGGCACAATGGGCCAAACAGCCCCCTTCTGTTGTATCTTTCTATGATTCTAGTGCTAAATGTAGGCACTTCATCAGAGTAGAATCATCATCACCGCATAGTGCTGTCAGCCTTTAACAGCCAAAAAAGAATTTAATACCATTAGTTTGTGGTTGAATCAAACCATGCCTTTTCAGTTGTAGTCAGATCAAGTGCTCAGAACTATTAAAATGTCAATATTATGCTGAAGGAGTGAAATATTCTTTCAATTTTACAAATCATTGGTTTGACCGTACTTAAAACACTACGTCCGGTTCTGGTCATCACAGTGCAAAAAGATGTATTGTATTTTAGATATTGAAAGGCTGCAGAAGAGGGCAACCAGATCGATTGAGGGTTGGAGGGATTGGAGTAAGAGGAGCAATTATTATGTAAAGCAGGCATGTTCATACTGGTAAAAAGAAGGTTAAGATTTGATATGTTTGTTGTATTCAGAATTCTAAGAGACTGGCTAATGTGCACAGTAGGAAACCATGTGAATAGGAAAACATTTTCCCATGTCCAAAACAAATAGTTCACTTGATTGAGCCAGTGTATAGAGACATTTACTTATGAGGAGATGTTGAGTAGACTAGGCTGTAACTCATTGGAGATCAGACGAACAAGAGGAGACTTTTGTTGAAATGTGCAAGATTCTTAGTGGTCTTGACAGATTAGACGTTGTGAGGTTGTTTCTCAATGTAAAAGAGTCCAAGACCAGAGGCCATAATCTCAGAGTAAGGGATCATCCATTTAAGACAGAGAAGAGTTAGGATTAGTTTTCTCTCGGGTGATAAATGCACAACCCCCACCTAACCTGCCCAGCGTTTTGACATCATCATCTCTGACGAGAGTCGTTCTCATCCCTTCACAATCTCCCCCCTCCAGTCCCTACACACTCTTCCACTCCTTAAACTCTGTCATCCTCTACCCATCTAGTCTGCACTGAACCTCCAAAGCACATCCCACCAAGACCCACATTCCCATCCTATCCCCATAACCATGTCTAACCCAGCTAGCCTGCACATCACTGGATACAACGGGGCAATTTGGCATGACCAATCCACCTAACCTGCACATCTTTGCACTGTAGAAGGAAACCATAGCACCCAGCAAAAACCCACGCAGAGACAGGGAGAATATGCAAACTCGAAACAGCTGCCCAAAGGTGAAATTGAACTGTTAGACGTCAGGAAATTATGTTGTTCTGATTATTGGTTAATGTTTATATGGCACATTTGAATACAAAAAGAATAACTTAAAGTGTTGTATTTTGTACCTTTCTAATTTTAGCCCACATATCCACAATGACCTTGCAGGTGTCTTGAAGTTTGCAAGCAATAAGAACTATTTATACAACTACAATATCACAAATGTATGGTGCTTACTGATATTACTATCCATTACACACAACATAGCTGACTGACTGAAGACTGACTGCATTACACAGCCATTGTGACTGTAGCCAAGGTGGGCATCTTTATACAGTAACATCACAAGTTGTATGTCAAGTAGCTATCTTTAAAGTGCAGGCCTGTTCTGGTCTGGAATCTGTGCCCATAATACATCATCAAGATAACCTATGAGGCCAAGTAAATCCTGTAGGGAATGCATTTGATGCTACTTTATTTATTTGACAATGTGTCTGTGGATATCTAGTTTATTTGCATTTTTTTCAGCAGTCTGCACCAAAAGTGAAATTACAAAGTAATTGCATCTACTGGGAGGAAACATTTTACTTGAAAACCAATATTATTGCTATCAGATAAATAAATTGAGTAAGCATCATTGGCGGTCCCTTTCAGACAAGTATGAACTCTTTTCTACTCTCAGAGTGAGTGCATTGGTGGCTGCACAGACCGATGCAGCTATTTCAGGCTCTGTTACACAGTGGTGATCATGGGAAGGGGTGGGTGGGGCATTGGTGTGGCAGTGTGCTCCTTAAGTTGTTTTTGTTTGGCTTCCATTTTTTCCCAGTTGCAAGTCACAAAGTGTTCGACGCCTTTCTCGGCACTCCTTCTCTACTTTGGAAGATCTTGGGCCGTTGATTCCTCAGTGTCTATGGGAGTGTTGCACTTCGCCAGTGAGGCATTGAGGCTATCTCTGAACCATCTCATTTGTCCACCTGGGGCTCACCTGCCGTTTCTGAGCTGGGAATAGAGCACCTGCTTGGGGAGTCTCATGTTGGTCATGCGGATGATGTGCCCAGTTCATCATAGCCGATCAAAGGGGGTAGTTGACCTGGTTGAGAATGCTGGGTTGATGCTTCTGTCTTTGCAGTAGATTCAAATGATCTTCTTGCAGGCATGTTGGTGGGACTGCATGAGGTATCTGTTGAAGACAGTCTTGTTCTCACAGCCATTTAGGAGGGCAGGAACCACCACAGTCCATAAACTATGATCTTGGTATCGGACCTGATGTTATTGTCCTCGAACACCCTTTTCCTCAGGCAGCTGAAGGCTGTGCTAACACACCGAAGGAGATGCTGGGTCTCTATGTGCTTCATTGGAAGTATCCAACATTCTGTAAGGCCTCCCCATGGGCCTTGTTGATCAGGGGTTTGCTCCACAATGCCAGGCCAGGTTAGTGGAGGACCTTGGTCTTGCAGATGTTCAGGGTGAGACCCATGCTCTCATATGGCCTTGTAAAGGTGCTGGCAATGGTCCGGAGTATGTCCTCAGAAATTGCACATACACAAGGCATCATCGGTGTATTGCAGCTTGATGACACTGGTTGGGGTGACTTTGGTTTTGGCTTGAAGGCTGTGGAGGTTGAATAATTTCCCACAGGATCTGTAAGTTAGTTCCACTCCAGCGGGGTGCTTGTTGGTGGTGAGGTGAAATACTGCAGTGAGGTAGATCGAGAACAGTGTAGGGCATAACACTGCCCTGCTTGACACCAGTCTGAATGGGGAATGGGTTGATGATAGAGCCATTTGTCATTACCACAACTTTCATGTCGTCACGGGAGCAGGTGAAGGATGCTGGGCAACCAAAGCAGAGAAGGACACTCCATAATGCCTCCTGATTGATCGTGTCAAAGGCCTATGTAAGGTTGAAGAAGGCCATGCACAGGGAGGTTCTTTGCTTGGCATTTTTCCTGCAGCTGTCACTCAATAAAAATCATGTCTGTTGTGCCCCTCCATGGCTGAAAACTACACTACGATTCTGGGAGGAGTTCCTCAGCCATAGGGAGAAGACAGTTGAGGAGGACCTTAGCGATGACTTTTCCACTCTCGACAACATGTGTGAAGATGCTGTTCCTGTAACAAGGTTACATTGTCCTTTCTTTTCAGAGGAGTGGTTAAGGCAGTGGTTCTGATATGTCTGGGAAGAAGCTTCTAAGGGATTTTCTAAAACAGTTGTACAATGAAAGGCAGTGGCTAGTTCTTCCTGTTCAGGGTTTGGTTTTAGCTGGGAACCCAGAGAAGCTGCTGGACCCAAAGAAACAGCTCCTCACTGATCCTCTCTCTCTGACCTCCCTCCTGTAAGAACCTGTATTTGATTGACCTTTTTGCCAAGGGACGTTTATGGGATTGTTGCGGTACAGTTGATTGGGTTTTCAAATACTTATTCTAAATTTGGTTTTCTTTTGTTTGTCTGTAAATAAATTCTGTTTTATTTAAAACTGAGTGTTTTGGCAGCTGTGTCACTCCTGGCATATCCGCTGTACATCTGGCTTAAAGCAGCTAGAAAAGTTAGAGTCTGGGCTCCTTCTAGAATTGTTTGGGGGGGAGGGAATCTGGCCTGGCCATAACAGTTCAGGGGCTGTTTGTGGGATTTGTTCCACAGTTCCAATTTGGAATTAGAGTTCTGGACTCAAAGGCAGCGAGTTGTAAGTGTTAGTTTCTTTTGCTTCGGGTGTTGAATTTGGTTGGTTTCAACAGTGTTTGATGTAGTAATGGCTCTTTCAGTCACCAAGAGTTTTCTTGGGGTGGAAGAAGTAACTTTGGGGGCTTCACGAAAGATGAACAAGGCAAAGCTGAAACTGGAAGTCAACCTGGGGATGGAGCTGTCTCCTTCCGGGAGGAAAGGAGAGATAATTACAGCAATAGCTCAGCATTTAAATTTGCTGGAAACCATCAGAAACTTTGGAGATGGCTAAAATTAAATTGAAAATGAAGCAGCTTGATTTACAGGCAGAAGAAAGGGTAAAAGAAATTAAACTGTTTGAATTATGAGTAAGAGCAGAGGATAAAGAACCAAATGCCCTAGCAGGACTAAAGGAAAAGGACAGGATCACTTTGGCAGAATAAAAAGAAAAAGAGAGAAAAAGAGAGAGAAAAGAGGGAAAAGGAGAGAGAGGAAAGGGAAAAACAGAGGGAGTTTGAATTTCATAAATTGGCACTTCGACAGCAAAGTCAGTTTAAAAGGATGGAGATGAAGGCAGAAGGTAACCTTAGTGAGGAAGAGAGTGAGGGTGAACAAACCCATGGTAGTCATAGGCCTGGTGAGATCTGTTTAAATGCAGTTAAGCATTGCCTAGGTTTGATGAGAAGGATGTAGAAGCCTTTTTCATCTCATTTGGGAAGGTGGCTAAACAAATGCAAAGGCTATGATCATGTGGGTTTGTTGACCTGGACAAAACTTGTAGGTAGACCTAGTGAGGTATTCACATCACTATCAGAGGAGATATCTGGGGTGTATGAGGAGGTGAAGAAAGCCAACTTAAGTGCATATGTGCTTGTGCCAGAAGCCTACTGACAGTGTTTCAGGAATCTTAGGAGGGACCCTGGTCAAACCTACACTGAGTTTGGAAGGATCAAACAAAGTAACTTTGATCGGTGGATAATGGCATTAAAAATAGAGCAAACCTATGATGCTCTTAGAGAGATGGTTATTTTGAAGGAGTTCAAAAATTCACTTCTTGAGGTAGTGAGAACTCCTGTAGAAGAGCACAGAGTTAAAATGGCAATATTAGCAGCTAAAATGGCTGACGAGTACGAGTTGGATCATAAATCAAAGTTTGGCTTTCAACATCAATTTCAAACCATGAGATATAGAAATTGGGGAAAAGAAAAATCCTCACATGGAAAGGAAAATATATGTCTCAGTGCAAATCATAAGGATAACTTACCACAGGGTAAAAAGGAAACCCTTGAAGGGGAAAGAGAAGTTAAAACCCCCCTGGTGTTTTCACTACGATAAAGTAGGCCACATGAAATCACAGTGTTGATGGATTAGGAAAAGCATTCGGAGGTCGGATGCAGGAAAACATGATAAGCCAGTGAGTTTTGTTAGAATGGTAATGGAAGGCATACTGGAGGCCAACAATCTGCATCAGAATGTACAAGCTGGTTAGAGGTTGGTTAAGGTGGAAGTCTCAGATCTTCTTAAACCATATAGTTGCAAGTGTAAAGTTTACTCACATAAACCAGGAGCAGCAGGTAAAGATGTTACAATATTAAGAGGTACAGGATCCTGTCAATCTTTGATGTTGAAAGATAAGGAGATATATACTTCTGAAGGATTACCCCAGAAAAATGGGAATTCAGAGTGAGACAAGAAGTGCTAAATTATGTGGAGTGAAGTTAGAGTGTCCAGTGAAGAGTGGAGAGGTCGTGGTAGGAGTTCTGAACAAACCCTTGGCTCCAGGAATAGAGTGTGACCTTTCTAATGATATGGCTGGTTCAAAAGTAAGAGTGTTGCCTACTGTGGTTGAAAAGCCAGTAGAAATTCAGGCAACTGAACTATTACATGAAGCATATCCTGGGATATTTCCTGACTATGTGGTAACAAGGTCACAAAGTCACCAATTGAAAGAGGAGAGATCAAAGAGTACAGATAAGAACATTGAAGTGGAATTAACAGAGACCCTGTTTGATCTAATGTTTGAGACAAGACAACAGCGAATAGATGACAAGGCAGACATCTTTATTTCAGAGAGAAGACGAGAAATTAAAGCAATTATATCAAAAGTGTACATGGAAAAAGTATCTGAATGTATCCCTTACTATCTTAGAAATAATGTCTTAATAAGGACATGGAAACCATCACATATTGAGGCAGATGAGAAATGGGCAGAAGTTCATCTAGTCATATTGGTAGTGGCTTATAGAAACAAGGTGATGCAGGTAGCACATGAACTACAGGTCATTTAGGGAGAAGAAAAACCCAAGCTAAAATACAAAAAAAAAATTTACTGGCCTGGACTGCACAAGCATGTAGTTGAATTTTGCAAGAGATGTCATACATGTCAGATAATTGGAAAAGGACAGGCAGTAATAAAACCAGCATTTTTATTACCAATGCCTGCATTTGAGGAAGCTTTTACAAGCATCAAAAAGTGGAAATCAGTATTTGTTATCAATAATGGATATGTCTATTAGATTTCCAGAGACTTTTCATTATGCAATATCACAGCTAAAAGGAGTGTAGAGGAGTTACTCAAATTTTTCACTAAGTATGGGCGACCCACAGAAATACAATCAGATCAAGGGTCAAACTTTACATCAAAATTATTCAAGGAAGTTATGGACCATTTAGGAACAAAACAATTCATATCTACTGCCATCCAAAATCACGGGGAGCACGAGAAAGGTGGAATCAGACATTAAAGACCATGTTGAGAGTTTATAGTCAACACTATCCAGATGATTGGGATAAAGGAATTCCATTTGTACTTTTTGCCATCAGAGATGCACCAAATGAATCGACCAAATTCAGTCCCTTTGGAATTAGTGTTTTGGTTTGAAGTGAGAGGACCGAAAAAATTGATTAAGGAGAAATTGGTAAGTCAGAATTCAGAGAATGCATTTTTGGACTATGTGTCAGATTTCAGAGAATGGTTAAATAGAGCAGAGGAGTTGGCTGGACAGCATTTAAAAGTACCACAGCGTACAATGAAACAGGAAGCAGACAACAAATGAAAAACTTACAAATTTGCTATCAGAGATAAGGTGTTAATGTTATTCAATTGAGTTTTCAAACAGTTATATTATTCTAAATCTGGTTTTCTTTTGTTTGTCTGTAAATAAATTCAGTTTTGTTTACAACTGAGTGGTTGGCCAGCTGTATCACTCCTGGAATATCCACTTTACACCTGCTTAAAACAACCAGAAAATTTAAGGTCTGGGCTAACTTCTTGAAATGTTTTGAGGGGGTCGGGCCTGGTCCATAACACAAGGGGATTCACCTCTAGTTACCACAGTCAGATTTGTCTCCTTTTTTTGAAAATGCTCATGACTGTGGCATCTCAGAGCTTTCCAGGGATGCTCTCCTCCTTCCAGATCAGGTACTCAAGGGCTGCTGTCATGGTGCAATGATAACAACCCCTCTGTCAATGATGGCAAAAGAAAAGAACTGATCACTGACTTCAGAAATAAAGGAGGAGAGCATGCCCCATCTATAACAAAGCCGAGGTTGAGAGGGTGGAGGGCGTCAAGTTCTGAGGAGTGATGATAACTGACATCCTGTCCTGGACTTCCCACGTAGATGTGATGGTAAAGAAGGCATCTTCTTCCTCAAGTGGCTTAGGAAACTCATAATGTCCATAAGGGCCCTCACCAATTTTTACAGACGTACCATTGAAAACACATTGAGCCAGGGTCTCCTTCTCTGGTTTCTGTGTTGGTGGAAGCCACCATGTGCAGTTGAGAGTTACCAAAAGCCTCAGAAAGAATGCGGTAGGAGGGAAGGTGGATTGCACACCAAACACGAGGGGAGTCAGTTCATGGGGAGAGATGGGAGAGTGCCAGTGTCTGGCGAAGCACGTTGTCAGGTTTGTTAATGTTTTGTTAAGTTGAAAGTTACAGGCTTTCTCTCAGAGTGAGCAGTGAGGGTTTTGAATGACCCCCTCCCCAAGAACACAGGAGCGGCAGGTTCAATGAAGAGAATTAAATGGTTGCAGGCAGTTCCCCAAGTGGTGAACAGGTCCCCTTCTGGAGTCCGTTTGCAGGTCGATGTGTATGCGGGTTAGAATACGATGGAGGAGAGTGTAAAGCGACCATTTGTAAGGATCGGGAATATTTGTTTGTTGTGTCTTTTAAAATTTCACCCCCATGCGGGATCGCGATCACACATATAAGTGTCCATAAGTGAAACGCCAATGAATCGGGGCCCACCCTTATTTGAAAACGGGAGTAGACCATTCAGCCCTTTGAGCCTACTGTGCTGTTCAGCAAGATCGTGAACCAGCTGCATCACTCCTGGAATATCCACTTTACATCTGCTTAAAACAACCAGAAAAGTTAAGGTCTGGGCTACCTTCTTGAAATGTTTTGAGGGGGTTGGGCCTGGTCCATAACACAAGGGGATTCACCTCTAGTTACCACAGTCAGATTTGTCTCATTGTGGTCTGCGACCACGAGGCAAGTAAGCGGCCGGTCAGTCCAAATAGCCCCCTGCTGTATAGTAACCGTCCTGTGACTTCCCTCGCAGAGGGAAGACCACAAGAGAAGCAGAGAACCCAGCTACAAAAGGAATTGGCAGAATGACCCAGAGGTGTCAAGGGAGATGTTTTCAGGGAGGGTACAAAGTTAAAAATCACACAACACCAGATTATAGTCCAACAGGTTTATTTGGAAGGACTTGCTTTCGGAGCAACGCTCCTTCATCAGGTGGTTGTGGAGTATTAGATTGTAAGACACAGAATTTAAAGCAAATGTTTACAGTGGGCTGTAACTGAAATTATATATTGAGGAAGACCTTATTGCTTGTTAAGTCTCTCATCTTTTAGAATGGGCATGTTGGGTTTCAGTTCTTTCATACATAAATCACAGAACTTTTTTAAAGTTACATTCTCAAATGAACTTTAACAATTGGTGTCATGTCGGCCCAGATAATGCATTATAGGTATGAGTGCCTTGTGTGAGACTGATTCTAATCTAAAAAATGGATTTACAGAATCTTACATGGGTTTATGCAGTTTTTGAGCAAAATAAAATGTAATTCTGCCAGTACAAATTCACCGCACAAATTTATATGTGTGTGTGTGTACGTGTGTGTGCGCGCACGCATGTGGGTGGAGAGGGGGGCGGGTTATGACCATCTGTGAGAGAGTGTGTGTATGTGTGTGAGTGTGAGTGTAAAGAGGTATAAGTCTGTGAGAGTGTGCGTGAGAGTGTGGGAGTTATGTGTGAGCCCATGAGAGAGAGCTTGCGTATGAGAGAGGGTCTGTGTGAGTGTATGGGTCTGTAGGAGTGTCTGTGTCTGTAGGAATGTATGTGTGAGTGTGTCTGTGAATATGCATGCATCTGTCTGTGTATGCACTGTGTGTGTGTCTGTGTGTGTGTCTGTGTGTGTAGTGTGGTGGGGTGACCTGTAGTGTGATGTGAACAAAGATCCTGGTTGAGGCCATCCCCATAGGTACCGAACTTGGCTATCAGCCTCTGCTCAGCCACTTTGCCTTGTTGCCTATCTCAAAGTCCGCCTTGGAGGACAGTCACCCGAGGTCGAATATCCCGGACCGCTGAAGTGTTCTCGACTGGGAGGGAATGCTCCAGTCTAATGATTGTTGTGTAGTGTCCATTCATCCCTTGCTGTAGCCTCTGTCCCGTCTCACCAATATACCATGCCTTAGGGCACCCTTGCCTGCAGCATTTGAGATAGACAATGTTGGCTGAGTCAGGGAGGGTGTGTATGTAAGGGTGAAGGACTCTTCTAAAGAAGCTGGAACAGGCAGGATAGACTGCACACCATCTTTTCTGCGTTTCAAGTTTCCTCTGGTCCAATTGCTAGACTCTTAAAAAGTGCTGTTGAATCTGCATTGCAATGTATTTGCCATCACACTTCACCGAACCTGAAAGTGGAACTGGAAGAAGGTAGCTGCAAAATCATCTGTAATTTCATGCTTTGAAGTTCAGACTCACTGTTGCTTGCACAGAATTTTTTATCAAGGTCCTGACCTAGACGTTGTGACAGGACTCTTGGATCCAACTCTCTGGCAGTCCCTGGTCTGTGTGAGCAATGGTTTATCTCTCTCTTTGACTGAATGCAAGCATCAATCGTGACTGCAGTGCCTTGTGTCCCGGAGAAACAGAGCCAAGCGGGGTTGGGGTTGGGGGTGATGTGGTTCCCTAAAACCTTGTGCTGAAACCTCTCCAGGCTCTTGCAGAATACCATAGGGCAGGAGACATATGTGGGCAATTTTCAGCCTGATGCTGCACTGCCAAAGCTCAGCTGAGCCTCTGGCTAGTTCATAGAATCATAGAATTCCGACAATGTGGAAACAGGCGCTTTGGCCCAAAAAGTCCACACCGATCCTCTGAACAGTATTCTACCCAAACCCATTTCCCTACTCTATTCCTCTACATTTACTCCTGACAAATGCACATCCCTGAACACTATGGGACAATGTAGCATGGCCAATTCACCTAACCCGTACATCTTTGGATAGTGGGAGGAAACCGGAGGAAACTGACACAGGGAGAATGTGCAAACTCCACACAGTCACTCAAGGCTGGAATCGAACCTGGGTCGTTGGCGCTGTGAGGCAGCAGTGCTAACCACTAAGCCTTCTGGAAATCAATTCTCTGACACTGCTCCAGGGAATGTTGAAGGGACTTGACCGACCAATATGATGTTTCCCCTCATTGTGGGAGAGATTAGACCGGAGAGGGGCACTATCAAGAAATAACAGGAGGTCTCAGATTGAGTTGAGAAGGATTGTGTTTGTGTCTTTGGAAATCTCCTCCCCAGTAAAGATGAGGGCCATTGAAGCTGGAAGAGACAGGTTCTTGACTAACAAGGGGGTCGAAGTTTATTGGGGCCCCAACAAGATGGCCGCAATCTCAGATCAGCCACAATCTTACCAAACAGCAGAGCAGGGTAAATGCGCCAAATGGTCAATATCTGCTCCTAATTTGCATGTATGTTTGTGCAAACACACATACATGTTGGATTATAGAAGAGTGAGGGACAACCTTATTGAAACATCCAAGATTCTTCAGGGGTTTGAGAGGCTAGATATGGAGAGGTTATTTCTCCTTGTGGAAGAGTCCAGGGCCAGGGAGCATCATCTCAGGATAAGGCTCTGCCCATTGAAGACAGAGATGAGGAAGAATTTCTTCTTTCAATGCGTATGCGAATCTGTGGAATTATGTACCGCAGAGGGCTGTCGAGGCTGGATCATGAAGGATCTTCATGGCTGAAAAAAAGACAATATCTTTAATCTGTAAGGGAACGTAGGGTTATGGGGAATAGACAGGAAAGTAAATGGAGAAAAGACTGGAACATTGGAGCTGAGAATTATCAGAACAACCACGATCTCACTGAATGGCAGCCTTGATGTGCTGAATGGCTTATTTCTAGTACTGCTTCTATTAGCTTATTGGTTTTGCTGTTTCCATTGCTGTTACTTGAAATAATGTTGATCTTGTTAACATTGATCTTGCTTTGTGCACCTCCTGTGCAGTGTAACCCATGTGCCTCACTCTGTCTTAGCATCCTGTGGTCTGTATGTGCTTGTTTGCTGACCCGCCTGTACGCTCACAAACAAAACCTTTCACTGTGCTTAGGTACATATGACACAATAAATCAAATCTAAACATTGGGCCTCCAGTGCTTTCTCCACCCACCACTTGTTTTTTATGTCACAGGTTTGTTTTTGCATCTCTGTCTTCAGTCGCCTGTAGATCTGCCTTTTCTCCTCCGAGTGCATTGTTTTACACTCAGAAATACCATGTGCTTCTGGCTTAATGGTTCCTGGATCTCTTGATCATTCTTATCAAACCAGTCTTATTGTTTTCTGGTTAAGTGGCTGCGTTTTTGCAGGCATTGATGATGTCAAATTTGAGGGCAGACCAGAGACCATTGGGATCCCGTGACTCAGTGTTACCGAGAGTCGCTTGATTTCTGGAGAGGAGTTGGTTGTATGAGGCTATTTTTTTTGGGTCTTTAAGTGCCTCAACGTTGAACTTTTTGCAGCGTTGCTTCTGTTGTCTCCGCTGCGGCGGGGCTGGGTTTATGTTGAGTTGAGAGTCGGTTGCTGGAAAAGCACAGCAGGTCAGGCAGCATCCAAGGAGCAGGAAAATTTACGTTTTGGGCCGGAGCCCTTCATTATTCCCGATGAAGAGCTCCGGTCCAAAACGTCGATTTTCCCGCTCCTCGGATGCTGCCTGAGGTGCTGTGCTTTTCCAGCAACATACTCTCAACTCTGATCTCCAGTATCTGCAGACCTCATTGTCTCCTTGTGTTTATGTTGATCCTGGCCTGGATCAGGCAATGGTCAGTCCATTAGCCTTCGGTTTCTGTCATGGCACACATGATTTTTAACATCTTTCCAGCCCCCGCTAACGATGACATAGTCAAGGAGGAGTCATTGTTTGGAGCGTAGGTGCTGCCACGTTGTCTTGTATTTGCCCCTTTAGTGGAACAGTGTGTTGGTGATGACGAAGTTGGGTTCATGGCATATGGCCAGGAGAAGGGTACAGCTGAAAGTTAGCTTCCCAAATCCCTCTTTCCTGATTACACCATCTCAAATGTCCGCACTTTTGCTGATTCTTGCATTGAAGTCGCCGAGGACGATTAGTTTGTCCACGGCAAGAAGTCGGGAGAGAGACTGGTCAAGACTAGAATAGAATTTCTCCTTGGTCCCCAGCTGCTGCATCAAGCATTGGTGCACTAAATACTGTGACATACTGGTCCTGAGTAAGGGTGAATCAGTGTGTCATGAGGCGTTCACCTATTCTACAGGGACAATCTTTGAATTGGCCCAGCAGTTGGTATTTGATGGTGAAGCCAACTTCATGAATGCAGTGCTTTTCTTCGGTCTTGCCTTTCCAGAAAACAGGTGCAGCCATCACCTTGCTCTCTGAGCTGTCTTCCTGCTTGCTGGGTTTCACTCAAAGTGGCAATGTCAGTACCATAGCACCTGAGACCCAAGCAATGATTGCAGTGTTGCGTTCCAATGTGGGTCTATCCAATGGGGTCTTGTTGATCCAGGTCCCAAATTTCATCTTGAGGGTGTGGAAGGTGTGTATGCAAAAGTTCTTTTAACACGAGATACTGTTACACATACAAGCTTAGCAGTGTAAGGTTTTAGTCCAGTAGCAAGGGAGGGCCCAAGACAACTCGAGACCAGGCACTTTGATTGCCTGTGGTGGAGTGCAGACAAACAGTTCAGTGCTAGGCAGCACTTCACACTGGGTTGGTGTGATGTCCGAGGTGAGGGGAATGGGAGGAAAGGGAGAAGACAAGGACAGTTGCTGCCATTGTGCTGGCCATTTTCAGTCTGTGATTGTGAAATCACTGGGCTGAGGGTGGGAGTTCATTATATCACTGGGTTGGAGGGTTGAAAAACATTCTTTTGGTTGGGGGATTTTATATTTTAAAAAAATGTATTAAGCTGTAGGGGACTGAAGACTGTATTCCAACGCATCATGAGCTAGAGTTCTGAATGAACCTCTCAAATTTCAAATTTAATGTTTGCCTCATTCGTTGTGCACCTTCTCTGCAGCGGTAATATTATATTCCTTGCTCTGTTGTAATACCCTTTAAGCACTTTGTATGGTATGGTCTGCCTGTACTTGATGCAAAACATTTCACTGTACCTAGGTCCATGTGAAATAATAAATCAAGTTTAAGAATGGCTTCTGATTTAAGATTTGATGTAAGTTGTTGCTGTTGAATCAACTTACATACAGTTTCACAGAAATTACATTCAAACCACTCCATCGCTGTTTACCCTCTGCATAAGCTAGAGTGTTAACTATTGTGTTATGTCTCAAAGTCAGTATACCTCTAAAAGGCATGGTCATGACATCAACACTACCAAAGTATGACCTGGTGTTAGAAAGATCTCAGACTCCGTGTTAACTGGGCTCACTTGTATGTTTAAAAGAGACATGCTATTTTGTTGTAACCTAGTAGTTTAACATTAACCCAGGCACTTTGATGTC
This sequence comes from Hemiscyllium ocellatum, assembly GCF_020745735.1. Lineage (NCBI taxonomy): Eukaryota > Metazoa > Chordata > Chondrichthyes > Orectolobiformes > Hemiscylliidae > Hemiscyllium > Hemiscyllium ocellatum. The sequence goes on along the minus strand of NC_083420.1, from coordinate 40,282,393 downwards.
TGAGAATTATAATGTTTGTATATAAATGGTTGGCTGTAATAAACATCTGTTGGATTCTTCAATACCATCCATACCGTTTCTTGTATTATGGCACAAACAAGCATTTCTGCATCAGCTGACATACTCTATTGGAGGCAAAATCATATCACTAAACTTATTTCTCTTTCTTTGGCCTATCTTTAATGTTGGCATTACCTCATTCTGGTTAAATATTACCTGAAGTTTTGCATTCAGTTTTGGGACCTGCACCTCAGGAAGGAGAAGTTGCCTTGAAGGGATGTAGCATATTCACTTTAATTCTACTGGGCATAAACAGGTTAAATTGTGAGGATAGTTCACAAAGACTGGGCCTGTATTCCCTTCAGCGCAGAAAATTAAAGTGTGATCCAATTGAAATGGTTAGAAGATCTGATAAGGTAGATAAAAAGCTACTTCCTCTGGAGGTAGAAACCAAAGCCAGGATGATAACCTTAATATTATAGCTAGATCATTTTGAGAGATGTCAGAAAGCACTCTTGCAAGAATAGTATAAATCTGGTAGTTTCTCTGTGATAATATGATAATTATTTGTTAGATAAGGGTATTGGCATTTACAGAACCAAGCAAAGACTGAAATTACAGATCACCCATAATCTAATTGAATAGCTTCTTCCTGTTCCTATGCTTCAAACACTCTCCAGATTCTGTTGCTGTTTATTTATTCTCTGCCCTATATGTCACCTTGATCTAAGCTCCTCACAACTTTGCAACAGTCTGTTCCTATTTAACCTGTGCTGAAAATGTGTTGCTGGAAAAGCGCAGCAGGTCAGGCAGTATCCAAGGAGCAGGAGAATCGACGTTTCGGGCATGAGCCCTTCTTCAGGAACCAAATAGACAGGTCTATTTAACCTGTCCCAACACACAGTAACAATCACACTGGAATTTGGAGATACTCTTGAGATTCGCACTCTTGGCATTTGAGATATGATTTTGGAATTATTGAAGTAAATCCTAAAGGGGTACGTGGAAAAATTCCATGGTGTTACAGCAATCACACCCAAATCCAGTCGTCACTGGTGTGACAGGGAATAGGCCAGCAGCCTAGAGGAAGGCACACCAGGGGACTGCACTGCAGTGTATTCCTCGCTTCCTGTATTCAGCTCAAGGTACAAGCTGTACTAAGGTCCAATATGGTAATCCAGTGGTTAATGGCAATCTTAAAGCTAAAAGCATTGGAGTGAGGGCACCTCCATATTGAGGTGGTTTCTCTCTCATTTATGTGGGTAACTTCCTCCTGGCTCTCCAATTTCAAGAGCTCAAATACGACCCTTAATTGGGTGGTGCGTTAGTGTGATGAGTACTAACTTTAGAGATAGTCACTGCTGGGTGACTGTCTCCCACATGACACGTGCTTCCTTATACCCTTTTTGACCCTACAATTGCACCATGAACCCTGCACATAGTTCTCCTCAAACCACAGGTAAGATTCTAAGTCAAGGTGAGGAGCCCAAATGTCTCCATGTATAATCTGCACAATCAAACTTGGACTACTTGAGGGCATAAGTTTAAGGTCACTGTCAAAATAACCAGAAAAGGTTCTCAGGGCACTGCCCCTTGGGGTGGTGCATAACGCTATGATAGTAGCCCTTAAAAGGAATTAGAGAAATCTTTGAAGGATAAAATAATTTTTGGGATATGGAAAAGAGCAGCAGAATAGGAAAAGCTTGATGAGACAGAGTGGTAAAGAATGCATTTGGAATGCTTGTCTTCATTGCTCAGACCATTGAGTTTAGAAGTTGGGATGTCACGTTGTGATTGTATAGGACATTGATAAGGCCACTTTTGGAGTACTGCATGAAGTTCAGGTTGCTTTGCTGTAGGAATAGTGTTATTAAATTGAAGATGGTGCAGAAATGATTTACCAGGTTGTTACTAGGTCAGGAGGGTTTGAGTTACAAGGAGGGGTTGGATAAGCTGGGATTGTTTTTCACTTGAGTGTAGGGGGTTGAGGGTGACTTTACGGAGGTTTATAAAATCATGGCAGGCATAAAATATTTTCCTTAGGATTGCGAAGTTTAAAACTAGACAGCATAATTTTAAGGTGAGAGGAGAAAAGAGACCTGAGGGACAACATTTTCACACAGCGGGTGGTACACATCTGGAATAAACTGCCAGAGGAAGTGGTAGATACTGGTACAGTTACAACATTTACATTTGGATAGGTACATGAATAGGAAAAGTTTAGAAGAGTATGGACCAAATGCAGGCAAATAGAAATAGTTTAGATTACTTACAGCATGGAAACAGGCCCTTCGGCCCAACAATTCCACACCGACCCTCCGAAGAGCAACCCACCAGACCCATTCCCCTACATTTACCCCTTCACCTAACACTACGGGCAATTTAGCATGGCCAATTCACCTAACCTGCACATTTTTGGATTGTGGGAGTAAACTGGAGCACCCGGAGGAAACCCACGCAGACACGGGAAGTATGTGCAAACTCCACACAGACAGTTGCCTGAGGCGGTAATTGAATCCTGGTCTCTGGCGCTGTGAGGCAGCAGTGCTAACTACTGTGCCACCGTGCTGCCCAAAGAGAAACTTGGTTGGCATGGACTGGTTGTACTGAAGGGTCTGTTTCTGTGCTGTGAGATTCTGTGACTCTACTCATTGAAACAGCTTATGCAGATTGATGTTATGAATAGCCTCCTGCATTATTCAATGTTTCTATTGGTTCTGATAATCATTCTGGGTACCCAGACTCAATAGTGCAGATATTCCTACTCAGTTTGCATTGAAGTTTCCTTCCTAGACAACACCTTAAATTTAAAAGGAACAGGCTGTTTGGCATGAGTCAATGTCAATGTTTGTGCTACACATGGGCCTCCTACATACAATAAGTTCTCTATTCTGAAAGTGCTTAATTAGTTGTAAAGTGCTTACATATGTTCTGAGGTGGGGCAAGGGTGAGAAGTGCCAGTGCTATTCAAGTCTTTCCTTGCTTTGTGAGTCTAAGATGTTTAACTAAAGGGTATCAAAGGCAAACCCAGGACAGTCCTGTTGGCATTTACACAGACATTTTCTGCATAGAATATGCAGCACAAAAACAGGTCATTCAGCCCATTTTGTCTATGCTGATGTTGGTATTCTGCATGAATTACTTCTTATCCATCAATATTTCATTCTGTCCTTCTATCCTTTTCTTCTACTTGTCTAGCTTCCCAACGCTATTTGCTTCAACTGTGCCTTATACTAGCAAGTTCCACATTCTAACCACAGGTGAAAAAGGCTTTCCTGATTTAGTTATTGGATTTATTAGCAAACATTTTCCATTTATGTCCCCTAATTTAGGAGACTTCCAAAGGTAGATCCGTCTCTACCCTTGCAAACCCTTTCATCAAATGACACTGACCTGTTTTCTTTTATTGAGAGAATATTTTTAAAGTGGTTTTCTCCTGTGTCATATGTTGCTGTGTTGTATTTGAGTTTCACCTACAGAACAGCTGCTCAAATCAGAAATGAAGAGTGAAGCACTCTTAAGTGTTGATAGCAAGGAGATTAAGAATGTACTGATGATAATGAAAGGAACAGCATTGACTGAAAGCTCATCTGCACAAAATGAGGTGGGCGAGATTCTCTTGCACCAGCAGAGCAGTAGGAGTAAGCAAATATAACAAAGTGACTTTTATTTGGATTAGACCATTCTGTTGTGCAGGGCAGGTGTGCAGCATTTTCCAAGATTCACAAACAAAATTGACAACGACAGAAAAAAAGTCAGCTGACCTGTAAAACTGCATAACAGCCAGATCATATGAGAATTTCCTCACACCCACTTTACCTCCTGCCCATCTCAATTGCAATTAAAAACGAGGAAAGACTAAAACAATGATGGTTGACGATGTTTTTGTGACTTGAAGCCTGTGTCCAAAGGCGTACCACAGGATTCAGTGCTGGGTCCCTTGCTGTTTACATACCTCAATGATCTAGACATGAACCTAACAGGTATGATCTGTAAGTTTGCAGATAACATGAAAATTGATAGTCTCGCAGATAACGAGCGGGAAAGCTTTAGACTACATGACGATACAATTGGCTGGTCAAATTGGCAGAACGTTGCATTAAAATTTAATCCTGCAAAGTGTGAGGTGATGCCTTTAAGGAGGACTAACAAAGCAAGGGCATACACATTGAATGTTAGGACCCTCGTAAATATAGTAGATGAGAAGGACGTTGATGTGAATGACTACAGATCCTTGAAGGCAGGAGGAGAGGCAGGTAAGGCATTCAGAGGTTATTTGGGATACTAAGCTTTCTTAGTCAAGGCATTGAATACAACAGCAAGGAGGTTATGATGGAGCTATATTTAATGTTAGTTAGGCTGCAACTTGAGTACTTTATGCAGTTCTGGTCACCACACTATAGTAAATATGCAATTGCACTTGAGGGAGTATGGAAAAAAATCACCAGGATGTTGCCTGAGATGGTGCATTTTAACTCTGGGCAGAGTCTCAATAGGCTGAGATTATTTCCCTAAGAGCAGAGAAGGCTGATGGGGGACCTCATTGAGGTGTATAATGCTCTGAGGGGCATAGACAGAGTAGAAACATTTCTCCTTTGTGTAGGCTTGATTTCTGGAGGCAGAGATTTAAGGTATGGAACAGGAGGTTTGAAGCAGATTTGAGGAAACAGATTTTCGCCTGAAGAGTTATGGATATCTGGAACTCACTGCTTATGAGGTGGTAGAGGCTGGAACTATCAAGATATTAAAGAACTATTTAAATGAATACTTGAACCCCATAGCATACGGGTCTATAGGCTAATGCCTGTTAATGGGATTAGAAGAGAATGATGATTGATCACTGGTGTGGACATGATGGGCTGAAGGCCTCTTTCCGTGCTGTATGACTCCAAGAGGCTGCCATTTTCTTTTTAAACAAAAGAATATCAAAGTTTATTACACAAAAAAGGACTATTCATAGTATAGAACAACTTGGAAAGATTTAATAGAAAGCAAAAAGGATAAATTCTATTCTTCCTGCTGCAATACATGAATACACAATTTTAGTGATGTATCCTATTCTTCACTATAAAATGTCTTACTCCTCTGACGAGAATAACAAACAGTGTCCTTTCAATGAATTTCTTCACATTCACCAGATATGATTCTCTCTGAACCCGTTCTCTGAGACACACAAGCATAGGCTAACTCCTGACTTTTCCCGCTGAAATCCAAGGAGAAACATCCAGGGCTTTTTCCAGTTAGTTCCACTAATTTTAGCCTGTCACAAATATTTTTTTCTAAACTGCACTTGCTTGTGGTCTGTCTCCATTAGTCACTATCTGGAGTGTAAACATGATGTGGAGGTGCCAGTGTTGGACTGGAGTGTACAAAGTTAAAAACCACACAGCACCAGGTTATAGTCCAATAGGTTTATTTGGAAGCACTAGCTTTTGAAGTGCTGCTTCTTCATCAGGTGGATTGTAAAAGGTCTGTTTAGTAAACACCTTAATTCTCTCATCAGCTAGCTTATCTAGTCATTTAACTGAAAACCACAACTTCTTGGAATTTCTGTTTTGACCCACTTTATGAGTTTCTGCCTCTTTTAAAATAAAACACTTCCATAGAACTGAAAATTACCTCTTTCGTAATTCAAGTTCCCAAATAATAATACTTTAAAAACATTCATCACAAGAAACAAGAGATTTACAAGTGTTCAAGATTGTGTCAAACTATGCATATATAAACAACCGAAGTAGCTGGAAGGAATCCACTACAGGAAAAGAAACACATATATGATGATATATGATGGAAAGAAAGTCAGGCCATTCGATCTATCTTATAATCTGTTGTGTCTTTTTAATTAAAAAGGTAATAATCCATTCAGGTGTTCAACAGCGCTTATCTACTTAAATAAGATTCATTCAACATTTCAATATTCTGCGTTTTTTATTTGCAAAAAAAAATTTAGAGGTTTATGTACATCTTGAACTTCTCACAGACCAAATACATCAACTCCATCTTTGTAGAGTCAGTGGCAATGACAGATATATAACGTGTGAGAAACCTAGATTATTTTACTCCCTTTCTGGCTCAATCATTGCCTTAATACAGCAGGTTTGATGCTTGTTTGCTGAGTTATTCAATAAGGAAAAAAATAAACACTAGGCATCTTCAATTGGGAAAGGAACATATAGTTGATATTTCCATTTCATCACTGGTTAGTGATGTCATGTTGAAGTAGCACACGCTTCGGTGCAAAGTGAGGACAGATGAATAGCATTTAGCTTCCCCATCACTGTTGAATTAAATACTGATCCTCGTGGATGTGAAAAGATTTGGGGCAAAATATTTAATTTCAAAGAATGTATTTCAATAGCAATCAAATATTATTTCCTAAAATTAAGCACTCAATATTAATAAAATCACCAAGGTTTACTGTTACTGTGAACTTTTCACATGGATTTCTAAATCAATCATACTTCATAAAAGCCTCTGGCAATACTCTTCCCGCTCATGGTCACTCTATGCCTTAGTAATTACCTTACTTGCTGTTAGCAGGTTTTACAGGGGCTGGGATTTTGATGGGGCTGATTTTGGGGGGGTGGGGGGTGGTGGTGGTGTTCCCAATGGCTGGCGACATGCAGGAAACTCCCACCAGTTCTGTGGGTGAGGCCTGGTGGAAGTAAAGGTGCTTCAGGCAGGTAATTGACTGCCGGTAGGATTTCTCCAGGATTCAGGTATCCAGCAATGGAAGCCAGCAGCTTCTCACACTCCCAGTGACAGGAGTGACAGCTGATGGCACAACACAAATCCGAGGCCCAAGGCCCACACCTGTAAGTGACAGAGTTAATTCCAGAATCACCTGTAAATTGCGTGGAGTTTATGGATAACCGGTGTCATTGGGCCCATTAATGAGCTGAATTAATGACTTGTGCCGGTTGGCTGGAACTCCTGTCAGCCCTCCTGCCCTCCCACTTAATTGGGTTGGGTGGTGTGTGTGGCATTTTTCCTGTCAGAATTAACTTGGTCCAGTCACTATAGCTTTCACTGTAATGTATGAATAAGAAAGGCCAGGGTAAATTTGCTTCATTCCATTAGAGAGAAAATTGAATAGACATAAGTTTGTTTCTTTATATGATGGACTGCACCAAGTATATCTTGATAGATGTTTTTTGGTTGAAGAGCTGTATGAGCAACAGGGTGCCCTGATTTGTGCAGGGAATTTTAGCAAGTACAGCATGGTAGCAATACAGCTCAGCAGTTAAATACTTGCGTTGTAAGAACTGGTGAGAAGAGTTCCATCATTTCTTAATCATGTCCTTCACTCTGAAGTCCCTCCATCTGAGAAACAGGCATCTGCCTAGCTCCCTGCATGAAAAGAAATCTCCCTCAAGGCTGTGTTGGTATCAGCAGCTGTGGAGTTCACGCTCTGCTCAATCCCCTTTCAAGCTGCCAGACGATGAGTGAAGGAGAACACATTAATTAAAACTACACAACTAAAGCAAAAACAACTGCTCAGAAAACATATTAAGCAAACCCCCCACCGCAAATTTAACTAAGTGGTGAATTGGTGTCTAATTGACACTATCCTAAAACAACATAACAATGAATTAAAAATGGATGTCTTCAATCACAAAAATGCAAGCTGTTTTCCTGGTGCGCTAAGCACATGTTTGGCGACTGAAGAGGTCAAGGGTGATGGCACTGAGAAATGCTGGGATGCTGTTCTGATGGTGCAGGTGAAGGTTGATCAGCTCAGTGAGGGAATTTGAGAAATCTGTCTCCAGAAGCTGCATTTTTGCTCCCAGGCTGTTGGCGGCCTGCAGGGAAATGAGGAATGAAACATACATCAATCACCAGCACAGTGAACATATTGGTTAGTTTAAAATAGTTCATTTTGATGTTTCTTTACTTATCTTTCTTAAGTCCCTCTTGTACGCTGTACACCAATCCTAAAATTATGTTTAGAAGGCATGCAACATGAAATTCGGTGTTTCTGTTAATAGTAGGTTCTAGGTCAAGCAAAACTTCAGGTTACGTGGTCACCAGTCCAGGCTTGTGGCTTATATTTGACAAGAGGTTCATGACCATCAAATCCACAAGTGTGCCCAAAATTGAAAATCACTTATATGACAGGACTGTTAATACCACTCTACCTAAGTAATTCAAATTTAAAAAAAAATGGATTTAGCTTTGATATTGATCGGTACTGATGAATTGATTGGTGGGAGTGAAGTTACTTCTGGTCATGTCTCTTTCATGTTATTTCCGAGAACTGTCAAGCTGTTCCTGCAATAATAAACATGTGGAGACATAGCTGCGTCATGACAACCACTAGCTGTCAAAGCTTTCAACCTTGAGGAAATGCATGGAACCAAGGGATGCAGATTGACCCAATTTCACTGGGGATGAATGAGGTTGATACCTGTTCCTTTCTGCATGCATCCACTAAGGGAACAACTCAGGTGGGAACATGACACGTGGGAGCAATTATGATTTCTTGCTTGGAGCTCCGAAGTGTTCTGTGCTAGCCAGCTCTTTGTGCTGTACTGTTCTATGTTCTATTACAGCAAAGGAAGAAGCAAACTCACAGGTTTACAGGGAAACACTGCTCCCTAGTTCTGGATGACCCACAAGAAGAAGCAGTCTTCTGACATCACTTTAAGACATTCAGGATCTATACACCAAATCAAATATCCCTCACTAATCTAAACCCCAGTGGAAACAATTCCAGCTTGTCAAACTTAATCTTGTAGGAAAACCTACTCATTTCAGGTATCAATCTCATAAATGTCCTTTGAACCACTTTCAATGCATTTGCATTCTTCTTTAGTTAAGGAGATCAAAGCTGTCTGCAGTGTACAATATTTGGTCTCACCAATACCATGTACGACTGAAGCATAACATTCTTACTTTTATAAAAAATAGCGTCCCGTTCACCTCTTGATTTTGTGCTGGAACTTCATACTAACCTTTGTGAATTCATACATTAGATCACCTAAATCCCTTGCACTTTGAAATTTTACAGTCATTCTCCATTTAAATAAAACTTTGCTATTCCTGCCAAAGTGAACAACTTCATGTCTTATCACATTATTCTCCATTTGCCAGATGTTTGACCACTTAACTGATTGATATCTGACTGGAACCCCTTCTGTGCTGTTCACAAAATACTTTCCTACCTATCTTGGTGCCTTCACCTCCTTCATCTCAGTCTTTGATGTAAATTGAAACAAGTTGAGGCACCAACATAGACCACTGCAGGACTGCACTTGACATATCCTGCCAATCAGTCAAAGACACATTTATGTATTCTTTGCTTTCTGCCAGCCAGCCAGTTAATTTGTCATCCATGCTAAAATGTTACCCCCTGTATTTTGTGCTTTTACTTTCCGTAATAACTTTTGATGTGCCACCATATTGAATGTCTCTGGAAATGTTTCCCTCTAGTTTACATTCACTTTCTCTTTTCTCCTTCTTTTGCAGTTTCTTGGTCATCTTTCCAAGAGTCTAATTTGCTGCCATGCCTCAGGATTATTGCTTTTCTGGCAACATTACCAGCCACCAAAAATCATAGAATACTTACAGCAGGCCATTTGGCCCATCAAGTCCATACTGACTCCTTTGACCTAAAGCAATCTTTATTTATTAACCATTGTTGATAATATTTTTTCTGATTGTGTGATTTAAAAATATATAAATTTTGTTATAGATCAAGCAATACTTCTTTCGGTATTGATCATTACCTCTCTACTATCAAATCTTTAAGTGCATTTGTCCAATATATCATATAAATATGGCTCTTATGATTTAATCATTTTTTATGCTCAAATTGAAGATTTTAGCCTCAGCATGAATTATACCACTTTCAAACTTAATGCAAAATTATATCATATTATGGTCATTATTCCCTAAAAAGGTTAACAGCAAAGTTATCAATTTACCCTTTTCAATGGCCTACTCCTAAATAGCTAAAGCCTTGTTGGTTCTTCAACATTAGTCTCCAGAAACCCATCTTATACACACTCACGAATTCACCCTCCACAGCATTAGTGTTGATTAGGTTTACCCAGTCATGCAAAATCATCCATTATGATTGTATAATCGTGTTACATGCATCTCTAATTTCCTGATTTGTACTGTGCCCAAAATTACCATTGATGTTTGGTGACCTGTCAACAAAAATATTTGTCGCCCTTTATTGCTTCTTAGCTCTGCCCAAACTGATTCTACATCTTGATCTTTTGATCTAAGATCTTTTTCACTGATGTGCTGTTCTCAACTCTTAAGAGTGTTACTCCCTCCTGTCCTTTCTGACTATCCTTACTAAAGTAACATTGAATATTCAATTCCTAGTCTTGATTACGCTGTAATCACACTGGAATAACAAGTGTCATACCCATTGCCATTTTCTCCAGCTTCAAATCATCCAATATGTTGCAAATGTTGTATATATTCAGATGTAATGCTTTCAATCTTGTCTTTTCAACATTATTCTGCATTAGGATCCGATATAATGTTTGCCTTTACCTTGTCAGTCTTATAATTTCACTTACTACTTTCCTGCTTTCTGTTAGGAGTTTACTTCATTCAATCTGAGCTCCCTCTCAGGTACGCATCCCCTTGCTAATCTAGCTTAAACTCTTTCCAACAGCAAAATCAAAGGATGTCAGTCCAGAGTCTACTACGATACAATCTGTCTGTCTTGTACTATCCATCACAGAACCCAATGACCTAGAGACCTGATATCCTCTCTTCGACACCAGTTTTCCTGCCATGTATTCAATCACTCAGTTGTTTTCTATTCCTATGCTCATTTGCACTGGAGTACTCCGAGATTACTGCTTTTGAGGTCCTGCTTTTTAATCTCTTTCTGATCCTAAGATCTGCTTTCAGGACCTCACCTCTTTCTAATCTGTCACTGGTACCAATGTGAACCACAACCTCTGGCTGTTTGCCTAGCCCAAAAAGAATGTCCTGTGTACTCTCTGTTATATATTACTCTGGAATTACATCGACAGCCACAGAAAAGCCTGTTTCTCTAACAGAATTCCATATCACTATTCCTCTTCAGCTGTGCAGCTCATGGTGCCACGCACTTGGTTCTGGCTCCTCTGAACAATAACAGCCCTCACCAATTTCCAAATTGGAAAACTAGACACCAATGAGATTATCTCAGGGATCTCCTGCAATTGTGCCTGCTTCTCAAAGAGTGCTTAACCATTCACATTCTGCCTGTAAATCTATAACCTGCAGTGCGACCACTTCTCTAAACGTGCTATCCATGTAAATCTCTTTTTTGTGAATATACTATTGTGACTCCAGCTAAAGCTGAAGTTTTGAAACCTGTGCCACTTTCTGCAAATATACTTGTCTGGAAACATGGAGTAAGTGAGGTCTGCAGATCCTGGAGATCAGAGTCAAGAATGTGTTGATGAAAAAAACACAGCAGGTCAGGCAGCATCCGAGAAGCAGGAGAATCAATGTTTCTCCTGAAGGGCTCAGGCCTGAAACATTGATTCTATGGCTCCTCAGATGCTGCCTGACCTGCTGTGCTTTTCCAGCAACACACTCTTGACACTGGATACATGGTGTGTCCATGACTTCCCGCGTGCCACAGGATGCCCATTCTGTGCAGCTGAGTTGCCCTGCCAGAATTTAACTTTGTGAACTAGTTATTATCAGTAGACCAATTTGCTGTTTGTCATTAATCAACTTCTTCCTCCGCACCAAAGTAAACACTAGAAGATATAAGAGGTCGAAAATTAAAGAAACATCTCCTCCTCCCAACACTTTCACTCCCAAACTCCCAGCTTCTCAGTGCACTGCACTCAGATCCTGTATTTATACTATCTGAAACTCAGAAATGTTAGGTCTGCTGCAAGATACAAAAACTACATCGAATTAGGTAGCTAACTAATTATAGCTGCTCTCCAGTAGACAGCCCATCTATGTTAGGCTGGAAGAAACTTAAGCTCCACTTAAATAATACATTTCAATTAAAGCAGCATGGTGGCTCAGTAGTTAGCACCACTGCCTCACAGTGTCAGGGTTCAATTCCACCTTCGGTTGACTGTCTCTGTGGAGTTTCACATTCTCCCTGTGTCTGCATGAGTTTCCTCCGGTTTCCCCCACAGTCCAATAATATGCAGGTCAGGTGGATTGGCCGTGCTAAATTGCCCATAGTGTTCAGGGCTATGTAGTTTGGGTGGATTAGCCATAGGAAATACAGGGAGAGGGTAGGAGTTGGATGGGATGCTTTTCAGTGAGTCTGTGTGGATTCGATGGGCCAAATGGCTTGCTTTCATACTGTAAAGATTCAATGAAGTGCTAAATGCAGACTACACTTGCTTTATAGAAAGAGAGATTGATCTGTAAGAGTCCCTCGTTCACCAGCTTCTGACTCAGTTCCAGCTGTAGTCCTGGGAACGCAGTATTGGAGTCTTGAAAAGGGTCTATCAGCCTCAAATTCCTCTTTAGTCCCTGTTTATTACTAGTTGTCTGTCCTTTGATGCTTAGTTGGGTATAATCGGGAGAGGGGATGACCGTGCTTATTGTGCAGATGTTCAAATCTAATTCACACTAAGACAGAGGTGGACTTGGGGTATGGATAATAGTATGGAGTTATATAGCACCTTTATGTTTTCATGATGTCTCAGTGTCACAGCCTGTGAATTACTTTTGGAATACAATCATACATGAAAAGACTCAAAAGCCAATTTACACACAGCAAGATTCCATAATTAATCAGAGAATCCGTCTTTTTCATTGACGTTGCTTAAAGACACCAGAAGAGATATCTGCTTTTTGAATGATGTCATGGAACCTTTCAGATCAGATAAACAGGACCTCATTTTAACTCATCCAATCTACAGCAGCGTTCCTCTGAAGTGTCAGCCTAAATTACATGCTCTCAATTCAGGGACAAAATACTGTCACTTAATGTGATCTTTGTTTTGCAGTTGACGCAAAATCATTGATAATCTTAATAACTAAAGTCTGCACATTGTGACAACCAAATGTGGAAAATTGCCTTTTATTTCATGAGCAGACTTCGGATAATCTCATTTATATTTTATACATTTCTAGTGAGTCCACTCAACGAAAGGACAATCCTATTCAAAACCTATTTAGCAATCCTTGTTTTGTTTGTGCTGAGTCAAAATGTACAAATATATTGTTGGTCATTTCTTGAGAGAATAAAGCTATCTTCAAACCACAGTCCTGTGTCATATTGTTGAAAATAATTCAGAACCCTACTTGAGCAGGGTGTAGTTGAACAAAGATAAAGGAGTAGATTTTCCTTTTGAACTTTTTTTGTTCAAATATTATACAAAAGGAACAGTAATCTACTCCTAACACTATTCACCTGCCTGTCTCAGCTTGCTTTAAAGACTTGAATGTTAAGCTAAACCCTAGAGACTTACTCCGGTTTCTCTCTGCCATATCAATCTAAAATAGAGCAGCACTGGAACAGTGATGAAGGATATTAAACACTCACATCCACAAGTCTCCTTGGTGGTAAGATGAGCTGGTATTAACAATGTAACACTCTGGAGAGAGCTGAGGCTTATAGGTAGAACAGAACCGTAATAAATAAAACTAGTTTTGACTTGAGGAAACCAAAACTGGGGGACGTAAATGTGACAGTGATTATTATTTCCAATAGGAAATTCAGGAGAAACCTCTTTATCTAGAGAGTGATTAGAATATGGAACTCTCAACCACAAAGACTAGCTGAGGTGTACATCATAGATGCATTTAAAATGAACCTGAATAAATAAAAGGAAGAAAGGAATGGAATAGATGGGTTATACTAGATGGACTGAACTCCAGCTTCAAAGCTGTCATTCTATCAACAATGGAATACATGTGATTTAAAGTGATGAGAGAGTTTGAGTGAATATTGGGAAACTGCACAGAAATAAGAAACTGGAATCTGTATTAGGGCAACATTTGCTTCTCTAACGGCCATGTAGCACCAAATATGAAAGATACTAAGTGAACAGTCTTAGGGTGATGAGTGCAGAAATTTCAAAAGTTTTGTTTTCAGAATATAGTACTCATTGTCCCCTCTATTTAATTCTGCACCTCGCAACCTGGATGCATTAGTTCTGCAATTTGCCCACACTGAGTTACATACTTCTGCGCTGCCACAAGTGAAAGTAGGGAGAAGCATCAGACAAGTATATCCTGGAATGCAGCTGATTTTATTGCATATGGTTAACACTTCTCTGTTCAAAACCTCACCAACATCTCTTTCCGCCGACCTATTGTCGGGTATTCTGGAGACTTAGGTTAAAGGGAACTGACCAGGGTTGATTTAAAATGACTGGTAGGGTTCAAGCAAGCAGGAAATAGACCACCCTGCCAAAAGGCACTGGTGTTGCTCTTAACTATAACTTGCACAGCTCAGCTAATGGTTACTTTGTGTCTGAGATCATGACCACCCAGTTCCAACAAAAAGTCATGGATCTTAAACATTAGCTTTACTGCTGCCTGGTTTGCTGTCTATTGAAAGCACTTTGGTTTTTTAAATATTTGTTCATGGTATTTAAGCATCTCTTTTCAGTCTGCATCCTCAGAAATGCTTCTACTCTCCTCTTCCGCTCCAGGAATATTTATGCCTAATTTATTCCTGGTAGTGCCTCTGCTTTCCTGCTCAGGCCCTGAGCCAGTAAATACTCCTGATACATCTTTGCCTTGATGTTCCACTTTGTCTAGTCTTTGGTGCTGAATCAGATTCATACCCTGTGGCCCAGCCCATGACCTGGACTGCCAGCAAATAATGCAAGGAAGATTGAATAACACTCCATATGTTTTCATTTGTGGTATTCTGAAAACATGAATAAACCCAGAAATCGCTCATACTAAGACCTCTTCTTCCTATCTTGAACTGTAATGAAACACAAGAACATCTCATGCAACCCTGTCTTCTGTTTTCTTATCTGAAGGCTAAATAATGGCAAAAAACACACTAAAGTCATGTTTCTTTTGCAAAGGGGGAGTAGAAATCTTTAAAGGATTCTTGCCACATTGTTGTTGTAGCAGTTTTTATCCCAGTAGTAATTGTTAACTGATTACAGTAAATACAACCGTATTAGTGTTTTTAATTATTTATCACCTTCGTTTTACAACTTTTTATGATTAATTAGGTGCCAATAGTGGATAATGAAAATCCCAATCCTGTTTTGCAGTAGATGGTGGAAGAGGGAACAGAAACACCTTTTTCCAAATAGCTCCATTCATCAGACTTCAAGTACGTCAATACCACAGTGACATCAAGCAAGATCGTTCATTCTAGAAATAACACACTCTTCAGCTGGTAGAGTGAGAGTGTAATCCTCTCCTTTGAAATAACTTACATTACAGTGTGGTGGTGTGACCCACAGCAAACATGTGGTTCACCCACTGACAGCTGCATCGTGGGAGTGGCTGGGGCTCGGACAGGCACCAGAGCAGGACTGTGGCCAGGCAGCTGGTGAGTCCAGATGGCAATCAGTGGCGAGACGGCAGCACTGAGGCACAGGGATTGAGAGATTGAGCTCAGCATTGAAGAGAGAGAGAGAGAGAGAGAGGACGATGGTTGGTGGCAGTGTGAGTGTGGAGATCAAGAGATCAAGCCTCTCATGGGGAAAGCGCAGCGTGGACCAACTGCAGGCCCATGGCTAAAGAAGGACTGTAATTTGGAACTTCTAACTTCCTTATTCACTACTTTACACTGAGAACTATTATGCTGAACTTGTAACTTAATTTTTTTTCTCTACTTTTTACCTAAGATTTTATACCTAAGCTGGCACTGTGAATGGCAACATTGTAAACTTTTCACTACTCTCCTGCATCCCTGTACTTAAGTACCTGTGACAATAAAATTTAATTCTAACTCTCTTAGGGTGGACATCATTATACAGCATCAAAGATATGTGTCTAATGTTAGATCATAACCCAATTCTCCAGGAATGCGAAAGGTAGCAGTGCAGTGTACTTCTGCAACATCTTTCAGAACCTCAGAATATTTTCATGTGCAATCCCTGTGGCATACATCACATTTGTTCTCAGAAGGACTGAACAAGCAATGGGATAAATGACCAGGCCATATGTCTAAATGTTTGTCAGTGATAAATACTGGCTAGGATACTTGTTAGAAAACCTCTTTACTTCTTCAAAACAGAGTAATGGGATCTCCCTGACAAAGGAGGCAGGGCTTTGTTTTAACCCCTCATCTGGAAGATTGCACCTCTGAAGTGCATCACTCAGTTCTGCACTGAAAGAGTCAGTTTAGATTTTGTGCTCAAGTTTCTCAAATGAGGCTTGAACCTACAACAGTCTGACTATGGCAAGAGCACTCGCAGAGACCCATGCCGAACACATTAGAAAGGAACTGTGGTCACCAGGCATATAGACTATTAGGTTTTCTGAAGTGATAAACATTTGAAATGACTGACACAGCTGCCTTGTTCCAGAATGGAACAAAGTCTGTACTGTTTGCTGTTGAGGTGCTGAAATAGTGATATTCTAGCAAAATATTGTGGATGGAAAAGAATTATAGATAGTTCTTCCAAACATCAAGTATGAGGGTCTGAGTTTCCTCCGATAGTGCTGGGAGATTCAACAATGAGATGAATAAATGCAAAAGCTCCTGATGTAAGTCAATGTAGTGCGGCCTATTTACTTTCTAACCCTGCTATTGGTCTGCAAGGTTTATGAAATAAGTGCACTAGTGCCTACAGGTGGCTTGTTGCAGTCACAATTATCCATTATGAACTGCAGTCTTACTGCAATATAGGAGCTAATGAAATGTTTTAGTTACCCGGGTTCATTTCCCACCTCAGGCAACCGACTGTGTGGTGTTTGCACATTCTCCCCATGTCTGCGTGGGTTTCCTCCGGGTGCTCCGGTTTCCTCTCACAGTCCAAAGATGTGAGGGTCAGGTGAATTGGCCATGCTAAATTGCCCGTAGTGTTAGGTAAGGGGTAAATGTAGGGGTGTGGGTGGGTTGTACTTCGGCGGGTCAGTGTGGACTTGTTGGGCTGAAGGGCCTGTTTCCACACTGTAAGTAATCTAATCTAATCTAATCTAATCTATGCTGCTATTGATTTTGGCTTCACTTGGTTACTTTTGGTCAAGTCTTTCTAAAACAGTAATGAAGCAACAGCAAGAGCGAAGTCACAATTGGACCCTTATGTTCCAACCTGTGTTAGCAAGAGAGAATGATTGAATTGACCATATGGGGAGGATGCTGAGCAGCTTGTGGAAACAAAATGAAAGAAAAAGAGAACAAACCAAGGAGTAATAAATTGACTGGAGAATATGAAAAAAAATTGATTAGAATATAAATTCAATTCCACACATGTTGGGAGTAATTTTACTCTGGGTGATGGTGTAAACTGACAATATTAAGTGAGCCATTCATTACATATTTAGCCCATTTAAAGTAAGTGCACATGTACAATGGGCTACTAATGCAATGTTGCTTGGTTTTGACATGAAAGAATTATCTTTGAGACTGCCTGAACATGTAGAAGTATATCGGCAAGAACTGGGAGGAGAGGCAAGAAAAGTGGGACAAAACCAAAAGAAATCAACAATATTCTTCAACTAATTTTGGAACTAGGAGAAATGACAGTCAGATGACAGCTCTAGTGACAGGAAGCAGAGTTGGAATAAATGGATCTTTTTCAGAGAGGCAGGCAGCGGCAGCTGGGGTACTGCAGGGACTCCAGTTGTTCACAATATACATTAACAGTTTGGACGAAGGAATTGAATGCAATATTTCAAAATTTTCAGATGACACCAAGCTAGGTAGCAATGTGTGCTGTGAGGAGGATACCAAGAGGTGACTTGGACAGACTGGCTGAGTAGGCAAATATTTGGCAATGCAACATAATGTAGGTAAATGTAAGGTTATCCACTTTGGTGGCAAAAACATGAAGGCAGATTATCTGCTGAATGGTAGTAGTTTACGAAAAGGTGAGCTGCAATGAGACCTGCGTGTTATGGTGGAATAGTAACTGAAGGTTGGCATGCAGGTGCAGCAGGCATTGAGGAAAGCAAATGGCAAGCTGGCCTTCATTGCGAATGGATTTGAGTCTTGAAGGAAGGATATTTTGCTGCAAGGGCCTTGGTGTGGCCATATCTTGAGTACTGTGTGCAATTTTTGTCTCTAGTCTGAGGAAGGACATTTTTGTTATTGAGGGAGTCCAGCAAAGGTTTACGAGACTGCTTCCTGGGATAACATCTGAAGAAAGACTAGATCAATTGGGCATGTATTTGCTGGAATTTAGAAGAATGAAGTGGGATCTCATAGAAACATATAAAATCCTGATGGCACTAGTTAGGCTAGATGAGGGAGGAATGTTCTCGATCTTGGGGAAGTCCAAAGTAGGGGTCACAGTCTAAGAATAATGCATCAGCCATTCAGGACTGAAATGAGGAAGAATTCCTTCACTCAGAGAGTTGTGAACCTGTTGGGGCCAGTTCATTAGATATATTCAAGAGAGAGCTGAATGTCGCCCTTGTGGCTAAAGGAATCAAGAAGTATGAGGAGAGGCAGGAATGGGTTGGTGAGACTGCATGATCAGCCATGATCATATTGAATGGTGGTGCAGGCTTGAAGGGCCGAATGATCTATTCCTTCACCCATTTTCTATATTTCTTATACAAGATGACAAAAATCTAGTCCCAGGTATCTAAGTATAGACTTGCCCACTATCTGGAGTATAGAAAGTCAGCAGTAGTCTAAGCAGGTCCACCATCGTCGTCTCCAGGAACAACTGAGGATGGAGAATAGATATTGATCTTCTCAGTGACACCCTTATTCCAAGAGTGTATTAAATAAAAATTGTCCCCTTTGCTGGAGAAGACGATTAACCTCTTGTCAGATATCGATTATATTAGGCATGCCAAATAAATTATTCATCTCACCTTTCAGAAAATTAAATCAAATAAAAGGACACATACAAAATGTTAGATCAGTTATTTTCAGTAACATGCCTCATATGATTGCTATTAAATGCAAGTTAAATAACAGTAGGAACTCTGCCTCTTAGTCATTGATGGTGTTGAACTGGGAAGTTGTTGTTTTCAGTCACTAGTTGTGATGAGAGATATTTGATCACACGATCAGAGGTATTCTACTGGCTGCTGGGAAAAAGATTGATTATCCACCAAACTGATCAATGCAATCTTCATTCCATGACAACAAGGTTGACGATGACAAGGTCAGTTACGATGAGCAATATCAGAATGATTTGAAATCTGTCATGGGGTCAAACTGGGTTGTCTTCTGGCGCTATCATTCTTTGACATATTGTCTTCTTTACTGCTGCCATTTCATGACAGAACTGATTTGTTTTGCTCACCTGAGATCTATAAAGGTAGGGGCAAGTCTTCTTGAGAGAGTTGCTCGATGCTGAAAATTAGCATACCACAATGAGGAATACATTGAACAGCAAATGAACAGATGCTCTTATCCATGTAAAATGTTTAGTTTAACTATTAATATCAGGATGACAAATGTCATAGAATCCCTGCAGTATGGAAGCAAGCCATTCAGCCAATCAAGTCCACAGGAAACCTCTGACCAGCATCCCAGATGGACCCAGCAGTGCGCCTGCCCCCACCAACCTCCATCCCAATAACCCTGCATGAATACTACACTATGGCCAAAGCATCTAAATTGCACATCTTTGGACTGTAGGAGGAAAGAGGAGCACCTGGAGATTGCAGGCATGGGGAAAATGTGCAAACTTCACACAGTCACCCAAGGGTGGAATTGAACCTTGGTCCCTGGCTCTGTGAGACAGCAGTGCTAACCACTGAGCCACCATGCTGCCCTTTGTGGTCTGCTATCCTATACCATAACTGAGCAGCCCTCATGATGTAATGCTTTCAATTCTTGATAGCTATTATTGCATAATGTTTCAAGTTTGGGGGATGCTTCCTGCAACGTCTGCATAGGTTGGAGAAGCTGGGATTGCATTTCTCAGAGTGAGAGGAGATTTGACAGAGGTGTACAAGATTATGAGAAATCTCAGTAAGGTAGTCAAAGAAATGCTGTTCTCATTAGCTGATGTTACAATGCCTAAGGGACACATTTAAGGTTTTGACCAAGAAATGCAACAGATTTGAGAAGAATAACTACCTTACACAGCAAGTTGTATTGATGTGCAAATTGCTTCCTACAAGGGAGATCAAAACAGAGACAAAGATTGATTTCAAAAGAAAACTGGATAGATTCTTGAGGAAAATAAGCTTGCCAACTAAGGGAATAAAGCAAGGGGATGGGATTGATTTGATTGCTCTGCAAAAGCTTGCTATCAATGAGCCAAATGCCCTCCCATTCTGTGCTCTGATAACTCAAAGAAGGGCCACTCTCCCATGTGAAAGAGAGAGAGAGAGAGAGAGACAGACAGACAGACAGACAGACGACTGATGGTCATCGTGCCTTAAGAGATGGGAGAGACTGAAAAACAGAGCCCTTCATGGTAACTTAGGCTGGTGCAGGGATTGAACCCACAAAAGTTGGCATCACTCTGCACTGCGAACCAGCTGTCCAGCCAACTGAGCTAGCTGACCTTCCTACTACAGATACTGAAATTTTTAAAAACATCAGAAATATTCAGGTCAGGCAGCATCGATTGAGATGAAGGAACAGTTATCATTTCAGATTAAATGACTGATGAAATTTTGATGAATGAAAGCTTTTTCAGCTATAACTTGAACCATGATTCTATCTCTCTAATGATGTTTCCTGACTTGCTGAGTATCTGCAGCATATTCTGTTTTTTCAAGCAATTGTCTATTTGTTCTTGCATGAGGAGCTTTTTCATTTTTTACGTTAACTGCTCCTGAGGGAACTGAACAAAGCTTTAAAGGACTTAATAAGTTGAGGGCACCTTTTAGCTTTGAGAACTGTTGGAAAAATGATGATATTTGGTTGGCTGACTAGCTCTCATCCTTAGATCTATACAGGAGCACATATTCTGCACACAGACATGTGGGTGCACACGTGGATACACATCAAAGTATGTACTACCAAGAGCCTGTAAAGTCACTGCTGTTTTTTTCTGGAATCCAAGGAAATGTTAGACTGGCCATTGTACGGTTTCAGTCTGAGGGCAGAGCTTCAAGAATATTCCTGGAGCAAAAGCAATGTTGTGACAACCAGCAGCTTGTCTTCTCCATTCGATGAGACTTACAACCTGAACTGCCCCTGACACCAGCACAGCTAATAGCTCTGACACAAAGAATAATCTCAGTAGCAGGCACTTGGAATGTTTTGAAAATATATTTCTTAAAAACAAGATTGCATTTTTAACAAGTCTTCCCAACTGCAAATCAATGCTAATTGGAAGACTAAAAGCTAATTATTTATCTGATTACCACTTTGGTAGATTCTGATGTACACTATTTCATGAATTGGGTCTATTTTCCCTCCAGCCTGAACAAAAAAAATGTACAACATAATTCATAAAGTGTTGTGTAAGTATCAAAGAAGTTAATAATCTACCTTTTCAAAAACAATTGCAACAATACTTCTGACAACTGAGCCAGCTTTGCTTTCTGGCAGAATTCAGAACAGCTAATTACAATGTACAGAGGAATGGACTGAATTTGGTGGTGAAAACCACAACCATGCAGATTCAGGATAACTCAACACCATACCAGACAGTTGGATAAATAGAATGCACAGGAAAAATCCACTCCATACAATTCAATTAAACGACTTCAACTCAAGCTATAGCCTGTCATTTTATTCCTTCCTCCATCATGTGCTTACCTAGTTTCCTATTAAATGCATATATGCTATTTGCTTCAGTACTCCACATGTAGCATATTCTAACCATCCTTTGGATAAAAAACTTCTCCAGGTTATTACTGACCACATTTTGTTTATGGCCCCTGTTCTGAACTAATTTCGATTTGGTGCTTTTCCACATATTTTTGAGAAACAAAAATGAGTATTTTCATGGATTCAATTTGCTGCTAAGTGCGCATCCCCACACTCCCAAACTAACATCATTTTCAAGGAAAGGGCTTCACTGAATTTTTAAAAACAATCTATCAATGTTGTCCCTTGCCTTTTCGATCATTTCCTTGCAACTGAATGATTCATGAGTGCTGATCACTCTTGGTATCTTGCCTTAAGTGTTCCTTTTTTCATTTGCCAATATTGATGTGGCATGTGGGCAGAATTTTTGATCAAGAGTGGGTACATCATTGAGCTGTTCCGCCCTCACCTCATGTTGATTCAACAACATTTCCATTACAGGTGCCTGGACAACAACCAGGAACAGGAATCAAGGTGAAAGGACATGCCCTTGACTCTTTCTAACTGTAGTCACCTCAGCTAACTTCAGTGCCTCTCTGACTGCCTGAATGGGATCAGCTAAGTAAGCACATTGCCCATTGAAAGTTGGAGCATTCCTGATCTGCTTGGTTTATTTGGTCACTGGAATAGTAATTGAACTGTCAAAAAAATGTGCATTTAAAAAAATCTGACCTCATTGTTAAAGTTCATTTGCAGTAAGAGCTTTCTGTAGTAGTAGCATTTCAGAGTATTTGTTTTTTGCAATTTGGGAAAACAAATTTCAACAGAATAATCCTCATTCTTTAAATGCATGACCAATATTTCAAAAGAACCATTTTCATAATCATATTTGTTTATCAACATCCCCTTACTTTAAACAAATCTCAAATGACACAGTATCAATTAAATTATCAGCTAAAATGTAAATATTCTTCCTTGTTTCTAAATCACACCATGACCGTGCCCTCCTGATCTTTGTAATCTCTTCCAACCCTACAAATTCCCAAGATCTCAGTGCTCCTCTGTTCTGGTCTTTCGTGCATCACTTATTTTAATTGCTCCACCATTTTGTAATGGTGCTGGAGTCGTTAACTCTGTAAAACATTCTCCAGACCTTTAAGACTTTCCTTAAAATCGCACTCTGTGACCAGCTGTCAATGTTTCCTTCAGTGGTTTCATGTTAAATTTTATTTAATAATCGTACTCCTGTGAAGTGCCTTGGGATGCTTTAGAATGTGAAAAGGTGTAGATAAGTACAAGTTTTGTTGGGAATTTCAAGTCAGATTGAAGGAGCGTTCTCATGTTAAAATAAAAGCGTCTTTTTGATTTCAGAAGTTTATTCTCATACAGCAATGTAATCTAATGAAATTAGATAAAATGTGTACAGTAGAATGTATAGTAGAAAATGCTGATAGTGTGAGATAAGATTATGATGGAAGGAGATGATAGGGGATCATAAACATCAGCCTGGACCAAATGAACTGAAGGATCTACTTCTGCTCTAAAATGTTATATGATTTCTATAATCGTATAAAACGCCAGTAAGGCCTTGGGAAGAAAACTGCAGCCAACTCCACGCACCACTCTCGAGTAAGGATGTCAAAGCGTTAGCAAGTGTGGAATGGACTGACTACATTGGTATTAGGGATGACAAATTTCCACTTCACCTAAAGGTGAGAAAACCAGGTTGTTCTTGCAGCACAGAGCTTTTTATTCAAAGTTCTTAATAATTTTGAATAAGGAGAAACTACTTTCAGTAGCAGAGATGTGGGTAACTGAAGAAAACAGATGTAAAGTAATTTGAATCATTTACAAAAGAAAGGAAGAGATGAAGATTTTCACAGCCAGTTGGAATGAACTGAATGAAAAGGTCTTTGAAGCAGATTCAATCGTAACTTTTTAAATAGTGTGATTAAAGGTCTGAGAGGATAAAGAAGAGAGATAGAATTTCCATCAGCGGGGCGAGTCAAAAACATAAGGTATAGCCTTACGGTTAGAACTAGATTATTAAGGAGTTACTTTATGAAGCACTAGTTCATATAAAGGGGAGTGGAAATGTCAAACTCTCTCCCTCAAAATGCAGTTGAAACTAGGGTCTAAATCTTCATTTCTGTGTCAGGTTGTGGAAGTGGAGAAATTTCAAGATTTTCTTCATTTTTCTTGTGAAAAGGTTCCCCAAAAGCTGGATCTTCATTCTGGATAGGAGGGGGAGGGTTGCAAGATACATTCAGGCACAACATCCCTTTCCCCCAGATGAACTGATTGGCTTTGAAGCACTGAGGCAGGCTGGTTAAATAGCTTGCCTTGGTTCTCTGGGAAAGCATCCCAGTTATTTTTTCACATGCCGACATACACTCCAGGCCCATACATGCAAACTCACACCAATCCATAACTCTTCACCCATGTCTATTGGCCTTGTAGCCTTTAAGGAATCTTATGCTCACATTCAGTTCCCAATGAGCCCTCAACCTCTGTGCCAACTCATGCTTCCCACTCATTCCCAATAGCTTCTCAAGCCTTCCAAGTTTACTTCATGACCCAGCAACTTCAAAGCTTCCCCACACCCCCATGCCATCTCACGCCCCCAAATACACCCCCTGAGTTTTAATACCAATATTGTGCCAATTCATGAACCCCAAAGTACTCCATAGTCCTTTACAAGAGTTAAGGCAACCTTATGCCTACTTACACAAATTTGTGGCTTCCGCTAGCCTTTGCCTTTACACTCTCTATGCCAACTCACCCTGTATACAGCAGCAGAGCTCAGGAGCCATTGTGAAAATGAAACAAGATAATGTTCTAATGAGGAGGCATGGTTAGTAAGTTTGTGGATGGCACCAAAACTGGTGGCATAGTAGACAGTGAAGGTCACCTCTGTCCATCACTTTTGTGACCTCTTCAAAAAACCTCCGAGTTTGGTCAGGAATGACCTACCCTTCATGAATACATGCTGACTCTTCCTGATTAACAGATTTGTTTTGGTGTGGACGATGAGTTGCTCTATCCTTGATAGGATTTCCCCACTACGAGTAAAAACCAAAAGAACTGCAGATGCTGTAAATCAGAAACAAAAAGGAAGTTGCTGGAAAAGCTCAGCAGGTCTGGCAGCATCTATGAAGATAAATCTGAGTTAATGCTTCAGGTCCGGTGACCATTCCCCTGAACAGGTGAGCAGAGTGGGCAAAAAAGTGACAGATGAAATACATTGTAGGAAAGTGTGAGGTCATGCATGTTGATAGGATGAATAGTGGCATGGACTGTTTTCTAAATGGGGAGAAAATTCAGAAATCTTGAGTACAAAGGGACTTGGCAGTCCTAGTCCAGGATTCTGTTAAGGTAAACTTGCAGGTTAAGTCGGTAGTTACGAAGGCAAGTACAATGTCATTATTCATCATGAAAGGACTAGAATATAAAAGCAGCGATGTACTTCTGAAGCTTTTTAAGGTCTGGTCAGACTATATTTAGAGTATTGTGAGCAAGTTTGGGCCCCATACCCCTGGAGGGGTCCAGAGGAGGTTCATGAGAATGATCCCAGGAATGAAAGCCTTAACATATGAGGAATGTTTGAGGACTCTGGGACTATATGCGATGGAGTTTAGAAGGATGAATGAAAATCCGATTGAAACTTTCAGAATACTGAAAGACCTGGACAGAGTGAACGTTGGGAAGATGTTTCCATTGGCAGGAGAGAATGAGGACCTGAGCCACAGCCTTAGAGTAAAGAGAAGACCTTTTGGAACAGAGATAAGAAGAAGTTTCTTGAGCCAGAGTGTGGTGAATTTGTGGAAGTCATTGCTACAGGAGGCTGTGGAGGCCAAGTCATTGAGTATAGTTAAAACAGAGATAGATAAATTCTTGATTGTCAAGGGAAATCAAGGGTTACAGGGAGAAATGAGATTGAAAAACCTATCAGCCATGATTGAATGGCAGAGCAGATTCGATGGGCTGAATGGCCTAATTTCTGCTCCTATGTCTTATGGCCTTGTTGTCTAACTGATGGTAGCTAGGAAAATGTCAGTTTATCTGCAGAAGATAGGCTGGGGGGAGGGGGTAAGGAGTAAATGACTGATGCGGACAGAGGCAAGGGAGAGAGAAGATCAGTTGGGCAGACAATGGAGTGGATAATGATATGTTTATGAGGGTGAATAACTGTTAATGGAGAATGTTAGTGGCTAATAATAGGTAGTGTGTAATGGCAGGCTATGTGATAACATATTCTGGATCAGTGGTGCTGGAAGAGCACAGAAGTTCAGGCAGCATCCAACGAGCAGCGAAATCCTCGTTGGATGCTGCCTGAACTGCTGTGCTCTTCCAGCACCACTGATCCAGAATCTGGTTTCTAGCATCTGCAGTCATTGTTTTTACCTGTGTGATAACACACCACAGATGTTAGGCTAATCTGTAATTCCCTGGTTTCTCTGTCACTTTTCTTAAAAAGTGGAGTGAGTGACATAAGCAAATTTTCAATCCAGAGGTAGAACTCCTGAATCCAGGGAACTCTGAAAGGTTATGTTGAGGGCATCGGCAATGTACTCTTCTACCTCCTTTAACACATGAATGGAACCCATCGGGTCCTGGGGAATTGTCACTCTTCAGTACCATTAATTTCCCTATTATTGATGATTTATTTAAGTTAATTTTATTTGAACTCTGTTCCTGGTCCTCTGTTAATTTATTTGGGCTTCTAGCAAGCTATCCTCCTTTTCTGCTGTGAATACTGAAGCAAAATAATTGTTCAGCACATCTATCATGTCTCCATGGTCACTGACAGTTTCCCGCCTCTCAGCCTTCAGTAGCCAATAATACTTTAAACCAGATGACTTCCTATATACATAACTTTAAAATGACTTCTTATTGTCTTTTATGTGCATTGCAATTTTCATTTCATTATCTTTTTAGCTGCTCATACATACCACTTTGTGACCCGACATTGGTCTTTGTATTTGCCCCATTTTGTGGATCTGTACTGTTCTTTGCAATTTTACAAGTCTTTCCTTTGAATTTTATGTGGTCCCTTACCTGCTTAAATAAAAACAGCCGTGGATGTCTCTGAAATGAGTCCTTTCTTTTCAGGTGTACAAACTCTTCTGAACAGCATAAAACATTTCTTTGAACATCCTTTGAACATCCTCAGTTGTTTTACCTATTAGCAGATCATCCAGTTTACTGTGGATAGTCTTCTGCCTCATCCTATTAAAGTCTGCCTTACTTAAATCCAAAATTCTAAAATCTAATCTTCGCTTATCTGTTACAACACTACAAGAAACTCAATTATGTTATGATCATTATTTGACGAATGCTCACAAACAATTAGGTCACCAATTATATCAGGCTCATTGCTAATTCCAATATTGCTTGACCCTTTGTCAAATCAATGACACCTTGCCAGAGGAATCTATCACAGAGTCATAGAGATGTACAGCATGGAAACAGACCTTCGGTCCAACTCGTCCATGCCGACCAGATATCCCAACCCAATCTAGTCCGATCTGCCAGCACCCAGCCCATATCCCTCCAAACCCTTCCTATTCATATACCCATCCAAATGCCTCTTAAATGTTGCAATTGTACCAGCCTGTACCACTTCCTCTGGCAGGTCATTCCATACACGTACCACCTTCTGTGTGAAAAGGTTGCCCCATAGATCTCTTTTATATCTTTCCCCTCTCACCCTAAATCTATGCCCTCTAGTTCTGGACTCCCTGACCCCAGGGCAAAGACTTTGTCCATTTACCCTATCCATGCCCCTCATAATTTTGTATACCTCTATAAGGTCACCCCTCAGCCTCTGACACTCCAGGGAAAACAGCCCCAGCCTGTTCAAATAGCTCAAATCCTCCAAATCTGGCCACATCCTTGTTAGTCTTTTCTGAACCCTTTCAAGTTTCACAACATCTTTCTAATAGGAAGGAGACCAGAATTGCATGCAATATTCCAACAGTGGCCTAACCAATGTCCTGTACAGCCACAGCATGACCTCCCAACTCCTGTACTCAATACTCTGACAAATAAAAGAAAGCATACCAAATGCCTTCTTCACTATCCTATCTACCTGCGACTCCACTTTCAAGGAGCTATGAACCTGCACTGCAAGGTCACTTTGTTCAGCAACACTCCCTAGGACCTTACCATTAAGTGTATAAGTCCTGCTAAGCTTTACTTTCCCAAAATGCAGCATCCTGCATTTATCTGCCTGGACACAGAAATTGCCTAACGAAAATCTAAATATCTAACTCAGCCTTGAATAAATTGAATGACATGTTGGTTGAAAGATAAATATTGACCAAGATACTAAGGGCATTTGCTCCTCTACAGTTCTAAAGATGTACAGCACAGAAACAGACCTTTTGGTAACACTTGTCCATGCCGACCAAATGTCCTAAATTAATCTAGTCCTATTTGCCACAACTTGGCCTACATCCCTCTAAACCCTTTCTATTTATGTACCCATCCAGATGCCTTTTAAATGTTGTAATTGTCGCAGCCTCCAGTACTTTCTCTGGTAGCTCATTCTATACATGCACCACCTTTGCATGAAAATGTTGCCCCTTAGGTCTCTTTTAAATTTTTCCCCTCACCCTAAACCTATGCTCTCTAGTTCTGGACTCCCCCCACTGCAGGGAAAAAAACCTTGTCTATGCCCCTCATGATTTTATAACTCTGTCCAAAGTTGAAGTTATAAATTGGTGGAAGGCCAGTTTTGGCAGTATTAGGCAAGAACTATCAACGGTTGATTGGGGCTGGATGTTTGCAGATAAAGGAATGGCTGGAAAATGGGAAGCCCTCAAAAATGAGATAACGAGAGTTCAGACAGTATGTTCCTGTTAGGGTGAAAGGCAAGGCTGGTAGATGTAGGGAATGCTGAATGACTAGAGAAATTGAGGTTGTGGTTAAGTAAAAAAAGGAATCAAAAGTCAGGTATAGACAGCAGAGATCGAGTGAATCCTTCAAAGAGTGTAAAGGCAGTATACTTATGAGGGAAATCAGTAGGACATAAAGGGGTCATGAAATAGCTTTGGCAAATAGGGTTAAGAAGAATCCAAAGGGACTTTATAAGTACATTAAGGACAAAAGGGTAACTAGGGAAGAGAGTAACACCCTCAAATATCAGCAGGGCAGTCTATGTTTGGAACTGAGGGAGATACTAAACGAGTATTTTGCATTTGTTCTTCTTCAAAGTAGTGATGTAGAATTTTCGCATCCACTTGAGAGTAGATTATAATTCTAATGCAATTTTTTAGGGAAGACATTAAACATTGTAGAACTGAAGTGGGTAAATGGAATTATGATACACATTCACTATGATCTGATTGAATGGCAGAACAAACTCCAGGGCCTGGACGGACTGCTCCTATAACAGACCTGCAGAAAAAGAGTTCAATAAAATGCTGAAGACGTTTTGCAGATTGCTGCAGTCAGGAGCTCATTAACACAATGACAGACTGAGGATCAGAGTTTGGAGGAGAAAAGCACATCTGATCACATGGTTTCCTGTTCCAGGAAGCAGAGCCTTTGGCTATAATGAGCGTTTTACTACAAAGACTCGTCTGATTTTATTTAAGTCAAAAGATGAAGAAGATACAAAAAAGTCAATAGGATCCATTGCTTACGAGATGAAACTGTTTTTAGCTTTATATTTTTCTTTATTTTCTTGTAAAATGCTCACAGATAAAGAGAAAGCTGGTTTCCAAATTTAACTGAGACAGCAACATAGTTAATCATGCATATTTTCTTCAGTCTGAACTATTTGTTTTATTAGCCAAGTCTTAATTATTAAAATAGTAAACACAAGTAAAGATATTTCATTTTGACACAGGAGTTTATTTTCACTAAATTAGCACCAATTCAGTGTAACTTTTTTTTGTACAAGGATATGCTTAGAAACATGTTACATTTTTGATAAATGAACATCCAGTTCCCCAAGTTACACAAGTTCTGTCCAATTGTACTGGAGTGGCCAAACTAGGATTCCTTAACTGGGCATCTGAAGGCCACTAAGGTGACACAAAAACATGTTTTAGCTTGCAGCAGGTTGGAAGGAAAACCATAAATGCCCTTTGTGCCCTTCTGAAAAGATCATACCAGCTATTCACCAAGCTTGTTCACTATGTAACATTGCTTTGGCTAGCCCCTGACCTGCTGTCTTGGCTCTATTGATTGGCCACTACATTTTAACCCCACTCAAATACCTCCTTCTCCCCCAAAGCAACTATTCATCTAAATATGAAGAAACTAGGGGTGTTCCTTCCTCCACTCTGACAATTTGGAGCTATATGTTAATCTCCCCCTCTCCTATTTTTGATAGATTATCAATAAAGCTAATTAAGTCATGAGAATTTGAGAAGATGTAAACATCAAGTCCACAAACACTTCCTCTGAACCACCTAGTTTAAGAATATCTTGAATGATTGGCTTGTGCGTGTATTATAATATGCTGTCACATAAGAATGAAAATCAACAAATGTTCTGTTGCATCAAACCATACCACAGCAGACTGGCATGCTGTATTCCATTGCCTCTGGTGATCTAGAGAGCTCACGTAGGCGCGATTTCTCAATTACACAGTAGAACCAAAGGCACACCAACATTATACAAATTGATGCATTTTGCTCTTGGGGCTGTATCACAAATGCACAGCAGCGTGCTTTACAGCTGTCATGTAAAGGCAAGTCTGTTTTCACAGAAACAGAAGGTTTTTTAATCTCACCCCTCCTCTGCTTTCTACTGAACACAGTTCACAAACACACATTAAGAATTCTTTGCCATTCTATTCCTTCTGTCAGTGTCAGTGGATGACTGGTGAGGCTTCTGTGAGTAATGGGTGGGAAGGGGGCTTCTTAGCTCTCCTTAGACTGCTTTTCGCAGTCCAATTAAAAATTAATGTGGATTCTTTAGGCAATGCAGCGATAATTGGGGTGGCCAATTAAGAGAGGCACTGTGCTAACAGGTAGGCTTTAATCATACTTCCATTGCTAATCTGGACATGACCTTGGCATAACAGACAGACAAGATCTGACACAGACACTTAATGTACTGCATCCCCAAGCCACACTGTGACACATGGTGAAAATTAAAGCTGTATTGAAAAAGGTAATTTCTCAAAAAATCATTACTGATAGTTATGCTTATTTTATTTTGAAAAATATTTCTCTCATCGCAAATAATAACAATGTTTACAAATGGCTTTTCAAAAAAAACCTGCATTTTCTCTATCCCGACCATGTGGTTCCTGAAATAAATGAACTACCAGCAGAAGATGCACATTAGTTTCAATGGAATGAATGACATAAGGTTAACATCAAAATTTCACAGACTCAACTGCTAAAAATGTTGCATGATATTCAGCAAAGAGACAGTTGTGTGCATGTGAGATTAGAGGCAGAAGGCTGGGACTTTCAGCAAACAATCACACAGTTCATTAGCTGTTAGGATCAAATAATATTTGGCTGTTGCTTAGAAAAGGAATTAGCAAGGTGTAAGAAAGTGTGCTGGCTGCTTGTTTAGAACTTAAAATAATGGATCTTTACCTTTAATTAAACACAGGCAAACAACGTACCTGCCAAGAGCTTTCTGATCCATTTTATTTGTAGATTATGCCTAAAACTATGCTTTGTGGATACTCATCTGGCCATAGAGCTGAGATACTTCAAGGTAGAAGGTGCATCTTGCCTATGAGGTCATGTACGACATGCATAAATGTTATTTTGTTCTCTTCCTTAAAATGCCTTGGTTCACCATTCGGCAGGATGGGCAATTGGCTGTTGTCGTACTTATTCATTCTGTCCATAACATGGGAAGGGAGATTTATGCAGCTTAGGATCCTGAAATTGACCAAGGATGATTGTGTATCTGGCAATTGCTATCTTTGCAGCAAGCCTTTCTGGTGATCTTTAACTAATCGGATATTTGGGTAGAGCCAGCTGTTAAGGTCTTTATGGACTGGGAGCAAACTCATTTATCAGACTTTACCTGGAACAGGGATATTCAGAGCCCCGAAGGCAATAAGCAACAAATTTATCTCTGTCTTGTGCCATATTTTTCATTCCTTATTCAGTTTTCACAAACGTTTCCTTTCCCAAATCCTCTGATTCCTGTCATCTCTTGCAACATTTCTTCTGAAACCCTTAAACAGATGAAATTCAGGCTTGCAGTCAACTAGATTAGATTCCCTACAGTGTGGAAAAGGCCCTTCGGCCCAACAAGTCCACACCGACCTTCCGAAGAGTAACCCACCCAGACCCATTTCCCTCGGACTAACGCACCTAACACTATGGGTGATTTACCATGGCTAATTCACCTGACCTGCACATCTTTGGACTGTGGGAGGAAACTGGAACACCTGGAGGAAACCCACGCAGACAACAGGAGAATGTGCAAACTCCACACAGGCAGTCACCTTAGGCTGGAATCGAACCTGGGACCCTGGTGCTGTGAGGCAGCAGTGCTAACCACTGAGCCACCGTGCTGCCCATAATTGACTGGTGCTTTTTGATTTATCAATTTTTATTTGATATTAATTATGGTTTGTCTCACAATTTGAATTCGTGGTTAGCACTGCTGCCTCATAGCACCAGGGACATGGGTTCAATTCCAGCCTCGGGCGACTGTCTGTCTGGAGTTTGCACATTCTCCCCGTGTCTGCATGGTTTTCCTCCGGGTGCTCCAGTTTCCTCTCACAATCGAAAGATGTGCAGGTTACGTGAATTGGCCATGCTACGTTGTCCATCGTGTCCAGGGATGTGTAGGTAAGGTGCATTAGTCAGGGGTAAATGTAGAGTAATAGGGTAGGAAATGGGTTTGGGTGGGATACTCTTCAGAGGGTTAGTGTGGAGTTGTTGGGCTGAAGGGCCTGTTTACATACTGCAGGGAATCTAAGTATACTGCCTTCACGCAACACTTTCTAAAAACATACCGATGATCCAAAATGCATAAGTTTGTACATTGAGTGGACAGGCTTAAATGTTAGAAGGAAAATTATTTTGGACTATAATTCCAGGGAAATTCCCACTATAAATTCATGTCCCTTTGTTTGGAAGAACAGAACACACAGGGCAGGTTAGGACGTAGTCAAATTCATTGCAAATCCACACAGTAGCATAAAATACAGCTGAAAGTTAATTCTAAAACTTGAAAATAATATGAGCTAGAATCTGAGGGTACCCTTTCAAATCTTGAAACTAAGTCCTTTAATGATCTTACACACACAGTCACTTGGATCTGTACTCACAGAGCTCTGAC
Source organism: Hemiscyllium ocellatum (assembly GCF_020745735.1). Lineage (NCBI taxonomy): Eukaryota > Metazoa > Chordata > Chondrichthyes > Orectolobiformes > Hemiscylliidae > Hemiscyllium > Hemiscyllium ocellatum. The sequence continues at coordinate 40,249,362 of NC_083420.1, read as the reverse complement.
TCAAACGTGCCATTAAAGTAGAAAAGCAGATAACAATATATGAACATACTGAACTCAAACGGCCATTCACCAACCAGCTCTTGCAGGTTTCTGTGCTTATTTAGAATCACCTGTCTCTTTGCTTATTCAATTCTATTTGCATTATCCTCAAATCCGTGACAAATTCTCCCTGAAGTACACCTGTTCTGTTCACCGCAGCCAATTCTTGTGGAAGCAAGTTCCACATTCTCACAACTCTGGGTAAAGATGTTCTTTACCTGAATTCTTGGTGAACATCTTTTATTGACCTCCAGTTTGCTCTATTTGGTTGCTGTATCAAACATGTTCACAACTTTAAATAGCTCATCAACATTTTTCAAGGGTCAAGTTATATGGCCTCATGTTAAAAATTATCTCTTCTGTGCAGCATCCTCTCTTAATATTAGACAGGAACCAAATGGGAACATCAATTGGATTATATTTTCGGACAACACAATCTAAATGCTGAAATCAAGAAGCAACATAAGCTTAATCAGGAACTAGTGTTTAATGCATGTAGTAGGAATGGAAAATGGCTGTGTCCTTTTGATAGTCATGGAAAAAAAAATGATCTAATTATTCTTTGTGCCTACACAGGGTGAATGTAGTAGAGTGAAGGAGGGAGTTGTGGGAGTGAAATGTAGCTTATGGGACCGCATGTCAGTAGTTTAAGAGGAGAAAGACAGGAGAGTTTTAGAGAATGAAGCAGAGCTTATTAGATATGGGCAAATGAATCTGTGCTAAGGCTATCTGTGACATCTGCGTCAACAGCCCAGTTACTCTATTACTGTATTACAACCAAATGCAGTCAATGTCAAAATCTAATACCCTGAACTAATTGGAAAGAAATGCAAGCACTACAGCCTTCAGGCAGACAAAATATTACAAATCAATGTAATCTATGTATTAACAATCACAAAAATATACTTTTTTAATTACCATATTTTAATAGCCCACATGGTTATGCCTTTGGCTTATCCTCTCATTTTAAACAGTAAGAGAAGGGAGGGGGACAGCAGTTCTTACAATGAGGAAGGCAACAGATTAAAGCTACACATCAAAAAAAAAGATTGAAGCGAGTCCTATTTAATGCAGAGCACAGATCTTTCATGGGCCATGTAAGCAAAAGAAAAATCAAACAGAAAAACATGACAACTAAGAAGGCAAGGTTTAAATTAAACCACATGGGATTTCAGTCAATTCTCTTTGATTCTGCACAACTGGGAGAAGCAAAGACATCAGACTATGCCACAAGTACTGGTTTAACTCCTTCAGAGATCAGCTGAAAAGATGACAAAGATTTTGTTCAGTATCTGCCTATTAAACCTTTTTTCCTTATTAATAGAGCAAATATCTAATGGTAGCATGGCTTAAAGTCACAGGTGACTGGTCTTGAATCAGCACGTGATTACGATGTATGTGTTCAGATAGAGGCAGATGAATTGATGCTGGGATGCCTAAGGCCAGAGAATGCAGGACTAAAATAAAAAACTACCCAGGATTACACCCAAAAATCAAAGTAAAGACCTTGCAATTTTATTGCATCTTTTGCACCTTTAGGATAGCTCAAAGTGCTTTGTAACTAATCAAGTATTTTTAGGTTTCGATACTGTTATGATGTAGCCAAAATACAGCATCAAGTTTGCACATAGAAAGCTCCCTCAAACATTCTAATGACCAAATGTGCTGTTTTTAATGAGGTGAATATAATTTGAGAAACACCTTGTTCTATGAAGTGATACAAAGTTTTTTTTTAACATCCATCTGAGATGGCAGACAGGACTTCAGTTCAAAATCTTATCTGAAACACATCCAAAGAATGCAGAATGCCAAGAGGCTGGAGATAGAGAAAATGCCTCACGTGTACATTGATTTTGCTCTTTTGAGGCTGGTGTTCAGGCACCTTATTGACGTTACTGTGTTACTGATGTGGGGTTGATTGAACCTGACAACAGGTATTGGAAAATGTTGTTCAAACCAGATTCTGTAGCCTTGTTCTTCAGACTTATCACAACAACTTATGTTGATACGGTATCTTTAATGAAGTAAGCTACTGAAAAGGCTTCACAAAAATGCAAGCAAACAAAATTTGATACTGAGCACCATAAGAAAAATTAAAGCAAATGACCAAAAGCTTTGACAACTCGGTAGGAGCATCTTAAAAACAGAGAAGAGAGAAAGAGAGGCAATTAGATTTAGCATGGGAATCCAAGAGCTTGGGATCATGGCAGCTGCCAAGGTGAAGCAATAAACATTACTGATGATGAAGAAGCTGGAATTAGAGGTCTTGGTGGGTCTTGTTGAAATAGAGGATATTCCAGGATAGGGAGGGGAAATGCCATGGTAGGATTTGAAAATAAAAGGATGAATATTTTAAAACAGAGGCATTATTTAACCAGGAGTCAATGCAGGTCCAATAGAAGAGTGATGCAAGAACAGGACTTGATTAGGTGTGTGGCTACAGGGTGAGTTGCTGGCTGGGCAAGTGAATGAGTGAATGAATGGCTGTGTGAATATGAGGAGTGTGCCAGCAATTATTACCCTTGGGAAGGTGGTGATGAGCAGCCTTCTTGATTGTACCTTCTTCAAATGGACTGCAACACTCACATGTTGTTAGGAAGGACATTCCAGGATTTTAGAGTAAAAAGTGAGGTCTGCAGATGCTGGAGATCAGAGCTGAAAATGTGTTGCTGGTTAAAGCACAGCAGGCCAGGCAGCATCCAAGGAACAGGAAATTCGACGTTTCGGGCCAGAGTTCCTGATGTTCCTGATGAAGGGCTCTGGCCCGAAACGTCGAATTTCCTGTTCCTTGGATGCTGCCTGACCTGCTGTGCTTTAACCAGCAACACATTTTCAATTTCGGGATTTTAACCCAGTGACAGTGAAGAAATGGAAATATATTTCCAAGTCAGGATGGTGAGTGGCTTGGGAGTGGAACTTGCAGGTGTTATAGAGGAAGAATCATACAGCAAGAAAAGGATCTTTCATCCAACTCATTCACGTTGACTAGTCATTCCAATCTGACCAAATCCCATTTGCCAGCATTTGGCCCATATCCTCTGAACCCTTCCTATTCATATACCCATCCAGATGCCTTTTGAATTTTGTAATTGTGTCAGCCTCCAACACTTCCTCTGGCAGCTTATCCTTTACACACACCACCCTCTGTGTGAAAAAGTTCCCCCTCAGGTCCATTTTAAATCTTTCCCCTCTAACCTTAAACCTATGCTCTCTAGTTTTGGACTCCCCACTGTAGGGATAAAGACATTGGCTTTTCACCTATTCATGCCCCTCATGATTTTATATCCATCTAAAAGGTCACCCCTCTCCTCTTACATTCCAGGGGAAAAAAGCCTAGCCTCTCCCACTAATGCAAACCCTCTAGTCCTGGCAATATCCTTGTACATCTTTTCTGCACTTTCACAAGTTTAACAACATCCTTCCTATAGAAGGAAGACCAGAACTTATGCAGTATTCTAAAAGCAATGTCTCATAAAATTGCACCATAATGACCCAACCCCTATACTCAATGATCTGACTCAATGATCTTCACCACGCTGTCTACCTGCGATTCCACTTTCAAAAACCATGCACCTGCACCCCGAGGTCTCTTTGTGCAGCATAATCCCCAGGGCACCATTATTAATTGTATAAGTCCTGCCTTGGTTGCCTTAGCAAGATGCAACATCTCACATTTATTTAAATTAAACCCCATCTGCCACTCCTCTGCCCAATGGCTCAGCTGATCAAGGTCCTGTTGTACTCTGAGATAACCTTCTTCACCATCCACTACACAACCAATTTTGGTGTCATTCGCAAACTTACTAACCATACCTCCTATATTCAGATCCAAACCATTTATGTAAAAGATGAAAAACAGTGGACCCAGCAACGATCCTTGAGGCACATCACTAGTCACAGGCCTTCAGTCTGAAAGACAACAACCACAACCACCCTGTCTCCTACCTTCTAGCCAATTTTATATCCAACTAGCTAGCTACCCCTGGATTCCATGTGATCTAATCTTGCTAACCAGTCTACCTTGCAGAATCGTGCTGAATGCCTTGCTGAAGTTCATGTAGACAATGTCTACTACTCTGCCTTCATCAATCTTCTTTGTCACATCTTCAAAAACTCAATCAAGTTAGTGAGACATGATTTCCCATGCACAAAGCCACACTGACTCTCCCTAATCAGTCTTTGTCTTTCCAAATACATATAAATCCTATCCCTCAGAATCCTCTCCGACAACTTACTCCCACTGATGTCAGCCATCTTCCAGTTCCTCATCTGTGGCCATCTCAGCAAGAGGCCCAACAATCTCATGTCTCATTTCCTCCAAAGTTCTGCGATATACTTGATCAGGTCCTGGGGATTTATCCACCTTTACACGTCTTAAGACACCCTGCACCTCCTCTTCTGTAATATGGATACTTTTCAAGATATCACTAGTTCTCCAAGGTCTCTAGCCTCCATATCCTTCTCCACAGTAAATACAGACGCAAAATACTTGTTTAGTATCCCACCTATCTCCTGTGGCTCCATAGACAGCCTTGTTGATCTTTAAGAGGGCCCTATTCTCTCTCTAGTTACTCTTTTTCCCTTAATGTATCCCTAATCAATCCTTGCCTTTCCAAATACATGCAAATCCTGTCCCTCAGAATCCTCTCCTGATGTAAGTTGTAGCTGCTGCTTTTCTTCTTCCAGATGACAGTGGCTGTGGATTTAGAAGGTGTTGCTGGAGGAGTCTTGCTGTACATCTTGTAATTGATACGTACTGACGCTACTGTGCACTGAAGATGGAGGAAGTGAATGTTTGTCGATGTGGTGGCAATCAAGTGGTTACTTTGTCCTGTGTGTTGTCAAGCTTCTTGTGCATTTGGAGCTGCATCCATCCAGGACTATTGGGAGCATTTCATTTCACTTTCAACTTGAGTTTTATAGATGGTGCATACGTTTGGGGAGTCAGGAGGTGAGTTATTTGCTCCAGGATTCCTAGCCTCTGACCTTTTTTAGTAGCAACAACATTTATATGGATAGTCCAGTTCAAGTTCTGGCCAGTGGTACTGTCCAGGATGTTGATTGTGGCTGGGCGAATGACGCTTCTTTCCCCTTCTCCCTTCCCAAATCTTCTCCATTAGGCAGGCTAGAGAAGAGAAAAACCCAGGCAGAGCACAGCCAGCCTCTCCCTGCTGTTTCCACTTGAACTTTGCTGACGCCAACTCAAGAGTTTTCCTAGAGGACTACGAAAAATTAGTTGCCTGTCCCTTCCCTTTCGCTCATGATCAGGACTTGAGCTTGGAGTCTTTTTAACTCTCCAGCTTTGCTACTTAACCAAAAAGGCAATAAGGTTAATCATTGGACGAGCTTATTAAATTTCAAATTTATTCAATTCAAACTTTAGTACTTGCTGAGTGGAATTCAAACCCATATCCTTAGAGCATGAAAACTGAAAGAACCGTGGATGCTATAAATCAATCAAAAACAGAAATTTCTGGAAAAGCTCGGCAGATCTAGCAGCATCTGTGGAGAGAAATCAGAGTTAACGTTTTGGATTGAGTGTTCTGAGGAAGGATCACTTGACCCAAAACGTTAACTCTGGTTTCTCTCCACATATGCTGCCAGATCTGCTGAGCTTTTCCAGCAACCTCTGTTTTTGACCCGAGAGCACGAGCCCGGATTTCTGGCTTTCTAGTCAGCTACAGTACTAGAACACTGCAATTTGCTGCCTGCACCAAAGTGAGAAGAAAAATGGAAATATTGCACCTCTTTCCCCACTCACGTGAAAGGACTGGACCACCTTGATACCGAAGGGTCCACCATCATCTCCATGCCATACACCGTCCTGAGCTGAACATATTATAACTCATTCATTGCTGTTGGGTTAAATCCCGGAACGGAGAACACATGGACTGAAGCTGAAGATTATTCAACACCATTGTCAAGGACAACTAGAGACGGGTGGTAAATGGTTACTTTGCTGGTGATGCCCATATCCCAATATATATTAAAAGAAATATCGGAATATGTTTCTTACTTATTTCAGTTTCTTGTCCTGTGTTTTAGTCCAGTTCTGAGGAAGGGCCACCAGACCTGAAACATTAACTCTGATTTCTCTTCACAGATGTTGCTAGACCTACTGAGCTTTTCCAGCAATTTCTGCTTTTGCTTCTAGTCCTGTGTACTTGTCTCTTCCAAATTAAATATTTCTGACTGAAAATAATCTATTCTTTCTTTACCTTTTATAAAGCTTAATTAAAAAGCTTTTAAGTATATACTTTCAGGCCAAGTTCACAGACCTACACTGCAGCCACAAGCCAAGGCTTCTGTAATAAGATCATGTCTATCAGGTGAATATTAACAGAATCTGCTGAACACAGTTTGAGGGCCTGAATAGCGTTCTCCTACTCCTATTTCTTACATTCTTATACTGTAAAGTCTAGTTCACTAATATTTTCTAGGGAAGGAAATCTGTCAAATCTACCTGATCTGATGTGACTCCAGAACAACACTGTACAATGTTTAGTGCCCTCTTAAATAATCTAGCAAGCCACTTGGTTTAAGCACAGGAATAATGGGTGGGAGCAAATGTTGGCCTTGCCAGTGATACTCAGATCCCATGAAATAATTATTTGAACAAATTGCTTTTAGTTTGTTTATAGTAAAGGGCTTAAACATGAAACCCTGTGTATTATTTCAACAATTTAGTACAAGTATCAGCTTTGTTTTAATAATTAATGGTCTCCATGGAAATCCTATATCTGGATTGTCATCAGTTCTTAGCATTAACCTGGATATGTGAGATGAAATCAGAATACATACTAAGTCATTGTGTAATGGTTCAATGAAACAATATTGTTGAGTTTGCAGTCTGCTTCAATTGTGGCTTTGTAGTAGAATTTTTGCTTTCGAATCAGTCGAGCCATGTAATCTATGATAACGTTCATTATTGGGTGTGTGTTGCATGGCAATCTTTTTCAAGTTATCTACATTTCTTGACTTCTGCTTTATGGAAAAAGAGAACATGTGGCCTTTGGCTCCTGGGGAGTTTGCCAACGAGAAAGGAAATTGGTAATTACACTTGCTGGATTCTTGTAAACAATTTGCCTCTATAAGTGCACATTGCCAACAATTTGTGAAAACTGAATTGAGAGATAGCTCCACAGCAAAATCCACTTTTTCATGTCCATTTTGGTTAACTGTAACCTTAGTGTGATTTTGTGTTCAAAATGTTACTTTGTATTGTGGTTCTGATAAAACTAAATGATGATTTATTGTTGTGAGCTCAATTGATGAGGTCAAGAACCCTGAGGATCCTACACTAGAGGGGACAGCAGTAGTCATCTGTGACACATTCAATTGAGCTGGTAATTTGGACTGACATTTAATCTTGAGCAAAAATGACACAATCTTGCAAGTAGTTATTTTTAAGATTGACAAAATATCAAAATTAGTCAACTTCACATTCTTGAACCAATTTTATTCTTCATCCTCAATAATTCAAAACATATCCTTGTTGCTTGGTCCTGTCTGCATATGTGAAGGAGCAGAATTGTAGTGTTGTCTTATCAGACCCACAGGGCCCATAACTCGCAGGTTAAAAAAAAACACCATATAATAAACAAGAGTGCTGGATTATCAATTTGATAACAATGTAGTATGATGATCTGACAGCTACACTATGATGAACTGACAATAATAGGGCAGCACAGAACCGTTCTTTTCCCCTGTAATGTGTCATCTTCATTACAGGGTTTTTGAACCTTGACATCTACACACGAGGGACACCCAATCATGTGAAACTGTCAAAAACCGAATAGCACTGTCAGCTTATATCAGCTTTGGTTGGTAGTAACAGATTTCAATCATAATTATATAATGTTTCACATATTGAAAAAGAATTCATTTTACTGATCTGGGCAACAAAGAAGTCAATTATGTGTGAAGGTAAAACATTATTCAATAGTAATATTTTAAAGTCAGTCAACAACTTTGAAAAACCTGTCCACGTAAAAAAAATTCTCATTTTTTAGAAGGATCCTGTTAATTCTATTCAGGCCATTCTTTGAATGAGAGAGTACTGATAACTTAGGGTTATTCTCGAGCCAGTCTTGATTACAATAATCACTTAACTCTGGAAGTACTTCACTGACACTAAGGTACTTGTGAGATGTCCTGTGGTAAAAGGTGTTAAACAAATACTATTTTTTATTATACTCTTCAGTGCACATTACCAGTGAACACAACTCACCACATGCAATCATTGACTGTTCTCAGGTCTGTGAGCAAGGGCTTCATCCTGCGCTGAATGAGGAGGCAGTCTGTTTGCCTATGTAACTGCAATTTCTAATGCATTGGCTGGTATCCAATGGAGAAAAGGACTGATAAAACAAGGACACTCAAAATAAACTAGACTTCACTGACAAAGTTTGTGCCAATGCTTGTAACTCTCTAAAATTTACAAATTACATAAAGCAATCAAAAAGTGTTAGGCATCTACAAATCTTACATTGCATTAACTTGGCTCTGTTGGCTCTGTATGGAGAAGGTTACAGGTTCAAGTTTCATAGAAATTTGAGTTTATAACTCAAGCTGAGTCTTCAGTGCAGTAGTGACAGTATTGCTCTTAAAACTGAGATATTAAAACAAGATTCTTCACACTTTTGGGAGATTCTTTTCATATCATTTCTTTTTATATAAACATAGATATCTCAAGTAAGGTTGCAAACCTGAGCATAATTGGGACATAAAACATTCACCATCGATGTCATTTATCTCTCAATGGGAAATGTAGCAAAATAGAACCGTAAACTAGAGGCCTAGACTAATGTTCGGAGGAAGGGGTTTAAATCCCACTGTGGCAATTTGTGAATTTAAATTAATTTAATAAATCTAAAATTAACAAAATGTCTCAGTACTGGTGACCATTAACTGCTGGACTTCAATAGAAATCCATTTGTTTCCTTTATGTCCCTCGGAGAATATCCTGTGCTATTCTTACACACAATTCCTGATTCAAACCAATATGGTTGACTCTTAAACTGCCCTCTGAAATCGCCTAGCAAACCATTCAGTTATATCAAGCCACAATAGAAAAGTCAACTAAAAATAAAAGGGCTAATGCATCAGATATGAAAAAGCACACCTAGTCGAGCTGGCCACACAAAATCCTACAGACTATGGTCTGGAGAACTGTGCCAAAATTTGGAGACACTAGTCAATTTGCATAGACTTAGTAACAACCTAACATACTCAATGAATTATATCTACTAGATCCCAGACTCTTCCACCACCATTTCTGGTTTTGACCTATTCCATCAGGAAGACAGACTCGGAGGTGGTGGGACAGTGGTTTACAGTTAAGAGTGGCTGGTGGCCTTGACATTGATTTTGGACCCTATTAACTCTCAAGACACTAGGTTCAACAAGGAAAAGGAAATCTCCTATTCATTACCACCCATGCTATCCTTCAACTACTGAATCAATGCTTCTTCATGTTATATACCACCTGAAGGAACACAGAGGGTAACAAGGGCACAGAATATACTGTGTGTGGGGAGTTGTCCACTGTCTCTCACTAAGAATAGCGCAGTAGCACCTTTGCTGACGATCTAGCCAAGTCCTGAGAACACATCTGGCAGATGAAAATAACCTGCCAGACCTCATTTGCCAATCTACCCATCACACAGATATGCCTATCCATGATAGTATTCATAGGGATGGCCACTATATATCAGAAACAAGGCCTTCATCACCCCTCCAGTATGTTGTGCAGTATGTCCATCATGTTGAAGCTCAAATCTTGACATCTAAGAGGGGTTATGGGCCCTCAGCAGCAACAGAATTGTATTCCTCAGCAGACTATGACCTCATGGCCTGGAATATCCCTCACCCTACCATTGCCAACAAGTTAGGGTATCCAAAAGAGAAAATGCTGGAAAATCTCAGCAGGTCTGGCAGCATCTGTAAGAAGAGAAAAGAGCTGACGTTTCGAGTCTAACTGACCCTTTGTCAAAGCTTTGTCAAAGCTTAGACTCGAAATGTCAGCTCTTTTCTCTCCTTACAGATGCTGCCAGACCTGCTGAGATTTTCCAGCATTTTCTCTTTTGGTTTCAGATTCCAGTATCCACAGTAATTTGCTTTTATTAAGTCAGGGTATCCATCCTGGTTCATGGAGGTATGTTGGAAAACATGGTAAGAGCAGTACCAGGTAGACACAAAAATAAGTTACCAGCCTGGTGAACTATACACTGATAGTATAAGCAATTTGTCATAGATAGAACTAAGCAATCACACTTTCAAAGGATAGTATCATCAATTCTAACACTGGAGGTCTCAGGTGAAATTCGATCATGTGTTATCACTTGTTGCGATACTTGAAGGCATAGTGTTGGATAATGGGACAGTTGTCCATTATCTGCAAATGTTATGAAATTAGGTACAGTACAAGAAGTCTGCATTTAAAGCCACACCTGCTAGCATAATTTCACTTTATTGTCACTACACTATTAGGATGGAAATCTTGTTGAGAATTGAGAGATTTGTATTAAAATTGTTTACAATACTGTAGTATCTTACCAGACCAGATTGATGCCACTTTGGAGCCTCCTCTCTCCCTCAAATGTGAGGTTACTCCAAACCAAAACAATCCAATACTTGCACAAATTGTCACAGGATTGGATACAAAATCCTACATCATCAAAATGAAATTGTCCAGCCTTCCAACAACAATGTTGTCTTTGTAGCAATAGAAATTCTTTTTCAAAATTGTATCACAATATAAAGAAAACTTCAAGCAAAAAAAATTAAACTGATCTCAACCCAACATGTACATTCATGCCCTGGAACAGGATTGTGAAGAACTCATCAATACTGCAAGCTTCTTTACAGGAAGATCAGCAATCAAGGTAAGAAAAAACTTATATTACTTTAACACAGGGGACATCAATCACCTGATATAGATTTGACAGAAGCCATCTACGTAAATGGTTAGCTAACCAAATTTAAGTTAGACACTGGTGCCAATATCAGGGTTATCTCAGCTGATAAATGTGTTGCTGGAAAAGCGCAGCAGGTCAGGCAGCATCCAAGGAGCAGGAGGATCGACGTTTCGGGCATAAGCCCTTCTTCAGGAATGAGGAGGGTGTGCCAAGCAGGCTAAGATAAAAGGTAAGGAGGAGGGACTTGGGGGAGGGGCGTTGGGAATGCGATAGGTGGAAGGAGGTTAAGGTGAGGGTGATAGGCCGGAGATGGGGAGGGGGTGGAGAGGTCGGGAAGAAGATTGCAGGTCAAGGAGGCGATGCTGAGTCCGAGGGTTGGGACTGAGATAAGGTGGGGGGAGGGGAAATGAGAAAGCTGGAGAAATCTGCATTCATCTCTTGTGGTTGGAGGATTCCTAGGCGGAAGCTGAGGTGCTCAGCTAATACCTCGTTGTTAGTGGTGAGGAACATGTTACCACCTCGTTTACAGCTGTTTGAAGTCAGAGACAGAATATCTACAGTTAAACTTATGTTGCAAGTCATACCGATATTCAAAGATCAGACATTAAAGGAAAAAGCATACATCATTGGTAACTGGGAATCTTCTCTTTTGAATAAGAGGCATCCTTTGTCCTCACCCTCCTGTGCAGTGTACAATAAATCACACACTGAGAAAATCATCTTTCAGCACTAGTATCCCAAGCTGTTTACTGGAATAGGAAAGTTGGAAACTTCTTAGAAAATCAATTGAAAACTGATGCCAAACCAGTGTGTTTCTTTTAGACCTAGAAAAATCCTTCATCCACTGACAGAAAAAGTGAAGAAATAAATGGAGGACATGTTCAACATGGTTGTTAAAATCCCAATTATTGAACCGATAGAATGGTGCTCAGGTTTGCAACATTTGCCAAGCCCAAGAGTTCCATGAGAATTTGTGGATCTCACATTGCTCAATAAAACAAGAAAACTTCAACTCATCTCGATCGTTGATGAAAATTTGGCTACTTTTTCCTCCAGTAGAACATTTATGAAGCTGGAAGCCAATCGTGAGAATTGGCAGGTCCCTCTGTACAATACATCTCGGCTTCTCACCATCTTTGTTACCCTTTTCAACTGATAGAACTTCAATAGATTAACCTTTTGGTATCACTCCTGCCCTGGTGGTTTTTCAATGTACTACTGTCCAAATTTTACAGGAACTAGTTGACATTTGTGCTTAATGAATGATATTCTGACACGTGTTGAAACTATCCAGTTCCATGAAAGGAGATGACACAATTTCCTGAAATATTAACTAGCAGGAGTCTTCAAATTGAATGGAAATATGTGTTTTCTCGGGATTACATGTTTCATTGATCACATAGTCAGAAATGATAGGATACAAGCTGGCTTCCTGAAAACCAAGGTGATTAAAGATTTCCCGACTCCAGAATTCATGCATGATCTGCAATAATTTCTGGGTAAGTTGTACAAATTGGCTAAGTTTTTAACCAATTTATCTCTGTTACAGAACCCTTCATAAACCTCAAAATACAAACATGGTATTGGAATACATAACAAGAGATGGCCTTAAACAAAATTAAAAACATGCTGACTTCCACTGATGTGTTCACTTACTACAATCCATCATATCTTATGACTATTTCTGCGGATGCTTCAACCACAGGTACAAGAATGATCCTTTTCAAGAACTGGCAGAAGGATATTATGCTTTGAGGATGTTATTGTATATGGAAACTCAGTATGCTATAACTCAGAAAGAGACATTAGAGGTCAAAAGGACCTGTGAATTTTTTTCTGACTACACTCTGGGTCTCAAAGTTATGATTAAGACTGGTCATAAACCCTTGGCCTCCCTGCTGAATGAAAAAGTTAGCAAAAGATGCCTCCTTGTAAATAACAAGCAAAGTCACCAACTTTTCCTCAAATGTTTCTGCACCTTGTCATAGACTTTTCTTAAGCAGCTAACAATACAGATAAAATCCTGAAGAATTCCTGAAGAAGGGCTTATGCCCGAAACATCGATTCTCCTGCTCCTCGGATGCTGCCTGGCCTGCTGCGTTTTTCCAGCACCACATTTTTCAAAACAACAGTACACATGAATCAAGTCAAAGATTTGGCGGAGTGTGGGAGAGATAAGGAAAAAATGTACAGAAAATGTTGTAAAAAGAAGTAACTTATGCAATTCATTTGTAAATGCATATAACTGCTAATCAATATTTATGACAAGCAAGAAAAGCTTAGTACGCAGTGAAGTGCAACGGCTTCACCACCCAGCACTAACCTTGCAACAATGTCACAGATGTAAACACCACAGTTTAAATACCAGAGTGTGAATGGAGTTAGAACAATTTTGGAAGAGGATGGCTCCAAAACACTGAAGATGTCACTTAGAAAGTGAAGTTACAAATCTTTACGCAAACCTTGAATACTTGGCAGAAGCCTCCTATACTACACTGCACTCTGGTTGAGCCTGGAAGACTCACAAGAGCGCACGGATGTGAACAGACAAAAACAATTGATTAGTTCTTACTCAAAAGTCCCTAACTGTAAATCTGAGCTTGCAATATCTATTATTAGTATTAAATACTGCTATATATTTCATCATTTTTTTTCATCATTTATATAAATGATTTGGATGTGAGCATAAGAGGTATAGTTGGTAAATTTGCAGATGACACCAAAATTGGAGGTGTAGAGGACAGCAAAGAAGGTTACCTCAGATTATAACAGGATCTTGATCAGTTGGGCCAATGGGCTGAGAAGTGGCAGATGGAGTTTAATTCAGATAAATGCGAGGTGCTGCATTTGGGAAAGCAAATTTTAGTAGGACTTTTCACTTAATGGTAAGGTCCTCGGGAGTGTTGCTGAACAAAGAGACCTTGAAATGCAGTTCTTAGCTCCTTGAAAGTGGAGTCGCAGGTAGATAGGATAGTGAAGAAAGCGTTTGGTATGCTTTCCATTATTGGTCAGAATATTGAGTACAGGAGTTGGGAGGTCATGTTGTGGCTGTACAGGACACTGGTTAGGCCACTGTTGGAATATTGCATGCAATTCTGATCTCCTTCCTATTGGAAGGATGTTGTGAAACTTAAAAGGGTTCAAAAAAGATTTACAAGGATACTGCTAGGGTTGGAGGGTTTGAGCCACAGGCAGAGGTTAAGTAGCCTAGGGCTGTTCTCCCTGGAGTGTCGGAGACTGACAGGTGAGCTTATAGAGGTTTATAAAATTGAGGGTCAAGGATAGGATAAATAGACAAGGTCTTTTCTCTGGGGTGGGGGAGTCCAGAACTATTGAGCATAGGTTTAGGATCAGAGGAGAAAGATATAAGAGACCTAAGGGGCAACGTTTTCATTCAGAGAGTGGCATATGGCTGCCAGAGGAAGTGGTGAAGGCTGGTACAATTGCAACATTTAAAAGGCATCTGGAAGGGTACATGAATAGGAAGGGTTTGGAGTGATATGGGCCAGATGCTGGCAAGTGGGTCTAGATTGGGTTGGGATATCTGGTTGGAATGGACGAGTTGGACCGAAGGGTCTGTTTCCGTGCTGTATATCTGTATGTATGTATGTATGTATGACATGGTAATGTAAATAACGTTATCTTGAAATCCAAGCCTGAAGGCTATTCTTGACTTTACCTTCTCCTCAAACAGTCTCTCAAACTAATGTTGTATCAAATCACACAATAAAAGACCCATCCCACCTCTCCTCCTCCTTCCACAACCTGTGGGACTACAGTCACCATCAAGCTGAGCAGTCCACCCTCTTCCTTCTCCAGTAGCAGCCAGATTGCTGCCTATAACCAGCAGAATAATGCAGGAGAAGTATCAACCTTCACTAGGACCAGCGCAGTCACCAACTCAGCCTGACTAAAATCCAGCATCACACTGTGCTTTCCCAGTGGCCATGAGCCATGACTGGATGCTGGAGCCCTGTGGTGCTGACCAGAAATGCAGCCAAGTACAAGGTACAGCATAATAGACAGCCCAGCTCCCTGTGAGCAAAAGCACTACTACCCCTGCCTGGGCAGGGGACCACAATCTCAACACTTGGTTGGTCCACTGCAGGAATTTCTTTTGCACATTTAAATATACAGAGGCACCTTGATTATCTGAATTTTGGATTATCTGAAAAAGATTCAAGGTCCCACTAAAACCTCGATTTACCTGTACTGAAGAACATTTTTAGGTCAGGGTTGGTATACAAGATTGCAAAAGTAAGTGTTTTACAGTATTTCTATCACTTTACCACGCCGTTCATGAAAACAAATGGCCGAGAATGTAAACGCATGCGCGAGGCAGTGCTTCTGTCTTTCTATTGTGAGACTGAGCTCCTGGAAACTGACAAATGCTCTTGCAATTGTAGAAGCTGTTCAGGACCTTGTGTAATGCTGGGATTTGATATACAATATTTATGTGATGATAAGTCCTTCTCATTTTAACCTGGAATTTGCAGACTGCAAGGATTAGTTTGTTTAAATGGCAGACTCATTAAAATTATTGATTTAAACAAATTCTCTGACACAGCACAGTGTTAGATTTGTATGGCTTCCCTTGTTTAAGGTAAAAATTGATTATCTGAATAATTGATTATCCGAACGAAATAGTGCCCTTGTTCGGATAATCGAGGTTTCTCTGTATTTCTCTTTAACAGTTTTTCATTTATCGTTGTAGGAACCTAGGTCTGTAAAACACTCTTTTCTAATTTAGAGGTTACAAGTAGAATCTTTTGTTTCTCTGCTAAGAGAGTTCCCATGGGAACCAATTCCAGTCTAAACATTGATTTCCATAGGATTCAATGCTTCACTTCAAGCTTTTTCACTTAAGATTTTGGCTTTCAGGAACCCTGGCTTTAAATGAGGACACCCTACATTTTAATATTATCAGGAACCTAATAAAATATTAGACTTTTGATTTATAGGGCGATGAATAATTAAACATATAATAAAAATTTTAAAAATCAAAGGAAGAACAAAACAGTTTCAAGGGCAAGACATATTTAAATAAAACACTACTTCTGTGATCTACTTCAATAGAAACTTCTTCTAAGTAACTTTAAGTAAAAATACTTCAAACTATTTCTGTCATCGCAGCCTTGACCCAACCATTAATGAGAAAATAAAATTGCAGGAGGTGTGGTCAGTGTGACTGCCCTCACTACTAAAGTGCCATTTGTCACAGCGTGGCATCAAGGGGCTCTAACAGGTGAAGTCAATGTATGAAATGAAAGTCCACCTTGCGCATTGTTACATTTATCTTTCTGTATGCGTACCCAATCCTCCAAAAGCTGCAATGGGTCAAGATAGAAGGTGGCTCACCCTCATGTTTTTTAGAGATAGCCAATTAATATTGACTGTGATAGCATGATGCCTGCTTCCCATAAATTAATAAAATAAATGACAAAATCCTCAGCTATTATTTTTCTCATGCAGTTCATCTTGTATTAATTTTCAGCTTCTCACCAATGGATATGACTTCTTTACAAACTCATCAATTAGTGCCTCAATCAATAACTTCAGCATCCACACAACAAAGGTAATATATTTGCCTTCAAAAAAAAACACCCACCCTCTCACTTTAAAGCTTGTGGATAAGTAAATATGCAGGCAATTTGCTGCTTCACACTATCATGTACAGACACATCCTTTCTCTCCCCTTCAACAATTACCATTTGACAATTATATAACTGCAACCCAGTCATAACATGCAAAATTCATTACGACTATTTTATCCAAGTGTGAAATACAGCACTAAAATTAAACAGGCTAACGATTGATAAGTATTTCAGGCATATAATAATGCAAGGAAAATGTCTGGAATCAACCAGTTCAGGTTTAAACTACCCATCTGGATGGAGGTACTGAATGAAGGATAAATGTTGGACATTGGTTGGCTGCCACAATAATTTTCGAGGCACATCTAGCTGGAAACTGAACGTGTTTGTTATATTAATGTCTGACTGGATAAATACTGTATAGTCACTGCCACACTCTCTGTTTCTGCTATTGATGGAAGCAGAAGTAAATACATGACTGTGAAACTGCCAATACAAAAATAGGAAGTTGGTGCAACAAGCCTGCCCTACATCATGGTTTCTGGAGTACCGTGACTTAATATCTCATTCCTCCATCCCAGGACACTCTTCCACCCACTCCATAGAAATTACAAATCAGCAAAATTATTTTGTAATTCAATATGCATGAATATTTACCTGAGTGCTTTCAGAGATGTTTATAAAATTGCAGTACTGTCCACTCAGAGTTCCATGTGTGGCAGAAACAAGTTCCAGAAACAAGTTGCATTGTACATGCAATGGTATATTCACATGGCTTAAAATAAAATATCCTTTAGAGGAGTGCTTTCAAAGAGGCATCTTTTAAGATCAGGCTAATTTAACTGAAAGTTTGGGGTTGTAAGCTTCAGGGCAGCCACATTGCCATGAAGCTCTGACCACGTGAACAACTATAAGTCAATTGCAATTGTTTTCCCCAAACTGTGGATGTGCTTAAATAATCACTTCAATACTTGGCTTCTACAATGGCAAAAATGGTAGACCTTACACACGTCTAGTAAAAACCATCAAAACTTCTCATCACTCTCTCTATTCCACACTCTTTGTTCTGACAGGTTCGTCATCACCCGTTCTTATAGATTTCACACATACCACCAGCTATGCCAGCCAATGTTCTAATTACAGTCAATATTCTCATAGAGCCACAACAGTTTTGCAACCAGGAAATAGGTCTCCCTAGGAAAAAGTTTGGGAACCCCTGTTTAAGGAATTCTGGAATTCTTTACTGCAGAACACTGTCTAGGCTGGGTTGTTAAGTATATTGAAAGTTGAGGTGGACAGATTTTTAATCAGTAAGATATTCAAGGTTTATGGGGGAAAGGCAGGAAAGTGCAGTTGAAGATTATCAGACCAACCCAATGCTATTGCATTTTAAAGAAGGAAAGAGAGAGGTGAAAAGGTTTAGGGAGAGATCTGACAGTTGAAAACATGGCAGTCAATGGAAAGATTAAGAAATTAGAGTTACGCAAGGAGCCAGAAATGGAGAACTGTCATGTTTTAGGAGAGTTGTAAAGCTGGAGGGCCTTGCAAATCTAGGGAGAGATGAGGTCAAGGGGATAACCAGCTACTCAACTGGGCCTCAACATGCTCACAGTTTGCTAATTTAAAGCTATTTCATAATTTGGATTTTTGCTAACTATCAGATAAGTAGCAGTCTAATAGATTTGGCAAGTGCCAGCATGTCCTCTTGGGTAACTGCAGACATATTGCTGGGAGGAAGCTTTAATGCTTTCAACACCAATTCCTGAACAATTTGATAATTCAAGCTATCCAAGTGAGAAACATCCCCAGCTTTTGAACCTTTCAAGATGTTATTAAATTTATGATCACCTCAAGGCTTTGCAAAGTATTGCCTCCTTTGTTACTTTTGTATTTAAGGAGGTACAAATTAAAAACTCTGCAATACAAGAGAGAGGTATGGCCTAGTGGTATTACCACTCAACAGTTAATCCAGATATCCCACTAAGGTTCTGGGGACTGGGTTCGAATCCTGGTGGAATTTGAATTCAACAAAAAACTGGAATTGAAAGCCTAATGATAACCATGAATCCATTGTCAATTATTGAAAAAACCCATCTGGTTTACTAATGTTCTGGAGGGAAGGAAACTGCCATCCTTACCTGGTCTGGCTTACATGTGACTCCAGAACCACAGCAATGTGGCTGACTCTTAACTGACCTCATCGCATGAATGAACTTAAAAAAAAAGATATCTATGACAGTTTTACACATAAATCTGACACACAATTTAAAGCTTCAACCCATCAATTCTAAAAAGATGGTTTATTCTTCTTCTGTTCAATGACAAGGTGGTCTTATATAATTTCAGTGCGCCATTACTGCAACATACTCTTCAGCCGCAGGGCAACACATTCAGACAGATGTGTGTATGAAGTTAGAGTAAGGAGTGAAAGATTGCTCATAGAATTCATGTCAAATGCTTGAGCAAATGTGGTAGCAGCCTAAAAACATAACTAATGTCATCACAATACAGATGATATGCTTTCAACTTAAATGAATAATGATTAGTTATAAGGACTTGCCATGTTGATTGGTGGAACCACGGTTGCTAAGCAATACTTACTGTTTATTGCAGCATGTCCTGAACCCCTTGGGTAAAAGGAATACAATTGCTGCAGCTGAAATATCCAGCATTTGCTATTGCTGTCAGAACAAGGATGAGTTTTATAAATCCTTCATCAGACTCCTAACTTGTAGACTGGGTAATAAGTATTTCTTATTCAATGTTGGCTAAGTCTATATATCCCTCAAGGTGCTAGATATAGGGTTAATTTATTTTGTTCTACTGATCCCCAAATTTGCCTCAGTTAACATTTTGAAGACAGCATAATTTAATAATCTGTCACAGTTCTGTGCATATGCTTATTTATGCAATGCACTGACACTAAATATATGTTTTAATTGGCAGGTCAGGAAAGAGCTGAAGCAGGAGTGTCTCTGTCACTGGTGGTTAGCAATTGCATGCTGGCACTGATAACATTTATTTATATTCATGCTAATATTTAGGGAGCTGAAAGTCAAGAGAGCCAGAAATCTAAGGCAGCTCTGTGACAAGTTATTAAAATATAAGACCAACAGGACTTTATCAACTCATCAGTTCAGCTTTAATCCCTGCTGTGAGGTGTCGTGTGATGATGGACACAATCGTCTGGGGATGTTGAAAGGCTCTTCACCCAAAGTCGTGGTGAATATTAAAGTACCTTCCGTGTTAAAGCAGTGTAACTAAAATGTAATTATATTAAAAGAGAGCATTATTTAGTGCTGGCTTTATAACAAATTTGTGGCATAATTGGAACCATAATCTGGTATTTTTCTCTTCAGTTTGAAGGGATAGGATTGCAGAAAAACAATGATAATTATACATGAGCTCTCTGATGACCTAGTAGTTAAAAGCATGACGAAGACAGACTTGCATTTATAAAGCCCCTTTCACAATCTAGGATGTCCCAAAACACTTTAACGATAACAAATTGCATTCATTTTAAAGGCCATTTCTGTTGAAAATATTTGTTTGCAATGGTGTGA
This sequence comes from Hemiscyllium ocellatum, assembly GCF_020745735.1. Lineage (NCBI taxonomy): Eukaryota > Metazoa > Chordata > Chondrichthyes > Orectolobiformes > Hemiscylliidae > Hemiscyllium > Hemiscyllium ocellatum. The sequence goes on along the minus strand of NC_083420.1, from coordinate 40,229,247 downwards.
GAAAATGAATGACTAGGAGAAAGAGAGAGACAAGAGAAAAAGACTTACATTCATACAGCATTTCTTGAATCCTCAGCATGACCCAAAACATCTTACAACCAATTAACTACTTTTGAACTGAAATCACAGTTACAATATTGTAAACATTACAGCCAATGTGTGCACAGCAAGGTCTTAAAAGGAGCAGTTTGATCACTTGTCAGATAACCTGTTTTTCTTTTAGCTGAGAGATGAATATTGGCCACAGAGCAGGAGGATGCAAAGCTGACTTTCTTGTGAAGGTTGGGTTATCTAATTTCAGCTAAGGAAGCTCTAGAGATACTCCAGGCATTCCTGAAGCCTAATGTTGTTGGTCCCGATTACTAACCATGGTTAAACAACCTATACTCACTGCCTAGTTTCATTATCAGCTATGGATCCATATCCCATATCCATAGATATGTTTCCTGTGCTAATGGACAGCACCTCAAGGAAGAGAGAGCATCTTCCATGGAGAAGGGAGGGTAAGGACAGAAAGGCAGCAGAGAAAAACAAATAAGTGCAATAAAATGTAAGAGGTCTCAAAAGTACTTCCACAACTATGGGAGAAAGCTTTTCATTCAATGCCTTCATTCCCATTTGCCTCACACAACAGGTTTTATTGCATATGTAAGTAGAGATTTGAACACATGGACATCTCAAACATCGTGAAGCAGAGAGTATTTATTCCACTGGCATCAGGTCCTGACAAATACAAAGGGAAGATAAGGAAGACCTAGAATTTAATTTGTGAATTAAGCCTGTGATTTATACATGTCATTCTGCGTTTTGTTAACACAAATTCACTATAACACAATTGGCGAACTGGGGACACTGTTTCTAAAGCACAAAGTTTTAAAGCTTGTATTGATTATAATGCGATTCAGCCCCATTTGTTTAAATTGTACTTCTACTCCGCGATTTTCTTACAATGCGATTGCATGAGAACGGAACTACTGGATTATAGTGGAACTGACTGTATCTGGTTGAGTAAATCCTTTGTCTGTCCGATCCTTCACTCCATGAGGCCACCTTCCTCCAAGGCATGCCTTCCTCCAGAAAGGATTTGTTCAACTCCCCAGCTGCCCTTGCTTTGGTGCACTCCCTTACCATTGGCATTTGCTGCTAGAGGTCCCAAGTAAGTGCAATGAAATGCTAAGAGGTCCAACAAAATACTTCCATGACTATGGAACAAATGCTTCTTCACTCAATGCTGTAAGATTATTGTTTTCCTTTTGCCTCACATGACAGGTTTTTATTGCTTAACTGAAGGATGTCACAACACAGGACAATCCCAGGAATTCTTTCCTCAGGTTGTCCAATAAAATGATTGTTTCATTGACTGTAAAATCAACTGTACTCTGTGCTATTTGCCATCAAGGGTCAAGGATAGAAAAGAAGACTGAAGAATAAACTTTTAAATCAATGTTTCAAAGACATGTGCTTTTAGACTCTGCAGCATAATTTTTTCTCGATTTTGTACTTGCTTGAAAACTGTCACATTTATGAGGTCATCGATCTAAATCTTTAACTCATTTTTTTTCCTCTCTGCATACATACAGCCTGACCTGAGTATTTCTAGCGTTTTCAATTTTTAATTCTGTTACATCTTGTATATTTCCCACTCCCTTCAAAACTAGGTAATATTTTAGAGATAATGTAATTGGAAAATAATATAAGTATATTAATCCCAAGCATCCTCTTGGATGCAAAAATTTTAGTCTCTTTTGCAATTCATTTGTTGGGCATTATCATAATCTATGACTAATTGTTGGCACCTGGGAGAAAAGCCACCAGCTAAAGACTTAGCAATTGGACACAAATCATGGTGGACAAAACAAAACAGTTCCAAAAAGTTTTCAGGCTGGAAACATAAATGAGAGATCACATAATATCCAAGCAATCAAACCTTCCAGTATACATCAAACCAACCATTCATACGGCAACATGGTGGCTCAGTGGTTAGCACTGCTGCCTCACAGTGCCAAGGAACCAGGTTTCATTCCACTCTTGGGCGACCGTCCGCGTGGTTTTCCTCCAGGTGCTCCAGTTTCTTCCCATAGTCCAAAGATGTACTGGTTGGGTGGGCTGGCCATGCTAGATTGCCTATAGTATCACAGGGGTGTGCAGGCTAAGTGGATTAGCTATGGGAAATGCAAGGTTACAGGGATAGGGTCAGGGGTGGAATGCTGTTCAGGGGGTTGGTGTAGACTCAATAGGTTGAATGGCCTGCTTCAACATTGTAGGGATTCTATGATCCAATCGATTAAACACTGACTGATTAGCAGTGAACTGTTCAGACACACCCATTCACCTACTGAGTACTGAACACAACTTCCCCCATACTGCTTGCCAACCCCAGTTACCCTACAGCACTAGAGAGAACTTCAAATTTATAAATAATGGTTGGAATTTTTGACAAGCTTGTGTATATGGGAACAAATAATATAATCAAGTTAAAAATTAAAATACTTCAGTTAATTCTGATATTTAGCAGCTTTTATAATGAAACACTCCATTCCTTACCAAAGTAGTAGTGCTATCTGATCAAAACTAACTGTTAAGCCAATAATGCAAACAGGATATACAAGTTAGAAGGGTATATCTGTCTTTATTTACCACTTCGTGGCACTTGGGGGCATTCCTGTGAAGGTAATTTTTGTCTGCTATATGTGAAGCTCTATATACCTGATAAAAATGCATGATGGTTGGTACCTAAACCTGATGAAAAACCCCAATAAAGATGATAAAATAACAATGTGACAGTTTTTATATTTTTCCTACCTTTAATTGAGGGCTAAGACAACACTTCAAGGCCGTTTACTATTCATCAGTTTGAAACTGACAGCTGTGATGTTAATGCAAATAGGTACTGGTTTTATTTTCTGGCAGATTATTGTTTCAATGCAGAAGCTTTAAGTAATGGTGGTTGTGTTATAGGATAGTCAATGCAGGTTTACTTTACAAATCCACATCTGGTGGGAAGCTCTTAATTTCAATTGCGCTGTATCACAATGGTTTGGGGGCGGGGAGGGGAGGAGAGCTGGAATGTGGAAATGAAGATATGGATGAGATGGACAGGGAGGGAAAACAGAAACTGAAGAGAAAACATTATTGGGTTCAACATGGTGAAACAACAGCACTTGTATAGAACCAAAGGATGGATGCTCTTTACTGTCCATGCTTTCAGACAAACTGCAAGGGACAATCAACACAGAATTTAAAGTCAAAACAAATGTTGAAATTTGTGTAAACTATCTTTAATATTTTTCTTCGATATATTTCAGCATTTCTCATTTCTCTGCCTTATTGATCCAAACCAACTAAGTGTATATAGAAAGACACTTTAAAATTTGGTGTACTACTTTGCAGATCTCAGAAAGGCACTATGACTTTAAGACAGCTAGATGACATCAAGACAGTCTAGCATAAGAGGTCTTCATAGAATCAACAAGCTATGTCCAATGATGCCCATCTGCAACAACTCGGGCTACCTGCAGATGGTCATCATCTGCAGGTAGCCCAAAAACATTCAGCAGGTCCCTGAGCAAGCAGGTTATTTCTGGTCATTTAGAGACAAACCAGGACTCTCTATGAATGTCAGTTTCAAAGGTACAAGTTCTGCAAAAAGATATGTTTGACCATATATTCAAAGGCCACATGCTCCGAAAAAAGGAAATAGGAGATTGGCACATGAATTGATCAACTGGACCAGCATCAATAAGGGCCCGAACAACTGATCATGACATGTGAAACATGTTGAAGTTGATGGAGTTAACAAGTGAGAGATTAAGAGATTCTGTCATTCCACACAAACTTGCTTCTGAACTATGGCGTACGTTGGACATGGGAAATACCAGTTGCCAAGGATACAAATATATCCTAGGGACTGACTAGTTCAGTGGAAATAACTCCAGAGAAGCTAGTATCTCATCACCAAGTGACCCTTTATTTGCCTGTGGAAAGTCCTTGACACTGATCCAGCTCTCTCAGAGCCAGCTATCAGAGAGTGAGCTTGTTAGACATTCCTCTTCTTATTTGTCAGCCAGGGCTCCCAGATTGGCCCAGATTAACAGCCCAAATCAGAAAACTCATTGTTCTCCGAGGTCCACTTTGTTGACCTGGTACATTCCTCCACCTCCGGGTCTGAGGACAGAGCCTGGTTCTTTTTTTCTTCACACCTCCTGGGGCATTTTCGCACCGGGTCAGGTTTCTCCAATGCTGCCTCTGATACAGGCAGCCTGTAACACACAGGAGCTCACCTGTCCTGCCCAGAATGTCTTGGAGAAAATTCATTCTTTTTTTCAGGCGGTGAAGGCTTCGAGACAGCGACATCTGCTGTAGATTCCAAGGTCTCTTCAACAGTTGTTGGAGAGGTAGAACTCACGGGTTCCGCCAACCTTTCTGACTGCTCCAAGGAGTCGAGCATGATTTGCTTCTGCCCCGTTTGTGGGTTTGCCGCTTTCATATGATCCACGTGCTTGTTCAGGACAGTTATTTCTCGCTGAACTTTAAACATAATAATTGCTGGCCCAGCCAATGGAGCTCACATCATGCCTCTCACCCATGTGGGGCGACTCCCATCGTTCCTACACTAAAGTTTATTCCCTGAAGTAAAAAGTCTTGTGTCCACTATTGGCATTCCTGATGCTGTTTCACTCCCCACTGCTCAGGTCTGGGTAGATCAGATTTAACCTGTGTGGAGCATTCTCCCCATTAGCAACTCTGCTGGAGCTATCCCTGCAGTTGCATGTTAAGGGTGGTCCTATAATAAAATGCGAACCCTGGGACAGTTTGGCATCCAAGGAAGCTGTAGGCTGTTTCTTTAAGCCTGCCTTTCTGGTCTTTCTGCCAGACCATTTATAGGTGGTATGGAACTGTCCTTATATGTCAGATGTCATTGGACTTTAGGAAATAGTCAAATTCCCTGCTGGTAAATGATGGCCTGTTATCTGTGACCAAAACTTCCAGGAGGCTGTGTATTACAAAATATGCATGCAGCTTTTCTACTGTCATCCCAGTGTTTGACAATGAGCTGTACACACGCCCAGCCACTTTGTCTGAGCGTCACAATGCCTAAGAGCACTGAGCCCATGGAAGGGCCTGCATAGTGGACATGTAACTGAGTCCAGGATTTGTCCAGCCATTCCCACATATATAGATGATTTTTGTCCTTGTTGGCACTCTGGGCACTGCCCCACCAATGCAGCTATGTCTGCATCTAATCCTGGCCACCAGAAATAACTTCTTGCCAATATCTTTGTTTTGGAAACCCTTGGATTACCCCTGGTGGGGTCCAGCCAGCATCTCGCGGTGACCTTTGCTTGGTACAATCATTCTTGCTCCCAATAATAATGTGCCCTCCTCTACTGTGATCTGGTCTCTCCGGCTCAAAACGGTTTCTGTTCAGGTTGTGATAGCTGTTTGGTTTCCTCAACACCACCAGCAGTTTCAGTTTTGTCAGGACCAAATCTTTCTGCGACCAAAGTCATTTTGGGGTCCATGGAACACACATGTTGCCCTCCTAAGGTGTATGCCTGCCTGGGAGAAATATCTGAGGACTATGTCGGTTCTCTAAGTCCTCTTTATTAGTTTTTCCTACTATTAGCATGTCACCTAGATAAATGACCATCTGGAGTAGACCTTGTAAAATGGGCTCCATTGTCCACTGAAAAATTGCACAGGCTGACAAAATCTCTAATGGCAGTCTTGCATATTGGTGCAAACCTTTATTAATTGTAGCATACTTCTGGAAATCTTCATCTAACAGCAATTGCAAGAACACATGGCTCACGTCCAGCTTTGTGAAACCAGCCCTCCTGTATAAATCCTTTATGCAAGGGATTGGGTATTTATCCAGCTGAGAAAAGCTATTTACCTTAAGTGGAGGAGGAGCTTGGTATGCTTTCTTTTATGGGTCAGAGCATTGGTTTAGGAGTTGGGAGGTCATGTTGTGGCTGTACAGGACATTGGTTATGCCACTTTTGAAATATTGCGTGCAATTCTGGTCTCCTTCCTATCAGAAGGATGTTGTGAAACTTGAATGCATCCAGAAAACGTTTACAAGGACATTCCCAGGGTTGGAGGATTTGAGTTATAGGGAGAAGCTGAACAGGCTGGGGCTGTTTTCCCACGGAGCGTCAGAGGCTGAGGAGTGACCTTACAGAGGTTTATAAAATCAAGGATAGAATAAATAGACAAGGTCGTTTCCCTGGGTTTGGGGAGTCCAGAACTAGAAGGCATAGGTTTAGGTGAGAGGGGAAAGATATAAAAGGGACCAAAGGGGCAACATTTTCATGTAGAGGGTGGTATGGGTATGGAATGAGCTGTCAGATGAAGTGGTGGAGGCTGGTACAATTACAGCATTTGAAAGGCATCTGAATGGGTATATGAATAGGAAGGGTTTAGAGGGATTTGGGCCATGTGCTGGTTAATAGGACTAGATTAGTTTAGGATGTCTGGTCAGCATGGACAAGTTGGACCGAAGCACCTGTTTCCATAAACTAGACTGGTATGATATTCCTTCACTTTCCAGTCTTCTCATTTCTGCCTCTACATTTGCCCATAAGGCAAATAGCACTGGATGCGTCTTGCAGAATTGCTTCCTGGTTAACATGCAAGGTGGTCTTGGCTCCTTTGATTGTCCCTAGACCTTCCTGAAAAATGTAGGACTTCATTCAGGCAGCCATTTTCTACTCGAAAACTGTTGCGCCATTCTAGGTGATTATTTCTCAACCAATTTTTCCCCATCAAGCTTGGGCCTGAACCTTCGACTATAATCAGCGGTAACTGAACCAGTTGTTTTACTGAAGTTTTCCCTTAAACTGTAAATGCTCCCTGGTATAGGTTCTCAGTTCAGCAGAGGACTTGCACAAACTTAAGGGTTGGAATCTAGAGTGATATTTGTTAAAGACCGGTTCTGTGATCACTGAAATGGTCGCACTGGTATCAACCTCTATTAGGACTGGGTGACCATTCAACCAGACATTTATTTTGACTGGTTCTGATTTTGATGTTGCTAAACAAATGTTCTAAACCAATGTGGTGTGCATGCTCCTGAATACCGGCTTATGAGTTCTCTTCCTCAATTTAGGTTTAATGGGCTCTTTTGTAATCTCGAATATATATTGGGGAACTAGTCAAAATTAGGAGGCATATTTTAAGGTGAGTGGAGAAAGATTTAAAAGAGACCTGAGGAACAACGTTTTCAAATACTGGGTGGTTCATATGTGGAATGAACTACCAGAGGAAATGGTAGATACAGTAACAGTTACAACATTGAAAAGACATTTGGACAGGTATATGAATAGGATAGGTTTAAAGGGATCTGAGCCAAACACAGGCACACGGGAATAGTTTAGTTTGGGAAACTTGGTCAGTGTGGACGAGCTGGACTTTAGGGTTTATTTCTATACTGTCTGACTCTGTGACTCAGAACAGTGCCAGAGTGAAGCTACAGCTGAGACAAGATCTGGTCATATTGCCAAAGCATTACCTATTGTGTAAAGGTATTACACAATAGGACTATAGGAACAGGAGTAGGTCATTCAGCCTGTCAAGTATGTTCCACCATTCAATAAGATCATGACTGATATGTGGCCTAATTCCACATGCTTTGATCCATATCACTTCATAACTTGACAAAAATCTATCATAGAGTTACAATTAACAATTGGTCAGGCATCCACTGCCATTTGTGGAAGAGGGCCCATGCTTACATATATTAGTATAAGACCAGGTTTCTTATTCTTCAAAGGGAAAGAAAGGGATGTTGCATTATTGGTTGGCATGGACAAGTTGGACCGAAGGGTCTGTTTCCATGCTGTACATCTCTATGACTCTGTCTCAGAAAGGCATTATACCATTAAGACAACTGGATGACATCACTATGTGATGGTGAAGCAAGAGGTCTTCATTTTACACTCTGTACAGTCAACAATCAGCCAGTCTGTTAATTAAGAGGGTGGTGGTGGAAAAGCAGACCAGGTCAGGCAGTATCCGAGGAACAGAAAAATCGACTCTCCACTCTTAGTGTGAAAAACTTGCCTTACACATCTCTTTTAAACTCCTCCCTTCCTCATCTTGAACCTGTGTCCACTTGTAATTGACCCCTCCACCCTGGGAAAAAGCCTCATACTTTCCATTCCATCCTTGCCAGTCATAATCTTATAAACGTCTGACAGATCCCTTTTAGCCCTTCTAATTCCTTGTTAAAGTTCTTTTCTGCTTCCCTTGTATACTTCAAGGGCTCCATCAGTTCCCATCCTCCGGCACCTTACGTATGCTTCCTTTTTCACCAAGGTCATAACATCCCTGGTCATCCAAGGTTCACATCACTTGCTATACCTAACCTTCATTCTTGTGGGAACATACCGCTCCCTAACTCTTATCAACTGCTGTTTGAAATACTCCCACATGTCCGATGTGAGTTTACCCTCAAACAACCGTCTCCAATCAACATTCTCTAGTTACTGCCTGATTTTGTTGTAGTTCGCCTTGCCCCAGCTTGACACTTTCGCCCAAGCAGACTGCTATTATCCTTATCCATGAGGATCTTAAAACTCATGGTATTATGGTCACTATTCTCAAAATGCTTCTCCATTGAAAATTTACTCAGCTGGCTGGGCTCATTTCCCAAAACCAGGGTCAGTGTGGACTGATGGACCTGAAAGGGATTCTATTTTAAAAAAGAGGTCCAGTATATCCCCTTCCCTGGTTGGATTGTTTACATACAGTGACAAGAGTCCCTCCTGAATGGTCCTTTCAAATTCTGTCCCATCCAAGCCCCTAGCACAATGTGAGTCCCAGTCAAGATAGGGGAAGCTAAGATCACCAACCACAACAACCCTGTTGTTTTTATGTTTCCAAAATCTATCTCAATATTTTCTCCTCTATCTCCTGCTGGCTGTTGGAAGGCCTAAATTGCTCCACATTTCTCTTCTCTTTTGAAGAGCTCCTCTTGGATAAAGTTCTGTCCTCATTTTATATGGTTTGTCTCAAGTTTTGTTTGCTTACGCTCCTGGGCATTGCCTTGGGATGTTTCACTGAGTTAAAGATGCAACTTAAAGGCATTGTTGGATTTGTCTTTGAGGCTCTGTGTCACACTTATCTGCCATGTGCACACTCAGATTCTCCTGGCAGCTCCCAGCCAATCACTTGCATTGATTGGTATTGATGGATGCAGATAAGGAACATCGGAAAACAGATGAGGAAGTCAGGTATAATATGCTGCGGATCCAGAAAACTTGCAACCAATATTAGACAAATGGAAATACCTCGGTGTTTTGAAAGGTGAATTCAGCAAGGAAACTGTAAGTGTGCCTTTACTGCTTGCTGACACCAAAATATCTTTTATGCCATAAACCTAAACCTATGTCATACAAGTTTCTTTCTCAACTAGGCCTTCATAAAAAAAGCTCAGACAATGGCTGTTGCTGAAACTCATTTCTATTCCACTGCATTGGCAACAGCTCTAAAAGCAGTTCTTGTCCACATACACGATATGAGAAAGACAGTATTATTATAATGCAGCAGAATTTAATTTACACCCAATAACCTTTCATAATCCATCACACATGCCTGAATGTATCTTGTCGTCAAAGATTAACATCGAGGAATTTAATTACAATTTCAGGAATCTTTTATGTACTCAAGGAGCTTAACAAGGTATCAGACTGGCTGTCCCGGATAATGGAACATTACTCTGTATTACAGCTGACAACAATAAGTACTCTCAAGTTAGATAAAATGTGTGGCCCCCAGTATGTTGTCTCAAGAACTTGAAGTGCCTCAACATTAGTCTTGGAGAATACCTAGATTCAAACTACGCAGTTATTCCATTTCCTACTAGTTCTGTAAAATATAGGGTGATGCAAAAATCTTTTCATAATTACTTATTTAGATTAGATTAGACTTACAGTGTGGAAACAGGCCCTTCGGCCCAACAAGTCCACACCGACCCGCCGAAGCGCAACCCACCCATACCCCTACATTCACCCCCTACCTAACACTACGGGCAATTTAGCTTGGCCAATTCACCTAACCCGCACATCTTTGTGACTGTGGGAGGAAACCGGAGCACCCGGAGGAAACCCACGCAGACACGGGGAGAACGTGCAAACTCCACACAGTCAGTCGCCTGAGTCGGGAATTGAACCCGGGTCTACAGGCGCTGTGAGGCAGCAGTGCTAACCACTGTGCCACCGTGCCGCCCACAGTCACCTTTTACACAGTCATCTATCCTCTCGTGGTCATTATTGTAGAATATTTGATTATAAACAAAATTAAACCCTATTATCTACAAAAGTTTGCCTCCAACTAGCATTTCACTGTGACTACACACAGTGTTACTGACTTCTGCAATGGTGCTTGATGGGAGTGGTTTATTTAGCTGGAAAAGATTCACTATTTCCAGATTACTAAGAATCTTCAAAAGTGGGACTTCTTAGTCTATCCTTTAAAGAAGGTCTGCGAAGCTAACCATGTCTAAACATAGAACTGGTTTTATATGGACAGGAAAGTAATGGCAGGAAAGATGTCCAGAAGTAATGGCAAAATACCTTTGCTTTAAAAATCCATTCACTTCAAATATGAATCATACCTTTTGCCTCAGAGTCAAACAGTTCTGGGCCTTACTCCAAAATATTCCAATGCAATATCTAATTTGACAGTTCAGCACATTGCCGAAGGAGTTTTGCTAGACAGAACTGTCATCTTTCAAACAAAATGGTAAACTAAGGCCCCACTTGCATTCTAAGGTGGATGCAAAAGACCTCATGGTACTATGTTGAAGAGCAGGAGGTTTATCACTATTGATCTGCACAATATATATCCTTATGCTCCAAAGTCAGATTATCTGGCCATTATAGTATTGCTGCTTCTGCATGTTTGCTTTCTGCAGCATAGTTGCTGTGTTCAACACAAAAGCAGAACACTGGAGAAACACATTAGATCTGGCAGCATCTGTGGAGAAGAATTGTTAATGTTTTGAGTTCAGTGAAGCTCTGTCAAAACTGAAAACTGGGGTAAGGTGGAATATATGTTGATACACGGTGGGATTGAGGAGAATAAGGTACATGGACACAGTGCTGAGAGGAAAAGAGAGAGCGGGAGACAGACAGAGAGGGAGATAAGCAAGGAAATTACTGATGGTAAGCTGAGAGAGAGAGAGAGAGAGAGAGAGATGAGAGACGGCGTGCTAATGGGAAATGTAAATTTTTAATAATGATTTGGCAGTCTGGGTACAATCGTGCAGATCTCACTCTTTACTACAATCTATACATGACAGGGAACAACAAGGAAGAGGGTGTTCATGTTCTGAAATTGTTAAATTCAAATGCTGAGTCCTTACTACTTAGGCAGATATTGGGTTGTTGTTCGAGTAAAAAGTGAGGTCTGCAGATGCTGGAGATCAGAGCTGAAAATGTGTTGCTGGTTAAAGCACAGCAGGTTAGGCAGCATCCAAGGAACAGGAAATTCGACGTTTCGGGCCAGAGCCCTTCATCAGGAATGAGGAGAGTGTGCCGGACAGGCTAAGATAAAAGGTAGGGAGGAGGGACTTGAGGGAGGGGCGATGGAGATGTGATAGGTGGAAGGAGGTCAAGGTGAGGGTGATAGGCCGGAGTGGGGTGGGGGCGGAGAGGTCAGGAAGAAGATTGCAGGTTAGGAGGGCGGTGCTGAGTTGAGGGAACCGACTGAGACAAGGTGGGGGGGAGGAGAAATGAGGAAACTGGAGAAATCTGAGTTCATTCCTTGTGGTTGGAGGGTTCCCAGGTGGAAAATGAACTCAGATTTCTCCAGTTTCCTCATTTTCCCTCCCCCCACCTTGTCTCAGTCGGTTCCCTCAACTCAGCACCGCCCTCCTAACCTGCAATCTTCTTCCTGACCTCTCCGCCCCCACCCCACTCCGGCCTATCACCCTCACCTTGACCTCCTTCCACCTATCACATCTCCATCGCCCCTCCCTCAAGTCCCTCCTCCCTACCTTTTATCTTAGCCTGTCCGGCACACTCTCCTCATTCCTGATGAAGGGCTCTGGCCCGAAACGTCGAATTTCCTGTTCCTTGGATGCTACCTAACCTGCTGTGCTTTAACCAGCAACACATTTTCAGCATTGGGTTGTTGTTCCCCCAGGTTGCATTCAGCTTCACTGGAGGACTGCAATAGGCTTGTGACTGAAATGTTGACACAGGAATACAACAGTGTGCCAAAATGGCAGACAATTGGAAGCTTGGGGTCATTTTTATGGACAGAATGTTTCCTACATACAACAGTGACTACCCTTCAAAACAGATTGACTATAAGGCATGTTTAGATTCCTGAATGGCATTTCAGAAGTGTAAGTCCAACAACACGCAACATCCAAAAGTCATATTATCCCAGAGCTCAGAAAGATAAAACTGCCAAGAGAAAACACAATTCTGCAAATCTGCAGCAATGGGAAATTATTCAATATATTTGTGTCAAGACATTTTTGTTTAAGCCACCATTATAACAAGCTCCATTTATCTGTAATCAATGAGCAATCCTCCAAAGAAATTTACACCATTAGCTCAAAGATAGAGCTAAACACTTAAACAAACTTGACCATAACCAAGGTCTCCTGTGACACTTTTAAACTCTTCATCTTTAATTTCCAGTAATTGTCAATACATTCTTAACCTAAATGCTATCCTTAGAAAAGATAGTGCTTAGCTCTCTCACCAGCTTTCACTTATCTAAAAAAAATTCAGATTGTTTCCAAGTTCAGGTGAAGCCTTGTCTGGCATACTTCAATAGGACATTCTATACTGACATCGAAATGAACATAATGTTACAGTAATAAACAAGTATAACACAAGGAAAGCCATTAGATCTGGATCACTGATAATTTTGTCTTTTTACAGCAAATTTGTTTTACTCAAGAATGACAAACAAAGCCCAATTTCTAAAAGTGCTTTGTAAAAAAAAATTATGACTGAAAAAACTTGATTGCATAACTTTGTAACTCATGATTATAAATGCATAAAGCCCATTATAGTACTGCAGCCAAAATGCAATACTTACACTCAGAGATAGTAGAGTTCTAGAGTGTTTACAGCTCAGTAAAAGGCCCTTCAGCCCATCAAGTCCATGCAATCATTCAGCATCTATTATCTTAATCTCATTTTTTAGTACTTGGCCTGTAGCCTTGTAATCGATGGCATTTTGTGATCATCTTAGTTTTGAGGGCTCTGCCTCTACTACCCTTTAAGACAGAAAGTTCTAGATAGCTACAAACCTCTGGGTGAAAATATTTTCCTCAGCCTTCTGCTCTTTACTTTAAAACTGTTTGGTTATTGACCTCTACCAAATGGAAAGGTTTCTCCCTCTCAACTTTAACTGTGCATCTCAGAACTTTGTACACTTCATTCAGGTCCCATCAGTCTTCTCTGCTCTGAAGAAAACAATCCCAGACCATCTAGTCTCTGTTCATAGCTGAATTATTCCAGCCCAGGCAATATCCTGCTGAATCTCCACTGCACCCTCTCCAGTGCAATCACATCCTTTCTATACTGCTGTGACCAGAACTGCACACAGAACTCTGGCTGTGGCCCAACCAACATTATACACAACTCCATCATAACTTCCTTATAGTAGAAGGAATGCGGAGTTGAAGTCCTAGATTTGCCATAATTATATCAAATGACAGATTGAGGACCAGAGGCAATATGGTCTATCCTTATTGCTATGCATTCCTGCTGATGCTGGGTTCCTTGACACTAAGTGCCAATTAACAAGGGACTCCCTCAGGGAGACCACAAGCAATACAGTAGCAGTTTCTGGGTGGTGCTCTTCCCTGCACCAGATTTGAAGAAGGGGAAGGAATTTAATCAGGACTGATGTTTATGGGAAAACCTAAAGGTAGCCTTCCTGCCCCACCACTAATTGAGACTCTAAGAAGGCAAGTAAGGCCTTTTCTCCTCACTGCTAATACTATCCTAGCAACAGGCATGACATGAAAACCTGTAGAGGTTTCCTCTGTTGGATTCCTTACTATACTGATCAAGGGACCCAGCACTGGGAAGAACAGAAGAAACAGCAGCAGCTGGGTGCATCATTTAACATAATCATGGTTGATCGAAGGCTTTAACCCAACCTTCCTGCCCACCTCCACCCCCACCCCAGTTCTCCCTTTACTGAAAAACCAAAAACGTTTCTATCCCAACCTTTAGTGTAATCAACAATACAGCATCCACAACTCTCAAGTAAAAAAATTCAAAGATTCACAGTCCTTTGAGTATTGTTACTTTTCCCCAGTTGAGTCCTAGGTGATTAACTCCTTATCCCAGATCTATACCTAAGTAGGTATAAGAAATCAAATAAAAGCAAGAGTCCATATTCTAGTTATGTTGGGGGGGAAGGGGCGGTGCTCAGGCCAAATCCTGCACTATCTGGCAATTCCTAGACACACCTAGTGGCTCCTGGATGACCATGCGTGCTCTTGGTGCATCGGGCTGGAGGATCTTAAGCTCTGAGCTTTAGAGCTTGAGTGGCAATTGGGCCAATACAGTGCATTCGTGACGCCAAGAGGGTCCTGGGTAACACACTTCAGGACAGAACCTCCGCTTATGGAAGCGTAGACAGAGAGGGGATGGGTGACCACCAGACAGCAGCAGGAGGAGACCAGGCAATGCTGAGGGAAACCCCTAAATTGGTGAAAATGGTAAAAAGCCTTTAGAAATGATGAGAGTGGTGATTGCTTCATAGAGAAAGGGCTTCCTGATGAAGACACTACGCTTGAACCGTGATTCTCCTGCTCCTTGGATGCTGCCTGACTGGCTGTGCTTTTTCATTACCACACTTTTTGACTCTGATCTCCAGCATCTGCAGGCCCCACTTTCTCCTTTAAAGAGGTAGGCCTGAGCAAAGGCCTGGCACTGTGGATGGGCCAGCTGTGCGGCTGGGGAGGAAGAACTGTGGAAGGGCAGAAGTGGTAGAGGATTTGTTAGGGAAGGGAGCAGATAAGAACTTCTACAGCTACCTCGAGGTTGGTATGTTGCTTGCCAGAACCCAGATCAGCGATGCAACGGAACTGCTGCAGGGATTCTGAAGGTGAGCCACCACAGGTCATGGTTCGTGTTGAGACCAATGACATATGACGAAAGCAAAAGGAGACTTTAAGGGGTTGGAAGGAAATTGAAAAGCTTGTAGTGGTTGAATGGGTTAGATCTGAACAGGATCAGGACCAAAATCCTCACAGAGATATTTGCTAATGCTGTTGGGGCAAATTTGAACTATATTGGCAGGGGAATGGGATGCTGACAAGTGATTCAGGGGGGAGAGAAGCTGAGATGGAATTAGAAGTTAAAAAGTGAGCAAGTGAGTCTGGAAGGCAGAGGTAGCATAGATGAGATAAAAAAAGTGTGAGTAGCAAGGTTAAATGGAATATATTTTAATGTAAGGATCCTGAGGAAAAAGATGGACGAGCTGCAGCATAGATAGGCACTGGGGAGTATGATATCTGAGCCATGACTGAGAATTGGCTGAAAGATTGGCAGCTTTATAGTACTGTTTATAGGGTATTCAGATAAAATAGCGAGGGGAATAGAAGTGGGGTCACAACATTAATCAAGGATTTATTTATAGCAGTGACGACAGATGACATCTTGGAAGGAGCATCAAATGAGACCATACGTGCAGACGTAAAAATCATAAAAGGGACAAACACATGGTTGGCTGCATACTATAGATCCCCAGTCGGGGGAAGATAGAGGATCAAATATGTAATCAAATTTCAGAGAAGTGCAAGAATAAGGCAGCAATAATAGTAAGAGATTTTAACTAACCAAA
This sequence comes from Hemiscyllium ocellatum, assembly GCF_020745735.1. Lineage (NCBI taxonomy): Eukaryota > Metazoa > Chordata > Chondrichthyes > Orectolobiformes > Hemiscylliidae > Hemiscyllium > Hemiscyllium ocellatum. The sequence goes on along the minus strand of NC_083420.1, from coordinate 40,213,419 downwards.
TATCAACAGTAAAGTATCTTGCAATTTTCTCGATAATAAAGACTCTACATAAGTACAGCTTGTTATTATTGCACCCTCTTTTATCACTAGATGCGCTGCTTTTATTTAAAATTCCAAATTTTTAAAAATTTTAATTTGTATTGTTTTTGAGCTGAGGTTGCCACAGCCTCCAAGGATATGGAGCAAGTTGTAGAAATTGGGATTAGCGTAGTCAGGTTCTTGTTGACATTCACTTAATACATCTATTTTCTGTGTGTGACTGAAGTGACACCCATCAGCGAATGTTGAATCTCCCAGTGACTGAGTGGCACACAGCTTAAAGGGAGTGTTGCTCCTGATTCCATGAAAGATTCATCATCAATGATTCTCAATTCCGAGTGGCTCAAAACACAATCGGCTTTCTTTGGAAGAGGATGCACAATTTCCAGCTATCAGCCGAGACTCCCATTGCCTCCAGCCCGCTCTATTAGTTCTTTGTCAATAATAATTGGTTTCCCGTCTTGCTCAGATCAGCACCTCAGTCTGAACCAGAATATTTGCAAACGTAGAACACTATTCGACCACGAGTTGAGTTTACAGATCACATTTTTACACGTTAGTAACATCACTCGTTTCTGGCTTAATTAATCTATCTGCTTTTGAAATCCTCATCCATGCCTTCTTCTCCTACAGACTTGATTATTCCATCACTCTCTCAAATGGCTTGCAGGAGGCTGTAATTTTAAGTTCATCCAAAATCTTGCTGACAATAGCCTACCCGCCCAGTTCCTACTTCATTACCACTGTTCATGCTGATCCACATTGGCTCCTAGTCAACCTTCAAATGTAAAATCTACAGTCCAATTCTAACCTTTTGTACATTCCCTTTCTTTGCCTCCCACTATTGGCAGCCATCTCAACCACACAGTTTTGATTTTATTTGCTAAAACCTCACTGCCATTCCATCTCTTTGCTTCTTCGTAAAATCCATCTTTCTAATCAAGTTTTTGGTCATACATCTTAATATCGTCTGTTTTGGCTTAAAATCCATGTTTTAGATTAGATTACTTACAGTGTGGAAACAGGCCCTTCGGCCCAACAAGTCCACACCGACCCGCCGAAGCGACAACCCACCCATACCCCTACATGTACCCCTTACCTAACACTACGGGCAATTTAGCATGGCCAATTCACCTGACCCGCACATCTTTGGACTGTGGGAGGAAACCGGAGCACCCAGAGGAAACCCACGCAGACACGAGGAGAACGTGCAAACTCCACACAGTCAGTCGCCTGAGGTGGGAATTGAACCCAGGTCCCTGGCGCTGTGAGGCAGCAGTGCTAACCACTGTGCCACCGTGCCGCCCATAAATCTGATCACACATCAGTGAAGTATCTTAGAATCTTTATTATCAAAAAAAATTGCAAATATAGCTTCTTATTATTGCACCCTCTTTTTCAACAGGTTATGGTTTTCTTCACCCATTTCAAATCTATCCCCTTTTTCTCTGAAGATACTGGCTTAGGCTAGGGAATAATTCTGGCAAATGTTTGATTCCTCATTTAATTGGTTGTTCTTTGTTCCAGTTCAAAATATGCTAGCTAGCAATTCAACTGTAGTGTGTACCGTAGTCAAGTTCAATCCTTTCTTTCACTAACATCCAAATTGCTACACTTTCTAATAAAGGTCACTGCATGACAATTATTATCATAGAATGATACAGCCATAGAGAGGCTATTTGGCCCATCATACATGTACCAGGAAATTGTTTCCTTTTTTTTCCACTGTTTGGAAATACAAAGTCCCACTATAGTTTTCCAAGGACAGCCCAATATTAGATCAGATTACTCAACAAAGAACTTTTGATTAGGTTTATATTTTGACCAAGCTTCTCTCTCTCTCTCCCTTCTCATAAAGGGTTCTTTTATCTCCATTAAACATTCCATGAGAAAACAAGAGAGAGAAGTAGAGTGAGTGACACAAATCTGGGACTCTTTTTGTAAAAGAGAAGGACACTACTGGAATTAATTGTTTATTTTATTCACTCATGGGACATGGACATTGCTGGCTGGCCAGCATTTGTTGCCTGTCCCTAGATGCTCTTGAGAAGGTAGTGGTGAGCTGTCTTCTACAACTGGTACAATCCACATGCTATAGTTGACCTACAATCCTGTTTTCAATTGCATGGTTCAAATTTCCGGAATTAAAAAGGTTAAACAATTTTAAATTAACTTGCAGGAAAAGACTCCTATGTTTGGTGAATTAGGAAGAAAACAAAACTAGCTACAGAAATGTTGACAGGTAAAGAAGCAATACTGTGAAAACCAGTCATTACCTCAAACCCCCCTCTTCATCCATCCCATTGTACAGATTTCAAAGGCCTTGTAACAGCACTAATTGCTGCTTTCTGGAATGTTGTATTCAGTTTCAGTTTGTTTATCTGAATAAATCTTTGACAACAAAAGCATTAAAATCTGAGTTCAGCTGCATCCATTTTAAAGTACTTCTCATTTAGGGATCAGTTCCACAGTTTTCCAGTTTTACTAATTGCACAGGCTTGTGAGACATTATGCCTAGACTGGTGTGACTGAGATAACCCCACCCTGTTAAACAGCTGGGCTGAGGCTGATCTGCAATCAAATGTAAAGATGGATAATGAAGAAAGCTTCTTCAGGAGAGGGTGACAAAGGTTTGAGGAGAAGGGCAAATCGAACAGAAATTATAGGATCGAGAACGCAAATCAAAAGAGCAGCCAGAAGGAGAGTGGAAAGTGCAGGAAAAATGGAGAAAGTGAGTGGGAAATGCATCAGCAGCAGTGGCAATGAGAGTGGGAACAGAAAAAAAAACAACCCTGGGAAATAAGTAGGCAAATCGTGGAAATATCATGGAAAAAAATTCTCAATAGACATCACAGAAAATAAAAATAATTAGATGGTCGCAGATGCAGCGCTGTTTATGTTACATAGTTGTACAAAAACAGCATTTCACTAAAGATACCAATGATCGGCCTGGGAAAAATTGGTTTCAGAGCGAGCTCAGTCTACTTCCCACGGTACTCATCCCGTGTGTTAAGTGCCCAAATAAAAATTCATGAGTAAAAGTAGATAATTTGTGCCAACCAGGTATTTGGTCAAAAAAATTATTACATTGCAAGAGTGTCTATAGTTTTACAGCACTTTGTTGGATGTAAAGAACTTCAGACAATCCTGAGGTTGTGAGTTGTGCTATATCAGTGCAAGACTTTGTTTTAGATATTATCTAATCAACCTGTTCAGAGGTATTATTAAACGCTTCTCGAGCAGGTGGGACTTGAATCTGATTCTCCTGGCTCAGAGATAGGGACACTACCATTGCTCCACAAGATCCTCACAAGACTCACTCAGACTTTTTTTTTGGAGAGGAGCACAATCTTATTTGCATCTGTGTCAAAAAGATCCAAGCTAATCAGTGAGATAGAAACCAACACATCTTTCTATGCAGATAGAGTTTATTAACTGCTTTATTACAGCCCCTTCCACTTCCCAATCCCATCTGGAATCCCTTTGTATCCACTAGTCGATCAATTAATCAGTTAACCCCAATCACCTGACTAAATATTTCCTATATTTATAGATTTCCTGTTTCTTTAAATCAAATTTTTGAGGACATATAAACAATTTTTGTAAAGAAACTGATGAACATTAAACATTATAAATGTTCAAATTCTATGCCCGACCATCAGATACAACCAAACAGTAAAATTATATTTCTCATATTACATGTATTATATTTAATCTTCCACATCATAAAGCAACCTAAACAAAGTTTTATTGCCGCACCCCTCCCTACCACTACCCAACCATGTTCTTATAACTCCTCATAATGCCATTCTTGATTCTTTGAGATTCTTTGGTAAACACATTCTTTTGTGAAGCAACTTGACATCTAGCGATTTGCATTAACCTATTTTATTTTGCAAAAGCCTTTTTCTAACATGGCCTTTATGCTAGAAAGGTCAATTCTTAACCTTGTCTGGTAACACTGTTTTGTCAAATGTATATTGCCCTAAAGAGAACATTTAACATTCGATGAGTAAATCTTTCTCAGATTACCTCTTGTTTGAGATAACCTTATACATGGATAAATAGACCATTGTATCTATAGCTTCTGCTAACTCCAACTTATCAGCAGTTAAGTTAGTTTTAACTGCTTTTTTTTATTTTCTTGGTTCCTCAGTCAGCAGGCAATGTTTCTTATTTTATCATCAAGATTATCATAAACTCTGCTGTATATGAATAGCCATCCAAAAGATTGGCATGTGAAGCATCATTAAAACAAATAACTTTATATCTACTAGGTCACCCATGGCTTAAAACCTCTGTGCATTTTCCTGAGTTCATTTTTTTTTGCATATTTTGCTGTGCTCAAGTCTTCCTCAACAGTAGTACTGTACTCAGTCCAATAAATAATAATTGGCATTGGGTCCAGTCAAACACACAACCAGTTTAAATGTCCAAAGTTTTGAGCTTGTCTTTGTTTTCTGGATGCAAAATCACTTTTGCTGTGAGGACTTGGCTGGATTTATTGGGATGCTGTTAACACTTGCCAATAAGACTATTGATGCAAACTCACTCCTGGCCAATGCTGCTTAACATCTAATCCCTCACATTTAAAGGGCCCTGAAACTTGATTTCCAATCTTAAATTCTCCTCTACTTTATTCATCACAGATCACTCAAATTTCATAGAGGCTCCACACAGAAAATCATTGGCATACATCATCAAGTTGCCTGTCAGTTGGTCTTTGTGATACCAGTAGAACATTGTTGTGTCTGCTTTAAGATAAATACAAATTACTTTCAGAAAGATAGACATAATTGACAAATACCATAGTCTCTCCTGCACTATTCAACATATAAATATATCTGTTTTGATTTCTTTGGCTTTCCTTCTATTTCACCTGCTTCTTCTGTGGTTTCAAAAACATTTCTCTTTGAAACTACTCACTCTGCAAAAATGTTGTTTGAATATCTACAGATTTACAATCCCAGGAGTATGTTGTTAAAGAGCTAAAATGGTTTTCAAGATCATTTTCCTTGCAAAAGAAGAATCCATGCTGACATCTTGATCAAAAAATTTTCTTCAAAGCCCTGAGCAACTAATCTGGTTTATCTGGTTCACACATTACTTATATGCCTCATCAATTTTTCTGTGCATGTCCATCTGTATAAAAAGACTAGCTGTCCCCAGTTTGATACCTCAATAACTACGGTGGGAAGTTGGCCTTGCAGATTGACAAGTTACTGATATAAGCTGACACTGCCAGCTGCTAGCTAATGTTCGATATTTGATGGGATTCCATTCAGGAGAATCTTTTCTTTTAAATGTTGGAAATAAGTGACTTAAGTAGATTTTAACAATGTAACTGAGCTCAGTCTAAGATGGTGTATTTTTCCCAATGGATTTGAAACATTAATATTTTTGATCCTTCTTTAGCTTCCGGTATGCATTATGCTGCTAACCTCTATCGTAAGGGCATAACAATAGTTAAGGCAAGTAAATGTGGCATTTATGAGCAACAATTCAGCTGAAAAAGTGAGTATCATCTGAAATTGATTGTCTCATTGAAGTATGCCTGGATACTGAAAACGTTGGGCAATACTGGTTTAAACCAAATTCTTTCCTACTCTTTTTGTTTGACATCCTTTATTACCATGTCTTATCATTTGTTTGGAGCCATTAGAACTTCTTAATCATAAAATCTTCTAAGTTTTATAGTATTCATGTCAAACTATAACCTCCACTCATCCTCCTGTCTCGTTCTGGACTGTTCCTAAAGGATCCCCTCCTCTCATGATCAGAATTCCTTCATTATCTTTTGCTAGAGGCTTATTAACTTCAAAATTCACTTACATAACTTCTAGTCTTCCATGTCTTTAGCTCATACTTTCCAATCCATTGATCTTACTTCCTGTCCAGTATCTTGCATATTTCGGCAATGTTTGTATCTGCCTGTGAGTTTCCCTGTTCTCCTACAATGGTGTCCTTCTTTCCCTGTTCATCTATAATGGTGTTAACACCTCCCCCCTTCCCTCCTTCTAGCATATGAGATGAAGGACAGTAACCTATTATTATTTGGAAACTTAGGTCGTAAAGTGGAAGATAAATTAATTTTGTTTTGAAATCTGTGAAGGCCTTTTTTTTTCCAAAAGGTTTGAAATTCATTTTGAGCAGTGAACTAAAATGGTATTTCCAACAAACCATTTTTAACTAAACGATGAGCAAGCCATCTGGTAAGATAATTGATTCGATGCTTGTTGACTAGTGCTTTATAACCCAGAGAGAGGGGGCATGGGGGAGGGCGAGCAGAAAGAGGTTCATTCAGGGAGAGGAGTCTATACAGTAGAGGTGTTTGACGCAGCAGAGTGGAGAAAGTATCAGGGCAGATCTGGGGATCAGTCCTGAGTTGCTAAGAAAGAAACTCTAGAAACAGAAGCCTGTGGAGCAGTCAGAGAGGAAGACATCTTTCCAGATCATTGAAATACATGAATTTAAGGAACTCATGCTCAGTAGTAATAATGTGCTAGACTAGCATATTCAGAAGCCTCAAGGAGAGACAAGAAATCCAGATAATAGCATCAAGTGAATGGACAAAAATTTGATGGAAAGTAATAGCTATGTCAGCTGAACAAAGAACGTTAGTGTGGAGATAGTGGTGACTATTCACCTAAGCTTTGGGTGTCTGCAAGGTCATTGGTCGAGACAAAGTGTTGAATCCTTTTTCTGATATTTGTAATGTGTTCATTCCAAAATCAAGTAATATAGTTTATGCACTTCTTGTCGATCAAACTATTATATTTGTTAAAAATACATTAACATATTCTTATAAATATGTTTAGTTATTAATGTTCAAAAAAAAACTTATGGTCTGTTAAGCCAGGTCTCATTCTGATATCTGACTTTCAAGTATTACCATTAGAAGGATCATGACACACAAATATTGACAGTGAAAGACTAAGGCCACTGAATGTCATGGGGAGATGGTTAAGTTGTTTGAGATGGTCATTGCCTGGCACTTCAGTGGCTCTACTTAATATAACAAATTCTTGTAATAAATTTTAATTAGTACCTTCACCTCCTTGTTCGCCCAATCTCAACACAGATGTATTACAAGTTCAAAGGTTACCCACTGAATATTCATACCTTATATTTGTATTTGGCTTTATTGACCATAATTACCTGAACAAATGAGATAATTCAGCCAAGCAGTGATTAGTTGATTTGATGAATATCTATGAGGGTACTTTATGAATATTTAGATTCAGTCTGAGGCAGTGAGGTACAACAAATGAAGGCTGGCGTGGGCTATGCACAAAATAAAACTCAATCTGTTGTCAATTCGAAATAAATATGCACATTGAAAATGATGCATGACTGAAACCACACTTGAGTGCCATCAAAGTTCTGAACAGGCATTAGGCAAATCTTAAAACAAAATAAAACACTAAAATAAAACAACAATCTTATGAAGAGTAATTGGACTCAATATTAATATTACTTTCTTCCCACAGATGCTGCCCGACCTGCTGAGTTACTCCAGCAATTTCTGTTTTTAATTTGACAAATATATATCATTTTCCTGTAGAAAAGAAAAAGCCCTTTGTGGTAGATATGGTGTCCAGGAGAACTGCAGGGAGACTGCAGGAGAAGCCTTGCATCATGATTCAGTGATAGCAAAACCTCAAAACTTGAAGTCAGAAAGCTGGAGTTCCATGCAAGTATTGACAATTAGACTTATTTGTTTTCCAGCAGCTTCCCAGAAAGAAGAGGCCTTCATTTAATTGAGGATGGGAACATTGACTGGCATCTCTCACATTTGCCTCTGATGCACTTGAACCTGCCCCAAAGTCTGTGAGCCGCATTCCACCTTCACTCACCATTGGCCTTTGGACCTTTGACAAACCTAAGCTTCTGCTTGCTGCATTTCCTTCAGCTGTCATCATTGTAGCTGGTGCTGATGAGCAAATGGAGAGCTGCCAACCATTGGAGTCCTGAATCCCAAGGAGGGTCTGACAGTGACAAAGCTATTAGGACTGCCACCCCCCGCTCCCCGCCCCGCCCCCGCCCCCCCCCGCTCCCCGCCCCCCCCCCCCGCACCCGCTCCCCGCCCCCCCCCCCCCCCCCCCCCCCCCACCACCACTGATGGAGTTCTCTAATGGACCTCTAAGTGGTACATAGGATTGCTGTTAGGCTGACTAAATCCAGCCATTATGTAGTTACACATGCCCGCAACTCATCAAAACTGACCCAAGAGCTAGTCTCAAAATTTGCCTTGATAAATACTGTTTTTTGCTAGTTTTTTCCACACCCTTTTTATTTTAAACACACCTTGGAGGTTATGGAAGTTTTCAGAAAACATTAGAGGGGCAGTTGTAACAAAGCATAGTCCTACTTTGTGCAGATAATATTTGGATTAAAGGTACAAATATACTTTGACTGCGAAACTAATTACAGAGTAAGTTAGCATTTTGCTTGGGTGGAGTTACAGGGAAGCACATAACTTTACGCTGTTGCTTGCTCCTAATGATTAACAGAATATGGATGTGGAACATTGATTGGAACTCAGTTACAATTTGTCAGGTGAAAACTTCAGTCAATTTCAATAGGCTATCCTACTACAGGGTTATCACAACAAAGTTTCACCTATCTTTATCCATGCCTTAAAATATATTTCTATCAGCAATCAGAAATGAGACTTTTCACTCATTTTTTTTTCCTTAACACAGGATTGTTGAGGCAAATTGAGTATAAAAGCTGTAAACTTTGGGGCATTGAGTATATAAGTTGGCAAGTCATGTTACAACTGTATAAGACTTTATTTAGGCTACATTTGGAATATTGGGTGCAGTGCTGGTTGCCACACTATAGGAAGGATGTGGAGGCTTTGGAGTGGGTATAAAGAGGTTACCAGGATGTTGCCTGGATTGGACTGCCTTAGTTATATGGAGAGGTTGGACAAATTTGGATTGCTTTTGCTTAGAGCAATGGAGACTCAGAGGTGACCTAAAAGAAATATACAAAATAATGAGAGGCATGGATAAAGTGGTCAGTCGGAACTGTCAGAGCGGAAATGTCCAATACTCGGGGGCACTGGCTTAAGATAAGAGAGTGAAGGTTTAAAGGAGATGAGCAAAGCAAGTTTTTATTTTTTTTACACACAAGGAGATAGGGGCATGGAATGTGCTGCCAGGGGAGATGATGAAGATGATATGATAACAACATTTAAAAGGCATTTTGATGAGGCATATAAACAGGCAGTAGAGAGACACAAACCATGTGCAGGTAGCTAGGATTAGGTTGAAATGGCATCAGGGTCAGCACACGCATGATGGGCCAAAGGGCCTGGTTCAGTACTACTGTTCTACGTTCTTAAATTGAGACACTCTAATTGGGCTCAACTAGCTCAGAAACAAAAACAGAAATTGCTGGGCAAACTCAACTGATCTGGCAGCATCTGTGGAGAGTAAATAGTGAGGTCTGCAGATGCTGGAGATCAGAGCTGAAAATGTGTTGCTGGTTAAAGCACAGCAGGTCAGGCAGCATCCAAGGAACAGGAAATTCGACGTTTCGGGCCAGAGCTGATGAAGGGCTCTGACCCGAAACGTCGAATTTCCTGTTCCTTGGATGCTGCCTGACCTGCTGTGCTTTAACCAGCAACACATTTTCAGCATCTATGGAGAACAGAGTGAACGTTTAGGGTTCAGTGACCCTTCTGCAGCACTGACTAAGTCAGCATTGGCATTTGATTGGACATGGGACTTCCTCAGTTCATCCGATTCAGCTAAATACAACAAGTCAACTGCATCAGCGTTAAGCTCATGATTATTTCTTAAAGTTCACAGGTTTGATTAAATTGATTAAATAGCTTTGAAAGAGTGAGCTCTGTGCAAGGTAAATGGGTAAAGGACTAGCTCCATGTAACAGTGTGCATACAAGGGCCCAAGTTCCATTCCAAAGAAACTTTTGCCCAGCAAAAACAAAAACTTCAGGCAAGGGCAACAAAAAAAAACAGAAGAAAAATGTGGACTGAATATATTAAAGGGCTAAAATGTACTTCTTTCTTTGTCCCACCTATCTTGACATTGTTGATCAACACTCGGCATCATACCATTGTTAATTTAATTAACCTGTTCTGGCAAATTGAAATAAACCTCTGGGTCCTGACCTGGACCAGCAGTGATTAGTGATAATGAATATGCTTAGAGATAGGGATAATACCACTCCATTGCAAAAACCCTCTTCATCTAGATTCCATCCAAATTACTGCACTTCCTGTATAGCTTGAAGGTAGTGGGTGTTGGCTGTCTGTTCAAGCATAATGCATTGGTGTTCATTTCTCAACATGTATCATTGGATAGTCATTCAAGTTAAAGACACTTAACTACATTTCTTCTTCTTGGGCTGCAGTACTGAAGTTAATTATAGTGTGTACACCTCCACTCTACCAGATATACACTATCTCAGCACAAATCAGCATTTAAAGCCAAGGATCTTTGAGTTATTTGTAGCTTAATGCCTTTGTCATATCAGTAAAACCACTCACATTGGTTTGAATGGTAAATAAATGCAATATTCATCTGGATGGAACAAGAAATATGAACACAATCCTAATCTCATGCTTCCTATTTAGAATGAATACATTAAAGCCATAATTATTGCTCATTTTCATTCAATGTTAATGAGTGGAGAGACAGTCAAGGTAACATTTATTGATTGTACAATTACAACATATGGAAGTAATTTTTATTAAAGCTTTGGTCAATTAAATGCAATGTACTTATCCCAATCTTCCTGATATTTTTTATAGCCCTGTCATCCACTAGCTACGTCAAGGAAATTAAGGTTAATATCTTATGATTCACAGCTGTGAAATTGAAGACCAGAAACCAAGGAATTCCCAACTGGCAAATCAGAAGTATTGCAAATCCTTTGTCATAAAAAGTCAAAGAATCTGATCCAGAGGTAGCTGGTTCTAATAAATAGACTCTATCTCTCTCTGGATAGTGCAACATCCAGCTCCAGCTACTTTGTTCAGATTATGACAGATTAAAGATAAAGATTGCAAACACTCCAGTCAGGGAAATGCAAAGAATATTTATATAGTTTGGAAGCAAGATACTCCTTTGGGCACTTACAACTGCCACCAAAAGTGAAACAACCCAGAGACAGCTAAGTTTCACCACATTCTACCTTGAAACTGGAAAGTCAAGTGAAGATCAAATTATTAATCTTAAAAGGAAAGGAGCTGAGGCTGTGTAGTTTCTTGTTTTGTCAAGAGTACCTTGTGATTCTGACATAAAACTCATCTGCCCCCTCACATCAGGAGGGACGTTTCCTAAAGATGCTTACTCACTTCACACCTTTGGATGGAATCTTATTAATGCTCTTATCTCTGAACAAAAATCCCATCGCCTTCCAACATGGGAGAACCTTTGTTTCTATGAATTTTAGAATAGCGATTAATACCCTTCTTGTTTAATTTGACTCACCATGTGAGGTGTATAAATTAGGTGAATTAATTGAAAGACCACAAAATGATAATACTTAGTCATTTGGTAGTATTGAACTTGAGCATTACTGAATACCAATGGGAAGAGGAACAGTATGTGCGTCTAGGAGTAGAGTGTGCTGATTGATCAGCAATAGAACTTTGATTGGTCAAACTATTTCCATTGATGCATCAGTTAAATAACTGACAGTAAACTGCCAAGCTTTGTTTGTATTTAATCCAGGCAGGTTAACTTTGAGTATTCAGATCAATGCCTTGACCAACGAACAAGAAAAATGGCTGTTGTCTATTTTGTTGAGTTGAAACAGGTGCAATATATGTATATACTCTTTCTGTCCACAAATAACAGGGTCCTCTGCATTAATAGACGTAGCTTCCAGGATACACAAGTGCACTGCAAACCCAAATAACAACCTTAACTTGGTTTACAGCATAACTGGGATTATTTAGCAATTGTTGTCCAATTACAGGGTCACATCTAATGCTGGACATTGTGTTTTGAGTTATGCAAGCATGGACTGATTGGGCACAGCTAATTCCTTGATTATTATGGAAAAATAAGATTGACATACTGTTTGATACAACCAGTCTGTCTTTGGGATATACAATCTAAATACCATGCACCACATAAGCACTGAAATTCATAAACCAAATTATTAATTTGTGTGCTAGTATAGACATCTTTTTGGCTAGACATCAATATCCCATTAGTGGTGAACACCACTTGTATGGTCACTGTATAGTAGCAGTGTGGAACAGCTAGATTCACCAGTTGTTGAATTATTTGCTGCCTAACCTGCTGTGCTTTGACCAGCGACACATTTGCAGCTGTGATCTCCAGCATCTGCAGACCTCATTTTTTACTCGAATTATTTCAGCTACCTATTATATTGAGTAATCAGAAGTTAACCGAATACTTTCCAGGATTGAAAATGGTAACCTTAGACCCATTCATAAGTCATGATCAATAGCAAGAAATGTTATTTTTAAAAGTCCTAATGTGCGTGAATGCCTATGTGGGATATGCCCAGAGCCTGGACCCTTGGTGGCAGCGGTGCCTGGAGCAAGGACACCTGGTGGCAGTGCCCAGAGCAAGGATTCTTGGCGGTGGTGCCGATGAGGCAGTGCCAGCAGGGAAGTCAGGGTCTCCGAGGGCATTGTGTTGTTGTCGTTCCCAAAGTGGGATTCCTTGAGGACCAGGACACCTTGCAGAAGCCCCTGAAGCCATGCTTGAGACCCCAATTTGAAGTAATTTCTTTTTATCCTTACTGTAACTCAAAATGGTGTTGGATTGTGGCAACAAAACACTTTTCACTGTATCTCTGAGAGAAGTGACAACAAATAAATCATTCATTCATTCTGGGTGGACTCTATTAAGACATGTCAGTAAATTCAGATGTGCTGTTGTGGATTCAAATGTTGTGACTACATTGCCTGTGCATCAGAGCACTGTAGGAGTTAGGAAGTTAGGTACTTTTCTACTGAAATTATGTTTCCCATGGAACCCAACCGTGACGTTTGATCGAGTTGGGCCTAGAGGGACATTGTAACAACATCATCAATTTGGGCATAAATAGTGTTGTGAAGCTGAACTCAATGGGCTAGTTAAGTTAATAAATTCAATAAATAGTGGTTTACACAATGATTTGAATGCCATGACGTAGTGATGTAGTATAAATGTCTACGGCTTCTTAGAGTGGTAGCTTGATGAATAGGCTAGCAATGTTAAATAAACACCTGGTCACTGCATTGCTATCAATACATAAATTCTATAGGGTTCTTATAACTATGAAATAATTCTTCACATTTAACGTAGAAAACCTGCACAAAACTAGTTGTAACAGTCTATCCAATTGTTTATCCAACTGTAATGAGCTCCCTTTCATTGAGGTACCTATCAAGAATCTAGGTGGTCCCTTACTACTATCTACTGCAAGCTGTTTTCACTAGTCAATGAGCGGGAATCTCACAATCCCATAGCTATAGGATTGACCTTACCTACAACATTGTACATTTTCAGTTATTTGCTCGTCATGCAACTTGTTGCTGAAATATGGAATGTCAAAGCTTCCTGAAACACAATGGCAACCTTAATTAGAAGTAGAAATTGCTGGAGAAACTCTGCAGGTCTGGCAGGTCTGTGCAGAGAGTGCAGAGTCAACATTTTGAATCCAATGACCCTTTTTCAGAACTGACTGTAGCCAGGTAAAGTTGTTACACACGCTGAAGACAATGGCTCTATGGGTAAAGGAAGAAATGAGAGGTGGAGATGGAGTCCAGAAAGTGAGAAGGGAGAGAAAACAACACTTGGGCAGACAAAAGGATGGTAAAGCTGAGTTGGAGAGAAGGAAAAACTGCTAATGGGGACTATTTATAGGTGAAAATGGATTGACTGTGATGAAGTCAGACGACGTGATGGCAGGGCCAGGAGTGGGTAAAGAGTATGGAACATGGAGCTCAGGTCCTAAAATGATTGAACTCAATATTGAGTCCTGAAGACTGCAGGGTCCATAGGTGGAATATGAGATGCTGTTCTTCCACTTGCACTGAGGCACTGCAACAGGCCCAAAACAGTGATACTGGCCAGGGAAGAAGGTGTATTGAAGTGGCAGGCAACCACAAGTTCAGGTCATTTTTGCGAACACAACATGCATTCTGTAAAGTGGTTGCCCCAGTCTGCGTTTCACCTCTCCAATGTACAGGAGATCACACTGTGAACAGTATTCTGCAGCAGTAACAGAAGTGGTAATAGCCACTGACAGGATTCTTTTGTCAAGTCAAAAAGGCATTTATCCTCTCAAAGAAATAAGGAATGTAGTATGTGAGTTTTAATGTTGGTGTGATATTAAGAATGCAAATGAATGGTACAAAGACTAGTGGATCGTATTAGACTGTCCACAAAAAGTTACTGACTGCATCAACCAGCCTATCCTTGCAAAACTCAAAATAGTATCCAATGTTAGATGTGATTCTGTGATTGAATTAACATTTTCTAAATAATCCTGAATGTGTTAAGTATTATTCTGACAATTAATTTCAAATAATCAATTTAGAGCATCAACTCCCTCAAACTATTTATGTTAGCAGTGTTTTTAATAAGTGCATTTATAATCTAATTCCAGATTTTCAGGAAAGTTAGCTCAATGCTTAGCTGACAATACTATCCTTTACCTCTAATCTGAAACACTGGAATCACCAGCAATTCCTAATGCAAATTACAAGAGCTTCTAATAAAAATCTTTCTCTTGGTAGAGATATTTGTTACGTCTCATTTAATTTCTCAGAATTGAAACAAAATATGAGTAAGTTCAGTTCTTGGCTTTTCTAAATTACATTTATTAATACTAATTCAATGACTATTTCAGGCTTCAGAAATAGACTTACACTCATCCCATAATGTTTTCTGTTAGATTGTGTCATGACCTTATCTATTCAACTATCTTTCCAATTGGTTTGAGTCTGTATAGTCAGAGTTGAAAATTCTGTAACTATGATTCATTTCTTACTCATGGAATTTTAGCATTACAGATGGGGAACACAAGCAGGCATTTTGAGGTTTGAAAAGGAAAAGGAAGATGATGACAGAAATCAAGAAGTGAATACTAAGAAATACAGAGTTGCATTGATATGTTGTTTTTTTTTTGTCTTCAGAATGTTCCAAGCATTGAATAGCGAAGTAAATATCTTTAAAGGGTAGCCAATGTTACGTTGTAGGAAGCACATCAGCAAATTTGTGCACAGTAAGGTTCCACAACAGCAATGTGTTAATCATCAGAAAACTTCTTGAAATGTGATGTTAATTGTGGGATAACTATTGTGAGAAAGCAGGACCTGAGTTTAATGCCTCATCCAGAAAAAATGACAGTGATAACATATGTAGGTTTCATGCACTTGTAAATGTTAGGAAGAGGGCAAGGGAGGTGAGGAGTTGCACAGAAACCGTGAGCAAAAACACCATTGAATGCAATACTAATAACTTTTGATTCATTAAGTATCTAGGGAGGTTTTAAACAGTGTTTTAAATCAGAAAAGTTTCAGAGAGGGAATTCTGGAGCAGAGGGACTTATCTGTGAAGTCATAGCCACAATGGAGGAGTGTCATAGAGGCATGGAGTCCTACAGCATGGAGATAGGCCCTTTGGGCCAAACTAATGCTGACCAAAATGTCCACCCACACTAACCTCATATCCTTCTAAACCTTTCCTATCCATGTATTTGTCCAAATGCCTCTTAAATGTTGTTAATGTACTTGCCTCAACCACTTCTGCTGGCAGTTCATTCCATGTGCATCCCACCCTCTGTGTAAAACAGTTGCCCCTCAGGTTCCCTTTTATTCTTTCCCCCTAACCTTAAACTGATGCCCTCTAGTCCTTGATTCCCCAACCCTGGGGAAAAGACTGAGTGCATTTACCCTATCCATGCCTCTCATGATCTTATACACTTCTATAAGATCCTCCCCAGTCTCCTACACTTTAAAAGACAAAAGTCCTAGCTTGTCCAACCCCTCCCTATACGCAGACTGGTGAGTCCTGGCAACATCTTTATAAATTTCTTCTACACTCTTTTCAGTTTAATAACATCCTTCTTATAACAAGGTGACCAAAGATGAGCACAATACTCGAAGTGCTGCCTCACCAATATCCTATACAAATGCAACAGAACTTCCCAACTTCTACAGTCAATGCTCTGACTGATGAAGCCAGTGTGCCAAAAGCCTTCTTCACTGCCCTGTGACTCCACTTTCAGAGAATCGTACACCTGAACTTCAAAGTCCCTCTGTTCCACTACAGTCCTTAAGGCCCTACCATTCACCATGAAACTCCTACCTCGTTTTGACTTTCCAAACTGCAAGATCTCACACTTCCCTATATTAAACTCCACTTGCCATTTTGTGGCCTATTTCCTCAGCCGATCAAGGTTCTGCTGCAATTTTTGACAACCTTACGCATTGTCTACGATACCGCTTATTTTAGTTTCATCTGTAAACTTACTAATCATGCCTTGTAAATTTTCATCCAAATCATTGATATAGATAACAAACAGCAATGGGCCCAGTACCGACCCCTGGCACTCCACTAGTCATAGGCTTCCAGCCTGACAAGCATCCTTCCATTATTACCCTCTGCTTCCTATCATCAAGCCAATTGCGTATTCAATTTGCCAGCTTACTCTGGATTCCATGCAATCTAACCTTCCAGAGCAGCCTACCATATGGAACCTTATCAAAGGCCTTACTGAAATCCATATAGATTATGTCTACTGCCCTGCCCTCGTCAAACTTTCCAGTCACTTCATCAAGAGACTGCAACAAATTTGTGAATGTAGTGCCAAATCTAGAGCCATGCTGGCTATTCCTGTCTTTCCAAATGCACATACATCTTATCTCTCAGAATCTTCTCAAGTAACTTACCTACCACAGATGTTAAGCTTACTTGTCTATGGTTCCAGATTTTTCTTTTTAGCCCTTCTTGAATAAGGACACAAGATTGTTTAACCTCCAGTTTTTCAGGTCTTCACTTGTGGCTAACAATGATGCAAAGTTGTCAGCTAGGGTCAGTGCAAATTCTTCTCTAGCCTTTTGCGGTGTTCTTGAGTATATCTGGTCAGGTGCAGGAGATTTATCCACCTTCATACATTTTGATACATCCAACACCTCCTCGACAGTGATATGGACTGTCCCCAAGATATCAGTGCTAACTTCTCCAAATTCCCAAGTCTTCGTGTCTTTCTCCACAGTAAACACAGAGGAGAAATATTCATTGAGGACCTTGCTCATCTCCAGCAGTTCTCTACATACATGTCCACTTTGATCCTTGAGAAGCCCTATTCTCTCTCCAGTTATTCTTTGTCCTTTAATATACTTAAAGAACCTCTTTGGATTCATCATCATCTTCTCAGCCAAGGTGATTACAATGTCAGGGTTGTTCAAAAGATTAGAATTAGAGAAAAAAGATTTCTCAGTGAGTGTAAGGCTGGAGGAGATTATATATTGCAAGAGATGAAGCCATGAGGGAGCTTGAAAATCAGGATGGGAATTTTTAAGAGTGAGGTGATAGAGTAACAATTTGAGTTGGAATATGGGCACCAAAGTTTGGATGACCTCAAGTTTATGATGAGTATAATGGTCAAGGTAAGCCAGGAGTTTATTAGGACAATGAAGCCTAGTGATAAAAAGGCATGGATATAGACTTCAGCAGCGAAGGGATGGTGTTAAGCAATGGTTCAGAGGTGGAAGTAAGCAATCTTAGCGATGATGTGGTGGAAACATTTAGGGAGGTAGATGGTGCTGTACATTGTAATTCAAATTTAGCCGGAAAAACAGCAGAAATCTCAAAGGAATAATGAAGTTAGTAGTAAAAGTAATGAAGACAGACATGGAGATTGGAGATGGAGGCAAGCTGAAGGAAAGAGGTTTTTAAGAAGTCCATAAAGCAATATACTGCTCTCCTGTTCATGAGTGCAAGATAGAGGCTGGGAGATAGTCAACAGAGTCAAGAATTGTGTGAGTAGAAAGAAAGCATTCAATATGAGAGACTTGAACCTTTGAGGAGGCAGTTTCAGCAATAAAGCAGACATGGGAGTCCAACTTGAGCCAAGAAAAATAGTGAGGCCAAGAAAGTCAACAGATGGGGAAGGACAAAGATTGTAGGCATTAATGTTTCCACATTAATGTAATTGTGGAAAGATTTATAGCTCAGGTGCTTGTTACAGTTGTTGTTGGTATGTTCGCTGAGCTGGGAAATTGGTTTGCAGACGTTTCGTCCCCTTTGTAGATGACATCCTCAATGCATGAAACCAAATAAAATTCCAACTAACACAGTACAGCAGCACTTCATAGGAAGCTCCACAGCACTGAGGATGTCTCCTAGAAAGGGGACAAAATGTCTGCAAACCAACTTCCCAGCTCGGTGAACACACCCACAACAGCTAAAATGTGACATCTGATGGTTAAATTTGCGAGAACAACGAATATATTAAGTCTTTGTAGAATTTATTTATTGAATTCTTTGGTGCCTAATGGGCATCTGATTTAATTGGCTGTTGATCATATCCAACATCGGGCCTGACCTCTCAAGCATAATGTAATGGGAGCAATGTAAGTGAATTTCTGCAAGGTCAATCACTCCAGAAACACGATTCATGTTTCTAATGTTTACAAGTTTACTATACCCTATTAATTGTATTTTTTAAAATGGCATTCCAATTAATGCTGCCAATTTTTCAATAGCCCTGGGACTGAATATCTGATGTTTTATCAGAATTGCTGTAAAGTGCTCAGAAGCTGAAACAGTCCAGAACCGAATGCAGCAAGACCATGACAATAACCAGGCTTGGGTTGATAAGTGGCAAGTAATAGCACCACACATGTGCCGGATAATGACTAATTCCAACAAGAGAATCTGTTCATCACGCCTTGACATTCAATAGGATTATCATCACTGAATCCCTTCCTATCAACATCCTGGGGATTACCACTGACCAGAAATTGAACTAGATGTGTCATATGAATATAGTGGCTACAAGAACAGGTCAGAAGCTCAGAATGCAACAGCGAATAACTCACCTTTGGCTTCCCAATGCCTGTCCACTATCTCAAAAGCACAAGTAAGGAGTCTGCTGGATTTGCCGAGATGAGTGCAGCTCCAACATCATCCCGGATAAAACAGCCCACTGATTAGCACCACATTCACAAACATTCACTCCCTCCATGGTGCACAGTAGCTGAGGTGTGCACCACTTCCAAGATGCAAGGCAGAATTTAACCAAGGCTCCTTAGATAACACATTCCAAGCACACAATCACTACCATCTAGGAAGACAAGGAGTGGCAGATGTATGGGAACACCACCAAGTTCCTTTCAAACTACTCACCATTCCTTCAATGTCAGTGGGTCAAAATCCTGGAATTCCCTCCCTAATAACATTGTGGCTGCCCCTACACTACATGGACTGCAGCAGTCTTTGGGGCAATTAGAGATGGACAATAAATGCTGGCCCAGCTAGTGACACCCACATGTGTGAATGAATTTAAACAAAAACTTCTGAGTATCCATTCTATTTTCCCTGACCATCTCAGTCAACTTAATCTATTAGAAGTTAGTTTTGTGAGAACCGTGTACTTGAATCAAAGCACTGAGTTGCAACAGAGGTTTCTATCAGAGAGAATGATATTAAAAGACCGGCCATTTGTTTCATATCCAATTTTTTAAAACTAATAACTTGCTTAAAAATAATCTAGAAGATGGTAAAGTGCCATTTGGTTTATTTTTACACAAACAAAGGGTAGTAAACAAATTGATTCAGCAGTCTTTAAAAGGAGAGGGTTATTTTACAGTTAAAGGTATGGGATTAGGGTTATCTGGAGCAACCAAGAATTGAAAATCCATCTTCAAACTGTCATTCTGACTTCCTTCAATGTCATCAGGCTAAAATCCTGGAACTCACTCCCATGCAGCCCCAAGAATATACCAACCCCTGGATGGCTGCAATTCAAGGCAGCGGCTTCCCAGCACCTTCTGAAAGGTAATGAGGGATGGTCAATAAATGTTGGCCTTGTCAGCAGTATCTACCTCCCTTGAAGACATCTCACAGTCTTTGAGATGTAAGAGAATTGAAGAGTAATCTCCACGACCCTCTAAGATAAAGAAAAATTGTGTTTTATCATTTTCCTTAAATGGTTTGACTTCTTAGTCGTAAGGAATGTTGAAACTGACTAAGAAGGATCCTGATAAGAAAGACCCATGCACCTGGGTGACAAGGAGTTTGTTGCCTTTTCACTTAGCCATGGAAAGATGGGACACCTCAACAATGGACCAATGCCTAGACTGTGGGCATTAAAACAACTGGGGCAGAAGGTTATGTAATGAAGCCACCACAAATAGATCCAGTAGAGCTGGTAACCCAAATTGGGGTTTGTGCTACAGATTGAAACATTTCCAACTCTACAGTTAGCATCAAGCATTCTAAAAGATAACTCCCAGGAAAGATACACCACAAATAATGATGTAAGATTCTTGTTCTCAGGCTCAAAACTGTGATATCTTTTGTTACGATTCTGAACCAGACCACCAAATTGATGTTAAAATCTGGTGAAGGACTAGTAGCATTCTTTTAAAGGAGACAAAGAGTGTGATCAGAGATTATGAGGTGAATCAGGCTACAAGATTTCATTGTTTTGAACAAACACCAAAAAATGTTATTATAGAACATCAGAACAGCAATGCAATCTACAAGATGTCCACAATTTGCTTTTGAACACCCAAAATTAACATGTAGTAATTATGAGTGGATTGAGCACCCTATAATACACATCAGTTAGCAAATACAATGAAGACAGATGCAACAGATTTCTCAGCAAACCCTCCCAGATGAAACTGACACAGCAGGTCGTTAAATCTCATTAAACTTCAGGAGAGAATATAATACTTCATTTCTGCTGATCTGGCCTTCAAACACCATTCCATGATAGACTGCCTCAACTACTGCCACTATTTCGGTTGATCACTGTCCTCTTCTATGTCTATATTCACTAGACCTCCAAAAACTGCACACCAGCCTACACACTCATAGGTATCACTCCAGCTATACATCAACAGTTAGCCTCACCAAACTAGCCCTAATCCGAACCTGAAATTCAATCTTGCTCGAACACATCAAACAGAGTTTTTGGTTTTTTTCAACCTCCTCATTCAGCAGAACTAAATTATTGATTGCGCACAGGCATCTCTAAGCCCTTCATAGATCCACTTCTGAGCCCTTGCTTTACACAGCTGTTCCACTGCTCTCCAATTTTTCTGAGCCACAACTACACAGAATCCATTTAATTCAGTTCTTTTTAGCTACACAGTTAAGCACAATCTTACCTAAAGTGGAGTTTGTTTCTCTGTCTCACTCTCTTTGTCTACTTCCCCAATTAACTGTCACCCTTGAAAACTGCTTCAGTGACTCCCAAACTGTCCTGAGTGATCTTCTGAAACTCTCACAACAGACGTGCCTCTATTGCTACACAGAATCTAATACTACTTCAGCATCTAATATTTTGGAATAATCAAATGTCGTAAAGATTGTTTGTTCCTTAAATGTAAAACATTTCACAGAATGCTGTATGCAGCACAAATTGATTATGCTTAAAGGACTCATATTTTTCTTAGAACAACTGACTTTTGTTTGTCATATATATATATAAAAATAAAAGATTTGGATGAGAATTTCAGAGACATGCTTCATAAGTTTGCAGATGATTCCAAAATTTGTGGCATACTGGACAGTGAAGAAAGTTATCTAAGGTTACAAAAGGACTTTGATCATTTGAGTCAGTGGGATGAGGAGTAGCAGATGAAGTTTAATTTGCAATAATGCAAGACATTGCATTCTAGTAAAACAAACAAGGACAGGACATTTACAATTAGTTATAGTCTCATTCCTGACGAACGGCTTATGCTCAAAACGTCCATTCTCCTGCTCCTCAGGTGCTGCCTGACCGGCTGTGCTTTTCCAGTACCACACTCTTCAACTCTGACCTCCAGCATGTACAGTCCTCATTTTCTCCTAATTAATGATAGGGCCATGGATAGTGTCGTAGAACAGAGATTCAAGGGTTCAGGTACATAATTCTATGAAGCTTTTGTCACATTTAGGAGATTAAGGCTGTATTTAGCATACTTGCCTCCATTGCTGAGACCTTTGAGTATTAGAATTGGGTTGTCATGTTGAGGTTGTACAGGATTTTGGTAAGGCCTTTTTTGGAGTACTATGAACAGTTCTGGTTGCCCTGCTGTAGGAAGGATATTAGTAAATTGGACAGGGTTCAGAAAAGATTTTCTAGGATGTTGCCAGGTCTCAAAGTTTCGAGTTATAAAGGTAGGCTGACACATTTTTTCGCTGGAGTATAGGAAGTTGAAGGGTGACTTTACAGAGGTTTATAAAATCATGAGGGTCATAGATAAGGTGAATGACAAGAGTCTTTTCCTAGAGTGGGAAAGTTCAAAACTAGGGGGCATATTTTTAAGGTGAGAGAAGAAAAATTTAAAAAGGACATAAGGCGCAATGTGAGTGGTTTGTATGTGAAATGAACTGTCAGAAGAAGTGGTGGTTGCGGATACAGTTAAAACATTTGAAAGACATTTGGATAAGTAAATGAATAGGAAAGGATTGGAAGGATATGGGCCAAACGCAGGCAAGTAGGACTAGTTTGGGTATGGGAACATGATCGGGGTATGGACAGAAGGGCCTGTTTCCATGCTGTGTGACTCTATGAAAGCTAGTCTGCTCAAGTATATTCTGTCTCCAAGGT
Organism: Hemiscyllium ocellatum; assembly: GCF_020745735.1. Taxonomy (NCBI): domain Eukaryota; kingdom Metazoa; phylum Chordata; class Chondrichthyes; order Orectolobiformes; family Hemiscylliidae; genus Hemiscyllium; species Hemiscyllium ocellatum. The sequence goes on along the minus strand of NC_083420.1, from coordinate 40,190,601 downwards.
GGGATCATGACATTTATGCAGCTGAAAGTTATTTAAACTCAGTAAGGTGAGGGAGGTAGGTGCAGTACATGAGACTGATCTGAAAGTAGATATTAGCCAAGAGGTGAACAGCAAAGTCACTAACAGTACAAATAACCACATTGTGTGCACTCTTAAATAGCATTTGTGAAGTCAGAAGTCACACCGCACCAGATTATAGTCTAACATGTTCATGTGAAATCACAAGGTTTTGGAGTGCTGCCCTTTTATCAGGTGAAGTGAGGAGAAGAGACACAGGCACAGAATTTATAATCAGAGAAATCAAAAGATGATACAAAAGGTGAGAGTGGAGTGTTGACAAACCGAATAATAAGTCTCTGCAGGTGATCAAGAATGTCAGACTGTTCGAGTGAAGTGTTAACAGCTGAATAACAAATGAAGGGATGGCCTATAATTTGGATTAATTAAGGCAGAGAAATAACTACAAAAAATTAAAAATAAGGTGGTGGTGGAGACAAATCAAAGGACTGGAATAGCATGATAGGTATAAGAGGTGCATGCCAAGGGTCTAACCAAAGTAACAGGTTTAGTTACTTTGGTAAACAAACTATACAAATTAATTAAGGCAGAGAGATCATAAAAAGTTATCAAGGCGATGATGTCAAAACAGGACAGTAAGGAAGATTTTACAAATACTTAACAGTATGATGGGGTTACATGTAGCATGACATGAACTCAAGATCACGACTGAAACTGTTTTCATGGGTACGGAACTTGGTTACCAGCTTCTGCTCAGCCATTCTGCATTGTTGTTTATCTTGAAGGCCGCTTAGGAGGACACTTATCTGAAGATCAGAGGCTGAATAACCTTGTCTGCTGAAGTGTTCCCCAACTGGAAGGGAACATTCCTGTCTGGCAATTGTTATGCAGTGTGGATTCATCTTTTGTTGTAGCATCTGCATGTCTCACTAATATACCATGACTTGTGTCATCCTTTCCTGCAGCATATGAGGTAGACAACATTGGCTGAGTCACAAATGTCTGCCGTGTACATGGTGGGTGATATTCCCACGTGTGATGGTAGTACCCATGTCGATGACCTTATATATCTTGCAAAGGTTGCCATGGCAGGGTTGTATAGTGTTGTAGTCGCTGTTGTCCTGAAGGCTGAGTAGTTTGCTGTGAACGATGTTCTTTAGATTAGATTAGATTACTTACAGTGTGGAAACAGGCCCTTCGGCCCAACAGGTCCACACCGACCCGCCGAAGCGAAACCCACCCATACCCCTACATTTACCCCTTACCTAACACTACGGGCAATTTAGCATGACCCGCACATCTTTGGACTGTGGGAGGAAACCGGAGCACCCGGAGGAAACCCACGCAGACACGGAGAGAACGTGCAAACTCCACACAGTCAGTCGCCTGAGTCGGGAATTGAACCCGGGTCTCAGGCGCTGTGAGGCAGCAGTGCTAACCACTGTGCCACTGTGCCGCCCACTAAACTGTAAAGTTCTGTGTAAAGTTTGGCTGTTGTTTGAAGGTGAGAAGTGGAGACTTAGGGATGGTCTTGGCGAGATGCTCATCGCCATCAATGACATGTTGAAGGCTGTGAAGAATATCCACCCAGTACTTTTTCAATGCATGCAAATTTTTATCAATGCCTATTAATCCATTTTTGCTCTTTGACTAATTTCTTGTCAGTAAGTTTTCCTTTGGTATGCGACACTTAAAATTACTATTGGGAAGTCTGTGTAATCTCAAAAAACACCCTCCCAGCAATAGTAGATTTAAAATACAATCATTGAGAAAAAAATACAAAGGGATAAGCAGCATCTTGTTGTAAGATGATGGTTTGTACCTAAGTGGTAACTCTGGTGTTATGCATTGCCTGGTGTGGGTCAGGAATCCCACTCTGGTCCAACTCGTCTGTGCTGATCAGATATCCTAAATTAATCTAGTCCCATTTGCCAGCACTTGGCCCATATCCCTCTCAACCCTTCCTATTCATATACCTATCCAGACTCTTTTTAAACACTGTAATTGTGCCAGCCTCCACCACTTCCTCTGGCTGCTCATTCCATACACGCACCACCCTCTACATGAAAATGTTGCCCTTTAGGTCCCTTTAATATCATTCCTCTCTCACCCTAAACCTATGCCCTATAGTTTAGGACTCCTCCCACCCCAAGGAGAAGTCCTTGTCTATTTACCCTATCCATTCCTCTCATGACTTTATAAACCTGCATAAGGTCACACCTCAGCTGACCCTCCAGGGAAAACAGCCCCAGCCTATTCAGTCTCTCCCTATCGCTCAAATCCTCCAACCCTGGCTACATCCTCATAAATCTTTTCTGAACCCTTTCAAGTTTCACAACATCCTTCTTATAGGAGGGAGACCAGAATTGAACACAATATTTGCTTCAGAGAAAGACAGTGGGTTAAGAAGACACATGTTTCATTGGCCTCTCTCTTGTCTGGGTCCTCTTCTTGACCAGCTGAATGTTTTTCTTTCTGTTTGCTTCATCCAACATTCCTCTTTTGAGTCAAGTTCCAGATGTCATGGTTGTTACCCAGATGTCTACCATCTTTAAATCTCAGTTCCAACCGTCCCTGAAGAGAAGATGGGGATGCCGAACAAGAAATGGGTAATTTATTGTCTAATAGGTATTTGGGTACATGTCCTCCTTCTGAAAACAATAAAAAAGCTCAGTAGGATACGCTATGCAACTTCCAAGGAGACAGAGAGAGTTTCAGGCCAGTAACCATATACAGGTATCAGAATTAAAGAAAGAGGAATTTTAAGAGGTTAAAAACAGTTACATATCTGTCTTTCTTCTCTTCAGATGAAAGATCATTGACCTAAAATAACACCATTTCTCTCCAAATATGCAGACCTGCTGAGCGCTTCCAGCATTTTGTATTTTATTTCAGATTTCCAGAATCCTCAGCATTTTGGTTTTCCATCCAATCAAGTTGACTGAGCCAGCACAGATATAATTTATTTCGAAGTTAAAAATCACACAACACCAACAGGTTTAATTGGAAGCACTAGCTGTCAGAGTGCTGCTCCTTCATCAGGTGGTTGTGGAGTACACAATTGTAAGACACAGGATTTACAGCAAAAGTTTACAGTGTGATGTAACTGAAATTATACATTGAAAAATACCTTGATTGTTTGTTAAGTCTCTCATCAGTTAGAATGACCATGTTAGTTTCACTTCTTTCATATGTAATTCACAAAGCTTTTTTATAAAAGTTACATTCTTAGGTTAACTTTAACAATTGGTGTCAGCCCAGATAATATGTTGAAGATGTTAGCCCTCTGTGTGCTGTTGTCTATGCCATAATGTTTAGACTGATTCTAATCTAAAAAATGAGTTAACAGAGTCTTACATGGATTCATGCAGTTTCTGAGCAAAGTACAATGTAACTCTACAAGTACAAATTCACCCCACAAACATCTATGTGTATGTGTGGCACTCCTCTACACAGACACTCCTATACACAGACACTCTCACACACTCCTACACACATACTCCCACATGCACACTCTCACAGGCTTAGACCCCTTTACACTAACACATATACATATACACACTCTTTCACACTCACAACCCCCCACCCCAGACCCAGGCGCGCGCGCATGCACACACAGACAGACACACACACGTATACACAGGCACGGATACAGACACTCACATACTCTCCCACATGCACCCTCTCACAGACGTAAACCCCTTTACACTCACATATACACTCTCTCTTACAGACACTCACATGTGTATATGTGAGTGTAAAGGGGTTTACGTCTGTGAGAGGGTGCATGTGGGAGAGTGTGTGAGTGTCTGTATCCGTGCCTGTGTATACGTGTGTGTGTCTGTCTGAGTGTGCATGCGCACGTGCCTGGGTCTGGGGTGGGGGGTTTTGAGTGTGAAAGAGTGTGTATATATATATATGTGTTAGTGTAAAGGGGTCTAAGCCTGTGAGAGTGTGCATGTGGGAGTGTGTGTGTAGGAGTGTGTCTGTGTAGAGGAGTGTCTGTGTAGAGGACTGCCACACATACACATAGATGTTTGTGGGGTGAATTTGTACTTGTAGAGTTACATTGTACTTTGCTCAAAAACTGCATGAATCCATGTAAGACTCTGTTAACTCATTTTTTAGATTAGAATCAGTCTAAACATTATGGCATAGACAACAGCACACAGAGGGCTAACACCTTCAACATATTATCTGGGCTGACACCAATTGTTAAAGTTAACCTGAGAACGTAACTTTTAAAACATGTTTTGTGAATTACATTTGAAAGAAGTGAAACTAACATGGTCATTCTAACAGATGAGAGACTTAACAAACAATCAAGGTATTTTTCAATGTATAATTTCAGTTTTTTTTTGCTATAAATTATGCGTCTTACAATTGTGTACTCCACAACTACCTGATGAAGGAGCAGCGCTCCGAACGCTAGTGCTTCCAATTAAACCTGTTGGACTATATCCTGGGTGTTGTGTGATTTTTAACTTTGTACACCCCAGTCAACACCCTGGCATCTCCAAATCATTTATTTCGAAACAAGTGTATGCTGAATGAATTAGTACAGTCCAGGATGGTAAACTACCAAGAGACACTACGAATATGCCTGACACAATAAAGGTGGAGACTGTCCAGTCCTCTTACCCGCCTAACAAATATTGTCTAGGTCCCTCTACTATAGATAGACTCACTTTGCTGAGGATGCAAATTTGGCTTACTTGCAATTTGATGTACTCAGTCAGGCTTCTGTTGTTCCACACACATTTACTCAGCTTGGACGTAATGCAGCTTTTTCGATACATGTGTTGACTTCAACGTGAAGTGACAGATTGCTGGTGATTGTGGATTTTAGATATGTGAATCTGTCCATACTGAAGAAAACAATGGGGGTCAGGTTCTTAAATCAATGTTTCTTCACCGGGAGACTATGTGGGCGTTTACTCAACCGTAGCAGTATTTATTATGGTCCTACCACTCTAAACAGTCAACAGTAATTTATTTTTGCAGATTCCTGGGATTTGCACTTCATTCTAAATCTCATTTATTATTCAAGCCGCAGTGCATCATTTATCATTAAATGCTATATTGCTTTTTCATTGTGGGAATTATCTGCAAATGATCCTTTTAGTACTACAAAACAGACTGATAATGGGTGTTAAAAAAAAATGTTGTAATTATGTTAGTGTCATCTCTTTCCACCTTTAGGCAAGTTATTATGTTGCCTGTCTCAAGGTACAAATGAAAAAAAGGACATAAAAAGTGCATATTATCATTAGATAAATTAGGATCAGTAAGCACCCTTTATTGGGACAACAAAAACTGATGCTTCGGGCTGAGGGATTTCACAGTTGCAACAGCTGTGTCTTCTCTGAAGACCAGGGTCTATTCAATAACATTTGCAGTTCTGATTTACAATGTTGGCAAGCTTATTAAAAAAAATTAATTCCCTCATCAAGATCAGCAGGATGCCTCAACTTCCAAAAACAACAATAAAAGGCAACATTATTCCTTAATCATTTAATGTTTGGGTCTCATATTTGTGGCACACATGGAGAGTATATGATGACATGTTGTATGTTGCCATTTGAAGTGTTTCTCAGCACAGTTTTATCCTTTTGATATTTTCCATTCCTCTTCATTCAAAGTTGCTTAATTTGAAATGAAATTTTGCAACCACACCTCCCTGCAGGAACTACAAGACTAGGTGCTATCAATGTAACACAACTACCAATAAACCAGGAAAGCCCTCACCTTATAGTAATTAGAATAGATTCAGAGTCATAGAGATATACAGCATGGAAACAGACCCTTCAGTCCAACTCGTCCATGCCAACCAGATATCCCAACCCAATCTAGTCCCACCTGCCAGCACCCAGCCCATATCCCTCCAAACCTTTCCTATTCATATACCCATCCAAGTGCCTCTTAAATGTTGCAATTGTACCAGCCTCCACCACTTCCTCTGGCAGCTTATTCCATACACGTATCACCCTCTGCGTGAAAAAGTTGCCCCTTAGATCTCTTTTATATCTTTTCCCTCCCACTCTAAACCTATGCCCTCTAGTTCTGGACTCCCCGACTCCAGGGAAAAGACTTTGCCTATTTATCCTATCCATGTTCTTCATAATTTTGTAAACATCTATAAGGTCACCCCTCAGTCTCTGACGCTCCAGGGAAAACAGCCCCAGCCTGTTCAACCTCCCCCTGTAGCTCAGATCCTCCAACCCTGGCAACATCCTTGTAAATCTTTTCTGAATCCTTTTAAGTTTCATAACATCTTTCTAATAGGAAGGAGACCAGAATTAAACGCAATATACCAACAGTGGCCTAAACAATATCCTGTGCAGCCGCAACATGACCTCCCAACTCCTGTACTCAATACTCTGACCAATAAAGGAAAGCATACCAAATGCTGCCTTCACTATCCTATCTACCTGCAAATCTACTTTCAAGGAGCTACGAACCTGCATTCCAAGGTTGCTTTGTTCAGCAACACTCCCTAGGACCTTACCATTAAGTGTATAGGTCCTGCTAAGATTTGCTTTCCCAAAATGCAGCACCCTGCAGTTATCTGAATTAAACTCCATCTGCCACTTCTCAGCCCATGGGCCCATCTGGTCCAGATCCTGTTGTAATCTGAGGTAACTCTCTTCGCTGTCCACTACACCTCCAATTTTGGTGTCATTTGCAAATTTACTAACTGTACCTCCTATGCTCGCATCCAAATCATTTATGTAAATGACAAAAAGTAGAGGGCCCAGCATCGATCCTTGTGGCACTCCACTGGTCACAGGCCACCAGTCTGAAAAACCCTCCACCACCACCCTCTGTCTTCTGCCTTTGAGCCAGTTCTGTATCCAAATGGATAATTCTCCCTGTATTCCATGAGATCTAACCTTGCTAATCAGTCTCCCATGGGGAACCTTGTCGAGCGCCTTACTGAAGTCCATATAGATCACATCTACTGCTCTGCCCTCATCAATTTTCTTTGTTACTTCAGCAAAAAACTCAATCAAGTTTGTGAGATATGATTTCCCACGCACAAAGCCGTGTTGACTATCCCGAATCAGTCCTTGCCTTTCCAAGTACATGTACATTCTGTCCCTCAGGATTCCCTCCAACAACTTGCCCACCACTGGGGTCAGGCTCATCAGTCTATAGCTCCCTGGCATGTCTTTACTGCCCTTCTTGAACAGTGGCACCACGTTTGCCAACCTCCAGTCTTCGGGCACCTCACCGGTGACTATCGATGAAACAAATATCTCAGCAAGAGACCCAGCAATCACTTCTCTAGCTTCCCACAGAGTTCTCGGGTACACCTGATCAGGTCCTGGGAATTTATCCACTTATAACCATTTCAAGACATCCAGCACTTCCTCCTTTGTAATCTGGACATTTTGCAAGATGTCACTATCTATTTCCTTACAGTTTATATCTTCCATATCCTTTTCCACAGTAAATACTGATGCAAAATATTCATTCAGTATCTCCCCCATTTTCTGTGGCTCCACACAAAGGCCGCCTTGCTGATCTTTGAGGGGCCCTATTCTCTCCCTAGTTATCCTTTTATCCTTAATATATTTGTAAAAACCCTTTGGATTCTCCTGAATTCTATTTGGCACAGCTATCTCATGTCCCCTTTTTGCCCTCCTGAATTTCCTCTTAAGTACACTCCTACTTTCTTTATACTCTTCTAAGGATTCACTCGATCTATCCTGTCTATACCTGACATATGCTTCCTTCTTTTTCTTAACCAAACCCTCAATTTCTTTAGTCATCCAGTATTCCCTATACCTACCAGCCTTCCTTTTCACCCTGACAGGAATATACTTTCTCTGGGTTCTCATTATCTCATTTTTGAAGGCTTCCCATTTTCCAGCCGTCCCTTTACCTGCGAACATCTGCCTCCAATCAGCTTTCGAAAGTTCTTGCCTAATACCATCAAAATTGGCCTTTCTCCAATTTAGAACTTCAACTTTTAAATCTGGTCTATCCTTTTCCATCACTATTTTAAAACTTATAGAATTATGGTCGCTGGCTCCAAAGTGCTCCCCCACTGACACCTCAGTCACCTCCCCTGCCTTATTCCCAAGAGTAGGTCAAGTTTTGCATCTTCTCTAGTAGGTACATCCACATACTGAATCAGAAAATTGTCTTGCACACACTTAGCAAATTCTTCTCCATCTAAACCTTTAACACTATCTCAGTCCCAGTCGATATTTGGAAAGTCAAAATCCCCTACCATAACCACCATATTATTCTTACAGATAGCTGAGATCTCCTAATAAGTTTGTTTCTCAATTTTCCTCTGATTATTGGGGGGTCTACACTACAATCCCAATAAGGTGATCATCCCTTTCTTATTTCTCAGTTCCACCCAAATAACTTCCCTGGATTTATTTCCGGGAATATCCTCCCTCAGCACAGCTGTCATGCTATCCCTTTTCAAAAATGCCACTCCCCCTCCTCTCTTGCCTCCCTTTCTATCCTTCCTGTAGCATTTGGATCCTGGAACATTGAGCTGCCAGTCCTGCCCATGCCTGAGCCATGTTTTTGTAATTGCTATGAGATCCCAGTCCCATGTTCCTAACCATACCGTGAGTTCATCTGCTTTCCCTGTTAGGCCCCTTGCATTGAAATAAATGCAGGTTAATTTATTAGTCCTACCTTGTCCCTGCCTGCCCTGACTGTTTGACTCACTTCTGTTCAGCTGTACCCGTCTCAGATCGAGCTCTTTCCTCACTATCTCTCTGGGTCCACCCCCCACATAACTAGTTTAAATCCTCCCAAGCAGTTCTAGCAAATTTCCCTGCCACTATATTAGTCCCCTTCCAATTTAGATGCAATCCGTTCTTCTTGTACAGGTCACTTCTACCCCAAAAGAGATTCCAATGATCCAAAAAGGTGAATCCTTCTCCCATATAGCAGCTCCTCAGCCATGCATTCATCTGCTCTATCCCCCTATTCCTGCCCTCACTAGCTCATAGCACTGGGAGTAATTCAGATATTACTACTCTTGAGGACCTCCTTTTTAAATTTCTGCCTAACTCTCTGTAATCTCCCTTCAGATTCTCAACCTTTTCCCTTCCAATGTCGTTGGTTCCGATGTGGACAATGACTTCCTGCTGGCCCCTCTCCCCCCTGAGAACATTTTGCACCCTCTCTGAGACATCCTTGATCCTGGCACCAGGGAAACAACACACCATTCTGCTTTTTCACTGCTGGCCACAGAAACGTCTGTCTGTACCTCGGACTACCGAATCCCCTATCACAATTGATCTCTTGGAAGCCAACGTACCCCTCGTTGCGTTAGAAATACCAGAAACTTGGCTGTTCGTGCTATGTTCCCCTGAAAATCAATCACCTCCCCTATATTTTCCAAAATAGCATACCTGTTTGAAATGGGTATATCCACAAAAGACTCCTGCCCTAGGTGCCTATCTCTCTCATCCTTCCTGGAGTTAACCCATCTATGTGACTGTATTGGAGACTTCCCTCCCTTCCAATAACTGCCATCCATCACATCTGTTGCTGTTGCAAATTCCTCATCGCTTCTATCTGTCTCTCCAACCGATCCACTCAATCAGATAAGATTGGCATCCAACAGCATTTATGGTTGTGGAACTTGATGTGAATATTTGCATAAGTCACAGTTTTATCGAGCAAACATTTGTTTGGATCAACAGGAGCAGACTATAGTCAAATAAAAATAATCATCTTATTTTCGAGCATTTTTTGCATCTTCCTAACTTCCTCCCTGTCCCTCTGCATTATTGACTCGTTGTTGGTGTATTGAAATTCCCAGTTGGATTTGAGTGTAGGATCCTTCTGACACTGTAACGTCAAGTCCCACAATCTTTCAGGAACTCGCCCCTCCTCCAAATCGATCCTCCAGCACATCCCCAGTTCCCTTTCATCTCCATTGACAGTCATGGATTCGGCTGAACAAATCCAAACCTGTTACCACCATCCTAAATCCCTTTACCTTTCTCCTTCTCCCTTTAAAGAAATTTATTTGAATCTTTCTCTTGTCAGAACTGTCAACCAGCTGAACCAATATCCAACTTTTATCTTCTAATACTCCTGTGAAACATCGAGGTATTTCAGAATGTTAGAGACACAATATAAATTCATATTTTGGTGGTAGAATAAGCAAACAAAATCAAACCTAATCCTTTTCTGGTTATTGAGATGACCAGCTCACTGAATAAATTTAAGGTGTTGGAGGAGCCAAGTTATCTCTTCCTGAAATTTGAAGTTCAGTTGTACCTTGATTATACAGCCAACAAACATCTCATTCCCTAACTCAACAGATGCCAATCCATAGTCAATGCTGAGGCCAAAAATATCCCCAATTAATTTTAACAAGTGATAAAATAATGTTATATTATTTCCTGATTCAAAGGATAGTGCAGGATTGTATTTTTCAAAAGATTTTAATTATGGCCTGCATGACTCTTGTTCAGTTTTATATTTGGCACAGTGTTCATTTAACATAGGGTAGTTGCAAATTGTGTCAAATTTACTTTTCATTGCTTTACATAGACATTCTGAAAATAATTCAAATTACATTATCATAAATTTAAGTGAACTTTCAGTCTCTAAAAGACAGTGAACATGATCAAGTTGTCAATTGGTGTCATAGTCATGTGAATGGACTAGTAATTCTGAGGTCCAGGTTCATGCTCTGTGGAACAGGTTCAAATCCCACTACAGTAAATGCTGAAATTTGAATTCAGTTAATAAATCTGGAATGAAAACGCTAGTTTAACGGTCTCCACTTTCCTGGACTGGTGCAGTTCCAATGCTACTCAAGAAGCTACAGCTTAAAAATACAGGGTAGATCATTTAGGACAGAGATGAGGAGAAACTTCTTCACCCAGAGAGTGGTGGCTGTGTGGAATGCTCTTCCTGAGGGCAGTGGAGGCCCAGTCTCTGGATTCATTGAAGAAAGAGTTGGATAGAGCTCTCAAGGATTGTGGAATCAAGGGTTATGGAAATAAGGCAGGAACAGGATACTGATTAACAATGATCAGCCATGATCATACTGAGTGGTGGTGCAGGCTCGAAGGGCAGAATGGCCTACTCCTGCACCTATTGTCTAAGAAGACTGGCATCATCCAGGACAAAGCAGCCCACTTGACAAAAACTCCAACCACCAGCTTCAAAATTAATACCTTCAGCATCAATGCACTGTGGCAGAGGCGTGTACAAGCCACAAAATGAACCTCAACAATCTTCATTCAAAAACATCTTCCAACCCACAACCTCTATCACCTAAAAGGACAAGAGCAGTGGATGCTGGAAACTTCATCAGATAGAATTTTACTCCATCATACACCATCTTGGTTTCAAACTGTACTATGCTTTGAACAATATGGGAGTGTAGGATTGCTGCTAATAATGTACGCATACACATATGCAGTTTCTTTACTGTCTTTTGCTATAGGCTAGGCAAGGCAGCATCCAAGGAGCAGGAGAATCGACATTTCGGTCATAAGCCCTTCTTCAGGCTTATGCCCGAAACGTCGATTCTCCTGCTCCTTGGATGCTGCCTGACCTGCTGCGCTTTTTCAGCAACACATTTTTCAGCTCTGATCTCCAGCATCTGCAGTCCTCACTTTCTCCTATAGGCTCGGCCAGACCACTCAAAACATTCTTAAGCAGGCATTCCCAGACCAGAACTTGCACTTTGTTTTGGTAAGTGTACAGTGAACGTTACCTGGACTAGGTTGACTACTAGATTTTAAAACAGACAAAGTTTATTCACAAAATTACACAATGAAACACAAAGACCAGAATAAAGAACCCCTACAGAACTCAGTCTATCCAAACTAGACTTAAGCATGCTGTTCTGAATATACACAACAGTCCCAATCAGCAAACTCCCTTTAAATCCCAGTATAAATGGATCACATGCTTAGAGGTTGAAGTTGAAGGGCAGAAAGAGAGAGAGAGAGTTTCCACATAGCTCACTGTTGAACTCCTCACCAGTTCAGAACTGACCTAAACTGCTCAGCTCAGCTAGAGAGCTGAATACTCCCCTTTCTTTAAACAGGTCACTTCTAAAACATGGCCACTTTGCCCCGAAATCTCATCTGTTTACATATAAACAAAAGGCCTCTTAAAATCCTTTTCATCTCTCAACCAAACCAGACTGATTGGAGCCCGGCCCGGTTTATTACCCCTCTGAAACAAATCAAGGACAGAGTCTCCTTGAGCCAAGGAACAGCTTTCAGAAAAAAGGTACTATCTTTGTTAACACTCTGAATTAATAACTTGGAACTCTCTACGTAACAGCAGTGGTGGGTGCCTTTATACACTCAGGGTTTCAGCAGTTAAAGACGACAGCTCACTGCCATGTCCTCAAGGGCAATTAGGGATAAACAATAAATACTGGCCTACTTAGCAATATTCATATCCCAGGATGAAATAAAAACTGAAATGGAAACATCAATTGGCATGCATGTAAAATAGGTTGTTGATCATTGCCCTGACCATCATTGTATTTGCCAAGGAACACCAGAATAGTGAAACACAGATCGGCTCTTCATCATACTCGTAATACATTTGCCAACACAGACAAAGATTGAGAGTGCGTTACTATGTTTGGTAATTACTCACAAAAAAATTGGGAAGGGGGCATAGAACTTCACTCATGATCAGAAATGTGCATGATGTGTGTTCAGGCCATAGCTATTGTACTGCACTGAGGGAACTGCAAGGTTCAGTAAAGGATAATATATTAATCAAACAGAAATACTGCAGTTGGTTAAAGCTCAGCCATAATTATTATGATTATAACAGGAGTACTTCAGGAAAGTCAGGGCTGGTTAGTGCAAGTTCACTCTTGTGTATAAAGTCTATTTTCATTATGTTTTGCAGTGCACTACAGGGAAATACATAAACAATTCTATTGGTATTTGGGGACAAAAGTGATGACATTGGCACTAGATTGATATGAAGAAATACCAGTCTGGTGTCAGAGTCAAAAATCACATGACATCAGGTTATAGTCCAACAAGTTTATTTGAAATCACAAGTTTTTGGAGTGATGCTCCTTCGATCTGTTGGACTATAACTTGGCATCATATGATTTTTGACTTTGTCCACTCCAGTCCAACACTGGTACCTCTTACAGTCGGGTGTCAGGCATATGAATGACATGTCATAGACTCATAGAGATGTACAGCATGGAAACAGACTCTTCAATGCAACTTGTCCATGCCAACTAGATATCCCAACCTAATCTAGTCTCATTTGCCAGCACCCTAAACCCTTTCTATTCATACACCCATCCAGATGCCTTTTAAATGTTGAAATTGTGCTAGCCTCCACATCTTCCTCTGGCAGCTCATTCCATACATGCACCACCGTCTGCATCAAAAAGATGCCCCTAAGGTCCCTTTTTAAATTTTTCTCCTCTCACCATCAACCTATGACCTCTAGTTCTGTACTTCCCCACCCCAAGGAAAAGACCTTGTCTATTAATCCTATCTATGCCTCTCATGATTTTATAAACCTCTATAAAGGTCACCCTCAGACTCCGATGCTCCAGGGAAAACAGCCCCAGCCTGTTCAGCCTCTCCCTTTCACTCAAATTTTCCAAACCTGGCAACATCCTTGTAAATCTTTTCTGAACCCTTTCAAGTTTCACAACATCATTTCGATAGGAAGGAGACCAGAATTGCACGCAATATTCCAAAAGTGGCCTAACCAATGTTCTGTACAGCCGCAACGTGACCTCCCAACTCCAATACTCAGTGCTCTAACCAATAAAGGAAAGTATACCAAATGCCTTCTTCATTATCCTATCTACCTGCAACTCCATTTTCAAGGAACAATGAACCTACACTTCCTGCCCTGTGAAGCTGCTTTTTGGTACGTAGTGCCTCAAAGATGTGCGTATTAACTTGGAAAAGGTTCCTGCTGCTGGGCTATTTTTCTTGTCAGTAGAAAACTGGATAACAGTGCTGGCATTTTGCCAGCAGTTTGAGAAAGCTGATGAAGGTTGTTCACTTCTTTCAACAATATGAGAGCATGGTATTGCTGCTGTAAATTTATGCATACACACGTGCAAGAAAAAGACAACAAAGCTACACACATTATGGTTAAAAAGGGACTATTGCTTTGGTCATTCAATTTCAAAAATGAAAATGCTTTGAATAATCATAAAGCCTGAAGAAGGGCTTATGCCCGAAACGCCGATTCTCCTGCTCCTTTGATGCTGCCTGACCTGCTGCGCTTTTCCAGTGACATATTTTTCAGCTATAATCATAAAGCATCAAGGTTCTTTTGCAAATTTGGTATAACTTGAACATTTCTAACAAGCAAAGTGCTAAAGGAATTGTGCCTTGGGATTTGTATAGCGATAGAAGAATAGTTTACGAAGTCAAATGGCAACGCTTTGCTTGCTTGTGGTATAATATTTCAATGGTGCTTTAACATCACAGCTCAGTGATTTCTAATTCCAACTACCTTAGCAGCTATTTGTCGGAACAACACAACTGAGAAGCTCCTGCCTCAAGGCATCTGGAGGAGCTTGCAGGATCACAAGTGGGAGGTTGCACACAGTAAGGATTCATTTAGTGACTGCTATCCAGTGAACCTTAATATGCCCGAGCAGTTCCTGCCACCACAGGCCAACAGCATCCAAACTCTTGATGAATAAATGGAACAATCACAACAAATGCTATGACTTGAATTTTAACTTTTCCCCAATTGAACAAATAAGATTTGCATAATTGATCAAAGCATTTGCATTATCATAAAATAACCAGAAGCATTTAAATGATAAATTACATGTGGATCTTGTGTAATCCATTTAAGTTCCCACGTTGCCCCCTTAGTAAACTCCAAATCAGTCAAAGTTCTGCTGCCTGAAATCTAACTTAACTAACTCCAGAAAAGACAGTAATGCTGAGGGTTACTGGATGAGTTAGCCCGCACCATTGATCTGAGAACTCAGGTTTAAATCCTATTATGGCAGCAGGTGGAAACTAAATTTCATTCTATGAGAGACTTAGAATTATAAAATAATCTCAGTTAAGTGACCACGTAATTACCATCAATTGCTGTAAAGATCCATTCATGCCCTTGACATCCTTACGTAGTCTGGCTTATCTGCGACTCCAGACCACAGTAGTGCGGTTGTGTCTGAATTGTCCCTCTGCAGTGGCCTAGCAAGCCACTCAGTTCAAGACTGATTAAAGGTGGAGAACAAATGCTGACCTTACCAGCAACACACTCATCACATGGAAGAAGTTAAAAAAATGACCCTTCTAACCCTGCACTGAGCTTGCTGCATTAACTCCCAATTTTGCAAAGCAAAACTTTGCTTAAAAACTCTCACCCTTGGCCCTCTTCTTCCCTATCTCTGGAATTTAGTGCAGTCCTCCAATTCTCCAAGATCTGTGTTGATCCTATTCTGTCCTCTTGTGGATTCTTAATTTTAATCATTCCATCAGTGCCCATAACTGACTTGGCTCTATGTTCTAGAATTCTCCTCCTCACAACTCACTCCTTCTTCACTCCTCTCTTTTACAATGATGATTAAGATCTTTGGTCGCCTGACCTAATCGTGAGATCTAACATGACACGAATGTTATGAAGAAATTGATTTAACACTTGTCTGTTATTAAGGGAAGAATGGCATTGGTATATAGGGAATTGAGTTTGGAGCAAGAGCTAAAACTAATGGCAGCAAATTGCCGAGAAATAGACATGGGCCAAAGGTAGACCTCAGTGGTGGGACCAGAGATAACAGTGTGGGAGCCATAGAAAAGTGGTTGTCAGTGATACCTTGTTATGGTTAGGCAGTAAGAATAGACTGGGTGAGACCAATGCCATTCAACTGGAAAACAGTGGAGGAGGATTGTGTGGTTAACCGATCAAATATTACTGACACATTAGTAAGTACAAGGAGACAATGAAGCGATCTGAATCCTTGGTAACCTAGCAGTGCACCTGTTCCTCAGCTAAATCAACCAAAAGCAGTGTTAGTTTTAACATGTGCACGATTGACACCCAGCTGTATTTCACCACCATCTTTCTCGAGTTCTCTAGTAATGCTAAATTAACAGACTGCTTATCCAAGATCCAGTGCAGGATGAGCAGAAATTTCCTCTAACAAAGTAACAGAAATGATGTGGAGGTGCTGGTTTTGGTTAGCGTGGACAAAGTCAAAAGTCACATAACACCAGGTAATCGTCCAAGCAAAATGGATAATGGGGATCTTGTAGATGTAAGATATCTGGACTTCTGGAAGACGTTTGATAAGGTGCTGCACAAAACGTTAGTTCACAAGATTGGATCACATGGGATTAAGGGCAATTTATTAGCTTGGATAGGTGATTGGCTGACAGAGAGTTGGGATAAATACTTTTTTTTTGGATGGCAAGAAGTAACTAGTAGGGTGACATAGAGTTCAGTCCTTGGGCACCGGCTATTTACAATCTACATTAATGACTTCAATACAGGGATAGAAGGCACTATAGCCAAATTTCTGAATGACACAAAAATAGGTAGAATGGTAAATTACTATGAGGAAATTAGAATCTTACAAATGGATATAGATAGGTTAGGAGAGTGGGCAAAATATGGCAGATGTGAGTTTAATGTGGATAAGTGTGAGGTTGTATATTTTTGCCAGACAAATGAAAAGGGGACCTGTTATCTAAATGGGTACTACAATGCAGAGGGACCTGGGTGCTCTCGCCCATGAGTCACAAAAAAACTACATGTGGGTACAGCAGGTAATCAAGAAAGGGAATGGAATGTTAGCTTTTGTAGCTAAAGGACCAGAATGTAAAGGCAAGGAAGTATTGTTGCAACTATACAAGGCACTGGTGTGACCACACCTAGAGTATTGTGTGCAGTTTTGGTCCCATTATTTGAGAAAAGATGTAGTGGCATTGGGGGCAATTCAGATGAGGTTCACTAGAGTGATCTCAAAGATGAGGCATTTGTCGTATGAAGAGAGATTGAGTAGCTTAGGCCTATACTCTCTGAAATTTTTATGAATGAGAGGAGATCAAATTAAGGTATTCAAGATGATAAACAGTATGGATAAATAGATGTGGAGTGGATGCTTCCTTTTGTGGGACATTCTAGGACAAGAGGACATAGTCCTAGGATAACAGGTAGTAAATTTAAAACAGAGTTGAGGAGAAATGACTCCTCCCAAAGGGTGGTGAATCTATGGAATTTGCTACAAGACAGATTCTTACTTGGTAACGGGTTGAAGGATTATGGGAAGAAGGCAGAAAAATGGGGATGAGGAGCATATCAATCATGATTGAATGGTGGAGCAGACTCAATGAGCCAAATGGCCTAATTCTGCTCCTATATCTTATGAAATTATGAACTTACAACTGGTTTATTTGAAATCACAAGCTTTCAGAGTGCTGACAAAGGAGCAGGGCTCCAAAAGCTTGTGATTTCAAATAAACCTGTTGGACCATAACCTGGTATTGTGTAGCTTCTGGCTAAGTATTAGAAAGACCAAAGCCAATGCTTTATTTTTCCCTATTTCTAGCTACCATCTCTATATCTCACCTCGTCAACAGATAAGGATTAAACCAGTCTGGTCATAACTTTGGTGTTATATTTGATCTCAAGATGAGCTTCTGATCACAAACTTACATCATCATTAACAACACCTATTTCCAACTCTGTAAAATCACCTGACTTCACTCTAGTCTCTACTCTCCTGCTGCTGATATCTTTATCCATTACCTCCACACTTGGCTATTCAAATGCACTCCTCGCTGGTCGCTCACATTCTACCCCATGTGACTATGAATGACCAAAAACTGTGGTGCCCATATCTTAACTCCTAGCATGCCCCATTCCTGTATCACCCTAATATTCACTGACCTATGATAACTCTCCATCAAACAAGGTTATGATTTTAAAATTTTAAACTTTGTTTCCAAATTCTGCCATGATCTTGTCAAGTTGTAATCTCCGCCAGCCCAGAACTTTCCAAGACATCTGCATTCATGTAACTCTAACCTTGACTTCATTGCTTCATCATTGATGGGGTCTATTCAGTTGCTTAGGCCCCAAATTCTGATATGCGCTCCCTACACCCTCTGTTTTGTTACTCTCCCTTAATCTGCACCTTAAAATCTACTCATTTCAGTTTTGGTCCAAGTTATTGGTTTTATGATCTCCTTATTTGGTTTGGTGTTGTACTTTGTTTTATAGTGTTCCTATGAAGCACCTTGAGATGTTTTATTACC
The DNA here is from genome assembly GCF_020745735.1 of Hemiscyllium ocellatum. Classification (NCBI taxonomy): domain Eukaryota; kingdom Metazoa; phylum Chordata; class Chondrichthyes; order Orectolobiformes; family Hemiscylliidae; genus Hemiscyllium; species Hemiscyllium ocellatum. The sequence continues at coordinate 40,172,341 of NC_083420.1, read as the reverse complement.
TTAAAATTGCGATATAAATTTAAGTTGTTGCTATTGAGACTGGCAGCAATCATATATATATAAAAGCGAAAGGCAGAAAGATTATTTGGTTGTCAGTCTTTCAGGACCCAAACTACAAGGTTAAAGGATTCGAAGTCTGGGACCAGTGAATATTTCTTTGCTTGTTTACATGTTTTCCTGTCAAGAATGTTAATGAGGCACATGCCAGGCACTTACCAGGACTGCAGCAGTCATCATCAGAATACAGATACTTCATGCAATTCACCTTGAGATATTTTATATTTATTTGCTTGTATTTTTAGTGTAAATATCAGGAATTACAAGAACTAAAGTATAAAGTTCCAACTGACAAGAAGCAATATTTTCATTTCTAGGAAACATACTGCTCCAGTAAGCCATAATGCAAACAAAAAATCCCAACATTACCAAGGTTATCACAACTTTCAATATCAACCATTCATTCTACACAAGGACACACGTCCATCAGAACAACTAAAACATTGATATTTGTAGAATTGCATTACGTTGATGGCTAATTTCTTTCAGCGCATACGTAATGGAATGTATTTTCAGTCATTTTATATTTCCTGGATCCACCTTGCCAATCTGCCTGTGCCCTAGGCCAATCGGTACATAAGCAGGTGATCTATTTTCAAGCATCTAACGTTTAGATTAGACTTACAGTGTGGAAACAGGCCCTTCGGCCCAACAAGTCCACACCGACCCGCCGAAGCGCAACCCACCCATACCCCTACATTTACCCCTTACCTAACACTACGGGCAATTTAGCTTGGCCAATTCACCTGACCCGCACATCTTTGGACTGTGGGAGGAAACCGGAGCACCCGGTGGAAACCCACGCAGACACGGGGAGAACGTGCAAACTCCACACAGTCAGTCGCCTGAGTCGGGAATTGAACCCGGGTCTACAGGCACTGTGAGGCAGCAGTGCTAACCACTGTGCCACCGTGCCGCTCCTGCGCAATCAGACTGATTGGAATTGCAGACGGCCCCAAGGATATTTCTTTGACAATTCTCAATCTCTCTCTGCATCTGTCCTCTATTTGTTGACTTCATAGGATGGTGATGTCCCCCTAGGATGCTGTATGCAAACATCAGAAAACATCAATAATGCTGGGATACTTGCACACATAATTAATACTGCTGGCATTTTGACCATAAAAAACAGGAGTGGGCCATTCTGATCCTCCAGCCATTCAGCTAGATCATGGTTGATCTGTATTTATACAAAGGTAATTTTAGCAATTACATAACAATCCTCTTGTCTCAGTTCATCACAAAGAGCATTCCCAATTTGCTACACTCAGATCAATAGATAATGTTCACACTTGAACAACTTGCAATTTTTCTGCCCGTGATGCAACATTATGATATAGGCACTATATAAAAGCTACTTAGTGTAGTTTGTCCCTGGTGGTCATTATAAATTTCAGGAAGTCTGCTGTGACCCTGTCTAAGATGAATATGCTGGTGTCATTGGTCAGTTAGTTCAGTTAGATTAGTCTTCTCCTGAGCATGACACACTTCAATTATTTCCCATAAAAAGAAACCAAAGACACCTCCAGATGTGGCATGGCTGAAATTTATCTTTTGGAAAGGAAAAATGCCTCATCAGGCTACAAGCTGTTTACTGTGGCATGAAAAGAAGATGAATGTGTATGTGTGTACTGGCATATCTCAGAAACCTAAATGCAGCATTCTGAGCCTTGGTCAATTGTATGAAGAAACTCTCAAAATCAATAATAATTAAAGTGGATCATCATTACGAATAAACACTTTGAATCAGAATTTTTTCTTCAGAATTAACACACACTTTTGAAAAGAAAAAGAAATCCAGAAATTTAAATAGCCTTTTCTCATCTATACCACAATAACAATTCATATTTAGGTTGAGCCTTGTAATAATTAAACTCCCAAAGAGTTTCAAAAAAATGAAATTTAGACATTGAGTCAAATAATGTGATACAATGATGTGTTATGATCCTAGCTAATGGTAACACTAGTCAACTCAGAATCTAGAATAAAACCTGATTGTTAGACCACAAATTTTACTTTTGCAATTTAGTTACAGTGGTAGTCAGTTACAGTTCCATAAGGCTTCGACAGAATTACTTTTATGAACAGAACAGAAGTTTATTACACACAAGGAAAGATTATTTAAAAATCCATAAACAAGATAATTTGGAAAGACCCTAAATACAGTAGCAAAGACAAAAATCAACCATTTTCCCCAGCAATTTGCTTTATAGACACGTCAGTGAAATATCACCTCAATGTTCACTCTAACTTCTTATTCAAGTAACAAACATTTCTTTTCATCATCTTATATCTGTGGTGATTCTTTAAGGCTCTCCTGAGAGATACAGATAGGTTAACTTATTGACTTTTCTCTTTAAGGTTGGTAAAGAAACTTAAGGCTTGTTTTTTTTAGCTCTGATGGCTTGAAGAAGGGTGGGTTGAATATGGATCTTTCCTTCTGAACCCAACCTACTTGTAGCCACCCGCCCCACATCCTAAAGCCCACCTTAATAATAAGCAGCAATTTTCCCATCATGTAGATTGTTGAGTCATTTAGCTTAAATCACATGAGTTTTTTAGAAGATTATCTTTAGCTCTATGTTCCAAATGATCTTCTGACCCTTTCTTGATTAAATAAAAAGAATCAGAACTTCATTGCACTGAAAACTAAAACCCCATTAACCCAAAGTGGAGACTTTGAATTCAAGTCCTCAAATAATATGTTAAATCTACATCATAAATGATGCCAAGACAGTTGGCTAAAAGCTTGATCAAAGAGGTAAGGAGTGTCGTATACAAAGAATGAACTGTTGAAGTAGTGCAGGGAGGAAATTCCAGCTTTTGGCTTCATTAACTTATGGTATGACCAGCTACTGTGTACTGGTTTAAAACTAGGGATGCTCAACAGGCCACAAGTAGATGAGCTAGTTGGTTATGGTATTGAAAGAGGTGATGACGATATGGAGGAGAGAGGCTGTGAAGAGATTTAAAAACAAGAATGAAACTTTTAAAATAAAGATAATGCTCGACTGGCAGCTAGTGTAAGTTTGTGACCACAAGGGTGATAAGTGAACAGAAGTTAAGACAAAAGTAGCACAGCATTAGGTTATCTTAAGTTTACAGAGGGTAGAATATGAAAGATCAATCAGAAGTATGTTGAAATAGTTAAGTCCAGGGGAACAGACTAAATCCAAAATGAATGACTGAGCTCATGCTCAGGAGTTGTTTAACTCAATGTTAAGTCCTGAAGGTTGTAAAATGAGTAAACAGAAAAGCTGGAAGGACAGAACTTCACTTTCTGTTTAGGCACTTTACAGCCTTCAGGTCTCAATATTGAGTTCAACAATTTCATAACATGAACACTGTCCTCCATTCTGATAATGTCATGTTTCACCCTCAGCTGCAAATGTGTTGCTGGTCAAAGCACAGCAGGTTACCCTACCTCGTGTCTTGTGTGCGGGGCATTTTTAAATTTCTACTATTCACACGTCATTAACACTTATTTTGTAGTTCCATGTCTCCTACACTGGCATTTGCACTTCCTTTGTCTTTTTCTCTGGGCATCTTCACCATCTGTTACACTTACTTCTTTTCCCCCTTTGTCAACAGTATAAGTATCATCATTTTCGAGATCACTTCAGTTCCAAACAATAGTCATTGGACCTGAAACATTAACTCTGTTTCTCTCTCCAAAGATGCTACCAGACCTGTTGAACCTCTCTAGCACTCAGACTTTGTTTTATGACCAATGTCCTCTGCCATTTCCCTCCCTTTCATTAACACATTGAGCCAAACTTTGTCTCGCTCTGAACTCTATCTCAACCCATCTTCTCGCATGCCGGTGACCTCATTTTTGTCTATGTGCCCACTTCCTGCTTCTTTAATCCTACTCCCAATACACAGCTGATCATTAACTTCCTTTTGTTACAACCTGTTTAGGGACTGTTAACATTTAAAAGAGAAATACGAACACTCAGTATTATAAATAACAAAACAAAGGTGCAAGACTGCACATTTCCCAATAGAATAATAGCTTTATTCAAAAGGACTAAACAAAACAGTATTAACATAACAGGTTAGACCTATATATGTTTTGTACTTGGTTTTCCTCCTTATCTTGTCGTCCCGTTCCTTTCCTGATAAGACACATCCATCTTCAAGTTGTCCACTTAAGAAGGACAAGCCAAAGTTTTGCCAGAATACTCTGGAAACTATTTTCTCTCTCCTCAGTTCGAGACGTTCTCAAAGCTAGGACGATCATTTGCTACCTCTTGACTGCTGTTTTGACTGCCGTCTTAATATTTCCAGGTCAATAAGTCCATCGCTTTTTTTTTGCCAAAAGACATTGTGAGGACCACTGCAGATTGTTCCACCAAATTCAAATTAACAAGTCTTCCAGCTTCTTTTCACTCATGAAAGCCAAATGGACATTAAGCCCTACTGCATTTCAAGCAGCAACTAAAACAAATTCTCAACTACCTAGATAAATTGAAACCAGAAAAATCTACTAAGCTCCACACAACTAAATGAAAATATTTGACTAACGAATGAGGAGAGTTTGACAAGGTTAGGATTGTTTTCACTCAAATTCAGACGAATGAGGAGAACACAGAGACTTGATTAGATTAGATTAGATTACTTACAGTGTGGAAACAGGCCCTTCGGCCCAACAAGTCCACACCGACCCGCCGAAGCGCAACCCACCCATACCCCTACATTACCCCTTGCCTAACACTACGGGCAATTTAGCATGGCCAATTCACCTGACCCGCACATCTTTGGGCTGTGGGAGGAAACCGGAGCACCCGGAGGAAACCCACGCAGACACGGGGAGAATGTGCAAACTCCACACAGTCAGTCGCCTGAGTCGGGAATTGAACCCGGGTCTAAATTCTAACAGGACTAGACAGGGTAGATGCAGGGAGGATGGTCCCAATAGTGGAGGTAGCCAGAACCAGGGGGGTCACAGTCTGAGGATTCAGGGTAGACCATTTAGGACAGAGATGAGGAGACATTTCTTCACTCAAATAGTAGTTAGCCTGTGGAATTCATTACCACAGGAAGTAGTTGATGCCAAAATTTTGAATGTGTACAGCACCTGGGGCAAATGCAATCAAAGATGATGGGGAAAAAGCAGGATTAGGCCATTGAGTTGGATGATCAGCCATGATCGTGATGAATGGTTGAGCAGGCTTGAAGGGCTAAATGGCCTCCTCTATCTCTTATCTTCTATGTTTTCATTGCATGCTCTGGAATTTCTTCAAATGTCTGTAGGTTAGAATTCCACCCTTAGAATTCATTCTTGGATTTGAAAAAAACAAATGGATTTCAAACTGCTCAGGGTTTACTGAATTCTTATAAATTAATTTAGTTCTAATAACCAAAACAAAAACATTTTTCTGGACTGCGATTATAACAAAATTTCTTCAATAATTTCTCCACCAAAAGGTCCATAGATAGGATGTTCATTGTTTTAAGATTGCCTACCTGCTATTTTATATCTTACCCCTACACTCTGAGCTTTCAATAATATGACCCATTTTTCGGATCATAATTAACACAAACATCGTTGAGTTGCATGATATCGCTTTATCAATTATAAATTGGGTTTTATCCCGATCTCTTATCGTAAATGTGAATTCATAAAATCTTAAGTAATATTCTAAAACATATAAATCATGAATTAAGTATTCCTGACGTCTTCCTGGTTCTTACATTATTGACAATACTCTCTCTTCAGATGTTGTTCCTCCCACCATCAAATCCATCATCTCTTCCTCTTCTTAAAACAACCTTTGATTCCATTGCTGTCCTTGCAAACCACAGCTGGTGACTCACTAAAAGCCCTCTTGCATTTTCTCAAATTGGACCATGACCATTTAAAGCATTGAAAACCTTGACAGATAATTGCCACATTGAACATTACAGTGCATGACAGTACTCGTTCAAAATAAACTCCAAATATCCAGCATTAACAAAGGTGCACTGTACCTGGAAGTATACAGGCTACTTTCCAACAACATAACAGTGCCATTTTTTAAATAAAACGCTTTGACAGAATGTAGCTGTTGCTGGCAAGATCAATTTACGCTGCTCATTCTTAATTGCCCTTTAACTGAATGGTTTGTTAGGCCATTTCAGAAAGCAATAAGCGTCAATCGCATTGTTGTGAACCTGGAGTCATGTAGACCAAGTAAGGATTGGATTTGAACATGGACCTGGAGTTCTGCATTACTAATCCAAATTATAACCACTGCACCATGTCTCCCTATAAATAGAATTACAGTTAATGAAATGACACATTTTAAAAAGAAAAACAGGGAATATGCACATTAATATACTGCCTTCCAGCACTTTAGAATGACCCAAAGGGCTTTTCAGCAAATGAAACACTTTATGACACACAATGCTGATATACAAGAAAAGCAGCAACTGAAAAAGGATCTATATTGTCAATATATTTATATACAATGAAATACTTAGAATTTAGACCTTTACATTATTGTATTCCTTGACACATACATCAACATGTATTTGCTTGCTCCCCACTGCTGCCTTCCTTCTTCACGACCTTAAATGTGCTTCAGTGGTTTTGTCCCAAAAGATTTATTAACAAGAGCAAAGACATTTAGACCATGGTGTCAGTAACAACCACATAAAGTGCAAAGACAGCAGGTGGTACAGATGAGTGTTTTGCAGAGAATAATTAAACACATTGGCCAAGGCAGAGTGAGCATGTACTTAAATTGTATCTGTAGAGTTTTAAGCACACAGATCACACACAAGCATGACTCTTCAGGTTTGCTTTCAGAGATAATATTAATACAACCAAGTTCCTTTGTGTCCTCTTTGTCAATTAACAGAGGGTCATGTCAGGTAGTTCCAGTGTTATTACATGTGGTCATCCAACCAGTTCCACTAGAGTGCAGAAGCAGCTCTGGTTGTTGACTTAGCCTGTTCAATGGGAATGCTGTCAGCTTTAGTCTGATCTTGTGACAAAAACAAATGTTTCCTTTTAAGCCTCAGTGATCTAGGCTTGCTAAAAGAGGATGAAGGAACAAAGTCCCTCAAGAATGCCATCATCTGAAATTATAAGTTTTCATTTCTACATTGAGAATATCATTTTAACTGAGCTCCACTATTGCAAGCATTTTCTCAACTGAAGACCGCTTAGATTATTCTGAGCTAAAATTGAGCAAAAATTTGTGCACACCAATAAGCTATATACAATTACATTTATATGGAATAAATTCTCTTTTCTTGGCCATTTTGAGTTTCCCCATGTCCCTGATAGCTAGATTGTCTTCAATACACTATCAAAGCTTTAAATTATATTGTTTTGTGAATTGGGTTGAGGTATCTTTATTATATTTCAGAACATTGACAAATAAATATCTCATCAGACAAGGTCAACCTCCCACAGACACAAAACACTGTGAGATTGAAAATCTGAAATAATAACAAAGAAAGTTGGAAAGGCTCGACAGGTCAGGTAGTGTCTGTGAAGAACAATGGAGTTTAGACTCCTACTTTTAATTTACTTTATCTGGTTCTGGCTAAGATTGAAACTTCATAGTTAAAATAAAAGCCCTGATATTGCAGTAATAATGATGACAAAACTACCAATATTTGTTGTCATTATTTCTCAGGAACTGAGTGGAATTTCTGGAGTCTGCTTATGTCCAGTTATACATGGAAACTGAAATATTGCAATTTTACAGGGTGCCTCTCTGACAACACCAACAGGACAATCAATTAGAAATCACTGAACTGACAGAATTTCTCCATGCATCATGCGGTTTTGTTATTAAACCTCCTGAGAAGTTTATAACTGGCTACTGAGTTATAACTGGTTTTAATGTCTTATTAATAAATAACCTCTCGAGCCCTGGAAAATCAATAATATGCTGTTTCTATGTCATGTCAAATTTATTTGGTATTCTAGCTTCGAACATTTTTTTTGCAAATAATGAACTTTGCTCTTTGTAAAATTTTTAAATGACGACAGCTAATTAGTGTTTTTTATTTCCTGGTCTGCAATGAAATTGGCTGCTTACCCTCCTTCCATGACATCACTTTTATTGGATGGCTGAAGAACACTGTGAATCAGTGGTAGATTCAAATTAGCTTTGGGAATGATGAAAGCCATCCCAGGAAAATCACAAGATACTTGTGGGCAGCCTTCTTCAACATTGGTGTTGCTGACGACAGTAGTCAGGCCAATATGTATTTTCACTCCTATCTCAGCCAAAAGGGACATCAAATATTTGGAGTTTAAAGTGAAATTTATTCATTCAGTATTTTCCAAATAGCAAATTCTGTGTGACTGAACTCTGAGATGACTACTTTTAAGTGTTTTATTAAGTTAAAGGTACTGTATAAATACAAGATGTTGAAGTTGTTGATGGCTCCTATATCCCACCACGCAAACAAATTGCTTTACTGTATTCAATTCATTTCTAAAGAGTGCAATGGACACTCTGAAAAACTATACCTCTACATCACAACAACTGATATAGATGCATCATTATGGTATGGAATAATATTCCAGTTGAGATTCAATTACATGGCAAATTAAAGTTAATCGCAACAAGTATTGAAAGTAAAGGTATGTATAACTGTGTGAAAGGTCATTAGAATATAAGATTCTCTAAAGACTCCAAAATTCCTTCAAATGGTAATTAGGTGGATGTTTGAAAATTGAGAAACCATATATAGCACCTTATGCAGCCTCTGAATATTCTAAATTCTTAACAACCAAGCACTTTGCTCCTGTTGCAACATAAGGGCAGCAACCGATTTGCACACAGAAAGGTCGCACAAACACAATTGAGATAACTGGGAGGACTTACCCGTTCCTCTTGAAATAGTGTCAAGACAGTTTCAGTTTAATGTCTCATCTGAAAAACAGCACCTCTGACAGTGCAACACACTTTAACTGTATTGGAGTGTTATCTGAATCATTGTGCTCAAGTCTCAAGAGTGTGACACAAACTCAAAAACTTCTGAATTAGTGGCAAAAATGGTGTTCATTGAGCCACTGCTGAAACCAGGAAAGGATTTAAGCAGTAAACTGCAGAATGGGATTAGAGTAAACTGCTAATATGAGGTATCAGTTAACTTGCAGTTAACCTGCAAGTAACATTCGCACCACACAAATGCCAGGCTACGACCATCACCAATAAAAGACAATCTAACCATAACCCTTTGACATTCAATAGTGTTACCATCCCTGAATCTCCCATTATCAACATCCTGGGAGTTATCATTGATCAGAAACTCAACTGGACTCACCAAATAATTGCAGCAGCTACAAGAGCAGGTCACAGGCTAGGAATACTGCGGCAAGTAACTCACCCCTAACTCCTAAACTCCTGTCCACAAGGCAGGAGTGCGATGGAATACTCCCCACTTGCCTGGATGAGAGCAGCCCTAACAACACTCAAGATGCCTGACACCATTCAGGACAAAGCAGCCAATTGATTGGCATCACATCAACAAGCATCCACTCTTTCCACCATTGACACACAAGACACATTGCAGAAATTCACCAAAGATCCTCAGACAGCACCTCCCAAACCCACAACCACTTCCATCTAGAAGGACAAGGGCAGAAAATACATAGGAACACCAGCAGCCTCAAGTTCCACTCCAAGTCACTCACCATCCTGACTTTGAAATATATTGCCATTCCTTCACTGTCGCTGGGTTAAAATCCTGGAATTCCCTCCCTAATGGCATTGTGGGACAACTTTCAGCAGGTGGACTGCAGCAGTTCAAAAGGCAGCTCACCACCACCCTCTCATGGGCAACCAGGGACAGGTGATAAATGCTGGCCAGCCAGTGATGTCCACATCCCATAAAATGAATAAATAAAAATAAACTACTCCATTACTGCAGTATTCTATGATCCAACAAACCTGTTACCTCTGAAATAATAACTCTGGGATAGCAATTATCTGTATACAAACCAGGCATGCATTTGGTTCCAAAATGGAAAAAGTTTGCAATATTTTCTTTGCTCTTTTTAATTTTGGTTTGGCTTTTTTTCTGCAAATACATCGAAGCAATTACAGATATAATGGAAGATGAAGCTTTTATCAAATCAAATGCCATAAAAATCTGATTTTTAATTTAAATATTTGTATAATAAAGGTCATCTCAATTAGATGCCATTTTAGAAATTAAATGCATCTTTCTTCTTGCAAATTGCTGCTATTTATCCTGAATGACTATAATTAAAGTCATATCAAGAACAGATTTTATGAATCAGTACAGCATTTAAATACCTAACGTGGTTTTGCAATGCAAATTTTGTGCAGTTCAGGACAGACATTCCAGTTTTAATGGATCTTTAGCATTGGCATCATATGCTACTTTCCCTTTCTTCTCCATCAAACCCTGATTACTATGGTCATCAAGTGCTACTTTAGGCTGTTTACATGAGTGTTAATAACGCTGTGCGAATATCAAATAAGACCTCATCACCAGGGGGTCAATGACTTTAACTGGGTGTCGTCAGTCTGTCTATACACTTAAAAATCTTTACCAAGTCGAACAGCAAGCAGTAAATTCAACTTTTCCTCACAGGAGATTCAACACTGATTAATGCTATTCCAGACAGAGATTTAAAATATTTATCTGGATTACAGTAAATGAAGACACGGAACTATAACGGCAAGGTTGGGTTGGGAAGATAGAAAGGTACACACCTTTCAGTTTAGCACGACTAAGGTAATTGATATAGGCTAGTGGCTCTGTACATTATGTATGCATGAAAAACCTGATAGAAATTTGGTTTCTTCTTGTGTGAATATAAAGCGATTATCTTTAACTCCCCACAATCTCTACACTGTAACTGATCAACACTCATTAGGGCAGGTATGAGCTTAGCACTTTCTGAAAGATGGTACCCTGGGGATGGAGCATAGCAAGATATTCAAGCAACCCAGTAAAGCTCTAATCAATAACTTATTAGGTTAGTGACGAAGCTAGTGATAAATGACAATTCCAAAACCTATCCTGGTCTATAAAATGAAGTGTTTGAAAACTGATTAAAAGCATAATTTTGTTTTTCAAAATGCATTGTGTACACAAAGTATTTCAATGAAATGAAAATACTAAAAAACACATACCATTTCCACTTATTTTTGCCTTAATTGGGTAGACTAAATGGAGATAATGACAAAGGCAATAATAACAATAACTTGCATAATTACAGAATCTCAACAGTGTGAAAGCAGACCATTTGACACATAAAGTCCAATCCAACCCTCCAAAGAGCATCCCACCCAGGCACGCAAGGGTGGAATTGAACTTGAGTCCCTGGCGCCGTGAGGCAGTGATGCTAACCACTGAGCCACCATGCCACCATCTAGAGAGGGGTTACAAGATTCTTTAAAGACGAGGACTAATCCAACTAGTGTAATAACAATAACTAGTAATGGAGCACAGACCTTCTGGATATAACAGCAGAGCCCTTGCACCTAAGAGCCAGAAAGAAATGAGTTCAATTCTGGCCCGATCTCTTATCCATTGAAAAGCATAATTTTGTTTTTCAAAATGCACTGTGTACACAATGTATATCAATGAAATGAAAGTACTGAAAAACACATAGCAATTACACTTATTTTTGCCTTTGCTGGGTAGACTAAATGGAGAGAATGACAAAGGCAACAATGGATGCTTGTGCATGGAGATATGAATTGGAGTGACAGTGATGATGTCTAAATAAGAGATTGACACCAAGCAAGAGAAAAAGTAAATGGTAGAAGGATAAAGATTGAAAGTATGAAAATATTTTAGCAGGATACACAGATAAGACTAAAGACAGAATACCAGAGGCCAGGTGTACAGTAACTAATAGCATGTGGGAGTACACCACGCGGAAACTGGCAGTGATTCAAAATGGCAGGTCATAACCATCTCAATGGAATTTGGAATGGACAATAAATACCAGCCTTGTCAATGATATCCATATTCCAAGGATAAAAAAAGACGTGATAAATAAGTTTAACTACACAGCAGAGAGTAAGCAAGAATCTAAGAATCATAGGTATAAGACTAAGACAATTTAAGATAGAAAACGGTGGAACTGCTGAATTTCAAAACAAGGGCAATGTCTTCAAGTTAATTCTAAGTAAGTTAACTCTATGTGAGTAAACTCTATGTGAATTAATTGCATTTAGTAAGAACAAGAGAAAGTATAAAGGAAGGATATTTCTTGAAAGAAAGGTTAGCATGTTGGCTCAGCTGTTAGCACTGTTGCCTCATAGTGCCATGGACCCGGGTTTGATTCCATCCTTGGGTGACTGTCTGTGTGGGGTTTACGCATTCTCCCAGTGTCTGTATGGATTTCCTCCCAGTGTCTGTATGGATTTCCTCCCTATGGTCCAGTTTATTCCCACAGACCAAAGATTGCAGGTTAGGTGGATCAGCCATGCCCAGTTGCCCATAGCATCCAGAGATGTGCGGGTTAGGTGGATGAAAATTAATCAAATCCTAACATTTTCTGCTTATATTTCAACTTTGCAGTGTCAGTGTTTTAATCATTTATAACATAATATTTTGCCTCTTCGGTACCTGAAATTGATAAACTTGCATCGAAGCATTCACTCCCCCAATATACCTCTTAAGAACTGCCAATATTCTTCAGAGTAAAAACTAAGTAGAATCAAATCCCAACCTATTTTGATGTGTTCAGAATAAACTGCATGTTACCTGCTTTCTGGTTCTTTTGTGAATGGCCAAATGCTGTCAGTTGGGATACCTGATTATCTATCAGTATCTAGAAAAAGCTAACTGTGCTGATCTCATCTGTGATAACAGTATGAAAAGAGTCATCCTCTGAGGTATATCTGCATTTTATCCATGCAGAGTACTTGGAAACAAATGTAATTTGATTAACTTAAGTTTTTCATATGGAAGTATTACAGTTTTAGCATTGCATTAGTGCTGCCAGCTGAAAAACTAAGAGTGTTTCCTTCCAAGACCAAAGGTATTAGTAGCAGCATTTCTCTGTTTATCCAATGTCTTCCCTGCTACTCATTTCTTTCAACTTCATCCATCTCTTTCATACTCTCCTCATACGATAAATCCCGATGTTCTGAAATACCACCTCATCCAGCACTCAATCAACTCAATTCCTCTACGAACTCTTGCTGACAACTAGAGCATAGGAAGACTTGATATAAACAAAAAAGAAAATCATGTGGCAGGGAAAGACATAACAACTTGTATCACTGTAACGACCTCATCTCCCTGGTTTATGCCAGTATAATAGCAGATAAACTTCACATACTAACAGCAGCCACAGGGCTGACTTGTAACAGGCAGTGACTGAGAGGCAGAGAACAGATATTATTTGGTCCAACTAAGGATTAGTGTCTTGTTGCTTGTTGTACAAAAGAAGCTTTATGGATTTTCTCAGTTAACTTTTATTCCTGATCCTTTAGGAAGATTACTCCGCACAACACAAGGTCAATGCAAGGCTGGTGATGTTAGCAGTAACCTCACACTGCCATCAGTCTATCCCACTGAATTTGGAACAAAAGCAGAATGCAGGCCAGTTGCCTCTGGGAGCCTGGGAAGGAGTTTTATTTGAAATAATCTTTTCTTGCTGCCTCCTTTTCCACTCACCAACATCGATGCATACTCAATATGTTTGTGGTGCCCCTATCTATACACTAGTACAAACTCTGAAAACTGAATGTGATCCAGTGAATAAGTGCCCACTGAATACACAATCTGCAAATCAATGACTATTTTGTAGAAATAAAATTTGTTTTTCAATGTGCTGCATACTTGGTTTCAATGTCTTTCAAACTGTTAATGCAGAGTGTTACACAACCGATGACTAATATTAATCAGAAAGGGTAAAAGAATCTCAACGACTTTAATGAATTTGCTTCGATATGTCATGATGCATTTTTTGTGGATGCAGGACTTGAACTTAGACTTTCTAGTCCAGAGGTAGAGATACCACCACTGCACCTAAAGTGCCTTTCACTTTATGCCTTTCACAACTTAATGGCATCCTGAAATGCTTTATAGCGACTTTAAAGTCCATCTGAAGAGCAGTTAAAATTAATATGTAGGAAATGAGGTAGCAAATTGTACAAAGCAAGATCCCACAAACAGCAATGGGATAATGACCATATAATCTGCAGTGATGTTGGTTTAGGGATAAATATTAATCAAGCACAGAGAAGAATACTCTTGATCTTCTTTGAAATAGTGCTTTAACATCCACCTAGTTCAACATCTCAGCTAAACTGACAGTGCAGCACTTCCTTAATGTAGCACTGTTATATCATACTGAATTATGTACTTAGGTCTCTGGATTTGACCTTGGACTGTCAACCTTCTGACTCAGAGATGATAATGTTAGCCGATGAAACACAGCAAACACTAGCAGCTATTTGTGTCATTAGGTGATCGTGGGCAGAATTGATAAACAGCAGAATGGTACTCATCTGGTGTGCTTACTCTAGTCAATAGTCTCAAAATTCAAGGCAAAAGCTCACAAATTATAAATTGATACTTGTGCTATGTTTGAGAAAACTGCTGGAACTCAGAATCCAAGAACAGAAAGAGTGACCACCTCTAGCACAAAACAAGAGAAAGTAACAAGGAAAAATACGATCTCTTGAATGAGAGGCATGCACAGTGGCTCAGTGGTGAGCTGTTGCCTCACAGTGCCAGGGATCTGGGTTTGATTCCAGCCTTGGCAACTTGTGAAGTTTGCACATTCTCCCCATGTCTGCGTGGGTCTGAGTATGAGATCAGAAGCTCATCTTGCAATTACATGCGATACCAAGGTTACAAGCAAATTAACCTAATCTCAGGCTGCTCCTAGGAAGGGGATAAAGTTAGAACTAGGAACTGCTTGGGACCTGAACATTTACATCAGTCTTCCCAATACTTAACTGAAGAAAACTTCAATTAAAGCAATATTACTTGTCAGGTGAGTAGACTGAAAATTTAGCAACACAGGAGTTGTCAAGAAGGATTGTGGTGGGATAAAGCTGGAAGCATAAATGTGAAAACTGATACTCTGCATTCAGATGATATTGCTGAGGAGCAGCCTGTAAATGAAAAATATGAGAGGATCAAGGATGAATCCTCAAAGGAATACCAGATAATATTGCAGGAGTAGGAAGAAAGTCATTGCAAATGATTGCAAATAAAAATAAATTCTTCTAATCAATTTATTCTATAAATATAAGCATGATTAAAACTTCCTTTGATAGGTCTGGTACTGTTAAGGGAGGCCTTATACTTCACAGAAATGGACAGATCTACAAGGTCATACAGATGAATTCCTGAATTGCTGGAGGTCACAGTGCTCCTCTCTTTCAGGTAATTTTTAAAATTTGTGATTTTTTACCACCAAAATTGTTCAGCATTCTTGTCAAACCCAGTCCGATTCCAATTAGTACATTACCAGCATTCAGGATTGGCAACTTGATCCATTTTACACTTGTTTAACCAGAGAACATGCATGATTCTACTTCCACTAACTCAGCACAGATTAAGATTGAACTGGAGCTGTATATCTTAGTTACTAGTTAGCGCAATACAAGCTTCAAACTAACAGTTTAAAGAAAAACATGCCTCAATGAAACCAAATGTGAGTGATATGGGAGTGTCATATTATGCGAATAGGACAGGTAACTATTGTATATTGGCACAGACCATGTGATGTTGTATTAATTTATCTAAACAGCACCAACTAGGCCATCTCAGCTCCAAAATCAGTGCTAGATCAATGCCAAGGGACCAAAGCTGTGCCAGAAATGTTGGAGGAAATTATAGAGAAAGGAAGGGCAAGACCATGAAGAAATTTGAAAACAAGTTAAGAATTTTATAATTGAAATGTTCCTTTACTGGGAGCCAATGTACACTGGAGAACACAATGGTGATACGTGGACAAGGACTGTTCTAAGTGAGGATACGGGCTGCAGAGTTCTGGATGAGCTTAAGTTCATGGAGGCTGGAATGTGGAAATTCAACCAGGAATGTTTAATAATCAATTCAAGACCAGTGCTTTTAGCAAAGGATGAGCTGAGGCATATGCACAGCTAGGTAGTCTTACTGATGACACAGCTATATAGTTGGAAGGTCATTTCAGGGCCAAATACGACTGCAAAGTTGTGAACAATTTGATTCAACCTCAGATAGTTGTCGGGGGAATAAAGAAGTTAATTGGCAGGGAAGAAAGACAGAAGCTTTGGTTTGCACATTTAATTGAAGGAAATCTCTGGTCAACCAGCACTGGGTGCCAGATAAGCAGCATGATCATTCACAATCATGACACTAACAAAAGAGGTGGTGGCAAGACAAGATATTGGATATCGGAAACATATATGTGAAAACTAGCACTGAGCTTTCACCTGATGTGCCATGAGGAGCATGTAGATGAAAAACAGGAATGTACCGAGGTCCGAAGGGGACACCATTAGCAAAAAAATGTGGGAGCATGAGGAGTAGCCATTGTAGATGATATGTATTTTTAATTAACATATTGGGTGCAGGTAGTTCTTGAACCCTTTGGCTCAGCGGTTGGGACATATCATTGCTCTAAAAGTGCTCACTGTAAGACATGCATAAATTTGAGAGGTGACAATATGTCCAAGGCTTTTGGAGATGGGGGCAATAGTCCGTCAGTTGGTGTCCAAGGTTTTAAGCAGGGAGGTGATTATGGCAATTTTGAAGGACAAAAGGACAGTATGTAATTAAAATTCTACATGGTCAACATTTGGTTTGAAAGAACAGAAATCAAACTCAGCAGTCAGAGCATTCTGACTCACTCATACTCAGGAATAAGATTTTGATCAGAGATGAAAACCTGAGCAGCACTTCATGTTTCTGCAGAATGTTGCACCATTGATCTGTCTTATTGCCTCACTTCACTGGACATAGACAGAAGAACGGGTGCTGCTTGTCACCTTTATGTGCAGTTCAGTATTCTGTAGTTTAGTGGCAACAGGATCGAGAAAGCAGGAAGTGGGCCTCATGAACAGGATGGTCCGAGAGAAAGTGAGGTATGATTTGAGATAAACAAAAGGAAGATCCATATTTAGGCAGAGAGGGACTTTGGAAAACTTTTGACCTCCTAGCCAGGGAAAGAGAAAGAAAATGTAGTCGTAGTTCAGGTACTGTTCCTTCTTCAGGATCAGTGGAAATGTGCATGGTGGAGAATGCATTATAGGGTGTTTATGAAAATGGAGGAGAAAAAGCAAGGTGTCTGGAGTAACAAGTGAAGAAATCATGGAGAACTCAGCAGAAGCCTAAAAGAATGCTTTCCAAAACACATGCAGTCCTCCAAGAGATTTTGTAATGGAGAACAAGGTTTTTTAGATTAGATTAGACTTACAGTGTGGAAACAGGCCCTTCGGCCCAACAAGTCCACACCGACCCGCCGAAGCGCAACCCACCCATACCCCTACATTTACCCCTTACCTAACACTACGGGCAATTTAGCATGGCCAATTCACCTGACCCGCACATCTTTGTGACTGTGGGAGGAAACCGGAGCACCCGGAGGAAACCCACGCAGACACGGGGAGAACGTGCAAACTCCACACAGTCTGAGTCGGGAATTGAACCCGGTGCTGTGAGGCAGCAGTGCTAACCACTGTGCCACCGTGCCGCCCACCATACTCTACGGTGTATTGATCCATAGAGTTAGCAACCAACGGAGAATTGTTTCAAGGGCTAACGGTGTAAATGATTCATGATAATGCCGGAAACTGGGTGTCATCAGCATACATTTATTAATACAATCCCAGGTCAATGAATGATGCCCCGAGAGGCAGAATACGGAAAACAGCCAAAATTGCAACATTGGGAGGAAACTGAACACATATGAAGAGTTGTTGTTTGTGCTATGATAGGTATGAGTGAATTCATACAAAGTGAAAGAAGTTTGTGTTACTGAGGACTATAAGCGCACCATAGTTACCAACACAAAGAATGTTGGTAGTGACTCTCACCAGGAAATCTTGCCACAACGTTCTGACTACTGAATTTGAACAGAGCATGACACACAATGTGAACACAGAGCTGGGAAGCAATAATATGTTTGAGAATCTTGGAACAGAAAGGGAGCTAACGAAATGGATCATAGATCAGGTGACAAAGTGTCAAATTGAAACTAACGTACATGTGTGCAGCCTTTAGAAGAATTGACTGTACAACTGTACTTAGTCTGAACCTGCTTAAGCCAAAGTTGCAATCTAATTGAGATGAAACAAAAGCAAAAATGAAATGAAAATAACTTAACAGAAAGGAGCTTTTAGACTGTTCAGCTCAAATATTTGTGCTCCATATTGTAATTAAAATTCTACATGGTCAACATTTGGTTTGAAAGAACAGAAATCAAACTCAGCAGTCAGAGCATTCTGACTCACTCATACTCAGGAATAAGATTTTGATCAGAGATGAAAACCTGAGCAGCACTTCATGTTTCTGCAGAATGTTGCACCATTGATCTGTCTTATTGCCTCACTTCACTGGACATAGACAGAAGAACGGGTGCTGCTTGTCACCTTTATGTGCAGCCTGTCACAGAAATTCTCATTGAGCCAGCAATGCTGTTTACACATGTCGAGTTTAATCACAATCCAGAATTTGTGCTTCCATTGGATTTGCTCCTACCAGAAGTATTGTATGGACGGATCCAACAACCAGGGCAAAAATGTTAATAGAATTGCAGTTCAGTTAATAATTCAGTTAAAAAGGCTGCACGGAAGGTTTTAAGAGAAGATAAAGTGGCCTTAAAATAGCTGCTTATTTTGCAATCGTTCTGCTCATATCAGCTTATAATTTATAATATTTTAAATTCACTGTTTCCCTGCTTATGCCAAGTTCGATAAAAAAGAATAACTGGACTGATTTGATAATGCGTAGTAACAGGAATGCTACAAGTGCTGAAAATATCAAACATACTCAAACGGCTAAAATGGAACTTATTAATCCATCCCTTTATGGGCACAAAGGCAAATTATTGTTAAGTAAACACACTGAGGTTAAAGTTGAATTGCTGTTTGGTAAAGAATGCAATTTTGAATTTGCAACAAAATTCCTGGCCCCAGATCAAAATAGGATCCAAGCAAACTGAAATCACTGCCTTTTCCTCCAGTATATTTTGACATATGTTACAGATGTTTACAGAACTTGTGGAACTGCTCAGGAAAATAGAGGTCTCGGAGTATTTACACCTTGGAGCTTTCTTTCCCAAAGAATACTTGAAGCAATTTCAATGATTTACTCTCTTTTACTTCTTTTTCTGGCGTTTTATTAACCATCTGCTTTCAACAGTCCTCCGTTTCTCATGAAAGAAACTGCTATCTACTCAGCTGTGATTTACGTCCCGACTTTATATTCAGAAGACATCAGATGCAGTGAGACAAAACACATACTGACTTAAAATGGATGTTAATGCAGTGTTTTGCTAACTGTGTGGTGAAAGAGTCTGCAAGCCTGGTATTTGATTTCCAAAGTGATAACTTTCATAATGTTAAACAGAAAAGGCCAATAAACTCAATTTTTACATGAACTATAAAAGCCATTTTTTCCACTGTCATGAAGTCCTTAATCTGGTTTCTTAGAAAGCACTTAGCAGCCGAGATAGTAATTACAATTGACAAATCTGTTGTCAAAACGGGTTTGTATCTCACATCCATCACTGTGCAGATATATGTGACATGGGAAGTGTTTAATTAACTGCAAAGAGCAATTAATTGTAGGGAGGACTGCATTTTTTTTTGTTGGGTGCATTCTTTTTCTGCAGAGGCATTGACATTTCACAAAGTTGAGGTACGCACTAAACCTCACAGAACTGCTTAACAATGATTTTAGGAGATGTCCAAGAAATTGTTCACTAATGGACAAATCAGTTATATCCATGTCAAAATGAATGCTATGAGTCTTAAGTGCAATTAGCCAGAAAAGAATCAAAAAACAATGTATTCAACAAAATTAAAGTATAAACAAAATTGGAAACTTAATCAGTTCTGATCTCATTGGTCAGAACAAGATTAAGATTTTAGCTATAGAAAGAAATCTTCCTAAATTAACCCAATGCTTTCAGATGGGAACAACTTGGCCTAGACAGACCTTTTAGTGTAAATAAAGCTATATTGCTGTGGAATAAAGAAAAACGAATGGTAACTCAGAGGAGGAAATATGAGAAGGCGTGGCTAAACACTAGGTCAGGGAGCAGATTTTAAGTAGGGTTTATAGAAGGTAAAAAGGTAAAGTTGCCATTGCCTTACCAGAGTGTGAAGAAAGATGACTGGTGGTAGTTTAACCTAAGGATTACCATATCTCAGGCAAGGGGAGAAGTTGAGTATAGGAGTTCTTTATGATAACTTCAGCCGGTGCAGGAACTAAACCTATACTGTTGACACCACTCTGCATTACAAACCAGAAGTAGCCAACTGAGCTAACTGACCCCTAAACTAGTGTGATCATTATACAAAAAGAATTCTGGAGAATGGAACATGGCTAGCTGAGAGAAGAATCACCAGTGAAGGATGAAAGGACAGAAATGCACAGAAGGTCAAAGCTACAAAGAAGATTAGATAATTTGGAGATGAGAGGGGGAGATTGCAGGACTCGAGATGATGATAAAACAAGGAAGAAGGCAGCTCAAACCCAAGAGTTGAAGTCTATGAATGAGATCTTTTAAATTTAAAACATGGAGTTGGCTGAGGAATATAGGGGAAACACAAACACTTACATAGCTTAGTAAGAACGGGGTGATCGAAGAGTGGGCTTTGGTACAAGGGAAAGTCATGTAGCCAATTTTGAATTTAACAGAGCTCAGAGGATGGCTGCCGAGGAATATTTGAAAACTGGGTCTGGAGATGATAAAGGCATGAATCCAGGTTTCATTGGGATTTAGATCAAAGTGAGTAAAATACAGTTTTACAGAGATGAACGTTGCAACCATAACCATGAGAGCCACAAGTTCAAAACACTCACTGATCTCCTAGCCTCCACGATAAACCTTTATGACAGCACTCAAGCTAGATTTATGGAAACATCTAAGCGCAAAAGCTAGTTTACTGGTTATTACTGGAAGTGATTGAATTTCACAAACATACATTTAAGGAGGTGGAAAAGATTATAGTTTTACAAAAAAGCTAGAAGTTTCTAACAGGAAAATGCAGAAAAGATGTTTCCAATACCAGTGAACCTAGAACCAGACTAAGGATAAGGGATATCCCATTTAGGACTAAGATGAGGGGAATGGAGAGAGTGTAGAATTCTCTGACACAGAAAGCAGCTGAGGTCAAAACACCGAATGACTTCCATAAGTTAAACAAGTTCTTAGGGCTAAAGAAATCAAAGAGTTGTTGTGGTTCTGTTCGCCGAGCTGGAAGTTTTTGCTGCAAACGTTTCGTTCCCTGGCTAGGGAACATCATCAGTGCTATTGGAGCCTCCTGTGAAGCGCTGCTTTGATGTTTCTTCCGGTATTTATAGTGGTTTGTTCTTGCCGCTTCCGGGTGTCAGTTTCAGCTGTAGTAGTTTGTAAGTGGGGTCCAGGTTGATGGGTCTGTTGATGGATCTTCTTGCCGTTTCCGGGTGTCAGTTTCAGCTGTAGTGGTTTGTATATGGGGTCCAAGTCTATGTGTCTGTTAATGGAGTTTGTGGATGAATGCCATGCCTCTAGGAATTCCCTGGCTGTTCTCTGTCTGGCTTGTCCTATGATGGTAGTGTTTTCCCAGTCAAATTCATGTTCCTGGTTGTCTGAGTGTATGGCTACTAGGGATAGCTGGTCGTGTCGTTTTGTGGCTAGCTGATGTTCATGGATGCGGATTGTTAGCTGTCTTCCTGTTTGTCCTATATAGTGTTTTGTGCAGTCCTTGCATGGTATTTTGTAAACTACATTTTGTGGGCGGCACGGTGGCACAGTGGTTAGCGCTGCTGCCTCACAGCACCTGAGACCCGGGTTCAATTCCCGACTCAGGCGACTGACAGTGCGGAGTTTGCACGTTCTCCCCGTGTCTGCGTGGGTTTCCTCCGGTTTCCTCCCACAGTCCAAAGATGTGCGGGTTAGGTGAATTGGCCATGCTAAATTGCCCATAGTGTTAGGTAAGGGGTAAATGTAAGGGTATGGCTGGGTTGCACTTCGGCGGGTCGGTGTGGACTTGTTGGGCCGAAGGGCCTGTTTCCACACTGTAAGTAATCTAATCTACGTTAGTTTGGCTCGTGCTGGCTATTGGGTCCTTTGTTCTAGTGAGTTGTTGTCTGAGTGTGGAAGTTGGCTTGTGTGCTGTTATGAGTCCTAAGGGTCGCAGTAGTCTGGCTGTCAGTTCTGAGACGCTCCTGACGTACACACCGAATCATCAACGCCACACTCACAGGAATACGATTCACGAGAGAAGAGGAAAAGGATAGCCAACTCCCATTCCTAGACGTGTTAGTAGAGAGAACACCCAACGGAGAATTCACCACGAGAGTACACAGGAAACCAACACACACAGACCAAGTCCTAAACTATGAAAGTAACCACCCCAACACACACAAACGAAGCTGCATCAGGACACTATTCAAAAGAGCCACAACACACTGCAGTACACCAGAACTGCGAAAAGAGGAAGAGGAACACCTATACAAGGTATTCGCCAAAAACGGATACCCACGCAACTTTATCACCAGATGCCTAAGAGATAGACCACCGAACGAGGACATGCCACAACCAAAAGGACTAGCCACACTACCATACGTCAGGAGCGTCTCAGAACTGACAGCCAGACTACTGCGACCCTTAGGACTCATAACAGCACACAAGCCAACTTCCACACTCAGACAACAACTCACTAGAACAAAGGACCCAATAGCCAGCACGAGCCAAACTAACGTAGTTTACAAAATACCATGCAAGGACTGCACAAAACACTATATAGGACAAACAGGAAGACAGCTAACAATCCGCATCCAGGAACATCAGCTAGCCACAAAACGACACGACCAGCTATCCCTAGTAGCCATACACTCAGACAACCAGGAACATGAATTTGACTGAGAAAACACTACCATCATAGGACAAGCCAGACAGAGAACAGCCAGGGAATTCCTAGAGGCATGGCATTCATCCACAAACTCCATTAACAGACACATAGACTTGGACCCCATATACAAACCACTACAGCTGAAACTGACACCCAGAAACGGCAAGAAGATCTATCAACAGACACATCAACCTGGACCCCACATACAAACTACTACAGCTGAAACTGACACCCGGAAGCGGCAAGAACAAACCACTATAAATACCGGAAGAAACATCAAAGCAGCGCTTCACAGGAGGCTCCAATAGCACTGATGATGTTCCCTAGCCAGGGAACGAAACGTTTGCAGCAAAAACTTCCAGCTCGGCGAACAGAACCACAACAACGGACACCCGAGCTACAAATCTTCAACCAGACTTTAAATCAAAGAGTATGGGGAGAAAGCATTGAATGGTGTTTCTATTTTCAATGTGCTTTTAAGAAAAGTTGTTCCTTTTAGCTAGATCAATTCCAGCTATCATTCTTATTTTTGTACTTTTCAATCCCATCATTGACAATAATGAATTTTCAAGTGATTTTTACTGCAATAGCCCTGGTTACAACCTGCTATAATAACATTGCAGCTTTTAAGTATAATGTTAAAATGACATTTCTGCTTTAAAAATCTATATACTGGAAATTAAACTAAAATGTCTCTTCAAGACAAAGGCCACAGTTTGCCATATTTGTTACACTGACAGTTTCAAAATCTATTGAACGGTGCTGTCATGGCCACAAATCACAAAATCACATTTAGAATTCACCCAGTCTTGGGTAACACAATGGATCCTTCTAAGATATATGTACTCTTCAAGTCTCAACAGACATCAAAGTGGAAGCCATTCAAATTTATAATGAAGACATCTGAAAAGGAAACTGTCTCAGCTAAACTGTCTGCAGATGACTCTACTGCTAGTTCAAATACCTAGGCTAATTAGCAAGTATGACTGAGAAAGATGACTGAACGGTTTGGAATGGACACATTTGTTAGTGGGAAATGTGGAAGGATGAACTGTACTGCTATCTTGTATGCAGAACTCCAAGAAGGTGGCTCTGAGAAAACATCTTCATGGAGTTGGAAGGAAATTGGACCAAAGGAGGGACAAAGAGAATGAAAAACAGAAACTAAACACTGTATTGTTGAATGAAGGTTGGGAAGTGTGTAAGTGCCAAAATCATACAACTTCTGCAAAGCAAGGAACCTATCTCTCTCTCGAAATTTCCTGAGTTGATGGGTTCCCTGTACAATAAAACACCAGAAGCTATTTAGTTGCTGGATCTGATTCCACATCAGCAACAAGGAGCTCAAGTAACAGACCCCTGTAGTATAGACCTTTTAAGACTTTATTCTTACAAGTAACACTTTGTTTCATGTGTATTTGTTTAATATTAGCATCTATAATTTCTTGGTAATAACTTCCTCTCTTTATTATTAAGGAACCTTCAGCAAAACTTTGTCATAAAGTAATTTTTAAAATAAAAGCTTGAGTGCCAGCCCACTTTAACTTGAATCGTTATCATTTGAAACAAAGGCCAAATGAGCAACATTAATTTTCAATTAGCTGATAATGTGGACACACATAATGGTTATGACAGCTCCAATAACGTATTCAAATGTTTCATATAGTGAATAGTTTTCAAATCAAACCACTTGGCACTCAGCAATGTCCAGGAAACAACAGTCAGATCAATATGTGATTAGTCATTTGATACTCAGTAGAAGAAAAATTCTGACCAGGACACCATAAAGAGTTCCCAAATTATTTGAATAGAGCTGAGTAAATTAAAAAAAAGCTGTAAAAGTTTCTATGGGTACTTTAAAGGAAATGTTTGGGTAAAATGAATGTGGGCCCATTACACACCAAAATCAGGAGAATTTAAAATGAGGAACAGAGAAATGGCAGAGAAGCTAATTATGTAGTTTGTGTCAGTTTTCAGTAAGGAAGATATGAGAAAACTCACAGATTTGAAAGTTCAAGTGGCTAGAATGAATAAGGATTTGAAAAACATTTAAAGAAAATTGTAAAGGCGAAATTAATGGGATTGAAAGTTGATAAGTCCCTAGTACCTGATGTTCTACATTCCAGAGTTTTGAAGGAGATGGTGAGAAAGATAGTTGATGCATTGGTGATCATTTTCCAAAATTCTGGAATAATTTTGCATGAAACTGTGCACAGGTTTGGCCCTCTTATCTTAGAAAAGATATTATCACAGAGGGAGTGCAATGAAAGTGCAACGAAAGTGCACCAGACTTATTCGGACTATCCTATCTAAGAGAGATTGGGAAAACAAGGTCTGTATTTTCTAGAGATTAGAAAAATGAGTGTTGATCTCATTGAAACCTACAAAATAGTTAAAGGAATTGACCAGGCAGATGCAATTAAGATGTTTCCCCCTTAGGGACTCTAGAAATTGAGGCACAATTAGAAACTACGGGGGATGCAATATAGGTCTGAGATGAGGTAAAATTATTTTATTCAGAGTTCTGGGCATTTGGAATTCTCTATACAGAGGACCTTGGAATCATAGCCTTTGAGTATGTTTAAGATGGAAATGATAGACTTCTGGTTACTAATGGTTTACAAGGTTATGGTGAGCAGTGGATAAAAGGCATTGAAGTGCTCAATCACAATGACTGGATTTTACAGTGGGACGGACTTGACAGGCTGAACAGTCTCCTCTTGTTCCTCTGGTATTTTTAATGTAAATTAGCAGAACAAACAAACAGGTGTTCAGTTTTACGATCTTATACAAAATACCGAACAGCAGAATTCCTCCTGAAGGACAGACTTGAAGCTATAAGCTTTTAACTGAGACAAAGTACTGTTAACCAAAGCATGCTAACACTGAAATGTCAAAGTCTGAAAAATTGATTTGAAATTCTTGCTCTATTTTTAGCTTTTGTCCCTTGGTGTTTGGTCTAAACTATAATGAATTCTTCAGCTTTAGAGCTTTAGCTTCCAATTCCCAGACATTCCAATTTTAAAAAAAATCAACTGTGAATAGGTATTTCTCCCAGGTATTAACCCAAGCCTCAAGTGAAAGTCATTTTACGATTTTGTATTATGGTCTGTTTCAGTCAGAAACTACATTGAGGCTGTTCATGCAAGTGAAGTGAGACAGTCAAGGCGTTACAAAATAAAATCATAAGAAGTGACAGGAATAGGTTTTCAGCCCTTTTGGACATGCTCAACTATTCAATAAGATCATAGCTGAGTGGGGTCTCAATGTCAATTTCCCATCAACCCCCACCCCCCCCTCCTCAGCCTCCGATGCTCCAGGGAAAACATCCCTAGCCTATTCAACCTCTCCCTATAGCTCAAATCCTTCAAACCTGGCAACATCCTTGTAACTCTTTTCTGAACCCTTTCAAGTTTCACAACATCTTTCCGATGGGAAGGAGACCAGAATTGCACACAATATTCCAACAGTGGCCTAACCAATGTCTTGTATAGCTGCAACATGACTTCCCAACTCCTGTACTCAATACTCTGACCAATAAAGGAAAGCATACCAAACATCTTCTTCACTATTCTATCTACCTACGACTCCACTTCTAAATTAAACTCCATCTGTCACTTCTTAGCCCATTGGCCCATCTGATCAAGACCTGGTTGCAATCTAAGGTAACCTTCTTCTCTGTCCACTACACTCATTCGCAATTTGCCAACCAGAATATGACCCAGTTAGCATGACTCTATTTCCTATTAGCTAAGCAATCCTTTACCTAGCCTAATATAATGCTTCCAACACCATCAAATCTTAGCTTCTGTAGTTACTGTCCATGTAGCATCTTATCAAATGCCTTCAGGAAATCCAAATACATTATTTCTGGTGATTCCCCTTTATCTACCCTGCTTGCTACATCTTCAATGTTTGAAATTAGGACTTCAGCTCACTGACTTGGAGCCAAGTTCAAGCTGAAGGCACCTACAGTCAACATGATTGCTACGGGCTGTCAAGGTAACTATAATTTCCCACGTGCTACAGCTGCAACACATCACCAGCCTACCAGCTTTATTTCAATTTTATGTAAGCAATTAAATCTCAAGTTTAGAATACTACTTAATGATTATCCATAGTTATACTATTTACTTTAATCACATGCCTAGAAACCTAATACTTAAATCTTCCCCTCACCAGTTTAAATTACTGCCCCAATTAGAGGGAAAATAAGCCTTAAATTTAACCACTTATCTAGCTACACAAATAATGACTTCAAGTTTCAGCTTTTGGGTTTTGCAGGCTCCAGCTCCTGTTCTTTGAATTGTTTTGTTAGAATGTCAGAACAGCACTTCTGTCACTTATCAATTCCTAGATTTAAGCATGTTGTTTTGTCGCACTCAGTCTCTATTGTCACCTCTGTGCGACTTATGTGACACATCTACTAAACTTCCTGTATCTGTACTACCACAGATTTCAATTTGAAGTCTCAGCCACTGTTTACCAGGATACCAGTCTGAACGCGTAACCTAATTAACTACCCAACTGTTGCCTATATGATTACCACTAAGATGTAAAAAAAACTCTGCAATTTACTATTATAGGTAAGTTAAACATTAAACACAAACTTAATTAGATTTTTAAAAAGGATAAACCCTGAAGAACTCCTTCTCTTACCAAATTTCTGGATTTAAGTACGCAGGTTTGCTACAATTGTTTCAGGTTCTACCTTCATGTCCCTAAAATTCTTTGATATCAGACAATTTGGAGACCAAATCCTACTTTATATAGTTTTAGTAGGTATTGTCAGTTCTTAAGATGGACCAGTAAAATTAATTCTGCGTGACCCTACAGCTAGTGAATGGGTAACAAAAGAGGAGAGAAATATTTGAAGGACCCAAGTGCAGCCATTGTGTATTTCCTACCAGTCAATCATGAAGCAACTAAGCAGATAGGATGGCACAATCAAATTTGATAAATAAAAGCTCTAAGAACTAAAAGTATGAGAAATAAAAAGACAAATCTGTTGCAGAAAACTAAGAAAAATTCAGCTTAATGGCTGGCATAAAATATTTACAGAATATAATCTTTGGAGATACCACAGTGCATCAAAGGTACAAAGTTTTAAAAGTTTAAAGATGAGTTGCTATTGAAAGCTTTTAAGAGGACACAAACATGACAATTTTATCACTGAATTATAAAAAGTATTCTGTGCCAGTACTCTGTTGTGTGTATTTTTTTAAATTGATTTTTTAATGAAACCTGATAATGGGGCATGGAGGAAGAGGCACTGTTAATATCACTGATTACATTTATGTTTAATTTCAAGGATGGCAGACATACAGCAGAAAACACTCACCTGGCATACTGTTAAGGTCCAATAAAAATGCATTGGAGCATTCAGAAAAATTTCAAATGGAGCTAAAATGAACATTTTGTCAAGAACAAACATTAACCATTACAGTACTAAATTATAAGAAGCACAGTACAGAATGATAAATCATAAAATGTTATAGCATCAATCTGTTTAAGAGGAAGTCAAATGAAATGTGGGGATGAAAGGGATAAAATATTCTGCTAACATAAAGATGAGAAGCAACAGGCTCACTAGGATCATGAACATTACACAGAGCAAAAAAAAAATGAAAGGACAGCAGTTGGTGGAAATTTGAAAAAATTAAAGAAATTGCTGGAAAATCTCAGCAGGTCTGGCAGCATTTATGGAGAGAAATCACTTAACATTTTGGGTTCACTGACCAGAATTGATGGTGGCTAGGAATGCTATGGTTTTATAGAAAAGCTAGGGTGGAGGGAGGGGGGAGGAGTAAACAATAGGTAGAGATTGAGCCCAGAGAGAAAAACAAAAAAACAGACAAAAGAATGGATACAGATCAGGGCTAGGAGAATGAATAGCTGCTAACTGGGACTATTAGTAGCTGACAATGGGTAGTGTGTGGTAGCAGCCCATGTGATGACAAGGCCTGGTGTGTGGGGGTGGGGGAAAGCATAGGGAAAGATGCTCAAGTCCTAAAATCGATATTAAGTCCTGAAGCCTGCAGGGTTCCCAAGTGGAACATAAAGTTTTAGATTAGATTACTTACAGTGTGGAAACAGGCACTTCGGCCCAACAAGTCCACACCGACTCGCCGAAGCGCCACCCACCCATACCCCTACATTTACCCCTTACCTAACACTACGGGCAATTTAGCATGGCCAATTCACCTGACCCGCACATCTTTGTGACTGTGGGAGGAAACCGGAGCACCCGGAGGAAACCCACGCAGACACGGGGAGAACATGCAAACTCCACACAGTCAGTCACCTGAGGCGGGAATTGAACCCAGGTCCCTGGCGCTGTGAGGCAGCAGTGCTAACCACTGTGCCACCGTGCCGCCCTTCTTCCAACTTGCACTGAGCTTCAGTGGAGTACTGCAGCAAACCTGAAACAGAGACATTGGTTGAGAACATGGTGGTGTGTTGGCATGGCAAGCAACAGAAAGATAAGGGTCTTTTTTATGGATAGAATATAGACGTTCTGTGAAGCAATCACCAGTCTGCACTTCATTTCCCCAATGCAAACAAGACCACATTATGAGCAGTGAACACAGTAGACTAGATTGAACGAAATACAGGTAAAGTGCTGCATTACCAGGAAAATGGTGCCAATTGCAAGGGCAGATGCCATGAGACGCATGGGAATATGCAGGGAGTGAAGGAGGAGTTGACCACAGTGTCCCGAAGGGAACAGTGCTTGCGGAAGGCTGACAAAGTGGGGCACTGGGGTTGGAGAACGCTTCGGGTAGTGGCTTCCTACTGGAGGTGGTAGAAGCAGGGGGTAGTGATCCTTTGGATGTGGATAATAAACAACGATGAGGGGGACCTTATTCCTGTAGATGGAAAGAAGAGAGGGGTCAAGAGCCAAAATGTGGGAGCTTAGTTAGACATGGTTTAGGACCTTGTCAATTATAGTGCTGGAGAATCCTCGGTTGAGGAAGAGGGTAGATATTTTGGAGGTCCCCTTGCTGAAGTTGGCATCATCAGAACAGATGTGATGGAGATGGTAGAAGTGGGAGAATGGAGCAGAGTCTTTACAGGAAGCAGGGTATGAGAATGTATAGTCAAAGTAAGAGGGAGTTGGTAGGTTTGGAGTGAATATTGATAGCCAGCCTATCTCCAGAAATGGAAATAGAGATATTGAGGAAGAGGAGGGAGGAGTCAGAGATGGATGAGGTGAAGTTGAGAGCAGGTGGACATTGGAATTGAAATAGATTACATCAGCATGGATCAATTGGGCCAAATAACCACTTAAATTCAATGTAGCTCTAAGATCTCTCTGGGGGTTTGATGAGCTGACAGTCTGGAATGGATTTCTAATTAAGTTGGCTATAAAGTGAACTAGTACAGACTGTGATTGGTGACTACTCTGGGTTTTTTAGTGTCAATTAATGATCATTGAAGGAGAGTTGTGCTCCCTGCCGAATACACTGGAATAGACTTCAGTACAATTCAGTCAGTTTTAGTGCAACTGGGAACAGGGAAGTGTTGCTGCTCTCGGCAAAAAGCTGCCTATAAAAATTAACTTAAAGTTACCTTTTCAAACATAAATGGAAAAACAGAATGAGCATTGACCTCTTGGTTAAGTAATGACGAGAAAGTCATCCCAGAAAGCAAGCTTGTACTTTCTTCTTGCTTTTTATTCCACAGAAGACTTGCTGAATTCTGGCAATCCCACTTGTTATGTTGAAGTGCAAAAGGCCCAAGTCAAGACTACAGCCATACAGATATAGAGGTGTACAGCATGGAAACAGACCCTTCAGTCCAACTCGTCCATGCCGACCAGCTATCCCAACCTAATCTAGTCCCATTTGCCAGCACTTGGCCCGTATACCCATCCAGATGCCTTTTAAATTTTGCAATTGTACCAGCCTCCCCCACTTCCTCTGGCAGCTTATTCTGTACACACATAACCCTCTGCGTGAAAACATTGCCCCTTAGATCCCTTTTATATCTTTCCCCTCTCACTCTAAACCTATGCCCTCTAGTTCTGGACTCCCCCACCCCAAGGAAAAGACTGTCTATTTATAAAATCATGAGGGGCGTGGATAGCATAAACCTCTGAGGTCACTTCTTAGCCTTTGGCACTCCAGGGAAAACAAGCCCTAGCCTATTCAACCTCTCCCTATAGCTCAAATCCTCCAACCCTGGCAACATCCTTGTAAATCTTTTCTGAACGCTTTCAAGTTTCACAACATCCTTATGATAGGAAGGAGACCAGAACTGTACGGAATATTCCAAAAGTGGCCTATTCAACATCCTGTACAGCCGCAAATGACCTCCCAACTCCTATACTCAATGCTCTGACCAATAAAGGATAACACACCAAACGCCTTCTTCACTATCCTATCCACCTGTGACTCTACTTTCATGAACTATGAACATGAACTCCATGGTCTCTTTGTTCAGTAACACTCCCTAGGACCTTACCATTAAGTGTATAAGTCCTGCTAAGATTTGCTTTCCTAAAATGCAGCACCTCGCATTTATCTAAATTACAGTCCATCTGCCACTCCTCAGCCCATTGAGCCATCCGATCAAGACCCCATTATAATCTGAGGTAACCTTCTTTGCTGTTCACAAAACCTCCAATTTTGGTGTCATCTGCAAACCTACTAACTATACCTCCTATGTTCATATCCAAATCATTTTTATAAACAACAAAAAATAACGGACCCAGCACAGATCCTTGTGGCACTCCACTGGTCACAGGCCTCCAATCTGAAAATCAACCTCCACCACCACCCTCTGTCTTCTACCTTTGAGCCAGTTCTGTATCCAAATGGCTAGTTCTCCCTGTTTTCCATGAGATCTAACCTTGCTAATCAGTCTCCCATGGGGAACCTTGAACTACTCAGTCCTCACCAGTCCTTGAGGATTGTCACGGAGTCTTCAGAAATTAAACATCATCTATTAAACCTTCTGAGGTCAGCCAGAGTGAATGATTTTGTTGCTTACTTTCTTTAAGTATATAATTAATTTGTTAAAAGACTAGACATGGGGAATGTGGAATTAAGTAGGAACTGGGGGACATGGAATGGGAGGCTGAATGATTAAAAAAAAATTCGAGGAGGAGAAATAATTAAAATTGTCAATCCTGTCCATGATCTATTGTCACCAGTAGAGTTTTGCATGGAATGGGTGACTTATTTGTTGGTGTTTCATCTGCGTATTCTGGCATTTTGATGTTAATGGGTGAAAGCTGATCAGCTGCTGGCTACTCACAAGGACCTGCCACAAGTGCTAAGATACCCCACTCCTGAACCTTAACACTGACAAATACTCTACATTAAAACTGTCAACCAAATTGAATTAGAGAAGCAGGAACAATTCAGGATCGAGAACAGAAACAACTCACTAAGTGAACCTGATCATCAACAGAACAAATCTGCATTTTGGATTTGAACAAATTACATCACTGAAGGTTAATGAAGACTAATTTAACTCAAAAAATTACAAGCATTAATATAAGTTAATAAACAACCAGCAGAAGACAATTGGAATGCTGTCATTTGTTGCAAGGAAGTTGCTACAGATGTACAAAGTCTTGGTTAGATTGTTTCTGGAATACTGTATACTTGGTACTCTTTATTTAAAGGCTATAATTACATTGGAAGCAGTTCAGGAAAGGTTCATTCTGTTTCCTTGGATGCATGGGTTAACCTGAAAGAAATTTTGATCAGGTTGGACCTATAACTATTTGACCTATAACTATATCTATTTAGAAAAAGAAATAATGATCTTGCTGAAACGCACAAGTTCTTGAGTGGACTTGACAAGTGAGATACTGAAAAAAATGCTTCTCATGGGGAAGGTTCTAACTAGTGGGGAAATCCAGGATGAGGGGATGCAGCTTTAAGTCTGAGTTGAGAAGAATTTTTTTGTCTGAGATTTGTTAGTCTACCAAATGTTCTCTATAAGATCATAGGAACTGAAATTAGGCCATTCAGCCCATCAGGCCTGCTCTGACATTCAATCATGGCTGATAGGCTTTTTTCAACCCCATTTTCTTGCTTTTTTCCTGTAATCTTTGATGTCCTTGGCAATCAAGAATTTATTTATCTCTGTCTTAAATATACTCAATAACCTGGTCTCCACAGACCTTTGTGGCAAGGAATTTCACAGAATCACCACCCTCTGGTGAAAGAGGTTTCTCCTTATCTCCAGTCTAAAAAGTCTCCCTTTTAATCTAAAGCTGTGCCTTTGAGTCCGTCTCTCTTCTGCCAATGGAAATACCTTCCCAAAGTTCACTCTGTCCATGCTGTTCAGTATTCTGTAAGTTTCAATTAGATTCCCCCTCATCCATCTAATCTTCATTGAGTATAAACCCAGAGTCCTCAAATGGTCCTCATATGTTAAGCCTTTCATTCCTGGGATCATTTTTGTGAACCTCCTCCAGGGCCAATACATCCTTCCTCAAGTGTGGGGCTCAAAATTGCTCCAGTACTCTAAATGTGTTCTGATCAGGCCAGATAAAGCCTCAGAAGTAGATCCTTGCTTTTATATTCTATTCTTCTTGAGATGAATGCCAACATTGTATTTGCCTTCCTAATTACTCACTCAGCCTGCAAGTTTACCTTAAGAGGATCTTGGACTAGGACTCCCAAGTCCCTTTGTACTCAAGACTTCTGAATTTTCTCCCCATTTAGAAAATAGTCCATGCCTCTATTCTTCCTACCAAAGTGGATGACCTCACACTTCCCCATTTGTAATTCATCTGCCACTTCTTTGCCCACCTTCCTAACCTGCCTAAATCTTTTTGCAGCCTCTCTACCTCTCTATTACCTGTCCCTCCACTTATCTTTCCATCATCTGCAAACTTAGCCAGAATGTCCTCAGTTCCTTATCCAGTTCGTTAACGTATAAAGTGAAAACTTTTGACCCTTGTGGAACACCACTAATCAAGTTTCCATCCTGAGAAGGACCCTTTTATCCCCACTCTCTGCGTTCTGCCTGACAGCTATACTTCTATCCATGCTAATGCCTTGCCTCGAACACCATGGGCCCTTATCTTACTCAGTAGCCTCTTGTGCAGCACCTTTCAGAAGGCCTCCTGTAAGTATAGACAGACAACATCCATTGGCTCTTCTTGATCTAACCTTCTTGCTACCTCGTCAAAGAATTCTAACAGACATGATGGAACTATGCTGACTATGTCTTATTTTACCATGCACTTCCAAGTATTCAGAAATCTCATCCATCACAATGGATTTCAAAATCTTAACAAAGACTGGGGTCAGGCTAATCAGCCTATAATTTCCAGTCTTTTGCCTTACTCCCTTCTTAAAATAGGGAAGTTACATTAGCAATTTTCCAATCCTCTGAGACCCTCCCTGACTCCAGTGATATCAGAAAGGTCACTACTACAGGCTCCAATATCTCTTCAGCTATCCCCTTCAGAACCCTAGGGTGAGTCCATCTGGTCCAGGTGACTTGCCCACTTTCAGACCTTCTAGTTTTTCTAACACCTTCTCCTTGGTGATGGCCACCATACTCATTTCTACCTCCCAACTCTCTTGAACTTTTCGGATATTACTCATGTCTTCCACCGTGATGACTGATGCAAAGCACTCATTCAGTTCCTCAGCTATTTCTTTGTTCCCCATTACAGTTTTCCAGCATCATTTTCATGTGGCCCAATATCCACTTTTGCCCTTTATATACCTAAAAAAATCTCTTGCAATCATCTCTAATATTACTGGCTAGTTTAATCTCTTATTTAATCTTATCCCTTCTTATTTATTTCTTTGTTGTCCTCTGTTGGTCTTTGAAGGCTTTCCAATCCTCTGCCTTTCCACTGCTCTTTGCCACATTATATGTTTTCTCTTTTGCTCTTATGCTGTTCCTGACTTCCCTAGTCAGCCATGGTTGCCTCATTCTCCCTTTGGTATGCTTCTTGTTCCTTGGGATGAATTTTTTGCTGTGTCTCCCGAATTACTCCCAGAAATTCCTGCCATTGTTCCATTGTCTTTCCTGCTAGGCTCCTCTCCCAATCAATTTTGGTCATGTCCGACCTCATGCTTCTGTAGTTGCCTTTATTCGACAGTAATACAGTTACATATGATTCCACCTTCTCCCTCTCAAATTGCAAATTCTATCACATCATGGACACTGTCTCCTAAGGGTTCCTTCACCTTTAACTCCCTTATCAAGTGTGCCTCACTGCACAACACTAAATCCAGAATTACCTCTTCCCTAGTGGGCTCAACCACATGCTGCTCCAAAAAGCAATCTCCTAGATGTTACAACAAATTCCTTTTCTTGCGATCTACTACCAACCGGATTTTCCCAGTCCAACTGCATACTGAAATCCCCCATGATCACTGTAACCTTGGTTTTCTTACATACTTTTTCTATCTCTTGATGTAGCTTATGCCCCAAATCCTGACTACTGTTTGGAGGCTCGTACATAATTCCCATTATGAGTTCTTTTTATCTTGTGGTTCCTCAACTCTACCTACACAGATTCTACATCATCTGATCCTATTTTGTTTATTACTTCTGATTTAATTTCATTTTTTTCACTAATAAGGCAACGCCACCCCCTCTGCCCACCTGCTTGTCTTTCAATAGGACATATATCCTTTGATAGCTCCCAGTCCTGATCCCTTTGCCAGACATGTTTTCGTGATGTCCACCGAATCATACTTGCCAATTTTGATATGCGCCATGAGCTCATTTAGCTTATTTCTTATACTGCGCACATTCAGATACAACCCCCTCAGTCCTGTGTTGACCATCCCTCTTCTGATTGTTATTCGTTTATCCAGTGTGTTTGAAGTTTGATTGCGAACACTCTGTCCTATTGTGTTTGCTGGAGACTTTAATAGCGTCTCCCGAGATCTCCTTTCTTCTCATTTTTTTCATACTTTTCAATGTAGAATCCACCTCCATAGGTGTTAACTTGCAGCTTTGCTTCCCATTGGTCATTACACTTCTTGGAATTTTACCCTTTCCTCCCCACCATTTCCTAGTTTAAAGTCCTGTGGAACACACTTTTTTCCCTTACACTAGAACACTGGCCCCAGCTCGGTTCAGGTGAAAACTGTCCCAATGGGACAGATCCTTCCTATTCCAATACGGATGCCAGCACCCATGAAAAGGAACCTATCACCACTCTTTTAGCCGCGTGTTTACTCACAGGTCTGGATCAATGCATTTACTGAAGTCTGAATTCGATAGTTTTGATCATCAAGGGAAATTATTTGGGGGGGAGGAGGGGGCAGGGAAGGGTGAGGTCGAGTGCAGAAAGCAAAATGGAATTGAAATCAACCTTGACCTTATCAAGTAGACAAACAGAATATAACATTCTCCCGTTTCTATTGTAATTTCACAAACTAGTGGTAACAATAACCAAATTACATGCAAATTCAATGCAGTGCAGAGGCAGATAAAATAAAGTAGAGTCAAAAAGACTAAAATTACTCATTGGCCATATGGAGAACAATCATATGATCAAAACTGGATGGTAGAAAAATTACAGTTGAGCAGGTCTTAATGAAAATATTTTTAAACTATCAAGAACAATTTATCATCAGTGGTCAACAATTGTTGTTCTCACTGAGTTCTATCACGACCAAGGGACTGTTGAGATTATCTGTCAAACATACTCAAAGATGGACTATTTTAGACAAATCCATCAGTCAAAAGCTACAACTGCCAACTTCAACTGTGCAGTTGGTTGAAGACCCTCTGTGTTTGTGCAAAAAATTCCTATTGATAAGAATTCTGTGGCAAGTGATCAATTTGCTAGAATCACAGAGTTTTAACAGCATCTGCACTCATATACGCTAATGTATATTGTACAGTGTGTTACCGAGATAAAAAAAATTAAATTGAAGGGTTGAAGTAGACCTGAGATTCTGCAGCTCCTGGAGTAAATATAAAGTAAGGCACACTTAAAATGTAACTAACACGTCTTGCTCCTCTCCTTCAGTGGTCTCGTTGGGTATCTTGCCACGCAAATCTTTTTTATAAAATTGACTTTCAGCTCAGAGAATGGAATCACATGAAATGACACTGACATGCATGAAACAGATGAAAGGGCAAGAAAATAATGAACTTGCTGTGGTACTTTTTCCTTTTGCGAAAAAATATAGCCATATGCACACTTGGCCTTAACAAAGACAAAACTGAGAATCACAAAGCTAGATGTGGAGAATTTATGGGTGAGGTGTTGAATATTGAAACTGAGAAAGGGACTCAAAGGTCTTAAAAATATAATAGAGTCTTATTGTGGTGAGAGTTGGCTCACAAGATTATAATGAGTAATGGTGGATGAGTCTACTATTACAAATGACAGATAAAAGTTTGGAAAAACGTAACCTGACTTTTGCTATTTAACTTTAGGAAGCTGCTTTCTTGTACAATTTCCAAATAGAAGTGCAATAATTAACCCACATCCAGGCCTCTATCAAAGCATTGCCACACTGCAGTTAGTATTAGCAAAGGTACATTTGGGTGGGTCTGCACTATGATTAACCAGTTGCTAACAGGAGTTTTGTTCTAAATGACCTTACCACATTGCCTCTGCTCAGCATTACTTGGTGCATCACTGAGCACTTGAAAGTGACATCTCTTGGGGTGATGGGAGATAGAGGACAAAATTGTGACCAAAGATGTACATGCCTTATTTTAAATGTCGCTATCCAGATTCTGGTATGTTATAGATCCATTGGCCATTAGTGACTTTGCCTTCCTGCTTCCTCATTCTATACAAAATGATATCAGTTAACTTCTTTTGCAGGCACTACATTTTTTCCAAAATTCTAAAAATATTGTGCTGTGAAGTTTGTGAATAGCTAAATTACTTGTGGGAAGAGTTGCCCGCATGCAAGTTAAATCAGAGGTAAGCCTAGAAATAAAAGAAAGTTGAAGGATATGAATTTGAAATGGAGTGTGACTCGATTTCATTTCCTGAGATTGTTGATAAGTAACTGATGTTCCAGGCCATCCCCAGCATATGGCAAAATAAGAATGAGAAAATGAATCTCACATTCAAAATGCAGGACCTCTGGGGGTTCAAGAATCACAAGGGAATAGAGACAATGATAATATCCTTTGCATTGGAATGGGTACTACAAAATAATAAACTGCCAAGTGGATTATGAATGCTCTACTTGTGCTTTTGTTTTCCCATTAAATGACTTGAAGTATAGACAGAGTATTTGGCTTAAATATTTGTTAATTTGAAGACTTAGCAACTGTCTCTTCCCCAAAGTCACTGAAGAACATAAATGCAGATTCACATTTGAATTCTAATGGCTTTTAAAGGAAACACATGGAGGGAAAGGAGGGGCACAAGAAAAGAACAAAATGGAATGTCTGTTACAGAGTAAATGACAATCAAGATTAAATAATATGTAGATAACGACTCCAGAAAATAAGAGAGGAATTGAACAAGTCACAAAACAAAAATGCGTCTTGAAGAACTGCAAATTATCAACAACAGCACCAGTGGTTGTGATCTGAAACTGTTCAACTAATTTTTCAGTCTGGAAAGCTGTAAACAGCTCATCTGAAAGTTTAGGGTGCTATTGTCGAGACTGTGCTACTGGAAAAGCACAGTAAGTCAGGCAGCATCCAAGGAGCAGGAGAATTGACATGTTGGGCATAAGCCCTTCATCAGGAATGAGACTTGTGGGCTGGGGGACTGAGAGATAAATGGGAGAGGGGTGTGGCTGGGGGAGGATATCTGGGAATGTGATAGGTTGAGGAGGATGGGGGTGAAAGTGATAGGTTGGAGTGCATAGGTGGGAAGGAAGATAGACAAGTTGGAGGCTTGGGACTGGGATGGGGGGGGGGGGGTGGGGGGAGAAATGAGGAAACTGGTGAAATTCATATTGATCCTGTGTGGTTACAGGGTCCCAAGATGGAAGATGAGGCATTCTTCCTCCAGGCGTCGGGTAGTTAGGGTTTGGTGATGGAGGCGGCCCAGGACCTGCATGTCCTTGGTGGAGTGGCAAGGGAGTGGAAAGGGGAGTTGATGTGTTCAGCCAGGGGCAGTAGGGTTGGTTGGTGCAGGTGTCCCACAGATGTTCTCTGAAATGATCCACAAGTTAGCTTCCTGTCTTCCCAAAATAGAGGAGACTATATTGGGTGCAATGGATACAATAGATGGTGTGTGTGCAAGTACAGGTAAATTTCTGTCAGATGTGGAAGGATCGTTTGAAGCCTTGGATGGAGGCGAGGTGGGGGGGGGGGGGGGTGGGGTGTGGCTGCAGGTGGTATTCCTCAAAAGAGTATTGAGTTTCATTGGATAGTGCAGGAGGCCAAAGAAAAGAACGGCAAAGGCAAATCTGCCTCTCAAAGTACAATTGCTGCGGGTCTGCTGGGAACTTGCAGCATTTTCTCTTTTTATTTAAGCAAGCAATATAGGGTTAAACTGATAACACAGGATGAACAAAAGAGAAAGGAAACTTATGAGAAGCAAAAGCACCAGCACAGATCAGTTGGGCAGAATGGTCTTCTTTGGGCTGTGGTTTATGTTAATGTAAAGGTGAAGCAGTGGCATTGTTACTGCATTAATAATCCAGAAACTCAGGTTCATGTTACAGGGATGTAGATGTGAATCACACCATGGTGGATCGTGAAAGTTGAATTCAATTAATAGATTTGAACCATGAGTAATAGGAACAGAAAGATGCTGTTTGACCACTTGAGTTGCCTCCCATTCAAAAAGATTATTGCTGATCGACAGTTCTCAAGTTCACTTTCCTGCACTTTCCTCATAACCCATGATTCCCCTACTGATCAGGAATCTAACTCAGCCTTAAATACACACATCTCTCTGAGGCAAGGAGCTCCCAAGACTCAACCCTCTGAGGGAAGAAATTCCTCCTCATCTCAGACTTGAATTAGCGCCCCTTTATTCTGAGAGCATATCCCCTGATCCTAGACTCTCCCATTAGGGGAAACATTCTCTAAGCATTTACACTGTCAAGAATTCCATGTATTTCAGTGAGATCACCTCTCATTCTTCTAAACTCCACATTCAGTCTTTGCAAAAAGCCAATCCCTCTATACCAGGGATCATCCTGTTGAACATTTTCTGAACTGCCTCCAACGAAATATTATCTTTCCTGAAATAAGGGTACCAAAACTGCTCACAGTACTCCAGATGTGGTCTCACCATTGCCCTGTACAATTACAATATTGACAATTATCTGGCAACGTGGAAAGTTGCAAAGGTATGTGCTGTACACAAAAACCAGAACAAATCCTACCCGACCAAGTACTGCTCCATGGGTTTACTCTTGATCATCAATAAAGTGATAGAAGGTGTCATCAATGATACCAAGCAGCATCTGCTCAGCAGTTACCTGCTTAGCGATGCCCAGTTTGGGTTCCACCAGGACCATATAGCTTCTGAGCTCATTCCAGCATTGGTTCAAAGATGGACAAAAGAGCTGAATACCAGAGGTGAAGTGAGAGTGACAGCCCTTAACGTCAAGGCTGCACTAAATCAAGTGTGACATCAGGGAGCCCAAATAAAATTGGGTATCGGGGGCAAAAACTCTCCACTGTTCGGAGTCATACCTGGCACATAGGAAGATGGTTGGAGGAGGTCAGTCATTGCAACTCCAGGACATCTCCGTGAGAGTTCCTCGGAATTGTCCATGGGTCAACCATCTTCTGCTGCTTTATCAATGATCTTCCCTCCATCATAAGATTAGAAGTGAGGATATTCGCCAATGATTGCACAATGTTCAGTACTTTTTGCAACTCCTAAGATACTGTAGTAGTCCCTGTGCAAATGCAACAAGATATGGAAAATATCCAGGCTGCCAAGTGGCAAGTAACATCCATGCCACAAAAATGGCAGGCAAGCACCATCTCTAAAAAGAGACAATCTAATCACTGCCCTTTGACAATCAGTGCTGTTACCAAAATCCCCCAGTGTCAATATCCTTGGAATTACCATTGACCAAAAACTCAACTGGACTCACCACATAAAGACAGTGACTCTAAGAGTAGGTCAGAGGCTAGAAATAGTGTGATGTGTAACTCACCTCCAGACTTCCCAAAGCCTGTCCACCATTGACAAGGTACAAGTCAGGAGTGTGAAGGAATACTTCCCACTTGCTTGGATGGGTGCAGCTCCAGCAACACACAAAATGCTTAACACCATCCAGGACAAAGCAATCTGCTTGAGTGGCACCACATCCACAAGCATCCATTCCCTCCACCACCGATGGTCAGTAGCAACAGTGTGTACTATCTGAAAGATCTACTGCAGAAATTCACCAGAAATTCCCGAGATAGCAACTTCCAAATCCATGCCCATTTCCATCTAGAAGTACAAGGACAGCAGATACATGGGAACACCACCAACTGCAAGTACCCCTCCAAGCCACTCATCATTCTGAATTCAAAATATATTGTCACTCCTTCACTGTGGAAGAGTTAAGGTCCTGGGATTCCCTATGTAGGGGAATTGTGAGTCAACCTACAGCACTTGGACTGCAGCAGTTCAAGAAGGCAGCTCATCACCACCTTCTCAAGGATAACTAAGGATGGGCAATAAATGCCAGCCAGCCAGCGATTGGCCATCCCATGAGTGAATAAAAAAATGACTTCTTTACTCTTATCTCCAACCCTCTATAAATAAGATCCAACTTTTCATTAGATTTCCTGAATACCTCCTGTACCGGTATGCTAGCTTTCTGTGTTTCCATTGTTACTTCTGATCCCACAAACTCACTGTTTAGGCAAAGAGAAAGGGGTTCTTGTGGTGCAGCAGTAGTGCCCTTATCAAGTGTATGGTGCTGGAAAAGCACAGCAGGTCAGGCAGCATCTTAGGAGCAGGAAAATCGAAGTTTCAGGCAAAAGCCCTTCATCAGGTTAAAGGCCCTTTTTGGGCTGAATGGTTTTTGCCCGAAACATTAATTTACCTGCTCCTTGGTTGCTGCCTGACCTGCTGTGCTTTTCCAGCACCACACTTTCGACTCTAATCTCCAGCATCTGCAGTCCTCACTTTTGCATAGTAGTGCTGTTATTGCTGAACCAGGAGATCCAGATTCAATCCTACCTGCTCCAGAGGTGTATGAGAACATGTCTGAACATGTTGTTCAGAAAATATTTAAAAACAAAGAGAATCTTTTTGAAAATGCACAGGAACTCATTCCATTTAATTTCTCCTATTTCATTGATGATGGAAAAACAGCTGTCTCCAGTTGTAGGTAAACATATTAAAGGATAAGAAACCAAGATGGATAGGTGAAATCAAGGTACAAATCAGCCATGATGTAACTAAGTGGTGGAGGATGCTCAAGGACTAAATGGCCTTTTACTATTCCTATCTGAATTCCCAGCACAAAACACTTTTAAAGTTATGGATAAGAAGCAGGTAGCAGAAATGAAATCTGCACTGTATTGCTCTGCAGCCTTTAAAGTTCACAAAAGATCTAAGACAACAGATTGAAGTTTAGAAAAGTGAAGAAAATTCACTATCCACATGAATTACAAACAGTAACAAACACTGCAATGAATTTAAAGCACTGATCTATTCACAACATTGAACCTAGAAATGCTGACTTGCTCATGTTTGCCCTTGCAGTTTAGGATGTCATTGGAGTGTATTGATTAGATTACTGCTTTGAAATTCACAGAAGGCATTACTTATCCTCTATGTATCTAACCTTACAACATTACTCTTCAATCTTCCTGGAAAGAATGGTAATTGTGTTGCACAATAGTCACTTTCTTATTGAGAGGAGGGTCTGTGGTAAACCAAAGGTGGAAATAACTGCATTGCAAAGTCAGATTTTCTTTTCAATTATGTTTCTGCTAGAGTTCATTATTGGAAAGACATATTGGGAGGGTGGCCTAAAAGAAAGCAAATCCTCAATGATTTCAATATTGTAATTTTATGTGAGTTTAATTGCTGAATTCAGCAGGAAGCAGATTTTCATTTTAAAAAAATACATTTATTAAATAATTTTACTATGGCTATCATAGGCATCTCAAAATGTATGGCAAATAAAGAACATATTTGAAGTGCAGTGACTTCTGTTTGGAAAGTGAACATGGTAATCAGTCACTATGCTCAGAACAAGGTACCACAAATAGCAGTGGGATGGATGATGGAAGACACACACCTGGAACATCATTATCTGTCCTTTTTTCTTTACAGATGCTGACTGGCCTACTTCATATTCCCAGGGCTTTCTGCTTGTGTATCAAATGAAGATCCGTTTGACAGATTTGAGATCAGTTATGTTCCAGAGATAAAACATTTCTTCATGAGCAATCACAGTCAGTCGGCACTACTGTCACTTTAAGATTGGTTATCTTGAGCACAGGCTGGCCAGGTGGAACATGCAAAAGTAGCTGAACCAGAACTGCACCATTAAGTCACAGTTACATAAATAGAGTGACTTTGAGTTCATTTCAGTTTTCTCTGGTGTTAAATACATTTGAAGGCATATGAAAAAGTGCAACCAGATAGGTAGAATGGAAGACTTTTAAACTGATTATTCACCAAATAAAAGAGAGAGGTCACAGCTACACAAAGAAAGACATTTACAAAAACTAAATTCTTATGCTTGCCTGTTTAACTACTTCATGTTAACATACAATATTTACCAGGACCCTGGGGTGGGGGAGTTCAGAACTAGAGGGCATAGGTTTAGGGTGAGAAGGGAAAGATACAAGAGACCTAAGGGGCAACTTTTTCACACAGAGAGTGGGTGCATGTGTGGAATGAGCTGCCAGAGGAAGTGGTGGAGGCTGCAACATTTAAAAGGCATCTGGATGGGTATATGAATAGGAAGGGTTTGGAGGGATATGGGCCGGGTGCTGGCAGGTGGGACTAGATTGGGTTGGGATATCTGGTCGGCATGGACGGGTTGGACCGAAGGGTCTATTTCCGTGCGTACATCTCTGTGACTCTATTCGTCATTCGTCCAAACAGGTCAAATTTCACTCAAGCCTCCTCCCAACTCCACTTCACCAATCCATATAATTCTATTCCTTTTTCACGTATGTGCTTATCTAACTTTCCTTTAATGCATCTATACTACTCACCTCAACCATGTATAGTGCCAAATTCTACACTCTTAACTACAGTTGGTGTAAAGAGGCTTCTCCTTTTTGGAGGATTGATTGATGACAACTGTTTATGATCCCTAGTTTTGGACTGCACAACAAATAGAAACATGTTCAGATTTGGAAAACAATCAAAACTTTCATAATTTTAAAGGCCATGATTTGATAATTCCAGCCTTCTCCTTTGTAGGCTTTCTTGAACTACAGTTCTCAGTTCTAATACCACCTTTGTAGATCTATTTTGCACTTCTTCCACTTCCTCTATCCCCAATTTGTAATGCAGAGAACGAAATAGTGTAAATTAATTTAAGTATGACTTTCTCAGTATGTTTGGGGTGTGATCTCATTCAAAATGGCATTATTTTGACAGACTTAAAACAACCACATAGTACTGTCATTTCTAGAAATAATTATCGATGCGTACACCTGTTTGGTCATTCAGTCTAACATGATAGATATTAATCATCTGAAACAATGTGTGGGTACTGTAAAGTTTGCCAATAGCTATAACTCAAGAAATAATAAGTGGGTCTGGATGGGCTTTTTCACTTCAGTTCAGAGAAAGAGAGAAGCTAGATTTTGTTCCATATTTTAAAAAAAACTCCTGAAAAGCTTAATTTAACTGG
Organism: Hemiscyllium ocellatum; assembly: GCF_020745735.1. NCBI lineage: Eukaryota > Metazoa > Chordata > Chondrichthyes > Orectolobiformes > Hemiscylliidae > Hemiscyllium > Hemiscyllium ocellatum. Next base: position 40,127,568 of record NC_083420.1, on the reverse strand, counting down.
TAAAAACAATGACTGCAGATGCTGGAAACCAGATTCTGGATTAGTGGTGCTGGAAGAGCACAGCAGTTCAGGCAGCATCCAAGGAGCAGCGAAATCAAAATCCTTGGATACTTAATTTAGGTGGTGCCTACCACATTAACCAGAACACAGGGAGAACTTTCTTTCTTCCATCAATAGTACCATGGAATCCTTAGCATTTCCTGGAATAGGTAGGCAAGATCTCAATGCTCGATGAACAGAATTCAGACAAAGCAATGTTCTCTCAGTGCTGCAATGGAGTGTCAGTCTTGTTCTGAACTCAAGTACTCCAAGAATCAGTACTCAGGCCCCAGCTGTTCACAATATATATATATCAATGATTTGGATACAGGATCAAATTAATATTTCCAACTTTGTGAATGATACAAAGTGAAACGGGAATGTGTCTTAGTGAGGACAATGTAAAGCAGCTTCAGGATGACTTGAATAGGCTTAGTGACAGGCAATAACATGGAAGATGGAACATCATGTGCAAATATGTGAGGTTATCCACTTTAACAGCAGAAACAGACGTGAGAGATTGAAAAGTGTACAAGGGACCAAGGTGTCCTGGTCAATACGTCACTTAAAGCTAATATGCAGGTACAACAGGCTATTAGGAAGGTTAATGGAACCATTGCAAGAGGACTTGTACACAAGTTGTGAAGTCTTGCTTCAATTATCCAAGAACTTGTTTAGACTGCATCTGGAGTGCTGAGTACAATTATCTCAGGAAAGATAGTATTGCAATATATGGAGTACAATAAAGGTTCACTGGACTTGTTCCTGAGATGATAAGACTTAAAACAACCACATACTATGAAGAGATATTGAGAAAACTGGGCCTTCCTTATGGAGAGAGATTGGGCAAACTGAGCTTGCATTCTCAAGTGAACTCATTGAAACCTACAAAATGGTTAAAGGGATAGACAGGATAGATGCAATTAAGATGTTTACCCTGTCTGGGGAGAATAACATCAAATGGCACAGTTGAGGGATGCTACTTTGGTCTGACAGGAGGACAAATAATTTTGAGAACCATGTACCTTTGCAATTCTCAACTAAAGAGGGCTGGGGAGGTTCAGTCTTTGAGTTTGTTTAAGACAGAGATTGATAGATTTCTGATTACCAATAGCATACAGGGTACTGGGGATGGGTCAATGAAAGACATTAAAAGTTCAATCAGCCATCATTGCATTCAATAGCGGGTCAAACGGGCTGAATGGCTTTCTCCTGTTCCTATAGTTGGATTAGACCTCATAAGGTTCCACCTCAAAACACACCATCACCAGTCCAGCAAATATAAATTATAACCTTTAGGCTAAGAGGTGTCAATGTGAGACTCGGAACCTGTATAGAATGCTCTGTAAAATATCCACATCGGCGTAAGAAGGTGCTAGAATGATTGTATTACAGGCTTAAGCCTAGGTGTACAGGTCATGAGCCAAACAGTGCAATCAGTTACAGCAATAAAGACAACATAGGACAATTACTAGGTTTCATTACATTACATTACTTACAGTGTGGAAACAGGCCCTTCGGCCCAACAAGTCCACACTGACGCACACCCACCCAGACCCATTCCCCTACATTTACCCCTGCACCTAACACCATGGGCAATTTAGCATGGCCAATTCACCTCACCGGCACATTTTTGGACTGTGGGAGGAAACCGGAGCACCTGGAGGAAACCCACGCAGACACGGGGAGAATGTGCAACCTCCACACAGTCAGTCACCTGAGGCGGGAATTGAACCCGGGTCTCTGGCGATGTGAGGCAGCAGTGCTAACCATTGTGCCACCGTGCCGCCCACGGTTTCATACCCTTATTTCAGCTCCTGTCAATATGGAGCATTTAAAAGTGATTTAATTCTGTTTTTGTATTCAGTCATGGAATGTGGGCCAGTTCAGTATTTATTGTCCATCTCTAGTTTCCCTTGAGGTGGTGGTGGGAAGGCATCCTTGAATCTCAACAGTCCATTTGGCACAGGAAGACTCACAATGCTGTTAGGGTCGATGTTTAAGGATTTTGACCCAGCAACTCTGGAGGAATAGTGATTTGTTTTCAAGTCAAGATAATTAGTGGCTTGGGGGGTGATTTTCAGGTGGTGGTGTTCCCAGGTATCTAACGCCTTTGTGCTTTTAATGTCAATGTAAATGGGTTGGAAGGTGCTCTCTAAAAAGTCTTGGTGAATTTCTGCAGATTATCTTGTAGATGCTATACACCATTGGTAATAAGCATTGGTAGGGGAGAGAGTGGATGTTTGTGGATGTGGTGCCAATCAAGTAGGTGGCTTTGTCCTGGATGCTGCACATGGATAGCAGTGAGATGAGGGGTGCGTAGATTAAGTTACTATATTTTACATCAGAATTAAATCTTGGCACAACATCGTGGGTCAAAGAGCCTGTTGTGTGCTGTACTTTTCTATGTTCTATGACTCTGCCCCCACAGTCCTGTGGCAAGGAGCTCCAAATACTCACAACCCTCAGAAAAGAAATTATTTCTCATCTCAGTCTTAAACCTTATACTGAGACTATATACTCTTGTCCAAGACTCTCTCATGTCAAGGGCAATCACCCTCACCTTTTCTCTAGAATTTAGCTCTTTTGCTCACGTTTGGAGTGAGGCTGTAATGAGGGCTGGAATCGAGTGGCCCTGGTGGAACCCAAACTGAGTCTCAATGAGCACATTATTGCTACAGTGAACACGTTATTGCTAAGGAAGAGCTACTTGATCACTCTGTTGGTGACACTATTCATCATTTTATTGTTGATCCGAAAGTAGACTGACCTTGTAGTTATTAGTAGGCTTGGTTTTGTCCTGCATTTTATGAACAACACTTACCTGGATTTTTCACAAAATCAAATAGAAGTCAGAGGTGTAGCTGTACTGGAACAGCTTAGTTAGGGGTATGGCAAATTATAGAGCATAAGTCCTCAGTACTATTGTCAGAGTGTGTTTGGAGCCAATCACCTTTGTGTAGTACTTACTGCATCCACCAGTTTCTTGATATCATGTGGAATGCATTGAATTGTCTGAAGATTGGTAGATGTGATGCTGGGGACCACAGCAGGCATTTATGGAAGATCTGGTATGCAGTTCCAATAATGTAACTTCACCCAGGGAAACTTTTTCATGTCTCAGAACAGCTACTCATGTATCTTCAGCCACTATCAGCTTTGTACCGAACCATGCTACAGATATTTATAAAAAGGTATTGGATACAGATCACTCAAATTCCAAAAGACCCCTGCTGTTATTCAAAATTAAGGACATCTAGCTATTTATTTGTGCTACATTCAGACTTGAACTATTTTAATTACCTGTCTCACCTAAAACCGAAAATCCAGCACGTCTGATGAAGTGCTACACTGTAGAAGATACCATCTTTCCAAACACTTAGTGAGTTAAGTTCCTGCCTGCCCTCTCCTGTGGAGGTAAAGGATTTGTGTTACAATTTCAAAAGTTAGTCGGGGGTGGGGTTAGGTTGGTGAGGGTGTTGTTGGTGGTGGTGGTGAAGGGGAGTTTTCTCTAATATCCCGTCATATATATAACCCTCAGTCAACAAGTTATTTCATTGCTACTTTTAGGAACCAACCTTCTTCATAATCGTGTCCAAACTTCAAAAATACCTCAGTGGTAATAAAATGATTTTAGATGTTCTGAGATTGAGAGCGGGCCTAAATAAATGCAAGTTTTTTTTGAGTTCTTTAATTCCACTGTTTTCTAACTGAGAAGTTTTTGTGCATTTCGTAAATAATCACTAAGGGAGGGCAGCCTAAACAGAGATAAACAAGCATTTGCCTGTTATGAGTTGATATGTATAACTACTGCATCATTGTGACAAAGGGTCACAAAGAAGAAAAATTAGTTTACTCTAAAACAAATGCCAACTTCAATATCGAGGTAACTAGCTGGTAATGAAGTCACAGTGTTTGATTGAGTGTAGTCGACATTCAAGTAAGAGAAAGAGAGCTGATTAAAAGCTGTGAGCTGTCACCTTGTGCTTTTAATCAGTGCTCTGTTCTGTCTGTCCACGTACGTCCAAATCAATCATGCATCGCAGTCATCAGGGGCTCATGTACGCTAAAGAGGTCACTCTGTGTCAACTCAAACATTAGTTTGACAGTACTCTGCTATTATCTTTCACAAAAATGTCATTCAAAAAAATAACATGGGGTGAAATTATTTATATGGTGGATTATTACCAAGTTGCTGATCATCTCACGTTAACAGAATTATATCTATTTAATCCAAGAACTGAAACATCAAGGAGCCTCTTACTGTGAACAAAAATTGTTTGGTAATACAATGGTGTCAAGTATTAACGTTATGGGCATTACCGTATACCAGGAATATTTTTTCAAAACAACATTAATAACCTAATCTAGGATGTATTATCCAGATCTCTTGAACTGATTGAAGTAATCTACTTCAGCTCACGGTTTAATCAGTTAGCTAGTCTCATCTGAACATAAACATGCTGGAACAATCAAATGTGATGATCTTCGTGGAGAAATGATTGATTACAATGAGATAGCTTCAAACTGAGCTCTTCAGAACTTGCAGAGTGCATTATGCCTCATCATAGCCAAAATCATTTCACAATGTACAAACTGTCTTTCGACTATAGTAGCCATTGTTATGTAGACAAACCTGCCAGACAGTATGTGAATAACCTAATCCTGCAAATCAGAAATAAATTGAAACACCTTCAAATTATTCTCAGTGTCATTGATAAAAGGATAATGTTAATCAGGGCACTGGGAGAACTGCTCTCCTGATTTGGACCTTTAATGGGCATCGAAACTAGAAAAATAAGCAGTCTGGGCCTTGATTTAGTAATGTCACCTCCAATAAAGCATTGGCATCAATCTACTCCAGGCGCTCAAGGTATGGAGAAGAATTAAAGAATAGCTTATAGTCTTAAACTCTAAATATATGATTATTTTTGTACCTTCTTCCATTCTCAAATGTTGGAATCAAGTTTATCCGATCATCCCCTAATTCAAGTAAATCTTTTGCAAAACTCTTAACAGTAGATTGTTATCTCCTTTCTGTTCCTTCCCTCTTACATTTGGTCATCAAACTTAGTGTCACTGAGCCCCTGCTACTTTTCCTATTGTTTCAATCTTGTTAGTGCTCTGTGTTAATGTTACACTGAGTTTTCTTCATTTAAAAGGGGAAACAACTGGATGTACCTCAGCAATAACATTAAAACAAATTCCTTGCTTTGTTAAATTTGAGCCATTTGCTTACATTCTTCCTAATATTGTCATCTGCTAAATACCAGGATGCAAGCTTTTGAGGATGATCAAACATTAATGGCTGAGTTGAAAAATTACGACAGAGCAATGCAGCAGGTGTTGCACTGCAATAGACGACAGACGGCCAATTATAACAGAAGATGAAACAAGTTGTGGGCATTCCTGATGGATTACAAATTCAACAGGTCAAGATGAACTAGAACTTTCCTCTGATAAAAATGAACATACACTTTGTTTATGGTGAAGGATTCTTTACCTTTATTCAAACAATTTTTCATTTTCATGTTATTAAGGTGCTCATTTGAAGAGTGAATAAACACATCATTCTCCACACTGAGATCTTCATGTCTCCACCCACAAATATGCAGGAAGCTACTGGTAGGAGTCTCACTACTTGCTGAAAACAGGGTTGCAGATACACTGATGTTGCTGTTATGCATCTCCGCGATTCAGTTTAGAAGGCAGCATTAGCGCAGACCTTCAGACATTGTCACCAATGATACTGGCCACACAGAGCAAGCAAAGCAAAGGGAAGCAACTAAAAGATTAAACATCTTTATTTCGAATGGTTTCAATCCAAAAAGCTCTCTACCAAGTATTAACAAATGCCAGTCAATTGTTTTCTTTTATTTTATGAAAGCATGTAAATTAGATATGGGTTAAAACTTTTTAATGAAAAAACAGCTGACAAATTCTGTTGTTACAGATATCAGAAATGCTCCTCTGAGCCACCTAGTGGTCAGAGCTTTATAATTAAATTGTGGCAAATAACAAGATAGTCAATAGGAAATCTTGATCTATCAACTTACAATGGTAACGGTTGAATGAACAAACAAGAGATTTTGTCCTAGCAGAATCTTTCATTATCTCAGAATGTCGCATATGAATGTTTTGCAATGTCAATTTAAAGTAATTATGTACTATCAAAATGTGGTCACTGCTGCAACGTAAGGAACACGACAACCTATTTGCACACAGCAAGATCACACAAACAGCAAATGTGACTGGTTGAGCCTATGGCGTTAATCAAGAGATAAATGTTACATTTTGTTTTCTTTTCATATTCTGCTGTGTGTGTGTGTGTGTTTGTTTTTTTGTAGGGGTGAAGCTGGGATGAGATTTAGTACATTAAAAATGCATGGAAAGGGGAGATCCAAGATAGCAGCGATCTAGTAGGTCTGCCCTGCTAGTTCTGCACCATAACCCAGGCAAGGTGGTGCATTTACCCTCCCATGTTTAGCTATTGTGGCAAAAATTGGCAGTCTTAGGTCCACAGAATTGCTGCATATTAGTTTTATTGATATGGGAAGATGACGAAGGGAAAAGGGTCACGTGGATCGCATCAAGCAGGGTACTCCCCTATAACAACGGACATGTCCGCAGCCACAGCATCGGCCTCCGCAAACGTTCCTGTTGGCCTACCTGCGCAGCACAGCCTGGTCTTGGAGTTCGTGTAACTCCAGGAGAAGATTGAATCAGCAACAGAGGAGACCCAGACCAGGCTGGAGCCAAGCTCAGTCATGCTGCAAAAGCAGGAGCAGGAGATCCAGCATCTTTGGCAGCGTGTGGAGGAGGTGGAGCAATGGACCGCTGCTTTGGAGGCCACGGCAGAAACCTCGGTGGGTTGGGTCCAGGCCTTGGAAAGGCAGGTACGGGCCTTAGCGGAGCACGTCGATGACCTTGAAATCGAGGCTGTCAGAAGAATATCCATCTGATCGGGCTGCTGGAATGGAAGGAAGGAGACCAGCTAGTCAGCTTTATGGAGTAATGGCTCCCTTGGGGCTAGAGGTCAAGGCAGGCTGGGTGCAAATCAAGCAGGCCCACCGGGTTGCAGTGCGCAGGTCCAGATTGGAACAGCACCCTCCGCCTGGTCCTAGCACGACTCTAGCACTACAGAGATAAGCAAATACTGTTGGAAGCTTCTAGAACAATGGGGAAGGATCCACAAGCCCTGATATACAAGGGGTCAAAAATTATGTTCTTCCAGGACTTTTCTGTGGCTGTGATCTGCAAGAGGAAAACCTCTGGTGAGGTAAAAAAAAGAGGCTGATAGACTTGAATATTCAGTACTCTGTAAGATATCCGGCAGTGGTATGTTTCAGCCACGGAGGGTCCGTGTATAATTTTGACTCATCAGAAAAGGCAAAGGACTTCCTGGACACTTTAAAATAGACTAGCTGGATCAAGTAATATGAACAATCATGTTTTCTTTGTTTTCTCTGTGGTTTACTTTGTTCAGCTGGTTTTGCTCTTTTAATATGTGAAGATCCTTCTTTTTCTCTTCTTTCTCCCCTCCTATTGTCTTCTATTATTCCCTTTACTTTTTTCTTTCTTGGTCTGGGTTGGGGGGGGGTGGGTTGAGGTTTATTTTATCAGTATTGACTGGAGTCAGTATGGGTGGGACGTATGCCCACTTCTGCTTTTCCTGTTGTAAGATTTTTTTTTACTATGTTTTGCCTGGGTTTAGGGCCTGGCTTCAGCTAGGAGGAGCCATGGAGAGGTTAGTGGGAAGTAGAGTGCCCCCCCTGTGGGCAAGGAAGAAAATCTCCTCTTACTTGTTTTATGTGTTGCTTCATTGTAGAAGTAGTTTTTATAAGTTTTGCTTTGGTAGTTTTTCCAGTTGTATTTTCTGGTTTATACAAATCTTTTACTGTTCTCACTTGGCGTGTTATGAGTGGGGTTCCTCCTCTCAGGAGGGTCATGGGCCGTCTCGGACAGCTATGGCGAATTGTTAGTTTAAATGGTGCACCTGGAAAATTAAGGGATGTCATTCACCAATTAAGAGAAAGAAGATACTTTTGAACCTTAGAAAAGAAAAAGTTGATGTAGCCATGCTGCAAGAGACACATTGAGGTGATGAGGAGCATTTAAAGTTATAGTAGGGAGGGGTCGGCCAGCTGTTTTTCTCATCCCTTAATTCTAAAAGCACAGGCTTGGCTAAACTAGTCCAGAAGAATTGCCCATTTCAGCTGTTAGACCAAATTAAGGGCAAATCTGAGCAGTTTGTGATCCGTAAAGCATATATCCGTAATGCATGGACAGAAGTATGGGATTTTGAATGCATATTGCACCCTGGCACACCACCTCAGATTTTTAATGGATGCATTTTCCAGTTTGATGGTGCTTGGAGTGCACTATGGGGATTAAAGGGGGAGACTTCAATCGTCTTATGTAGCCCGAGGTAGCCCAGAGGTCTTGTGGGCATATCCGCGCAATTCAGACAATTGGTGGACCTGAGTGGGGAGTTGGGGCTGTTGGATGTGTAGAGATGTCTTCACCCTGAGGGTAGGAGATTTACCTTCTTTTCTAACCCAAACAAGTACCACACTAGAATTGACATGTTTTTTGCTCCAATGACCTTTTTGGATTCAGTGGTGTCCTGTAAAATTGGGAATAGCCATTTCTGATCATGTGGCAGTGTAAATGGAGGTTCAGGCCAGAGGCAATGGGATGGGCTTGTGACATTGGTGCATGGATCCTTTCCTCCTGAAGGACAGTAAATTTACTGAGTATTTTTTTTGTGGGAACTTAAAATTTTTTTGGGATATTAATTCGGGTATGGCCAGTAACCAGTTGGTGCTCTGGGAGACTGCCAAAACCTATGCAAGGGGTTTGATTATTTCTTACTCGGCAACCCAGAAGGGGCAGAGGGGAAAACAGCAGCATGTGTGAGCGGCCTGGTTGAAGACAGTCGAGACGACACACTTTGACAGGCCGTCTGTGACCAAGTTGCAGTGCATTACAGCCCTCAGGGCTGCTCTGAACTCTGCGCTCACCCAAACAGCAAAGAGGGAAATCTCTTGCGAAACAGAAGTTATTCAAGTATGGTGATAAGCTGGGTAGCTACCTGGCATATCTGGCCAGGAAGAAGAGTGCCCCCCAATCTATCACATCCATCAGAGAGTGTGCTGGTACTCTCACTTGGGATTCCAAAAAGATTAACTATTCTGAGTTGTACTGGTCAGAGGGCTATGAGGATAGATTGGTGAAGATGGAGTCCTTTTTCAAGACCTTGGACCTCCCAGGTGTAACTTTGGAGCAGGTGTCTCTTTTGAATGCCCCTCTGACAATCCAAGAGATATAGGAGGTGGTGAGGCAGCTCCAGAGCGGTAAAGTGACTGGATGGATATCAGAGCGAGTTTTATGCGGCGTTAATAAACATACTGGCTGGGCTAATGTTGGACATGTACAATTATTCGTACAGTCAGGACTGCCTCTGACACAAGCTAACATCTATCTCCCTTATTCTCAAGACAGGGAAAGTCCCAGAGGACAGTGTTTTGTACAGGCCCACACTGCTGTTAAATGTGGATTTCAAAATTTTGTCGAAAATGAGGTTGGAGAAGATATTGCTCTCCATTGTAAAGGAAGACTAGACATTAGAAGAGTACTGAATATGGTCCAGGTGTGCCAGCAAGGGTTGCTTCTGGGCTTGGTAGTTTCCATGGATGCAAAGAAAGCGTTTGATCAAATGGAGTGGCCATACCTCTTTTATGTTCTGGAACGGTATGGTCTTGGGGGTGTCTTTGCCGGTGGGTGGCAATATTATATAGCGACTCTAAAGCAGTGGTTCTCACTAATGGCATAAGGTATGACAATTTTAGTATTGGTACATGCAGCTGACAAGGGTGTCCTCTTTCACTGCTGCTGTTTGCATTAGTGATTGAGCCATTGGCAGAAGTTATCCAGAAGGACTCCAATATAACTTCCCCAGAGGTGGGATTGGGGGGCATAAAATCACCTTTTATGCACATGATGTTCTTCTTTTTCTAACTAACCTGACAATATCTGTGCCCTGTTTAATACAAATGATTAATTTATTTGGTTCTTTCTTGGCGTATAAAATCAATTTTATGAAGTCAGAGGCCATGCCTGTGGGGGCACTTGTCGGTCTACATAATCTTGGGGTTGGAATCTGATTCCCTTTGAAGTGGTCACAGGGAGGTTTCCTGCATTTAGGCATTTTTATTGCTCCGACCTTTGATCAATTATATAAAGTTAATTTTGTGCAGCTGCTTGAGAAGATAAGGCATGACCTCCTGTGGTGGGAGACTCTTCCCATTTCTTGGTTGGGTAGAATAGCTCTGGTTAAAATGAATGTTCTTTCTCAATTATTATATCCCATGCGAGTGTTCCCTTTGTTGCTAACTCGGCAAGCACTATGGAGGCTTAACAGTTGGCTCGGTTCTTTCATCTAGTATCACAGGTGACCTCGGATTACATCTGCTAAATTGCAGCTTCCACAGGGGATGGGGGAGTGGACTTTCCAGACTTTAAGAAATATCAATTAAGTTCCCTATTATCTTATATGGCTGATTGAACTTGCCAGGACCTGAGGTCAATTTGGCTGGACATTGAGGCCACCCAGGCAAAATGCCCTCCTCATTAATTTGTTGTTTGTGGAGAACATGAGGACTGTCATGGAGCATTGCAGAAATCTGATTGTCCTTAACATGGTTAAAGCATTGAGAATGATGCAACAAAGCGAGGACAATTGACATAAAACTTCACTTTCTACTCCCAGAGTAGGAATGTCAGGATTTCAGCCAGGATCGATGAATTCTGGCTTTAGGCTCTGGGAACCTAGAGGAGTTTCCTGTTTGGGAGACTTATTTGAGGGGGAGGTCATGATGTCTTGTGATCAGCTGAGCCAGAAATATGAACTGTTTGTTAGAGACCTCTTTTGTTATTTTCAGATTAGGGAATTTATACAGAAAAAGACTACATTAATGGTTAATCTCTATAAGTCTGATATGGACAGGAGGTACTTCAGTTTGCAGATACTGTCTCGATCAGTACCCTCTACCATTTATTAGGAGGTAGTATCTCGAAGGACATTGAGTGGCTGTGTGGGATCTGGACTCAGGAATTGGAGGTGGCGATCTCATCAGAAGCATGAGAGGTTATTTGGGAGAATGTGAGGAATATTTCAATTTGTAATAGAATGAAGGCTATGCAACTGAAGGTACTCCACAGAGTTTATTTGGCAGTGGAGTGGCTTGCGAAATTTAAGAAAGGAGCGTCTCCACTGTGTTCCAAATGTAAAATAGATATTGGTACTCTTACTCATTGCTTATGGTCATGCCACAAGCTTCGTAAGTATTGGGATGCTATAGTGAGTGTATTGGAAGGGGTCTTGGGAACCGAGGTCAAGGCAAATCCAGTGTCCCCCCTCTTGGGTCTGCTAAATCTGCACTCTTTAGATGTGCGTAGGAAGAAACTGTTTAATGTTCTCTCATATTTTGAAAATAAGAACATTCTGATGAGCTGGATATTGGAAAATCCCCCAGGACATTTGGGGTGGTGTAGGTTAGCTATGGAGCATATCCTCCTTAACTTCCTTACAACTATGGTGCACCAGAAAATGGAACTTTATTGTAGGATGTGGTGGCCCTTTTCGAACTATATAGATGCAGACTTGTCCGCTATATTAGTTAGGGCCTTTATGTAGCTGCAAGGGCTGTCTCTGGCAGGCCGGGGGCCCCTGACAGGAAAAATCCTAAATAAATACAGGTATGACAGCTGATGCTCTCGGTGATGTGGAGCTTTGGTGGGGTTGTGCTGAGTGTTGTGATTTAATTTAATTTAATTTACCTTGGTTCAATCCAATTTAATTTAATTTATTTTGTTTCATTATTTATTGAATTGTCATATGGGCAGATTTTTTAAAACATTTTTTCTTTTAAACTGTTTGTGGAGTAGAGTAGTTTATTGTTATTGTTGTTATAAGATTGTTATACTATTTTGTAGTAATTTTATAATTTTGTAAAAAGTTCAAAATCTTTTTCAATAAAAGTATTTATAAAAATGTGTATGGAAAATTTTCTGTAAACTTCAAAAATGACAAATCATTCAGTAAAAATCAATCCATCTCCTTTGGTTAGCATTCAATAATCCACATTATTTTTTACAATTTCAGAGTACTGAAGTGTCAATCAGATAAGAAGAATTCATTGGGCATTAATTTCATGATTGGAGATTGCTGTTTAGAGAAAGCAGTGCACACTGCTGCCCTATCGTCGATCCTTTGCAGGATAATTGGTTAAGTTCACATCACAAAACCTATTGCAAAATCTGACCTTGACTTCATTCACTTGCTTCCTCAATACACCTAAAATATTCAGATTCTATCAACATAGTTCAAGCACTTGACTTTCCATGCTCTGCAATTGATTAATGAAAATCCAGATGATCTGTTCAGAAAGAGCACTGTTATAGAAATGTATCAAATGGTTATTCTGCTCCTTCTAAACGCACAGCTGCTAGCAAAGAACATATAATTCATAAGTTTTCCTATGATTCATTAATCAATTTGACTTGGCAAATGTATTTAATCTTTTTAAATTTACCTTTCCTATCTTACCTTTACAAACTTGTCAGTCTCAAGAAAGTCACCTTAGCCTGTTCAGTCTTCCTTGATAGTTATATTTGCTTAATTCTGACATTGCATATGGATCAGAAGGTGACAACTGGAGTACAGCATTTAATGCTGTTGCAAACAGCAGCTTCTTAGTAGCTGGAGGAATTTAGATAAGTACTGACTAGATAATGTAAAATCTCTGCCACTCTTTAGTTTAAATTATGACCTCTTATTCTAGATGGCCCCACAAGGGGAAACATCCACTCTATGTCTTATCAATCCCCTTTATAATCTTGTACACCTCAATTAGATCTCCTCACATCCTTTTAAACTCAAGTGAGTATGGGTCTAAATTGCTCAATCTCCTGTCATTAAGACAAGCCTTTCATCTCTGGAAATAATCTTGTAAATCTTCTCTCAACTGCCTCCAATACAAATACATTCTTCCATTAAGGGGACCAAAATACAAGCAATACTCCAGATGCACTCTCATCAATACCTTGTGCATTGCAACATCACTTCCCCATTGCTATAATCCCCAATAAATGCTAAAATTTCATTTTCCCTCCTTATTAATATTCCCTACATATTAACTCTCTGTGACTCATGCATAAGAGCACTCTGATCACTCTACAATGAAGCAGTTTGAAATTTCTCATCATTTAGATAATAAATTGGATGTCCAGGCATACTACCTTTAATTTCCTTGCTCAGCCATGGATGCTCTATCTGCATCTTACAATCTTCTTACCTATCTGGAATATATTTTTGTTGGGAGGAATTGAATACCTCCTTAAATGTCTGCCACTGTTCATCATCTGTTTTAATTTTCAATCTTTTTGCCCAGTTCACGAGTGTCAAACATGTCCTCATTTATTGGATTCAAGTTTATCATCTTCAAACTGAATTTGAAATTACAGCATGCTATGTTCAGTTTTCCGTAGAGGATACTCTACTACTAGGTCATGAATTAATCTCATCTCATTACACAATATCATATTTAAAATAGCTTGATGCCTGCCTGGTTTCCCAACATATTGCCCCAAGAAACAATCTCTAATCTACTCCACGAACTCTTCCTCAACACCAACTTTGCCAATTTGATTAATCCAGTCTCTACATATTTTAAAATCACCTATTTTATTTTAAGCAAACCCTTAGAATTTCCCAGTTTAATACTGTGGCCTACCATGGAACTATTAGGGACCTAGAGATTACTCCTACCAGGGATACTTTTTCCCTTCCTATTTCCTGTTTTGCCCCAAACTAATTCTGTGCCTTGATTTCTAGTGCCAAAATCATTTCTCACTACAGCACTGATCTCCTCCTTTCTTAACAAAGCTACATAACCTCATTTTCCTTTCTGTCTATCCTACTGAAACTCTTACATAGTCAACTCCCAGTTCCGGTCTTCCAATAACCACATCTCAGTAACTACCACCAAATTATACCCATTTGTCTCTATTTGGCTTGGGCCCTATTTACAAGATGACCAATAAGGACAATCTTATAACATGCAGAACTGCAAGAATTCCAACTTGTATATTCACCACTGAAAGTAGGTTTTGGTGAAAATAGGTTTAGCAATTCACTGGTTTAATTCTCAGGGCACTTCGACTAACCAGAGTCAGTCTGCCTGTTTTAAAATTTAAACAAAGCCTGGCAATTAACTATCAATCATTATCAATCAGTGCATTCTCCAAACCCCGCATTTACTATTTGCCAACCAATCAGCACCCTCTTCCCATGCAGTATAAATGTTGGCTTTCCACTTGAAATTGGTATTCTTATGAAGTGCCTTAATGAGGAAAAATTGAAAAGCTTTGATAAATGTGTCTTGTTTCAGCATAACTCAAATTCTGTTTGACCAATAAATTGCTTTTAATGTATAGAAAGGTTGGATAGATCATTGATGCCAGGGAATTTAATATGGAAAATGGGCTGGTATGAATCCCATGTTTCGGCTAATTTTAAAATATTCTTTTTGAGGGTTTGGCTTTAGAGAATAAATAGTTAAGAATCATCTAACAAGAGGAGGAAAACTTAAAATAATGAAAATCTATAATTCTGTTAACATTGAATAATTTGTGGAAATAAATTTTAAATGGGCGTTTTCCAAGAAAATGGGGATCATTTATGTCAATTTGTATACTCACAGTATACCCAAAGCCATTTACAGCCATTGAAGTGATTTATCAAGTTAATGACAATGGAAAATTGATGAATCATAGTAAAATAGGGCCTTTAGGGAGGTTATGAACTGCCTTTATTGACCAATATCCATGTATAATCTCAGAATACTGAAAAAAATGACATTGGTTTTGTGCAAAATGGCAAGTGATTTTTGAAGGAATCTGTTGACCATAATGACTCCGGAAGTTGATAATTACCTTTGACAAACAAGTTGTCCAATGTAAACTTTGACTGTGTGCAAATTATTCTATATCATTTGGCTCTGTACCTTTGAATTATTGCTAGCATTGTCACTTCCCTATCCTCATAAGAATAAATGAAAAATTTGACAGACTTTAATTTGATCTCATTTTTAAGCCTTAATGAAATCATTAATTTTACATGACTTTGATGGGTAATTTAATTAGTGTTTCTTTGTTATAAGTTAATATTGTCAATTACTTGGGCCGCCTTTTCTGCATAGCTTATCTTCAGGGATTACAAACAGGAAGTGCTATATTTTATAATTAAAATCTATTTCTATATGCCCCATAGTGGATTCTGAGAGTCCTGCAAATCAGTTTCAGCTCATCATGTTCTATTGATACTGCCAGTTTTTAAAAGCCTTTGTTTTACAATATGCAAGACACAATGTTTTTTTTTCCTTCTTCTCCAAATCTTGTCATGGAAAAATCCAACTTCAATCAACACTCTGATACAGTTCCAAAGTAGTTACAGAATTGCACAGTATAACGTGCCATCACCTATCAATTTAACAATGACAGAATTTCAAGGTGTACAAGTTAATCCCATGTTCAGCTCAACTGTAAAGTACTGAGGCTAAACATGTTATGAATTGAAATATGATAAGGCTAAAAGTGATCAAGTACCGTTCTTCCATCTGATCCCCCTGTGCCTCATCAAACTTGCTTTCTCCAAATGATAACACCGAACTACAGGATACTCAGAAATACTGTGAAGGAACTCAATTCTGATAGCTTAGAGAGACCAGGGCAAAATCTCCTTGCTAGTTCATTTCTTTAACTATTTCAAATGCATTTTCTATCTCTCTCCTTTTGAATCCAATTGTAAGTAGTTGATCTGTACCTTAGCCATATGCCTGTTCTTCCCACACAAGCCTGGACTGCAACTGTTCAGCCACTCAAAACATTACAGCCAAGTTCAATTCCGTCAGCAACTGACATGCACCTGTAATATTTTTCCAAAAGGTTCACTAGTTATCAATCAGGAGTGGAAACCTGACTAATTTCTCCCCTCACTAGTCTGGAGTAGCTGAAGCCTTCTGCAGCTCCGTCATTGTTTCTCAACTGAAACCAACTAATACAGCACAAAATAGGACTTTAATGGAATTGTTCTGGTCTTTACGGTTTGACATCAGATCTGATATCATATAGAGCCACTAAAGTATTAAAACATGGCAAAGTGCTGCATGGGAATGCAATCAAATAAATCTGATAATAAGCTATATAATGAAATATTCAGACAGCTGACCAAACATTTGGCTAAAAGAGGGTAGATTAAAGGAGCATCTCAAAAAGAAAGGTAGAGTAGTCTATGGAAGGATTTCCACAGCGTGGGTCGAAACAGCTGAACATATAGGTGGGTTAAACCCTGCTGTTCACATATTCAGTGAACTGCGGTGGTGCATCACCATTTTGCAATAGGGAATGAAGAATCATAAGTCATCAGACCAAAATAATCATATTATAAATAAAAGAATGCTTTTGCATTCCTCTCAAACATAACTAACACAAATCATTAACTATTCAACCAGATCCATCATGGAAATACAGTTAAGTGAGATTCATTCTTGATGAGGCAGGCAGAAAATTGTGAGATTATGCTGCTCTCAGGCTTTCTTTAATCTATGATCCAATTATCACACTAAACAGCTTAAAACCTCTCGTACATTTTCTATTCACCTATATACTGTAGTCTGAAAAAACCGTGTTAAGTTTCCAAATTCGAGTACAGAGCTCTTATAATATTTAAAGCTCAGCGTATGACAGAAGAAAGATTTGCTGAATTTGAATAAATAACTGACAGATCAGTATTTGCAAAATAGAGAATCTGATGACAGAATTCAGGAATAGATTTTGTACTTCCATATTAGCAGACTAAGATCCTTTAGAAGGGGATTTCTAATGAGGAGGTGGTGGAGCTAAATGGTGAATAACGTACCACCATTGGAGTTTATGTTTCGATTCAAATACAATGTATTAAACTCTGCTCTTACTTACAGCTGTGAAGGATCCTAACAGAAATGCATTTGTCAGTTTCAATCAAACGTCCACCTGACAGGACACCACTGAACAAAACTATTCACAGTTTAGTGCCAATCGGTCAATCTCTCTTAAAGGTCATAAAGATGGAAGCATCTTCACTCGTCAACTGTGGCTCACTGTATAACACACATCTCTGATTCAGAAGATATTAGGTTCAAATCCCACTCGAGACCTTAACGTAAAATTCAGGCTAACATTTGAGGGAATGCCGCAATATCTGAGGTGTGGTCTCAGAGGCCAATATCTATCCTTCAAGCAAAACCTAAAACAAGTTATCTGGTCATTATCATTTGGCAGTTATGGGACTGTGCTGAGTGTGAACTGGCTGTTCATTTCATACATTGGAACATGATAAAAAAATTTCATTGTCTATACTGTGTTTTGTGATATCTTGAGGTCATAAAAAGCTCTATATTAATGCAAGTCTTTTTTTTAGTCTTTTGTATAAGAGAGAAAGTAAGATGGCAATAGATAAGACAAATCTGTTTTAATACTGCCCTTTATTATGTCTCTCAGAAGCATCTTAAAGTGTATCATATTCACTGAATTACTTCTGAATGCAGTGGCTGTTGCTATGCTGGTATATTTTGAACTCTATAAACTCTTACTGATGTCAGAAAACTCATGCTTATGAATTTATATTAGCTTTAAAGCGCTTTGGGATATCCTGAGGTCATGAAAAATGATACACAAGTACAGGTCTTTATTTCTGTGCATGCTCGGAACAGTTTACTCCTTCGCAACTTGAATTCAATGCCTTGATAATAGATCCCCACGTTCCCCACTTGCAGAGTTAGGGAGGATTTTTCCAGCACCAGCAAATGATTATATTCAAATGGGGTCCTCTTTGTTAAAATATTTATTTGTTTGATATGCACAAAGTAAATAACTTTCTAACCAATGATTTAATCAAATTTGTATGAACTGAAGAAAAATTTAATTCAGCTTCCAATTCTAATCTTCTGCATATTCCCTATTTTAATCACTGCACCATTAGCAACTCGCCTTCAGCTGTCCAATTGCTAAGCTTGAAAATTACTCCCTGAAGCGCTTTGCCCTTCTAGCTCACTCTTCTCTTTAAGATCTTAAGACCTACACCTTTGACCAAGATTTTGGTTATCCATTTAAATTATTGCCTTGTGGCTCAGGGCCAACTTTTGTTTTGATAATACTCCTCTCTTAAGTATTGAATGCTCCATTACTGTATTAAAGGTACTATGTATGTTATATTAATGCAAAGCTAATTTAGTGGAGAATACCAAAGCTTCTATAACCATTCCAATCTAAATTGCACAGACCCTTGTTTCTTCACATATGCACTTTAAAAAAAAACAAATATATGGAAAACAACTGTGCAGGCAAAATACAAAAAAAATCCAACAATAAATTCAGCTACATAGTTGAGCAGGGATCAGTCATTTTATCTGGACACTGATTCAATGTTGAAGTCAAAAAGTCCATGCTTAATGGAACCATGAATTGGTTGCATTCAGATCAGTGGACAAGCTAATTGTATTCACTGAGAGACATCCAGTGAGATCTGTGGTCTCTGCAGCAGGGCAACTTGAAACTTTGCTCAATCCTTGCACCATCCCACTCACCTCCACCACCCCATCTGACTTGCACAAGCAATAATAAATAGAAAAACTCACTATTTTTAGAACTCTTGGGGTGAAGTGGTTGTACTCCTATCTCTGGATCAGAAAGCCTGAGTTAGGTTCCATCTGTTCCAGATG
This sequence comes from Hemiscyllium ocellatum, assembly GCF_020745735.1. NCBI lineage: Eukaryota > Metazoa > Chordata > Chondrichthyes > Orectolobiformes > Hemiscylliidae > Hemiscyllium > Hemiscyllium ocellatum. The sequence goes on along the minus strand of NC_083420.1, from coordinate 40,108,708 downwards.
TTTGTCAACAACTGTGGGCGGCACGGTGGCACAGTGGTTAGCACTGCTGCCTCACAGCGCCTGTAGACCCGGGTTCAATTCCCGACTCAGGCGACTGACTGTGTGGAGTTTGCACGTTCTCCCCGTGTCTGCGTGGGTTTCCTCCGGGTGCTCCGGTTTCCTCCCACAGTCACAAAGATGTGCGGGTCAGGTGAATTGGCTATGCTAAATTGCCCGTAGTGTTAGGTAAGGTGTAAATGTAGGGGTATGGGTGGGTTGCGCTTCGGCGGGTCGGTGTGGACTTGTTGGGCCGAAGGGCCTGTTTCCACACTGTAAGTCTAATCTAATGTCTGAAAAGATTGACTATAAAATATCTAAAAACTCATAGCTTTGACAAAAAAATGCAGCAAGAACCACCAATGAGGCAAGTCCAAGGAGACTGAAAAACTCATTTTCTGCAAATGAAGCTGTTTTTCTCCCCTAGTCAACATTTTCTCTTAGAAGTTATGAATCTGATCCATCTTCCACTTTTGCCAAAGGACAGCAAAAATGCCTATTTCATCAGCATCCTTTCTGTTGCTTTAACTCATTTTAACCACAGAATTTTGCATTAAAACTTGCTTTTGAATTTGAAAGCATGTGCATGACTCTGCTTTATCACACTTCCTCACTTGCTCTGGGTGAAAGAAAATCAGGATTTCACACCAACGCTGAGCCATAACAAAAGCATCAGCTTCACTATTCCTTTATTCTGCTGTAATCTTTAAACAACAAATGCTGCATACCCACTGGAACCACTTCCATTATTATTTTTCTTGTGTCTTTATAACCATAAAGTTTGAAAATATTAAAAATGAAATCCCTTTCCTGGTTTTTGCATTTATTATCAGCTCCTAATACATTTTCTACAGCAATTTCATAAATAATCAGCTATGTAATACATTACCATTCACACAAAAAAAATCCAAAGAATTGTTAATTATGACAAGTTCCTGGATGCATGTCTTGGCCATAATCTATGCTCCAAACAATGTTAAAACAACTTGTAGGTCATTATCACACTGTTATTAATGGAACCTTGTTTTAATTAAATTGGTTGCTGTATTTCCTACATTATGACAGTTCTTACATGAAATTGGTTGTAAAATACTTTGAGATGTGCTGAGGTTGTGAAAGGTACTAAAGGTACTACAGAAATGTAACTTTTTTTTGCAGAACCTCTTCCAAGTATGATCAATATAACAACAGTCTGTGGTCCTACTTTGAGCAAAGAACTCAATATTGGTGAAATATTCATGATATTTATGATCATCACAAATGATACAGGTTTCAAACCAATTTTAAAACTCGAGTCTAACTGCCATCCAACTAAACTAGCTTACATGTTGCAAATCAAGCGTTCTAATTTTCTTTCTTAAGTCCAGGGTGCATGCAAAATCCATCTGTAGGATGAATTGTCTCTGTCTAAGAACAAACACATCACATACATAATTAACCAAAGAGGCCAAGGTACAGTAATAAGTCAAAATTGTTATGACTTTAGCTATTCCTCCTGCATAAGTCAGATGCCAGACTGAAATCTGGCTTGATAGATCATATTTTGTTTGTTTTTATTTAATGCGATCTTTTACTGTAACCTAGGTACACAATGCTACAGACTTGGTTTTAACAATAAAAGAGAAACTTATTGCACAGAAGAAATTAAAATAGTACAAATCAAGCTATTAATGCACAAACAAATTTGAAATATTTTGAAACATACGCATGAAAGAAATCTCATCGAACCCTATATGAACACTTTACAGTATTCATATACCATAGAGACTGTTCACTTCTCTATCACAACTGTAGATTAAACTTTAACTGTTCCTTTTAATTTTCAGTTCTTTGAGTATCACACAATTGAACCTAAATTGTCTTAGCTTAAAATAACCCACTCAGGCTTCTCAGCAATCATTCTGTTTCGGGACTTTCAAACTAAATCCATTGAGGTAACCTACTTCTAACCATTATGATCTTATTCCTTTCTTTTAAGGGAAACCATTCCTGCATCTAAACACTGCCAGGTCTTCTGCGAGCTGAAACCAAAACCTTTTCAATCAGTAGGTTTTCCTTTAGCAAAAATGAATTCTGATTCTTTTAAACCAAAAAAAAGTCAATCTAATACCTTTAAAAATTTAACTTTCTTCAATTGGAGAATTCTCACAATACAACATACGCTCATTGTCATTATAGGAGGTTCTCGTCACCTGCTTTCTGACACATGTTAGTTTAAAATCATGGCTTCAGAGCGACTGATGATTTAATTATTAAACCCCTCTATACACACAGACCAAAACCAAGATGTCACTAGTTCAAAATCCAAGCTCTAATAAACATTGTTAAATATATATACTATACCTTATAATACAATGGAGAAAATATGAATATATAAATATATTAAAATCAATTGCACAAAAAAAAGAAAAAGTGAAGAACAATCAAATAAGGAAATAGTTCTTGCTAAAGACTGTCACTGATACCAATTTGCCATTGTATTCCAATGAATGGTAAGGGACCAGAAACTTTACACTGTTTCTATCTTTAAAGATCCTTTCAGACCCGCTGTGTCTTTCAGTATTTTCTCACCTTTAGGCTCCCACCACCAAAATCAGCATTATTGGGGCTAACAATATACAAGAGTTTCATCAATTTATGTGGAAAAAGTACAGGTTTATTCTGGTCAAAACTTATCCCTTAATTAACATTGATATTTGTGGAAACTCGCATTGCATATATGAATTGACGGCTGGATTTCCGACATTTCAGCAGTGACTAGGTTTTTAAAATGCTTCAGTGGTTGCCAAGTGTTTAAGCTGTCATGAGATTGCAAAAAAGCACTCTTTTCTTTTAGAGGCTGTTCACAGCCTGACCAATGGTGGGGCATTGACCTGTGGTTCCATTGTGAATAAAGAGTTCAACATTGGTGAAATGTGTGGCATGATATTTATGAACATCACAAATTACACAGGTTTCAAATCAATTTCAAATACTTGGACCCAGCATTCCTTCTATTTTTTTCTCTTGTTTGTGGATGTCTAAGGTCTGTGCATCGCAGACCTTCTGGAACCAAAGGTCAAAGTTGCAATTCGCATTGGCACACCTGCAGCTTACAACGAATATACTGTCGTACAACTAAACAAGTTACAGTACATTTTTGAATTCTGATTACTCAATCTTCTTAGGCATTCTGCTTTGGAAGTAATGACAGATTATAACCTAAAGGGCTCAGAGTGTAAGACATAATAGAATGATGTGCATGCACTTTATTTTGCACCATTTAAAAGTCATACACTGAATTCTGCACTTATGCATACATTTATACTAGTCCCACCTGCCAGCACACGGCCCATATCCCTCCAAATCCTTCCTATTCATATACCCATCCAAATGCCTCTTAAATGTTGCAATTTTCCAGCCTCCACCACATCCTCTGGCAGCTCATTCCATACATGTAACACCCTCTGTGTGAAAAAGTTGCCCCTTAGATCTCTTTTATATCTTTCCCCTCTCACCCTAAACCTAGTTCTGGACTCCCTGACCTCAGGGAAAAGACTTTGTCTATTTACCCTATCCATGCCCCTCATTATTTTGTAAACCTCTATAAGGTCACCCATCAACCTCCGACGCTCCAGAGAAAACAGCCCCAGCCTGTTCAGCCTCTCCCTGTAGCTCAAATCCTCCAACCCTGGCAACATCCTTGTGAATCTTTTCTGAACCCTTCCAAGTTTCACAACATTTTTTCGATAGGAAGGAGACCAGAATTGCATGCAATATTCCAACAGTGGCCTAACCAATGTCCTGTACAGCCGCAATATGACCTCCCACCTCCTGTACTCAATACTCTGATCAATAAAGGAAAGCAAACCAAATGACGCCTTCGCTATCCTACCTCCGACTCCACTTTCAAGGAGCTATGAACCTGCACTCCAAGGTCTCTTTGTTCAGCAACACTCCCTAGAACCTTACCATTAAGTGCATAGGTCCTGCTAAGATTTGCTTTCCCAAAATGCAGCACCCTGCATTTATCTGAATTAAACTCTATCTGCCACTTCTCAGCCCATTGGCCCATCTGATCCAGATCCTGTTGTAATCTGAGGTAACCCTCTTCACTGTCCAATTTTGGTGTCATCTGCAAACTTACTAACTGTACCTCTTATGCTCACATCCAAATCATTTATGTAAATGACAAAAAGTAGAGGGCCCAGCACCGATCCTTATGGCACTCCACTGGTCACAGGCCTTCAGTCTGAAAAACAACCCTCTACCACCACCCTCTGTCTTCTACCTTTGAGCCAGTTCTCCCTGAGATCTAACCTTGCTAATCAGTCTCCCACAGGGAACCTTGTCGAACGCCTTACTGAAGTCCATATAAATCACATCTACTGCTCTGCCCTCATCAATCATCTTTGTTACTTCATCAAAAAACTCAATCAAGTTTGAGAGACATGATTTCCCACGCACAAAGCCATGTTGAATCAGTCCTTGATTTTCCAAGTACATGTACATCCTGTTCCTCAGGATTCCCTCCAACAACTTGCCCACCACTGAGTCAGGCTCATCGGTCTATAGTTCCCTGGCTTGTCTTTACCGCCCTTCTTAAACAGTGGCACCACATTTGCCAACTTCCAGTCTTCCGGCACCTCACCTGTGACTATCGATGATACAAATATCTCAGCAAGAGGCCCAGTAATCGCTTCGCTAGCTTCCCACTGAGTTTTTGGGTACACCTGATCAGGTCCTGGGGATTTATCCACTTTTACCTGTTTCAAGACATCCAGCACTTGCTCCTCTGTAATCTGGACATTTTGCAAGATGTCACTATCTATTTCCTTACAGTTTATATCTTCCATATCCTTTTCCACAGTAAATACTGATGCAAAATATTCATTTAGTATCTCCCCCATTTTCTGTGGCTCCACACAAAGGCCGCCTTGCTGATCTTTGAGGGGCCCTATTCTCTCCCTAGTTACCCTTTTATCCTTAATATATTTGTAAAACCCTTCAGATTCTCCTGAATTCTATTTGCCAAAGCTATCTCATGCTCCCTTTTTGCCCTCCTGATTTCCCTCTTAAGTATACTCCTACTTCCTTTATATTCTTCTAAGGATTCACTCGATCTGTCCTGTCTATACCTGACATATGCTTCCTTCTTTTTCTTAACCAAACCCTCAATTTCTTTAGTCATCCAACATTCCCTACACCCACCAGCCTTCCCTTTCACCCTAACAGGAATATCCTATCTCTGGACTCTTGTTATCTAATTTCTGAAGGCTTCCCATTTTCCAGCCGTCCCTTTACCTGCGAACATCTGCCTCCAATCAGCTTTCGAAAGTTCTTGCCTAATATCGTCAAAATTGGCCTTTCTCAATTTAGAACTTCAACTTTTAGATCTGGTCTATCCTTTCCCATCACTTTTTTAAAACGAATAGAATTATGGTCGCTAGCCCCAAAGTGCTCCCCCACTGACACCTCAGTCACCTGCCCTGCCTTATTTCCCAAGAGTAGGTCAAGTTTTTCACCTTCTCTGGTAGGTACATCCACATACTGAATCTTGTACACACTTAAGAAATTCCTCTCCATCTAAACCTTTAACTTTATGGCAGTCCAAGTCGATGTTTGGAAAGTTAAAATCCCCTACCATAACTACCCTATTATTCTTACAGATAGATGAGATCTCCATACAAGTTTGTTTCTCAATTTCCCTCTGACTATAATACAATCCCAATAAGGTGATCATCCCTTTCTTATTTCTCAGTTCCACCCAAATAACTTCCCTGGATGTATTTCCGGGAATATCCTCCCTCAGCACAGCTGTAATGCTATCCCTTTTCAAAAATGCCACTGCCCCTCCTCTCTTGCCTCCCTTTCTATCCTTTCTGTAGCATTTGGATCCTGGAACATTCAGCTGCCAGTCCTGCCCATCCCTGAGCCATGTTTCTGTAATTGCTATGATATCCCAGTCCCATGTTCCTAACCATGCCCTGAGTTCATCTGCCTTCCCTGTTAGGCCCCTTGCATTGAAATAAGTGCAGGTTAATTTATTAGTCCTACCTTGTCCCTGCCTGCCCTGACTGTTTGACTCACTTCTGTTCTCAGCTGTACCCATCTCAGATCGAACTCTCTCTGGGTCCCACCCCTCCAACCTTATTAGTTTAAATCCTCCCAAGCAGTTCTAGCAAATTTCCCTGCCAGTATATTAGTCCCCTTCCAATTTAGGTGCAATCCATTCTTCTCGTACAGGTCACTTCTACCCCAAAAGAGATTCCAATGATCCAAAAAAGAGAATCCTTCTCCCATATCCTCAGCTACGCATTCATCTGCTCTCTCCTCCTATTCCTGCCCTCACTAGCTCGTAGCACTGGGAGTAATCCAGATATTACTACCCTTGAGGACCTCCTTTTTAAATTTCTGCCTAACTCTTGGTCATCTCCCTTCAGAATCTTAACCTTTTCCCTTCCTACGTCATTGGTTCCAATGTGGACAATGACCTCCTGCTGGCCCCTCTCCCCTGTGAGAACATTCTGCACCTTCTCTGAGATATCCTTGATCCTGGCACCATGGAAACAACACACCATTCTGCTTTTTCTCTACTGGCCACAGAAACGTCTGTCTGAACCTCGGACTAGAGAATCCCCTAACACAATTGATCTCTTGGAAACCGACGTAGCCCTCTCTGCATTAGAGCCAGCCTCAATACCAGAAACTTGGCTGTTCGTGCTACGTTCCCCTGAGAATCCATCATCCCCTTCATTTTCCAAAACAGCATACCTGTTTGAAATGGGTATATCCACAAAAGACTCCTGCACTAGCTGCCTACCTCTCTTACCCTTCCTGGAGTTAACCCATCAATGTGACTGTATCTGAGACTTTCCCCCCTTCCAATAACTGCCATCCATCACATACTGTTGCTGTTGCAAATTCCTCATCGCTTCTGTCTCTCCAACCGATCCACTCAATCTGATAAGATTCACATCCAATAGTATTTATGACAGATATAATCCGCAGTAACCCTTAAAACTCTCTTCAAACTCCCACATCTGACAAGAAGTACATATCACTGCAAAGGCCATTTTTGCTCCTTCACAATCTACAGACCCAGAAAATAACACCATCTTATTCCTCTACAAACACTGCCCCAGGTTAAATTAATAGCTATGGCTTATATTTAAGTTTAATCAAGAGACTTATCTCCAAAAACATAATCAAGAAGGAACCCACTGTACACACTAATACAGCCCTTCTCTTGGACAGACTTAAAACAATTAACTTTTCTGATTCTGTGCTATGAACTTCGCCCAACAGTTCCTCTAAGATTAGTTGTGAATTTCACTGTTTGTTAATTTTCCCAGATGCACTCCGATGTCCAGCGATACATGAATTCAAACAGCAAAGGCGGTAACTGTGCAGGTTCTCTCTCTCTCTCTCCTGCACTATCCTCACCATGTGCTTCCTTTGTCTGCTCTTCTCCCTTTTAAAACTGCTATTATTTTGACTTTTTTTTCCAAAGTTCCAAAACAATGCAACAGCAAATAAAACAGTAATTGCTGCTCCTAGAATTTGAGGAAATCATCTCCAACACCTAAAATACCTCTTACAGCCAGAAGCATAGTCGAGTTGCACCAAAGAACCTGTTTCCATGCAGTACAACTCTATTGCCTTTGTCCTTCTCGGTGGTAGATCTTGAGAGTTTGGAAGGTACTGTTAGAGGTGCCTTTGTGATGTTGTAGATGGTACACACAGCTGCCCTGTAAAGTTGGTGGTGAAGCGAGTGAATGTTCCAGTTGTTGGGAGGGATGCCAATAAGGCAGACTATTTTGCCAAGCTGAACATGATATTTCTCTAGCCTTGCTCTAAACATAAACAAAAGGACTCCAAAGCAGAGGCAAAAATGACTGTCCTCGATATTGAGGGAACATTTGAATAAATATGGCATCAAGGAGCCCAAGCAAAAATGAAGTAAATGGGAATCAGGATAAAAACCTCTCAGCTAGTTGAAGTTACTCCAAGCACAAAGGAACATTGCTGTGGTTTTTGGTGGTCAGTCATCTCAGGCATTGGACATCATAGTGTGAGTTCCTCTTGATCGTGTCCTAGGTCCAACCCATCTTCAGCTGTTTCATCAATGACTTTCCTTCTATCATTAGGTCAGAAGTGGGGATGGTTGTTGATGGTTACACATGTTCATCACCAGTCATAACTACTTGGATAATGAAGCAGTCTGTGTACAAATGCAGCAAGACCTGGTAATCAGCCAGGCTTGGGTTGATAAATGACAAATTACATTTGTGTCACATGTGCCAGGCAATGGCTATTTCAGTTAAGAGAGAATGTGGCCATCACCCCTTGAAGTTCAAAGGCACTACCATCACTGAACACCCGACCCGAGGTTAAAAAAAACCCTTGCTATTCACCTTACCTATGCCTCTCATGGTTTTATAAACCTCTGTAAAGTCATCTCTAAACTTCCTAGTGAAAAATGTCCCAGCCTTTCCAGGCTATTTTTATAATTCAAAACAGAACTGGGAGTGGATGGTTATGTTCAGATCACTGCCTGAAATGGAAAAGAAAGAGAATGCAAGATGGAGACAGAAAATGAGATAGAGAGAGAATGACATGAGAAAAAAAGGGGGAGAAAAGGGTAAAACAAGAGACAGCAGGAAAAGAGAGAGGGAGGCTGAGATAGAAATATGTGGCAGAGAAAGGGACATCAGGAGGAGAAGAAGAGTTGGAGAACAGTGAAACAAACAGGAAGACCAGAAAAATGGGAGGAAAAGAGAGGAAATAAGTGGGATTAAGAAATGAAAAGTGTGTTAAGAGGAACAGGAGAAGAGAGAGGAAGAAGTGAGAGAATGAGAAAGTAGATAGATTCTCCAACACGAAATGATGCAGATACATAAGAAAAATATCTAATTCAACATGAAAATTGCCTGGAAAGATCCACTGGTAGTTTAAAAACATTTCAAGTTGAAAATTTATTTGTTTTAAATCATCTATATGCATGATTCATGAGGTAAAGAATAAATTTACACTTTCAGGGAACTTGTGAAAATAAAATGCTTACACATTCTATTGTTTTTTTCTGAAAATCCATTTATAGCAACGCTCAGAGTGGACTGTTCTAATCTAAATTCTCTTGATAAAGTGCTCTGATAAGTATTTCAATGCATTATGCACATTCATACTTCACAGCAGACATCAAATTAAAATTCTTTTCCTTAGCCTTAGTCCAATATTGAAATTACAGTTTCTGTGGACCAGCTCCAAACCTGTTCTCCTTAGTTACTTTGATAAATTCCCTCCCTATCTCTCTCTCTTTACAAGCTCCTTCAAACTTACCACTTTGGCTAAATGTTTGGTCACATTCCCAGGTATTTAGACATATGATCTGAAGTCGATATTTGCTGATTGCATTTTCATGAAATTCCTTTGAGTGTTTACAACTGAAAGTGGCTATATAAATGATTAAAAAATGTTGTTGTGAACACTGATAAGATTTCAACCCACTCAAAAAAACTGTGTTTCTCCTGTTTGGATTGCAATCCATAGCATTGGTGCTTCAGTACTACATATTGACCTTGTGGCTCTCCTAAGCTAAGGAGGACAAGGTATGCAAGATACAAGGTATTCAAGATATAAGCTTCAGCCCATAAATATCCAATGGAAAATATATCACTACTAAATGAGTTTGGGATTAGACTCAGATACAATGCTGCTGCACAAGACTGAAACGTACTTTACATCTGAGGAGGCAGTTAGATAGTCATGGGCAAACACTAGGAACAGTTGCACTGCTGTTCAATAGGGAGAAGGGATATCTAGGTACATATACTTAGCCTAACAATGGTTGGCAAAGTTTTGAAAAAAGAATTCTGAGTAACATTTAGAGGGGAATGGATTGAAAAGTGGTTAGCATTGATTTGTAAAAGAAGGTAATGTCTGATTAAATTAATTGAATTTTCTGAGGAGATAGCAAGGAAGGTAGCACATTCTGAAGTGAACTAAACAAAGTTTAACAAGGCTTTTGACGAGAGGTCACATGACAAACTGATCAGAAAATTAAAAGACAAAGAGCCAACCAGGATTCAAAATTAGCTGAGTGGTAACAAACAAATGATTATGTTTACAGATGACTGTGTGACTGGATATTCTTTCTTCCAGTGGGGTTCAATAGGCGTTAGTGTAGGCCCTGAATGTTCACTGCACATATCAATGTGTTATATTTAGGTTGAGGTGATTAAGACATTTTCAGATACAGGTTGTTCTGCTATAACATGGTGGCTCAGTGGTTAGCACTGCTGCATCACAGCGCTAGGGACCTGGGTTCAATTCCTGCCTTGGGCAACTGTCTGTGTGGAGTTTGCACATTCTCCCCGTGTCTGTGAGAGTTTCCTCCAGGTGCTCCAATTTTCTCCCACAGTCCAAAGCTTTGCAGCTTAGGTGAATTGACTATGCTAAATTGCCCATAGTGGATTAGTCAGGGGTAAATATAGGGGGGGTGGTTTCTCTTTGGAGGGTCAGTGTGGACTTGTTGGGCCGAAGGGCCTGTTTCCACGTTGTAGGTAATCTCATCTGAACAACGTGCATTTTGTTAAAGCAAATTCGTCATAGTGCGATTGACAAATTCGGGACACTTTCTAAAGTGCGAACTTTTAAAGCGTGTATTGGTTGTAATGCAAGTCTGACCAGATTAGTTTAAATGGTGCTGCTATTACACAATTTTCTAATAACACAAGATTGTACATGAATGGAACTATTGCCGTATAGTAAAACTGACTGTAATAAAATTTTGAAGCCACGTCACTAAAGTAAAGGAAGATAGCTACAGACTGCAGAAAGATGTCAATGGATTGGTCACATAGGCAAAAATGTGGCAAATGGAATAAAATCAGGAGAAGTGAGAATTAGTGGATTTAGGAAGGGTAAATAAAATAAGGAAATAGACAAAAAAATGGTAGGATTACTTAAGTTACGGAGGAACACAGTGCACGTCACCAATTCCTGAAGGGAGCACCACAGGTAGATAAGAAACGTATGAAGGCAGAAGAAATGCATTCCTTTATTGACTGAAGTCTGGATTATAAGAAAGGGGAGGTTTGACTAGAGTTAAATCATAGATAGAGTACTGTGTACAAGTCTGTTACTACATTATCATAAGTATATGATCATATTATAGAGGAACATAAAACAGGATATAGGAGGACAATGCCAGGATTAGAGAACTTTAGCTGTAAGGGTAAGATCAGAAGGTTGGGTTGTTCTCACTTAAACAGATGAGGTTGAGGGAAACTTTTAATTTAGGTACATAAGTATCATTTAAGTCTTAATGAAGGCTAATATTCGATGTCTTGAGTATTCTATTCAAGACAAAGACTTTGACTTTGTTAATGGAGAGGTCAATAACCAATGGGCATAGATTTAAAATAATTGATATAAGGATCTGAAGGGAGTTAAGACCAATTATTTTTCACTTAGAGGGCACTGGAGGTCTGGAACTGTGTGTGACCAGGTGGCCCTCAGGTACAACTGGAAGTTGGGGCAAAATTGAAATGTACTTCTTTGGACAGCATGGGTCTGATGAGCTGAATGGCCTTATTCTGTATTGTAAATCTTTCTAAATTTCAATGCAAGATCACATAGAAGTAACATAGGATTTGTGAAACTGTACCCTAAATTGATTCAGCAATTTCAAAACATGTATATAATGAAGTAAATAATAGAAAACAAAAAGAATCAAAATTAATTGCAGTCAGCTGCAACATTGAAAAAAATGTCAATGCTCACAGTTTCAATGTAATCCTTATAAGAAACATTAATAAATGTACAGTAACTTTGTGGTTCTTAGACTTACAATAGTCCAGCTTCAAAATAAACAATCAGCTTTTAATGGCCAGGTTTGCAACACCTTGACTTCAGTGGGCTTATGTTTTAGAACAACCAATTAACATTGATTCTGAGTCAATCTGAACTGCTTCCAATCCCCAGTGAGTATAACAGAATGGTTTAATCAGGTATGTGCTGCAGATGTCAAGCCAAACACCCACCTACGCGTCCATATAAATGTACTGTTTAAACAGGGCAGGATGCCAAGAAAAAATTTCAGTTCCTCTGGGTTCCTGTGTTCATACAAATGCTTATATTACAGCTGAAGTTTTTTTTTGTTGTTGCCTATGTAAAAAAAATGACCTTTAATATGATGGGTCAGTGCAATTTTCTTGTTTGTCAGTCACTTTACAAAGGTTTCCCACAAGAGGATATTGTTTTGTTTCTCTCAGTACAATGGGATCTGTTTTTATTTAAAAAGCATAATAATTAACAGATTATATTTGCGCAAGAGAAAGAGGCAGCAAGATAAAAAAGGCAGGTATAGATTGATGGACAAATATAGTTACATAAAACTTACAGCACAAAAACTGCACAGTGCCAGTGTTTATGCTTCCAGCTGAGCCACCTCTTAACCTAGTTTATCTAACCCTATCAAAATTACATTTCATTCCTTTCTCCTTCGCTTTCCTAACATGCTCCTGCTCAATTCTGTCTAGAGGCAGAGAAAGATATCCAAATCAAAATAATAACAGTAAACTTAATTTAGAATTACTCTTCAAAATATTGCAAACACAATTAAATTTCATTCTCATTTATGTTTCAGTTTGTTCCTCATTTTATGAAATAAATGCTTACTGTACAGGCATTTGTTAATTAGATACTGATTTGATAAATATCACCAGTCTCTTTGGCTTTTAGATACATTCTGCAGGTTTGGAGATACTTTTAATAAAACAGCTGTATATTAATAATAGTAAGGGTAAAATATCAATAGTTTTGGTAGATCTAAGTCTTCTCTACACCCTTGAATAATCCCATTGGTTTGCAGATGTTGAGACATTCTCTCTTTGAACCTTCCAACTTCTTTAACACCCATCTTGTGGCCCAAACATTCTCATCAGTCTCCTAATTTTTCCACTTTTAATTTGTATGTCTATAACAAATTCTTTCTAGATTAAATACATCAAAATTGGAAGATTTCATTGCTCTATAATTATTGTAGCAATGATGCTGCATAGTATAGTCAGGTTATGCAATACGTACCACAAATACAGATGCTAACCTTCAGGACTACACTTGCCTAATAAAGTGTCAAAACAAGGTATGAAGTCTTATCTTATTTTGAGCAGATTATATTTTGATGAAGACCATATAGATGATGTTGGCCAATCTTATAAAACAGACATGAATAAAACATTCAGATGTCCCTGCATTGTCTCTGTTTTCCAAATGTTATGAAAATAAGCAATAATTTATTTTGTTATAATATTCATTTGCCTCTCTTCAGCAGCAATCAACAGGGCAGAGCTGTCACCAACAGCAGATAAAGTCAATCTGCACAATTCCCGCCCTGAAATTGAGTAACACTTTGCTTCTGAAAAGCACTTTCTTCACCTGTCCCATTGAAATTACCCCACTGCTCTAAACAACAAGTTATTTTTATATAGTACCTTTACCAGAGTAATACAACTAAGGGCGTATTCGAGGATTGTCATTATGATGCAAAATATGGACTACTGACATTCAAATTTCAATGGTTAAATTTTAGAGACAAAAACAGTTTAAAAAGGAGCCAATACACTTAATTCACATGACCACAGCAATCACCTGACCCACACAAATTGGTCAGACTTCATAAAACCAATGAAATTAGACAAAAGACTGTCTGAGGTGAAATTAACATTTACACAAGGACAATGTCAGTCAAGCCTCGGAGGAAGCGTGAAAAGTTCCTTATCGCTTCTTTGATTTCCACCATTATGAGAATCTTCATATGTTGGAAATAGGAGAGTGAAGAAGGCATTTCATATGTTTTCCTTTATTGGTCAGAGTATTGAGTATCGGAGTTGGGAGGTCATGTTGCGGACATTGGTTCGGCCACTATTGGAATATTACATGCAATTCTGGTCTCCTTCTCATTGGAAAGATGTTATGAAACTTGAAAGGGTTCAGAAAGGATTTACAAGGATGTTGCCAGGGTTGAAGGATTTGAGCTAAAAGGAGAGGCTGAACAGGCTGGGGCAGTTTGCCCTGGAGTGTCGGAGGCTGAGTGGTGAGCTTATAGAGGTTTACAAAATTACGAGGGGCATGGATAGGATAAATAGACAAAGTCTTTTCCCTGGGGTCAGGGAGTCCAGAACTAGAGGGCATAGGTTTAGGGTGAGAGGGGAAAGATATAAAAGACCTAAGGGACAACTTTTTCACACAGAGGGTGGCATGTGAATGGAATGAGCTGCCAGAGGATGTGGTAGAGGCTGGTTCAATTGCAACATCTAAAAGGCATTTGGATGGGTGTACAAATAGGAAGGGTTTGTAGGGATTTGGGCTGGGTGCTGGCAGGTGGGACTAGATTGGGTTGGGATTTCTAGTCGGCACGGTCGGGTTGGACTGAAGGGTCTGTTTCCATGCTGAACATCTCTATGATTCTCCTGAACAAATCCAAGAATCCTACTATGGTCTCAGGTTAAATCCTTTTGCCTCAAGGACACCTAGAGAATACTACATTCCAAATTCCTTTATCTTCCTTTGTACTAGACACTATCCCCTTTAAATTCTGTAGGCTTAGTTAACTGCACAAAGACCATATGATTGTCATTGAACCTTTATTATTTTTCTTGGGGTTAACAGCTGAAAAGTTTCTCTTTTTTAATTCAAAAAACCCCAGGATAGGTTCCTTATTGCTTCTGGCAACAATAGTCAACTAAATTTTAATTAGACTGAATTATATTCTTATGCTGTTTAGTTTAATCCTTGTTTGTGACCAAATGAGGAGATTGAAAAGATAGGAACTGCTTCAGTCCATCTCACCTTGTTGTAACAAGTGTGTAATCAAACATATTTAGCATGAATCTACAGAAGGGAACGTTAGAATAACCGAAGAAAAGCATTTTAATGAGAGTCCTAAGGAGATAATAAGATGGACAAATTTCTACGGGAGTTAAGAAGTTCAGGCCTCGGCAGCTTGAATAGATTTGAATAACAAGCAATTCGATACCTTTAACGGGTTACCTTAGGAAACTAACACTGATACAACAGGACTGTTTAAGACTTAAGTGGTTTAACAACTGAAAATCAACACTTGCCTCAGGTTCCATTTCTTTGTCTTAGTTTTATAATCAGGAATGTGATTTCCTCAAACCAAATCTTCCTCAAGTCTTATCAACTGATAGTGGATACAATAAAAATATTTCAAAGTTCTAAATTTGAGTCAGGTCACATTGCAAAAGAAGATATATGAATGCTTCTTAGTGAGCAAGAATCTGTATAATTTCTGACCAAAACTTAACATAATGCTTAAATTAACTGAGCTGTTGAAAAGCTGGGAGCACTCACATGTAATAAGATTTAACTGAGAGAATAAAAATAAAGATAACAGAGTCTCATCTTTCTGAATTCTTACAATGCTAGATCTATTCATTTGAATACACACTGCAGAAGCTTTCAATTCCATGTGCTGTTATATTTTCAATCTTTATTATTAATGGTGTGTATTAATGCTTTATATAAAATGAGACATTTTTGAAGAAACGATATCAAAAAGTCATAGCCAGGGTGGAACTATTTATATTTACAGCCTATGAGCTCTGTTCTCAAAGACTTCCAACACAAAGAAAGATGCATCATTTAACTTAAAGATATATTTTGCATTTTGAACATTGAAGTGATCAACTTTTTCTTCTTTTTACCTCAATAAGCAGTGTGCTAATCCCAAGAATGTATGATTACATTTTTCAATTTTTAATCTGCAGGGGAAAAAAAAACCCTTTCCCTTTAGTCTAAATTCAGCAAAAACTAACATTTATAGGAAATGTCTCAAAGTACTTCACAGGAGAGCTATCATGAGAGGATGATACCATGGAAGGAGTTTAATGCAAATTTTGAATCAAATTTGCAATCCACTGCAATTAAACCCAGCCATATTATATTCCTTTACATCGAACTCAGCCAAATCTGCAATAGAAGAAAGTGAGGATTGCAGATGCTGGAGAATAGTCAAGAATTTGGTGCTGGAAAAGCACAGCAGGTCAGGTAATATCCAGGGAGCAGGAGAATAGACGTTTCAGGCAAAAATCCTTCATCAGGAATGAGGCTTTTGAGCCTGGGGGCGGAGACATAAATGGGAGGGGGACGGGGCTGGAGGGAAGGTAGCTGAGAGCACGATAGTTTGATGAAGGTGGGGTTAATGGTGACAGTTCAGGGAGGAGGGTGGAGCAGATAGGTGGGAAGGAAGATGGATAGGTAGGACAGGTCATGAGGTGCCGAATTGGAAGGTTGGATCTGGGATAAGGTGGGGGGGCAGCGGAAATGAGGAAACTGGTGAAATCCACATTGATCCCATGAGGTTGTCGGGTCCCAAGGCAGAAGCTGAGGTGTTCTTCCTCCAGGCGCCGGGTGATTAGGGTTTTGCAATAGAGGAGGCCCAGCACCTGCACGTCCTTGGCACAGTGGGAGGGACAGTTAAGTGTCAGGTCACGCGCTGGTGGGGTTCATTGGTACAGGTGTCCCGGAGATGTTCTCTTAAGCATTCTGCAAGTAGGCATCCTGTCTCCCCAATGTACAGGAGTGGCGAATACAGTAAAAGACATCTGTGGAAGTGTAGGTAAACTCTGATGGATGTGGAAGGCTCCTTTAATACCTTGGATGGAGATGAGGAGGGAGGTTTTACAATTCCTGTGGTGGCGGGGAAGGTGCCTGGAGGGGAGGGTGGGTTAGTGCGTGGCGTGGACCTGACAAGAGAATCATGGATGGAATGATCTTTATGGAACACAGATAGAGGTGGGAGGGTATTATATCTCTGGTGGTGGGGTGCATTTGTAAGTGGCAGAGATTTCTACATTGGGGAGACAGGACACCTACTTGCAGAGTGCTTCAGAGAACATCTCTGGGACTCCTGCATCAACCAACCCCACCACCCTGTGGCCCAACACTTCAACTCCCCCTCCCACTCTGCCAAGGACATGCATGTCCTAGCCTCCTCCATGGCCAAACCCTAACCACCCGACGCCCGGAGGAAGAACACCTCATCTTCCACCTTGGGACCGTCCAACAACATGGGATCATTATAGATTTCATCAATTTCCTCATTTCCCCTTCTCCCCGCCTTATCCCAGATCCAACCTTCCAACTCGGCACCGCTGTCATGACTGGTCCATTATCCCTCCCACCTACCTGCTCCACCCTCCTCTCTGACTGTCACCATTATCCCCACCTTTATCTACCTATCGCACTCTCAGCTACCTTCCCCTCCAGCTACATCCCCATCCCATTTGTCTCTCCACCCCCTTGGCTTACATCACAAGCCTTATTCCTAATGAAGGGTTTTTGCCCATAACGTCTATTCTCCTGCTCCTTAGATGTTGCCTGACCT
The DNA here is from genome assembly GCF_020745735.1 of Hemiscyllium ocellatum. NCBI lineage: Eukaryota > Metazoa > Chordata > Chondrichthyes > Orectolobiformes > Hemiscylliidae > Hemiscyllium > Hemiscyllium ocellatum. The sequence goes on along the minus strand of NC_083420.1, from coordinate 40,091,277 downwards.
GCTGTGCTTTTCCAGCAACACACTCTCAAATCCGTAGTACAGTCATACAAGTTTATAGCATGGAAACCTCTGCCCAATTTTGTATAATTAATCTGGTCCCATTTGTCTGCTTTTGTTCCATATTCCTCCACACCTATCCTATTCGTGCACCTTTACAAGCAAGGTGTGATTAACATTTCAGGTGGATAATCTTTTGCCAGAATGAAATCTGAACTTGCCATTTATATTACAACTCATTAAGTGTGCATTGTGCTATCTACCAGCAGTCAGACCATGAGGAGGCCCCCTCACACTGGTCCATTGCAGAGAGCTCTTGGAGAGGGACTGTAAAGTTTAATTTTTTACCTTTGCTTCTTGTTGATCTGACCTATAGTTATACTGTCAAAAAGCATGGTGTTGGAAAAGCACAGCCATGCAAGCAGCATCCAAGGAACAGGAGAGTCAACATTTTGAGCATCAGGAGCCTGATGAAGAACTTATGCTCGAAACTTTGACACTCTTGCTCCTTGAATGCTGCCTGACCACCTGTGCTTTTCCAGCACCGCACCTTTTGACTCTGATTTCCAGCATCTGCAGTCCTCTCTTTCTCCTATGGTCATACTGTGTATAGCAATAACGTGACTTCTTTTTTTCTCTATTCTGTAACTGAGGACCGTACCTCAGTCCTCTGTCTCTAAGATAGTGTTGTATGTTGGTGACATTGCTATGCTGTACCTATGTACTTAAGATGGCGCTGTAGGTGGCGACTTATAAACTTTTCACTGTATGCATTTGAATATATGTGACAATAAAGCTAATTCTTCATCCGACTAAGTCAATAGCTTGTATTACTTAATACTGGCAATTATCAAATTGAAAACACGCTTCTGCATACAGTATTTATAACGGATTGGGATCAATTTTTACCTTTGGAAAAGAGGGGAAGGGTTATGTTGTGTCATTACTCATGGTCAGTATGCCAAAATACCTTTAAGAGAACACAATCATGATATCAATATTGTGGCAAAGCGTGTGAGCCACAAAGAAAACTCTGCATTGTCACAGCAAGTTTCATTGTTAAACAACCCTTAGGCCCAACAAGCTTTGACAGGTCCCCTTGCATCAAACCACAGCCCCTAATGCATTGTAAACCTGCCAATTTTGTAACTCAGCATGATTAAACCTGATAAATACTTCTGAACAGGTCACCTTGAAAACTTGGGATAAACCCAATAAAACCTGGGACATTAAAATGTAAATCAAGACTGTTGCACAAAGCCATTTTCCTGTATTACACAGGGAATACTTTCTTCTTTTCTCTGGGCCAAAAGGCTCTGTCTGCTGAAAGAAACATTCATGTCAGGTACAAGTATCTATAAATTAAATTCCATAGGGGAAGAGACAATGTGAATATGACTTCCAAAGCGCATCAAATCCTTTTAATATAGTTTGTGAAGACCGCTGTAAACAGTTGTTGGATTGATGGTAAAACTCACTTGTCTTAGCTCAGCAGGTTATAGGTTCAAGCTCACTTCGGGATTATAAATCTGCAACGTGGTACAGCACAGAGGGAGTGCAGCTACGTCTCAATACTCAGTTTGTGATGAGACATTAAACTTCATTTTATATCCATCCTTTTCAAATACTGACCCAGTTCCTTTCAGATGATGTCTGTGTTCTAATAACCATCCACATGAGGAAATAATTTCCTGTTTTCTTCTCATGACACACCTGTGATATTCCCCATGATCGACCGTAAATGTAGCCTGATCCATATTCTGTACAACATGAACATCAAACCTTTGCTTTTATATTCAATATTTTGATAGAAAATCAAGAATCCATTTGCATTTAATGGTCTTTTTTTGACTGCATTCCCACCTTTAAAGATGTGCACATCTACAGTGTATACATCGCTGTGCTTCCATTCTGCTTAGAATCTGAACATTGATGTAAACATAAATACTTCCTTTCACTTTTCTTTTCTTAGCTAAGACATGCTACTTTTCATCGCTCTGTACTGAACTCCATCTATTACTTATTCATTTCTCTTATACACACCCACATTTCTCCTCTCAGTTTTCCCCGTCCCCTAATTTGCTTTCGGCAAACTTAAATAAAGTTCCTTTTATGCTAAACAGCCAAAACTATCACAGTTCCCATCATTTAGTTTAAAAGGTAAGCTTAGCTAAATGTATACTGCTAAAACTCACTGCAAAATATAAATGATTATCGTAATCTATATTAGATAACTCAAAAAACAATATCACATTTTAATAAATTTAAGGCACAAACTTAACACAGGAATACGCCTAGCAGGAGCAGGGTTATACTGACCAGTTTGGCAGAAATCCATCCATGAGATTGGGTAGAATGTTTATACGTGCATGTTTGTGTGGTTTAATATTATAGTATTATACTCAGCTAGAGAAGAATGCTCCTTCATGTAATCATCTTTTTTCCAATTGAGTACAGTACACGTTTAAATCTTTTTTCTGTGTATAGAACAACCCATGACTCCCTAATATTCAGAGAAATTCTAGGAGACTGAAACAAATAGTCACAATATAGATTTATGGATACACCACTACTGATGACCCATAAGTCTAGAAAACATTATTTACTCTATTCCTTTTTTGTTCTTCAGTCACTTTCTTATTTGATCACATTTTCTTTAATACTAAATTTGGGTTAAAATATAAACCTACAGAAAAGATAGCTAAAGTATAAACTGCAGAGGCCTATAAATCCTAATTACAAAGGCAGCCAACAAACGCCAGTCCACTAACTTTTCGAGGGTGAATGTCTTGCAGTAAGCCTGAACTTTCTTATCTGAATGTGGAAAATTTGCTTAAAAAAAGGATCAAGTGAAAGTTAAAAATATTATTGAAGAAAGGAATCCCTGCTTCTAATTAGCATCTAAAGCAATTCCATAGTTGTTTACAGTCAATCATAGAGATGTACAGTATGGAAACTGACCTTTCAGTCCAATTCATCCATTCCAACCAGACATCCTAAATTCATCAAAGTCTCATTTATCAATATTTCTTCCATGTCCCTCTAAACCCTTCCAATTCATGTATCCATCCAGACGCTTTTTAAATGTTGTAATAGTATCACCACTTCTGGCAACTCATTCCATACATGCAGCAGGCTCTGTGTGAAAAAGTTGCACTTTAGGACCCTCGTAAATCATGCTCCTCTCACCTTAAACCTATGCCCTCTAGTTTTGGCCTCTACCATCCCCCTGTGAAAAAGACCTTGGCAATCCACCCTATCCATGCCCCTCATGATTTCATTTTTGATGATTGCTTCCGCCAAATTCTGTACCCTATTCAGAAATCTTTAAAAGTAGGTTAAGAATTACAGTTTTAAAAATACAATTGTTAAAACTGGCTTGTAGGGAGCTGAATATTTATAAATTCAAAACAAGTTACTTTAGCAACAGATTCAACGGAGAAGGGAATCTATTCAAATTCTGAAATAACTGCTCATAAAGGCATTTTAGCACTTTACAGTAATGTGATAGCAACCTCAGACTATCGACCCCATAAGGATTTAATTACTGTTAAATCACTGAATGATATGATACAGTTCATCTTGAAAAGCTATTCCTAGCATTGCTGGATCAATAATATGTATGCAACATTGCAAAAAATGGTATTGTGCTTCTGAACAGGACATACAATTGTATTCTCAATTTACAATAACCCTGTCAACATAACAGAGTCTTCAGTAATGTTAACACAAGTTATTAACACAAACATAATGGCTACAGAAGAAAAGGTTACAGGACTCTTTCAGATCACTGAGGTGCACAATAGACCAACATTCACTTTGGAATGAAACTACTGCTTTGTGACAAATACTATCCCAAATACCATTTAGTTTTAGAGATGGGAATAGTCCTGATGCACACATTTAAAATGTGTACTGACATACATAGATTTTCAATGACCTTGTTTCCAGCAAGAAATGGTCGTTCTGCTATAACATGCGCTTCGTTTACACAAATTCGCTATAACATGATTGGCGAGTTGTGGACACTGTTTCTAAAGCACCAAGTTTAAAAGCATGATTAGATTAGATTCACTACAGTGCAGAAACAGGCCCTTCGGCCCAACCAGTCCACACCAACCCTCCAAAGAGTAACCCACCCAGACCCATTTCCCTCTGACTAATACATCTAACACTATGGGCAATTTAGCATGGTCAATTCACCTGACCTGCACATTTTGGATTGTGGGAGGAAACCGGAGCACCTGAAGGAAACCCACGCGGTGAAAATGTGCAAACTCCACACAGACAATCTGTCAGAGGCTGGAATCGAACCTGAGACCCTGGTGCTGTGAGGCAGCAGTGCTAACCACTGACCCACCATGTTGCATGTTTTGGTTATAAACTGATTCCAGCCCAAATAGTTTAAATGGTGCTGGCTATTACACAATTTTCTTATAACACAGGATTGCATGAGAATGGATTGCAGCAGAACTGACTAGACCTTGAAGAAGTCTGTCTCACAGATGTAACATGCTACAGGTGGGCTAAACTAAGGCACATTGGAACATTTGCCCCTCAACAGGACTATATCCCACCATATAGAGATGCCAGACCTAATCAGTCCTAAAAACCATTTCAATGGATCCTGGGAAAAGATAAGTCAAGGATACTGGATGAGAAGGGATTGGTCATCTTGCATAGGATGAGGAGGGGATAGCGATAGGGCTGAGTTTTGGAGAGGAGGTGAACAGAAGAGTTAGGTTCAGCCAACTATATTATGCCGTAGGCAGTGTATTATTGGGGTCAAATACATTGTTAACAAGCTCTTACCACTTTTAATTATTTAGTCAAATATAATGGGCACGCTGCTAATTTCTGTACCAATCGACCTACCATTTGAAAGGGGTGAGCTCAACAGTGGATATAAAGGTGGTAGGCTGGGCTGTCACCTTATTATATCCTATTGTCACACATCCACATATCTTAAAGGGATTATTGGTTGTGTGCAGCTTATTTATTCCTTGCAAGGTGCATCTTAAGATAGCTGCACAGTTTACAGGAAATAGGGTTGAGGGGTGACCTAAAATTATGAAAAGCTTTCTATGATAGACAAAGATAGCACATTTCTACATCTGGGAAAGATGAAAACTAGAGGTCATAAATAAAAGAAAATCACCAAGACCTGAAATAGGGAATTCAGAAGAAACATCTTTACGCAGAAAGTGATGAGAAATGGAACCTCGATACTCCTGGGAGTGGCGGTGGCAAATAAATACATTAAGAAAAGGTAAATAAGTAGATGCAGGGGAAGGGAATAGAGGATCATTTTGATTGAGTTAAATGAAGGAGAACGGAAAGAGCTTGAGTTCAGCACAAAGTCCAGCAAGGACCAGTTGGGGTAAATGGCCTCTTACTGTTCAGTAAAATCCATGTAATTTTACATAAGTCTTCATAGGAGATGAAAATGAAATTTCACAAGAGTGCTTGCAATGTGCATTTGTCTATTTGTCTGTAGATTTAAGGTGAAGCAATGTGGGCTAGTTTTGTCCTTGACATAAGTTGTGTCATTACCTTGTTATTAATAAAGGACTCTTCTGCATCAACAATATGTCACACCTTGATGAACACAAAACATACAAAATCGATTGCAACAGAACATTTCTAAAGCCACCTCTAGGATAACAGTAGAATAATTGCTCAAGGAGGATAAAAACTATTTGCACAGAAAACATAAGAAATTGATTCACGAATAGGTCATTCAATCCCTTCAGCCTACTCTGTCATTCACAAAATCACGCTAAGGATTTAAGGAATTATTTAGCATGAATAAAGGCAAGCATATTCCAGTAATGAGGCTTTATTCATGTATGTTAAAGGCTTTCATTTCTCATATCGGTAACTACTGAGAATCATGAACTCTTTAGCTAACTCCAAAGAAATTCACTAATGCAGTCATTTATGTGATGTTGTTGACTGGATACAAAAGATTATTCTGATGCAAGTACTTTCAACCCAAGAGATTCTATTCAATTTCAGAAAACCTATACGTAACTATGTCATAATGCAATATTTATTCATTTTGGTTTTTGAAGTGCAATATCTTTGGACTTAAGAGAAGGTAATGGTAGACTGTTGGAATAATTTGTTCTGGTGTGTTAGGGCTGGGTTCACGCATGATAAGTTACAAATCTTAGCTATTCCACAGAATCAAGGTGTTTAGTCACCCAAACCTATTCTTTAGCATTTCTTTATGGAACACCAGACAAGCATTGATAGGGATCTGCAGACAGATCCACAGTCTTTCAGATTACAAAGGATAAGCAACTCTCCAATAAAATAAAATGTCACAATATCACTCAGAATTTTATCCTAGAGCTAACTGACAAGCCTTGGATTTGTGACAATACATTTGTCTCTTCTGATGCTAGAGGGGACTGAATTTTATTTCTCTAATATTACTGGGGTCAAGTTATCCCAAGTTGCCCGTTGGAAATTAGTCATGATAATATGCATTTCTGGTGTATCTGTTACGTCTAATCCACTAGTCAAACTGCAACAATTGTCTTCTATCTTCACCAATTCCCTCTTGACAGGCTAGCAATGTGGTGAGCATGTTTCCTCTGATGAGAGGATGTAGAACGTGGGTTCACTGTTGAAAAATTAAAGTCTGCACATTTAAAACAGGAGCACATTTTTTAACTTCTTAAGAGGGGATGACTTGTTGGAACGTTCTTTCTGAAAAAGTGATGGAAGCAGATTCCTTGAATTTTTGTTATGGTGGAGGTAGATAGCTTTATGTTAAGCAAGGGGGTGAAAGGGTAGGCAAGAACATAGATTTAAGATTACAATCAGATCAGCCACAGTCTTACTGAATTGCACAGCAAGTTTCAAGGGATGAATGGCCTACTTCTGTTATTTATTCATATGTTTGTGAATCAATTAAATTATTTTTACAGCACTGTCTTTCCATGATCTGTATCATTGAGAAGAAACAAGATCAAGAACCGTGTGAAAACACTTACACTTCCAAGTCAGACATTCTAATGAAGGGCTCATGCCCAAAACGTCGATTCTCCTGCTCCTCAGATGCTGCCTGATCTGCTGTGCTTTTCCAGCACCACAGCCTCGACTCTGATCTCCAGCATCTGCAGTCCTCATTTTCTCCAAGTCAGACAATCAATGAGTTGATTCGAATCATTCCTTAGTCATCGGTGGGAAAATATCGTGGAATTGCAACCTAACTACACTGTTGGTGCACACTCATTATAAGTGCAGCCACACTCTTAAATAGATATTAAGTGGAAAAAAGACAGAGCCTATTTGAATTTCTTTAGTTTTGCCCAATAGCCACAAAGGCACATGTTGCATCAGTACCACCATTTCAACCTGCATAATGGAGTTCTGGAATTTGATATTATTGCAAAAACACTTATTTGTTAGTGTACTTTGAATGAAATAATTTATATAATAAGAATATCATACTCAATGATAAAAGAGGAGCTAAAATTTGAGGTTATGTTAAAATGACCTAGTAGAGTCATATAAACGTCCTAAGTAAAAGCTTTTACACATTTCTGGACTCTTCACATGAATCTAGCATTCAAGGAGTGACATGCACATGAAAAAGCTGCACTTCAATGAAGACGTGAATGAAAAACACAACGGTGATTTAAATGAATAAACTAAAAATCAGTTTCTTTGAATCAAAAGTTAGGAGCTGAGCTAAATCTTCAAAGATAGCAGCACTAGTCAGTGAATGGCTTCCCTGAGATTATGTGGTGTATAAAATGCTTTCTCCTCTGAATAGCAGGGTAATACTGTCATACTTTAGTCTATGTCTGACTGTTTTTAAACAAGAATGTACATTTTATAGAACATGACGCCACCATGGTCCAAAGCATTTTACAATTAATCACCTCTGTAATCACATTTGAGATGAAGGAATTGTGATAACCAATTTATACAATGCAAGCTTCCACAAACAACTATCAAAAATGCAATCACTTATACTGTTTCAATTATATTCAAATATCAAGAATATACTGGCCAAAAGATCTCTCCTTCCTTTATTTGAATGGTGACAGGGCATCTTTCATATTTATTTGAGAAAGCAAACAGGGACTCAGTTCAACCTGTCATCCAGGGCAGGGCAAAGATATGTTGAGGTTGTGCAGGCCACTGATGGGGCCTCTTCTGGAACAGTGTGCCCAGTTCTGGTCTCCCCATTACTGGAAGGAAAATATTACTGGAGAGGGTTCAGAAGAGATCTACCAGGATGTTGCCAGGTGTGAAAGGTTTGAGTAATAAAGAAAGGCTGGAAAGGCTGTAACTTCTTTCAATGGAGTCTGAGAGGTGACCTTATAAAAGTTGATAAAATCATGAGGGGTAATTATCCTTTGCCTGGGATAGGGGATTGCAAGATTCGGGGGCACATTTTTAAGGCAGGAGGAGAGAAACTTAAAAAAGACATGAGAGGGAAATCTTTTACACAGCGTGTGATTTGTGTTTGGAATAAACTTCCTGAGGAAGTAGTAAATGTGGGTGCAGTTACAACATTTAAAAGACATTTTGGACAGGTACATGAATAGAAAAGTTTGGAGGGATCTGGACCAGGAGAAGGCGGTTTGGAACAGCTTTATTTGGGCTTATGCTTGGCATGGATTGGTTGGATTGGTTTTCATGCTGTATGACTCTATGACCTGTTGCTTCTCCTTATAGAAACCTTTCAAGATGTTACTTTAAAAAATTCCTCTGACAAAGTTTTTTGTTATCTGTGACAATTTGTGGCTCAATATTAAAGTTTATTTGATAATGCTGGTCTGATGATTTGGGTCATTCCTGCATTTATATAGATTCATTTAAATTATTATAAATTAAAATGTATCATACTGTAGTTGCAGCCTCCTTTCCATTGAAACAACTGTGTATCATTTAGAATTAAGATGCTACTATCTGAAATTATGCTCAATTGAGATGTTCATTTTAAACAAAACTAATTTTACACTCTTGGTGGACAATGTGGAACTGTGCCTGCTGTGGAAGCAAAGATCACTCTCTGTCAGTTGGAGTCTGCAGTCTAAACATAATCAGTTTTAGTCTGGATGGGATCATAGATCCATGAACATATGAGTCCACACTTCTATCAGCGTGACAAAACCCAGTAATATACGTGCATACAATGAATCATAATGTTGACTGGAGAAACCACAGAATTCATATAAAAAGTGAATTTTACTTTTAGACAATTCTGCATTAGTTTTTGTTAAATGTACAAGTTAGATGTCAAAAATAGGTATTCAGCCCAGTTGGACTGCATCAATGTTCATTTTCCACCCAACCTACTATATCTAACATATCTGCTATAGCAAAAATTGTGGGAATACACAGCAGGGCTTGAAGCGTCTGTCGAAGCATACGCTTCTATTCTTTTCTCTCTTCTGTAGTTATCCAGTTTCCTTTCAATACATTTATGCTATTTCCTTCAACCATATTGTTACCAAGTTCCATATTGTAACCACTCTCTGAATCTACAGTGAGTATCATAAATTGATGGTTTCTGGTTTTCACTTTCTCATCCAAGCAGACACATTCGCCCTGGTTCTTATCAAATCTCCACATTATTTGTAACGAAAAGCCATTTATTTGAGATTAATTACATATTTGTGTGTGAGAATAATACATATTTTATATTTCCATAACATAGTCATGTATCAGAACCTGTTACTGACTAAATTCAGTGACAAACTAGGTGTACAGTAACAATGCACTTCAAGTCTTTTGATTCCTAGAATGATTGCAAATTAAACAACAGGCGCAAGCTAATGAGACAAACCAAAACGGGCAAATGGGGAAATGCATTAAATTTACTTCAAGACAATTACACGAAAAACTCCTCAGCACTTGAAAATCCCTCATTTCATTCTTGAGAATATAACAGTTAAGAGATGATTTCAGTTATACTAATTACTGACTCTTAGCATCCTAAAGCTGTTAACTCAACACTGACATGAACCGTTTTTATTCTTAAGCAATCAGGTCACTTTAGTCTAAGGCAGTTCTTCAATCAGCATGTGCTGCATAAAATGATTGCATTACAATTTAAACCAAGCTTCTGTTTTTGTACAAATGATGATGCTAAATGTCAAAAGTTGAGGCACCTGTTCTTCTATTGCATGTGGAGCGGCAGTTTGCTGAGATGTTTCTCTCAATTGTATAAATGATTACAAATTCAAAATGATTAAACAGCAATCTCTATGTGCTAATACTCACATTTCATAATCAAAAATTCTGCAACAAAGGGGCAATGGAATGGTATGACATTAGATAGTGCATTCTTATACACTACAGTATTACTTGATTAAGGCAAAGACACAAACTTCACTGTCAGATCATCTGTCCATTGAATGGATTGAAATCAAATTGTTGTATCAGAGGATGAGATCAGCTGCAGAGATTAATGAAAAAGATTTTTTTAAAAATCTAGCTGGGGTACTTGCAGTGCAATTTTCTCCTCTACATATATTATAACACTATTTATGGGAGATACCCTCAACTCAGTCTTTCATTGTCCTTTGTCTTTGGATCTGCCATTTCCAACACTGTGTCATGTGTTTTTATACTTACAGGACAATCTCCAAACTTCCTGGAGACAGGTTTTTAAAATGATTTGAAGTGGTTTGTACTAAAAGCTCTATCCATGAGTCATCCTCCTTTACTGGCTACATGAAGGTCACGTCCCATTTAGGATCTATCTGAACTGAACTGCTTATGGCTGGGTGAATTAAGTCACTTCCATATTATAGAAGTCACCCGAGAGAGTCACAAGTCTTGCAGTCATATTAAATTTTATTTTATTCTTCAATATTAGAACACCTTGTAATAGATGCTAGAAAGAAAATCAATTGCAATTTATTTTTAGAGCAAGTTGTTACATATAGACCACAGTCAGTACTCCTTTCATGGTAGGTGGTGCTGACTGTCAAAGTATGAAATACACCAGTTATGATTAGTCACAAAAACAGGAAAGAACTTGCAATTTAAGTGACACCTAAGTAGTGTATTTTAGAGGAAAGAAACTAAATAAAATCACTATTCTGAACTTTGCTTTTGCTGGCATTGAAATAAAATGAACGGTGGCTTAATGGGGGGGTGGCACAGTGACTAGTACTGCTGCCTCACGGAGCCAGCCTCGGGGACTGTCTGTGTGGAGTTTGCACATTTTCCCAGTATCTGTGTGGGTTTCTGCTGGGTGCTCTGATTTCCTCTCACAGTTCAAAGATGTGCATGTTAGGTGGATTGGCTGTGCTAAATTACCCATAATATTCAGGGATGTGTAGGTTAGATGTGTTAACCATGCGAAATGCAGGGTTACAGGAATATGATGGGGGATGGGTCTGGGTGGGATGCTCTTCAGAGGGCTGATGTAGACCTGTTGGACTGAAAGGCTTGTCTCCATACTGTGGAGGTTCTATATAAAAAACACAAGGACCTAGATATCAGAAGAGCAAAGTGTTGAATAAAATAAGGCTATATGAAGCTTCCCTGAAATCAGGACTTTCCAAAGTGGAGTTTGGGACCCCAACTGGCTTGCAAGCTGAAATTTTAGTATCCTGAATTCCAAGAGAGCCACAGAGCTTCCACTGAGTCATGCTCATGATCTAATAGACCTTTACTCCCACAGCCTTCCTACTTGACTCATACAGTTTTCATGAGGTCACAGTTGGAAAAAATTAGGATGCACTGATCTAAGCTTTATTCTCGAAGTATGCTTTATATTGAAAGTTAATTTCATAAATTTCTCTCAAATTTAGATTTCAGAAGGAAACTATAGGGCATTTGGCCAACTGTGAACTCGTTTAAAAGAAATACCATATACATATATAGCGGTTTCATGGTTTTATAAGGCACTAAAATGTTTAACAGTATTTCTTTACGTGCAGGCTAACATTTGAAGTGGTACTGTAGTGCAATTTGTGTGCGCAGAATCAGACCCCAGCAGGACTCAACGCCTGTTAGAATGATTGGGAGGGAACGGTAAACTGGACAATTTCATTATATCTTATTCCTCATTTCTCCTTTACCATTAATACCAAAGACACTTATTGCCTATTTTGATAGCGTCAGACACTTCAGAATTCTCGTAACCCTAGGTCTCCCGATCTAGTTAGTGGAATTACCATTAAGAAAATTGTCAACAGGTGGCACAACCAGAAGTAGTTCTAAGTTGTAGAATGAAGATCTTAAAAATAAGGAAAGGAAAGGAAGACCTCAGTCAAAAAGCTATTTCATCTTCAGTATCATGTGGAATTAGACATTACGCTTTTAATCAAAAAGAGCAGAATCTGAAAAATACTAAACAAAGTAGGAATCTGTCAGATTTGCTTTATTTATTCACAGGACTATGGCGTCAATGGCAAGGCTGATACTTATTGCCCAACTTAAATTGCCTTCAAGGTGATGGTGGTGGTGAACTGCAGTCTTAACAACTGAGTGCCTTGCACAGCCGTATTATTAATATTCATTTTTGTGAAGTTTGTAATCTTTCGAATACTATTGGTCTACGTCATGGTTACTTAAGACTCTCTTGGATACCGAGTGTACAGTGCTGTCTGAATTTCTCTCCTCCAATCCTTTTTTCCCTGCAATTATTTTCTGGTTTTCTCAAAAGAGAAAAGTAGCTCACTTATGCTAATTAACATGAAAGATATTAATATTGATGAACATAATAATTACAATTTAGCATCTTCTTTCAATCTTAACCACTTCCCCAAAACCAACTATGATATGAGTTATGAAACAAGGCAAAGTAGAATAGAAAAATTTCCTTGTTTAGCCCTGAGTTTGCAATTTCTTTAGCTTGCTTATTTGCTTGTATGCCATCTCTGAGTCATCTTGCTCTTGAGATCTATCTCCTGCCACCTCTACACTTTTCGCACTAAAATGCTGATGAAACAAACTCAAGTCCTGTTCCTCATTTAACCTAGACTATTCATGGTTCTCCGTCCAAGTGTTTCCTCTCTCTTCAATATTATCGTTAACACCTGATTTTCAAAACAAAACTATCATGTACCCATTATTCTTGCAAATTATAGCTCCATCAGCAATTTTGCCTGCAATGTTCTTTAGTGCACTGTTGCCTCCCAAATGCAAGCACATGCTTCCTGGAAGATTTCCACCTTGTACCATATTGACTCTTACCAGTCACAAATGACAGTGTGTGTAGACGTGACAAAGGTAAATAATCCTCTCCCTTTCAAACTGTCTAAGGCATCTGACACAGTTAATCACATCAGCCTCCCCATTTCACTCTTCATCCAGCTGGATGAGACTTCACATGCCTGTTTCCTTTGTTTCTTTAATCATTGCCAGATTATCATTTGCCATGGCTTATTTCCACGTTCCTACAGTGTTACATCTGCTGTCTCCCAGGGATCTATTGGTTTCCTCCTATTTCTCAGCTACATGTTTCCCCTCAGTAAGATCAATTGAAAGCACAGCATTAGTTTTCACATGTATGGTGATGACATGAAGTTCTGTTCAACAACACCTCTTTCATCTCCTCCACTATTAGTAAATTTATCAGACTGCTTATCCAAAATCCAGTGGTGGATAAGCAAATATTTAAAAAAATTAAATATTGAATAATACTGAAGCCACTGCTTTTGGTCCACCAAATTCCACTTCTCTTCCTGGCAACCAGATTGTTCATAAAATAACACTACCACTAAGTACGGTTTCCATTGGATAACACAGTCCAACTCCACTTTTACATGAGCTCATTGGTTACCACAGCCTTCAGTGACATTGTGGTTATCTCTAAACACGAGTATTGCAAAGCACCTTTGACTGTGACCCCACATGCTATCCTCTGCAAATTGAGGGTTATTCAAAACTATTGGCTGTATCCAAAAATCACACAAGTTTGATTCACCTCTAGAAACACTTTGTTTTTAAAATGCTCATCCTTGTTTTCAAATCCTTCCAAAACCTCAACTCTATATCTGTGATCTCTTCCAGCCACAATCAGCAAAAAATGTCTGTACTTGTCTACTTCTGGCCTATTGAGCAAAATCTGGCCTGATTTTAATTGTTCCACCACTGGTACTGTGCCTTCCGTTGCCTTGGTTTAAGTTCTGTAATTTTGTCCCTGCATTCCTCATGTCTCTAGCATGCTTCCCTCCTTTATAACATTCCTACAAACATCTCTCTTTGAACAAGTTTTTGATTATCTGCCTTAAAACTGCCTTCTGTGAGTTGGTGTGTCATATTTTATTTTGTAGTATTCTTATGAAGTGTCTCAAGCTGTTTTACCATATTAAAGATAATATATAAATAAGGTTGATGTTATTCATACTTTTTTTCATAGCAACAATCAAATAAAGAGATTAGTACTCTTTTCCTTTAGCAAAGAGAAGGCTGAGGTGTGGCCTAATGGAGGGAGATGGTTAACTCAATTAGCTGGATGACTGGTTTGCAATGCAGAGTGATGCCAACAGCATGGGTTCAATTCCCACAGCAACTAAGGTTACCATCAAGGACTCCCCTTGTTAGCCACTTCCCTTGCCTGATACGTGGTAACGCTCAGGTTAAACTATCACCAGTCATCTGATTAGAGAGCAGTCCTATAGTCTGGTAAGACTATGGCAACTTTTACTTTAATAGAGGTGTTTAAAATTATACTAGGGAAGATGCTTCCACTTATGTAAGGAATTCAAAACTACAAATCATAATGATAAGAGTCACCATTAAATTGAATATTGAATTCAAGAAAAACGTCTTGACTAAGAGAGTATTGAAATACTGGAACTTCATATCATGAACAGTGGCTGAGGTGAGTAGCATAGATACATTTAACAGAATCTAGCTAAGTACATAAGGAACAGAAGAATACACTGATGAATTTATGTAAAATAGGATGGAAGGAGGCTTATTTATAATATAAAGTATTGGCACAAACCCGTTTGGCTGAATGGCCTGCTTTGGTTTTGAAAATTCTTTGTACATAAAATTTATTGTAATAGGGTACTCACCTCAGCGACTACTCATGATATGAAGTTCCAACATTTCAATAATCTCTTAGTCAAGAAGTTTTCTTGAATTCATTATTCGATTTATTGGTGACTCTTGTCATTATGATCTGTAGTTTTGAATTCTTTAGGTAAATGGAAACTTCTTCCCTATTATAAGTTAAACACCTCTATTCTTCACTATGAAAGAACTGCCAGAACGGAAGTACATCTCCACATTTTAGAAAAAGCCCTAATTGGAATCTCCTGTCAGAAATGTGGAGTTTTCTCCTTTCGTAAAAAAGGGGACGGGGTAGAAACTTGTGTGAGATTGCGACTCCTCAGAAAATCCAGCCTAATATTTTATAAAGCTATAACTAGGTATAGCTGGAAACTTATTTGCATGGTATGCAAGTTTTGTAATGGTGTAAGTCAATCGAACTGTGCATGTTATATCTATGAAGCTTCTACCTTTCAACATTTGTAAAATAAATAATGTCTACCTCAGGTTAGCTACATGATATATTACGTCAGTTACTTTGCTTTATTACAAGACTTATGAGTTACTGCCATTTTGAGACTGCAGTAAATATTAAAAACTATACTCCAAGTTCTGGAATAATGGTGACAATGCCATAAAAATCTACTGACTTGTATATTAGTTCCCCTATACCAAGTTGTTCTCTGGAGTATGTGCTGCAAATACTGAGCCTCAAAATAGATTATTGGATAATATTTCCCAAGATCAAAGTAAAGTCCATCTGGAAGTCTGTACAATTCTGAAATAAAACACCATGATTTTTTTTAAAGACCTAACGTGCATTTGTTCAAAACCGAAATAAAAATAATAGTTGAGATTCAATTAACATGATACATTAACATGATAAATCTAGAGCTGAAAATTCCTTAAAAAAGCAAATTAGGATTGACCATGTGTTGCATTAATTCACAGTACTAATGTATGAACATTGGTAGTGTTCACAAACACCGACACTATTATTCACAATTTCAGCCAGGTTATTGATTTGGGGCAATAAATCAAATATAAATGTGGTTCAGTATAAATAAATGTCAGTGATAGATGACTAGGACTCTCACAGAAAATCAAGATGCACAAATCAGCCTGCCGACTTTCATTTCATGGCTTTTGTGAACTGATCTTTGATCAATGTGAACAATATCCTTCACAGTGTTATCCATTTCTCAGTTTACAAATTTAAAAACAACTGTTATTTTAATTCTCACAGCAAAATAAAACTGTTAATTATTGTGAATTTTCTTTCCAAAGTGTGAACAATTATGCAGATCATTCTCAAAGATGAAGGGTAACTTTCGAAAGCCTTGCTATTCCAATTTATTATCTTGAAGAAAGCCCAAAAGTCTTAATCTAATCAAAACACACTCATTAGTATATTCATAGATAAGATTGCCTCAGTTACTTATGGCCTGTCATCATTGGTAAAAGCTTAAGTTTGAAGGAACATTTTAAGAAGAATGTCACCAAAAATTTCAGGTTATTTTTTTCATTTGACAAGTTAAACTTAACACCCAATGTGTTGTACTTTTCGTTGTGATATGTTGAGCAGTTGGGGATAGTTGAATTCATTATTTCTGTGCAATTTTAATTTTGGAAGGATGAACGATGGATTAATAAAGATACCGAGATTCTAATCAAGAATAAAAATAATCATACATTAGATGCAGACAACCGGGTTCAAATGAATTTTTTGAGCATTATGAAGAGTATAGGAGTATTCTTAAGAGGGAGATCAGGAAGGCAAAGAGAGGAGGAGGTCAAGGATAATCCAAAGAGATTTGAAAAGTACATTAAGAGCAAGATAGTGACTAGAGAAAGAGTAAGAGCCCTTAAAGATCAAAGAGGTCATCTTTGTGTTGAACCTCGGGAGATGGGAGAGATATTAAATGAATATTTTTGTGTCGAATTTTATTGTGGAGAAAGAGATGGAAGCTAGAGAACTCCGGGAAATAAATATTGATGTCTGTAAACAGTCCACATTACAGAAGAGGAAATGCTGGAGGTGTTCGAAAATATAAATTTCTGAGACCTGATCTAATGTGTCTGAGAACATTGTGGGAGGTTAGGAAGGAATTGCAATGCCCCTTGCAGGAATATTCATATTATCTGTAACTGCAGGTGAGGTGCCAGATGACTGGAGAGTGGCTATTGTTGTTCCTTTGTCTAAAAAGGGATGTAAGGAGAAGCCTGGGAACGACAGACCTGTGAGTCTGACATCAATGGTGGGTAAGTTGTTGGAGATGATT
Source organism: Hemiscyllium ocellatum (assembly GCF_020745735.1). Taxonomy (NCBI): domain Eukaryota; kingdom Metazoa; phylum Chordata; class Chondrichthyes; order Orectolobiformes; family Hemiscylliidae; genus Hemiscyllium; species Hemiscyllium ocellatum. Next base: position 40,074,010 of record NC_083420.1, on the reverse strand, counting down.
CTGAAAGATAGGATTTAAATGCATTTGGAGAGGCAAAGAACGATTAGGGATAATAGCGTGGTTTTGCGCAAGGGAAATCATGTCTCTCAAACTTGAATGAGTTTTTTGAGGAAGTAACCAAGAAGATTGATGACGGCAGAGTGATAGACATTATTTAATTGGACTTTAGTAAAGCCTTTGACAAGGTTCCACATGGCAGACTACTGAGTAAAGTTACATCACATGGATTCAGGGTGAGCTTGTCAATTGGATACAAAATTGGATAGTGTGATGATGGAGAGTTGCTTATTGAACTGGAGGCTTGTGAGCACCAGTGTTCCACAGGAATGAGTGCTGCATCCAGTTTTGTTTGTCATTTATATAAAATGTTTTAGATGAGAATATGGAAGACATGATTAGTAAGTTTGCGAATGACAGCAAAATTGGTGGCATAGTGGACAGTGAAGAAGATTATCTCAGAGTATAAAGAGATCTTGATCAATTGGGTCAATGAGTTGAAGAGCAACAGATAGAGCTTAATTTGAATAAATGTGAGTATTGTATTTTGGTTAAACAAACAAGGCAGGACTTATACAATTAAAAGTAGGGCCTTGTGTACTATTGTAGAAGAGAGATCTAGGGGTCCAGGCACATAACTCTTTGAAGTTTGAGACACATATAGACAGGGTGGTTAAGAAGGCATTTAGCACGCTTGACTTCATTGATTAGACCTTTCGACTATAGGAAATGGGATATGTTGAGATCGTACAAGATGTTGGTGAGGCCTCTTCTGGAATAGTGCGTCTAGCTTTGGTTGCTATATTATAGGAAGATTATGATTAAGCTGGATAGGGTTAACAAGAGATTTATCAGGATGTTGCTGAGAATGGAGGGTTTGAGTTATAAGGAGAGGCTGAATAGGTTGGGACTTTTTTCACTGCCAGGTAACCTGAAAGAGGTTTTTAAGATCATGAGGGGCATAGATAAGGTGAATGGCAGGCTTGTTTTCCTGGGGTGGAGGATTTCAAGACTTGGGGCCATTTTTTTAAGGTGAAAGAAGAAAGATTTAAAAAAGACACAAGAGGCTTTATTTTTACATACACAGCATCGTTCATGAATGAACTTCCAGAGAAAGCGGTGGATTTGGATACAGTTACAAAGTTTAAAGTGACATTTAGATCAGTTCACGAATAAAGAATGTTTGGAGGAATATGGGTTAAGTGTAGGCAGGTAGGATTACTTTAGTTCGCAATTATGTCAGCATGGACTGGTTGCACCATTATGTATAACTCTATAACAGAATTAGGTAATGATGAATTTGATACACCTGAATTTACATCATATAATTCAGAGATATCTCATGAAAAAGGAAAATTACACACTAGTTTAATAACTTTTTTACTAATAGGAATTTGCATCCTCTATAAGGATCCCGTCCATTAAGTAATTCAACAGTTTCCTTGTTCAAAAACTGTAAGATTGTTGTGGCCATGATATTTTTATCTCGTCATGTACAAAGGAGGGAAGGAATTGTAAGGCTGATAATTATCATCTGCTGTTTTAGATTTGCTAAGAAAGTTCTACATTTAAACTGTCTTGCTATGTAATAATTCAGAGTTGTTCTTGACTGCAATTCATTGGCAGAAAATGAGAGAGAAAGCAAGGCAAAAGACAGCTTGGAAGAAAGAATGGTGGTGAAAATAAAAGTGCAATGCAAAGGGTCCATAAGAATCCTTCAGATTTGCAGAGCCCAGGATTCTGTTGACAAAGCCAGAACACTTGTCACTGTTAGAAGAATCTATTCAAGGAATTATTGACAAATCATGACAAAAAATTTGCACAACAGCATTAAAATCAAATTAAGGGAAGGCTATTGGTATTATCTCTTGACGAGTAATCCAGAGACTCAGCTAATATTCTGGGGACCTGGGTTCGAATCCCACCGTGGCAGGTCATGGAATTTGAATTCAGTAAAAAATATCCACAATTAAGAATCTACTGATGGCCATGAAACCCTTGTCAATTGTCGGAAAAACCCAACTGGCTCAATAATGTCTTTCAGGGGAGGAAATCTGTAATATTCACCTGGTCTGGCCTACATGTGACTCCAGAACATCAGCAATGTGTCTGATTCTCAACTGCCATCTGAAATGGCCCAGCAAGCCACTCAGTTGTTTCAAAGTCTCAATAACAAAATTAAAATGGACAGAACACCTACTAACTTTTGGGGGTTAGTGGCAAAATTGGGAAAACTGTCTCACAGACTAGCTAAGCAACAACCTGATGCAGTCATACTTATGAAATCATACCTGATAGACAGTGTCCCAGGTACAACTCTCACCAGCCCTAGATGTGTCCTGTCCCACCGTCAGGAGGCCCAGCTGAGGTGACAGCACAGTGGTAAACAGTTAAGAGGGATTTCCCAGAAATCCACAACACTGACTCTAGATGCCATTAAGTCTCATGGCTTCAGGTTAAACACAGGCAAGAAAATCTGATGACCAAGCATTGTTGCCCCTTGGCTGATGAATCAAGACTCCTCCATGTTGAACAACACTTGGAAGAAGCACAGAGTCACAACAGTACAAAACATACTCTGGGTGTGGAATTTCAATGTTCTCACCAAGAATGGTTCGGTGGCAGCACTATTGATCAAGCTGCAGGTGCTAAAGGACATAGACTGGGTCTGTGGCGGGTGGTGAGGGTACCAACAAGACAGAAAAACTTATTGACCTAATCCTTATCAATCTGCCAGCCACAGATACATCTGTATCATTAAAAGTGACGACTGCACACTGGAGACAAAGTCCTGCCTTCACTTTGAATATACCCTCTATCATGTTGTGTGGTACTATTACCGTGTTAAATGGAACAGACTTCAAACAGACTGAGTAACTCAAGACTGGGCATGCATTCATGAGGCACTGTGGGCCATCAACACAGCAGAATCTGTAACCTCATGGCCTGGCATATCCCCCACTCAGCTATTATCATCAAGCCAGGGATCAGTCTGGTACAATGGAGAGTGCAGGAGTAGCATCAGGCATACCTGAAAGTGAAGTCACAGCCTGACGAAGCTACGAAAAAGAATTACTTGCATACCAAATAGCACAAGCAGCAGGCATTAGCTAGAACTAAGTGATCCCACAACCAACAAATCAAATCTAAGCTCTCCAGTTCTACCACATCACTGGAGGACCAGTTTTCAGAAATATCCCCATTCTCAATAATGGAAGAGCACATCAGTGCAAAAAATAAGGCTGAAGCATTTGTTGCAATCTTCAGCCAACAGTGCCAGGTAGAGGATCCAACTCCTCCAGTGCTCCCCAGCATTACAAAAACCAGTCTTCAGCCAATTTGATTCAGTTCAGATGATGTCAAAAAACGGTTGGTTACACTGGATACTGCAAAGGCTATGGGCCCTGAGAACATTCCAGTTTATACAATCCAGGACAAAACAGTCTGCTTGACTGGCACCACATTTACAAACATCCACTACCTCAACCATTGACACTCAGTAGCAGCAGTGAATATAATCTACAAGATGCATGGCAGAAATTTAAAGATCTTTAGGCAGCACCTTCAAAAACCCATGACCACTTCCACCTAGAAGGACAAGGGCAGAAGATACATGGGAACACCACCTGCAGGTTCCCCTCCAAGCTATTCACCATCTTGATGTAGAAATATATTGCTTTTCCATCACTGTCACTGGGTCAAAATCCTGGAAATCCCCAAGGGCATTGTTACTATGTGGCCTACAGTTCAAGAAGGCAGCTCACCATGATCTTCTCAAGGGCAACTTGAGAAGGGGCAGCATGGTAGCGCAACAGTTACCACTGCTGCCTTACAGCGCCAGTCCCAGGTTCGATTCCACCCTCAGGCGACTGTCTTTGTGGAGTTTGCACATTCTCCCCATATCTACTTAGGTTTCCTCCAGATTCTCCCTTTCCTCCCACAGTCTAAAGATGTTAGGTGGATTAGCCATGCCAAGTTGCCCCATAGTGTCTGGGGATATGCAGGTCAGGTGGATTGGCCATGGGAAATTCAGGGTTACAGAGAAAGGGTAGGGCATTAGGTCTGGGCGGGATGCTGTTCGGGAGGGTCAGTTTGGACTTGATGGTCTGAATGGCCTGCTTCCACACTGTGGGGATTTTATGAACTAATGTGTAATACTCATGTCCTACAAGTGAATAAAAAAGCGTAGGTGTTAAATCTATTAATCATTTGAAAAATATGGTGTCTCTCAGTCACAATAGTCCTCTGCGAAAGGAGCATGGATAAACCATTTCTAATCATGAGTACACACCATAAAACAGTTCCTGAATTGGAAATTCAGCAGCACAGTTTGAAATGGTAATGAAGAAGGGACAGAGTAAAGAAAGCTTCATTCAATGTATTAAAAATGACCTGGTGCTTAAACTTTTCAATGAGCATCTTAAATGACATTTTTCCATTACCAAGATCTGTAATTTATTTTGTAATCATACATATATGCATATAAAACATGTACACATTTACATTTTTACAAAACTACAAGCGTAGTTTGGCTGTAAGTTCATTTTGCAAGTTAACATTCTTTGGAAATACTAACAGGAAAGAAAGTTTCACAATGACGTGAAAACGAGATTGATCTGGGATACTTGCAATCGAACAATTTGTTCAATAGCAGGAAAACTGCCTGTGTCTCTAAGGCACTCTTCAGTGACATAAAACGTCATTAACAGAAAGGTTAAATGCTTTTCAAACAGCTGGAATTCAAACTGCCTACTTAAAGACCTGCAGCATATACTGTAGGATCAATACTTTGTGAATTAAGATGTGGAACTGCAAACTAACACTGTGCCCTCAAGAAGAAATACAAGATGCATCTCTACATCAGTTGAAAAGCTGCTAATTTAAATAGAGGTACATACAAACACACACGCACAGAATCAGTATGAAACACTATATATTGCCAATCAACTATGACTTCAAGAAATGGAATAGAAAAACAACATTTTACAATCTGCCCTTGAATTCCAACTGCAATACCTTCAATGTAGTGGCAGATATTCAGATTGCTTAGCACAGAACTTGAGATAAACCAGCAACCTTCAACACAATGATGGACCTGCTGCTATAACATTGTTGTACTTTAATTTATTGTCAGCCTTGAATTCCCAACGTGGACACCTTCAACAAGATTGACACATATTGTGATCACAAGAACTGGTTTAGAAGAATCAATAGTATTGAACCCAGCCACATGTGGATCTTGTGGCAGATATGTCTGAACTCCACATGAAACAAAATGATAATAGCAGACAGCTGACACAGCAAGCGCAGCAAAAATTGGATCATCACGAGGTCGGATAATTGACTACAGAATCCTGGAGAAGAATGTACAACCACGTCTCAAAAATCAACTCAGGCCCCTGTTCAGAGCACATTGATAGACCTCATACTTGGTACCAACATGGCTCAGTTGGTACTACTCCTGCTTATAACACAAAATTGGGGGTTCAAGTGTACATCAAAAGCTTGAAAACTAACTCGTGTTCCCAATGTAGCACTCAGATGACTGCCTTTTGGTTGAGACTCTAACTTGCTACTCAGGTGGTGGTAAAATGTTCCATAGCATTATTTTAAAGAACCCCAGGAGTTCTCCCTATGGGTTTAACCAATATTTGTTCCCCAGCCAACATTCAAAGAGGTTTATTTTATCAATAGCATTTTCCTATTTATGAAACTTTGATGTGCAGAAATAGGCTGCCACATTGCCTACAAAACAACACACAATCCATTTCACAAGTACATAACTAGCTGTAAAGATTAGCCTGTGTTTGTGATATGTATGATATAAATTCAAGTCTTTCATACTTTTTATGATTATATTCGTTTGGACCAGTATGATACTGGCACCTTTACAATATAATTGCAGGATTAGTCTGACACTGGAGTCAGTCTTAGATCTCAACTATGTCTCTCTCCAGGCAATGAACTATATTGACCTTTTTTTGCACTAAACAGCAATGTGCATGCCTGGCTAAAAAAAGATAATAAACTGAAGGATGTAACAAGTACTGACCTTACAACAGGAGGCTTTTCAATTCAGAAGATAAACACTGACATTTTGTGTCTGAAATGTAACATCGGCAATCTCAGGCAGTCAGGATGATTATGGTTTAGAAGAGTAAGTTGCCTTACTTTCTCGCCCGTTGAAGGATTTTTGGTCTTCTTATCTGTCTTCTCTTGTCCTCTCCTGAAAGAATTGCCTTCTGGTGGGGAAAGAAAATCTCCCCATGCACCAGGCACCAAATTCAGAACTGCTTAAAATCTACAATGCCCTAAATGGCCTAATGTGTGTTGCATTGTGTGAAGGAGCAAAAACATTGTTTGACTTCTATCGTTCAAAAGTACAGGTGTGTGGTCAATAGCTTGAACTGCTGTATGTTACTAAATAAGCACAGACGACAACTTTCTTTTCTTTTGTTCATGGGATGTGGGTGTTGCTGACATTTTGGTCTGTTTCTCTTCATTTCATCCAAAGAAGTGCATTTTTTTGTATCTCCATTGCCAAGCCAAAACTGAAAACTTACCATGGCGACAATGATTGCCTCAAGCTATTCACCTCTTGCTTTTTTTGGACTGTGTTCAGATTCTGCACAATTAACCTATAATAACCATGAACTTAGACCACTTCCTGCAGCATAAACTTTGCACTTGAAACCTGTGTGCTGGAGAAGAATCAGATTCAGCTAATATTTACATAACCAGTCGACAAAACAAAATAAAATGCAGTACTTATTGACAACACCATCAGGCAATTTAGTTAGAGGTGGGGCAAGACTCTCAGCAGCGTCTATTTTACAGTGAACAGAGTGTATTTGCTCAGCAGTAGTCTCTTTACAATGGTGAATGACAGTCAACAGTCCAGAGTTTAATTAAATCGACTCTACAAATATCGGTGAACAGAACTCATGATTGAAGCAGGGTGATTATGTCTACTAATAGAAACAGGGTGATTTCTCCAGCAAAATGCAGTGAGTGGGAGGATAGTCACATCATTCAAAATGTGAGTAATTTCAGTCATAAAAGTGCAGCGTCCCAGTATGATTGACGAAGAAGTTATCCAATTGTTTCTATTCTGGCTGTGAATAGTGATGCAGCAAATAAAATGACGAAAATACAAGAGTCCTATCCAACTAGCTGACTTTGAAAATGAACAGCCTTCTTCCACAACCTTCAGACAAGATTATATTTATTTTATAATATGGATAGATAGGAATTTCACTATGCAGTAGGACATAGGATAAAATAAATTAAAGTATAATTCAAAGAGCAAAATAAAACACGCTTAAAAATTCCAGCTAACCTCCTCTGTTATATATGTTAGGCACAGAATACTTAACAAATGGGCAGCCTATTAGTCAAGCAAGCTGGCTGAGTCGATAAAGCGTGTTGCTGGAAAAAGTACAGCAGGTCACACAGCAACAGAGTCAACATTTCGAGCATAACCCCTCTTCAGAACTGGGGAGGGAGAAGGGGGCTGCGAAATAACTTGTGGTGTGAGGAGGGGGACCTGGGGAAAGCTAGGTGGGATGGCAATAGGTGGGTGAAGGTAGGAGATGATGGTGAAAGATCAGTGGGAAGTATGGAGCAGATAGATGGTAAGGAAGATGGACAGATAGGTCAGGTCAAGAGGGCGGAACTGAGTCAGAGGGCTGGATCTGGGATGGTGGGGGGAAGCGCAGAGAGATTTGGAACTTGCCAAGCTGTGCTGGCAGGTTCAATTTTCTTTTTCAAATAGTAAGAACATTCATTCTGAAACACTGCAAGGCTTCATTGGTTAGCACTGCTACCTCACAGCACCAGGATCCTGGGTTCGTTTCCCACCTGTCTGTGTGGTGTTTGCACATTCTCCCTGTGTCTGCGTGGGTTTCCTCTGGGTGCTCCGGTTTCTTCCCACAGTCCAAAAATGTGCAGATCAGGTGAATTGGCCATGCTAAATTGCCCACTGTGTTAGGTGCATTAGTCAGGGATAAATATAGGGTAGGGGAATGGGTTTGGGTGGGTTTCTCTTCGGAGGGGCGGTGTGGACTTGTGGGGCCGAAGGACCTGTTTCCACACTGTAGAGAATCTAATCTAATCTAATCTAACTGTCTACTAACACTCCCTACACCAAAAATCTGCGTAGATCTAACTTCTAGTATAAAAATAGGGAGGTTTGTCAATATGAGACATGTTGCCAGTCATACCACAAAACTGTAAACAGTTTTGGGCTTCTTACCTAACTAAGATATGCTGGCAGTGGAGGTAGTCCAGAAAAGGCTCACTAGACTGATACTACATATGGCTAGACTGTCTGAAGAGAGGTTGAGTAGGATCAGCCAGTACTTGCTGGAATTTAGAAGAATGAAGTGTAATCTCATTCTTCTTTTCTCTCTCCTCAGCTATATAAGTGAGTGTTTTCTAAACCCGAAACCCTACCCTTGTGGGGCTTCCCACTCATCCATCTCCTCTGACCTTATACACCAGGGACACATCAGGTAAGTTTCTCTTCATTTTTTTTTTAACTTTCTGATAAGGGGACTAGCAGGGATGGCAGTGCAGGTAGAGGAATGTTCCTCCTGCATAACGTTTGAGGTGAGGGACACCATTAGTGTCCCACCCAAGTACATCTGCAGGAAGTGCACCCAACTCTTGTTCCCCCAAGGCCGCGTTAGGGAACTGGAGCAGGAGCTGGATGATCTCCGGATCATATGGGAGGCTGAGTCTGTGGTAGATAAGAGTTACAGTGAAGGAGCTACTCCTAGGCATGAAGAAAGCTGGATAACTGTTAGAAGGGGGAAAAAACAATCAATGCAGGGATCCGCTGTGGTCGTTCCCCTGAAAAACAGGTATACCATTTTAGATTAGATTACTTACAGTGTGGAAACAGGCCCTTCGGCTCAACAAGTCCACACCGACCCCCAAAGAGCAATCTACCCAGACTTATTCCCCTACATTTACCTCTTCACTTAATACTATGGGCAATTTAGCATGGCCAATTCCCCTAACCTGACATTTTTGGACTGTGGGAGGAAACTGGAGCACCCGGAGGAAACCCACGTAGACATGGGAAGAATGTGCAAATTCCACACAGACAGTTGCCTGAGGCGGGAATTGAACCCGGGTCTCTGGCATTGTGAGGCAGCAGTGCTAACCAATGTGCCACCGTGCCGCCCACGATACTGTTGGGGGAGGTGACTTATCAAGGGCATGCAATAGGGTGCAGGTCTCTGGCATAGAGTCTGTCCCTTTTACACAGAAGGGAATGGGGGAAAGGAGGAGAGTATTAGTCACTGGGGACTCAATAGTGAGAAGGTCAGATCGAAGGTTTGTTGGGAACAAAAGAGACTCACAGTTGGTGTGTTACCTCCCAGGTGCCAGAGTCAGTGATATCTCGGATCATATCTTTGGGTCCTGAAGGGAGAGGTGACCAGCCCCAAGTCGTGGTCCACATAGGTATCAATGACATAGGTAGAAAAAGGAATAGGGATGTAAATGCAGGACTTCAGGGAGCTAGGGTGGAAGCTGAGAGTGAGAACAAAGAGAGTTCACTGGATTATTATCCGTGCCACATGACAGTGAGGCGAAGAACAGGGAGAGATATCAGCTGAACACGTGGCTGCAGGGATGATGCAGGAGGGAGAGTTTCAGGTTTACGGATAATTGGGGCTCACTCTGGGGATGGTGGGACCTCTACAAACAGGATGGTTTTCACTTGAACCAGAGAGTACTAATATCCTTGGTGGGAAATTTGCTAGTGCTATTCGGGTCGGTTTAAACTAGCTCAGCGGGAGGAGGAACCTGTGTGGTTGTTCCAGTACACCGGAGGATGAGAGTAGGGAGGACATGGATTTCATGGTCATAGGAGTGTGCTGGCAGGCAGCAAGCTGGTTTGAAATGCGTCTATTTCAAAGCCAGGAGTATCCTGAATAAGGTAGGTGAGCTTGCAGCATGGATAGGTTCCTGGGACTTCGATGTTGTGGCCATTTCTGAGACATGGATAGATCAGGGTCAGGAATGGATGTTGCAGGTTCCAAGGTTTAAATCTTTCGTGAAGATCAAGGAAGGTGGAGGAGATTTGTCTTTGCTAGTCAAAGATGGTATAACGGTGGCTGAAAGAACTTCTGATGAGGACTCGCCCACGGAGGTGGTATGGGCTGAGGTTAGAAACCAGAGAGGAGAGGTCACACTGCTGGGAGTTTTTTTTACAGGTTTCTGCAAAGTTCCAGGGATGTGGAGGAGAGGATTGGCAAATCAATTCTGGATAGGAGTAAAAGGAACAGGGTGGTCATTATGGGGGACTTTAACTTTCCCAACGTTGACTGGAAATGCTACAACTCTAATCCGTCGGATGGATCAGTTTTTGTCCAATGTGTGCAGAGGGGTTTCCTGACACAGTATGTCGAAGGAGCTGACAGGAGGGGAGGCCACACTGGATCTGGTACTTGGTAATGAACCAGGCCAGATTAGGGATTAATTTCGCGATGGAAAGGGATAGGTACATGCCACAGGGCAACAGTTACGGATGGGGGAAAGGCAATTATAATGCGATTAGGCAAGACTTATGAGGCACAGAATGAGGCAGAAAAATGCAGACAATGGGGATGAGTGAAATGTGGAGCTGGTTTAAGGAACAGATATTGCGTGTCTTCGACAAGGTAAGTCCCTGTCAGGCAGGGAGGAAGTGATAAGTTAAGGAACCGTGGTTTATTAAAGAAATTGTATCTCTTGTTAAGCGGAAGAGGGAGGCTTACATGACGTTGAGGCGAAATGGTTCAGATGAGGTGATGGAGAGTTACCGAATAGCAAGGAACCATTTAAAGAAAGAATTAAGAATAGCAAGGAGGGGACATGAGCAGTCGAGCAGGTAGAATAAAGGAGAAACCTAAAGCTTTCTATACATATGTGAGGAATAAAAGGATCACAAGGGTAGGAATAGGGCTGTAAAAGATAAAAGTGGGAGGTTGTGTGCGGAACCTGTGGAGATTGGAGAGCTGCTAAATGAATATTTCTCATCTGTTTTCACTCAGGAAAAGGATAACATTTTAGCGGAGAAGACTGAGATACAGGCTATTAGACTTGAAAGGATTAAGGTTAGTAAGGAGGAGGTGTTATCAATGCTAGAAGGTGCGAAAGTAGATAAGTCCCCTGGGCCGGATGGCATTTTTCCGAAATTCTCTGGGAAACTAGGAAGGAGATGGCTGAGCTTTTGGCCTTGATTTTTGTGTTGTCATTGTCTACAGGTTTAGTACCAGAGAACTGGAGGATTGCAAATATTGTGCCCTTGTTCAAGAAGGGCAGAGAGATGACCCAGGTAATTATAGACCAGTGAGCCTTACATCGGTTATAGGAAAAGTTTTAGAAAGGATTACAAGAGATAGGATTTATAATAATCTAGCAAGCAACAATTTGATCAGAAATAGTCAACATGGATTCGTCAAGGGCAGGTCATGTCTCACAAACCTCAATGGGTCTTTTGAAAAGGTGACCAAGCATGTAGATAAGGGAGCAGCAATTGACGTGGTGCACATGGACTTCAGTTAAAGCTTTTGATTAGGTTCCACATGGTAGGCTATTGGAGAAAATGAAGAGGCATGGGATTGAGGGTGATTTAGCAGTTTGGATTAGAAACTGGCATTCTGTAAGAAGGCAATGAGTGGTGATTGATGGAAAGTATGCAGCCTGGAGTCCGGTTACTAGTGGTGTGCCACAAGGATCTGATTTGGGACCTTTGCTGTTTGTCATTTTTATAAGTGACTTGGATGCAGGCATAGGTGGATGGGTTAGCAGGTTTGCAGATGACATTAAAGTCGGTGGAGTGGTGGACAGTGTGGAAGACTGTTGCAGATCGAAGGGAGACTTGAATAAACTACAGAATTGGGCTGAAAGGTGGCAAATGGGAGTTCAATGCAGATAAATGTGAGGTGATTCACTTCGGGAAGAATAACAGGGAAGTTGAATACTGCATCAATGGAAAGATTCTTGGGAGTGTGGATGTGCAAATGGATCTTGGTGTCCATGTACATAGAGCCCTGAAAGTTACCACCCAGATTGATAGCGCTATTAAGAAGGCAAACAGTGTGTTAGGTTTTATTGGTAGAGGGTTTGAGTTCCGGAACCATAATGTCATGCTGCAACTGTACAAAATGCTAGTGCGGCCTCACTTGGAGTATTGTGTGCAGTTCTGGTCACACCATTATAGGAAGGATGTGAAACTATTTGAAAAGGTGCAGAAGAGATTTACCAGGATGCGGCCTGGTCTGAAGTGAAGGTCTTATGAAGAAAGGCTGAGGGACTCGGGTCTGTTCTCATTGGAGAGAAGAAGGCTAAGAGCAGATTTAATAGAGACATACAAGATGATTAGACAATTAGATAGGGTGGACAGTGAAAGTCTTTCTCCTAGGATGATGATATCTGCTTGTACAAGGGGACATAGCTGCAAATTGAGGTGTGATAGATTTAAGACAGATGTCAGAGGCAAGTTCTTTACTCAGAGTGGTGACAGCATGGAATGCCCTGCCTACCAATGTAGTTAACTCAGCCACATTTGGGGCATTTAAACAGTCCTTGGATAAGCATATGGGTGATGGGACAGTGTAGGGTGATGGGCTTAGATTAGTTCATATGTCAATGCAACATCGAGGGCGGAAGACCTGTTCTGCGCTGTACTGTTCTATGTTCTATGCTCTAATCTCATTGAAATATATAAGGTTCTGAGCACACATGAAAAGGTAGATGTGGACAAGTTGTTTTCCATTGTGCGAGAGTATACCAGAGGATATAATCTCAGAAGAAAGGGTCGCACAGATGACAAAGAATTTATTTTCTCAGAGGGTATTGAGCCTGTGGAATTCTTTACTGGAGAGAGCTGTCAAGGCAGGGTTGTTAAGGATTGTCAAGGCAGAGATAGACGGATATATAATCACGGAGGAAATCCAGAGTTCTGGGGAAAAGGCAAGAAAGTGGAGTTGAGGATTATCAGTTCAGCCAGGATCTCAGCGAATGCCAGAGCAGACTCAATTGACTGAATGGCTGCTTATATTTTTTATAGTTTAATTCTAAAAAGAGAAGTTGGTGGAGTGGCCAGATACAAAAAAAGAAACTGTTGGAAAAGCTCAGCAAGTTTGGAGCACCTGTGAAGTGAAATCAGAGTTGACATTTCAGGTCTGGTGAGCCTTCCTCACAACTGATGGTAGCTAGGAAAATATTGATTATATGCAGAAGATAGAGTGGGGGAGGGAATAAGGAGTAAACGAGGTGAGGCAGAGCCCAAAGAGAGAAAAGAACAGTTGGACAGACAAAAGAGTGGATAACAACCTGGCTAGGAGAGTGAATAGCTTCAATAGAAATTGTTAGTAGCTAACAACAGGTAGTGTGAAATGGTAGAGCATGCAATTATAAGGCTTGGGGTGTGGGGTTAGGGGCTAGGATATGGGAGAGTTCAGACTCTAAAATTATTGAACTCAATATTGAGTCCGGAGGATTGCAGTGTCACCAAAGGAAAAAGAGGTGTTGTTCTTCCAACTTATGCTGAGCTTCTCTGGAGCATTGCAGCAAGCCCAAAATTAAGATGTTGGCCAGGGAATAGGGTGTTAAAGTGGCTGGCAACTGGAAGCTCAGGGTCTTTTTTTTGTGGGCAGAATGTCGGTGTTCTGTGAAGCAGTCACCCAGTCCATGCTTCATTTTTCCAATGTAGAGGAGGCCGCATTGTGAGCAGCGAATGCAGTAGACTAGAATGCATGAAGTTCAGGTAAGGTGCTGCTTTACCTGGAAGGTAAGCTTGGCCTTGGATACTGAGGAGAGAGGAGGTAAACAGGGAAGTGTTACATCTTCAGTGATTGCAGCTAAAGGGGCCTTGGGGCTGGGGGGAGCTGATGCTGTTGGGAGTGAAGGAAAAGTTCACCAGTGTGTCCCGGAGGAACGGTCCCTGTGGAAGGCTGACAAGTGAAGGGAGGGGAATATGAGTCTGGTGGTGTCTTCTCACTGGAGGCGGCCGAAATGGCGGCTGATGATATTTTGGATGGTCAGATAGGTGGCACATCAAGTTCCGTTTGGAGAACTGCAAGGGGGTGCATTTTGGTAGATACATGGACAAAAATGATAAAATAATGGTTGCAATGCTTAAGTTATCAGAATCAGGGATATCTGGGTGTTAACATGCATGGACCATTGAGGGTAGCAGGACAAATGGATACAGAAGTTAAGAAAGCATATAGTGTTTATGCTGATGTGAATTTATCCAGCATTTCATCCTGAATTATACAAGACATGTATTAGATCTCAGTGTGGAATATTGTGTACAGTTCTGGGTGCCATACTATCAGACAGATATGAATGCATTGGATGGTACAGAAGATAGTTAGAAATGTTATTTCAGGAATGAGAAACTTCAGTTGTGAGGATTAATAGGAGAAGTTGGAACTGTTTTGGATTCTTATTTTCTCCATATCTAGTCTGCCAACCACCTCCATCATTTGAAAGGTCCTTGGTTGGTATTCCGCCCCCATTTGCAACATCACAATTTATGAGTTATTCTATCCAGAATGAATACAAATCGATCTTGCTCTTAAGTACCATTATGGATAACCAATGAATGAACAAACAATGTACGTCTACACTTGCTATATATGCCCTATAAAATAAGATCTGTTTGAAAACTGAAGAAGCTTTATGATTATTTTTTGCAATTTTAGTTATCCAATGCCTACAGAAATAACTGCACTTTGAGTTAGCTGTAATCAGGCATGTGGAATTGACTGCACTCTTAACCATGCTCATCATCATTGTTTTTTCCACATTCATTATGGTTCACACAGAATAGGCGTTTTAGAATACAGATATTCAGCAGAGAACCTAGCTCACCTAGTGAACTTAATGAAATTGGCAGATTACTGATGTTCTATTGCAAGATAAGCCTGCTGTCTAAGAGCATGCAATCCATGCAGAGAAACAAATTATTAATCCTTCTTATTTTACCTGATGTAAAATGGTTGACTCCTGCACACACTGCTGGAATGCAAACAGACCATTTGAAATTAAAAATCTTTAGGGACACTGATTTAACTATTTGACAGCTTTAAAAGATGTATTTTCCACTAATACATCAGTGGTATTAATGATTTCTAGCATGCAGAATCATGAACAAATAAACAGATTCTTCAGCTTAATAATTTTGCTGCTTCAATAAATTTTCAGAGTTCATGTTTCAGATAAAATATTGAAATTGTAACCTGAAGATAATCTAGCAAAATTTCCAGAATGCCGTGACAATTTGTCTTTATAACAGCAAATAATAAATTTAAATAGTAAGCAGAAAATTAGTTTAAATAGTAAATCAGCTCAACAGGCCTCACAGGAACATTAACAAGATATCACACTGAAGCAAATTAGGGACGATGGCCAAACTCTTATTAAAGAGCTCAGTTTTAAGGATGGACTTAAAGGAGCACAGAGAGAGGGAGTGAGGATGTAAGATTTGGGGAGGGTATTTCACAAATTAGATCGTCAGCAGCTAAAGACACAGAACATTAAACATTATAGCGCAGTACAGGCCCTTTGGCCCCTCGATGATGCACCAACCTGTGAATCAATCTGAAGCCCATCTAACCTACACTATTCCATTTTCGTCCATATATCTATCCAATGACAATTTAAATGCCCTTAAAGTTGGCGAGTCTATTACTGTTACAGGCAGTGCGTTCCATGTCCCTACTACTCTCTGAGTAAAGAAACTACCTCTGACATCTGTCCTACATTGATCACCCTTCAATTTAAAGCTATGCCTCCTCATGCGAGGCATCACCATTCGAAGAAAAACGCTCTCGCTGTCCACCCTATCTAACCCTCTGATTATCTTATATGTCTCAATTAAGTAACCTCTCAACCTTCATCTCTCCAACGAAAACAGCCTCAAGTCTCTCAGCCTTTCCTCCTAAGACCGTCCCTCCATACCAGGCAACATGCTAGCAAATGTCCTCTGAACCCCTTCCAAAGCTTCCACATCCTTCCTACAATGAGGTGACCAGAACCGTACGCAGTACCCCAAGTGCGGTCATACCAGAGTTTTGTACAGCTGTAGCATAACCTCATGGTTCTGAAACTCAACCCCTCTACTAATAAAAAACTAACATACTGTAAATGCCTTCTTAACAACCCTGTCGACCTGGGTGGTAACTTTCAGGGATTTGTGTACATGGACACCAAGATCCCTCTGCTCATCTACACTATCAAAAATCTTACTATTAGCCCAGTACTCTGCATTCCTGTTGCGCCTTCCAAAGTGAATCACTTTTCCACATTAAACTCCATTTGCCAACTCTGCAGCTTATCTATGTCCATCTCTAACCTACAACATCTGTACTACCCACAACTCTACCGACCTTAGTGTCACCCGCAAACGTACTAACCCATTCTTCTACGCCCTCATCCAGGTTGTTTATAAAAATGACAAACAGCAATGGACCCAAAACAGAGCCTTGCTGTACACCAGTAGTAACAGCACCCCAGGATGAACA
The DNA here is from genome assembly GCF_020745735.1 of Hemiscyllium ocellatum. NCBI lineage: Eukaryota > Metazoa > Chordata > Chondrichthyes > Orectolobiformes > Hemiscylliidae > Hemiscyllium > Hemiscyllium ocellatum. The sequence continues at coordinate 40,057,484 of NC_083420.1, read as the reverse complement.
TTTCCCACCAATCACCACCCTCTGTCTTCTTTCAACTAGCTAATTTCTGATCCAAACCGCTAAAACGCCCCTAATCCCAGGCCTCCGTATTTTGTGCAATAGCCTACCATGGGGAACCTTATCAAATACCTTACTGAAATCCATATTCATCACATGTTGTGAAAAACATAGAGATGAAAACTGCTGATGTGCAAGAAAGCAGAACTGTATGACTGCAGAGTTCTAGGAATGATGTGGGGCTATGGAGGGATTTAAACACAAGGAATAGAATTTTAAAACCAAGGATTGATGGCCAGAAACTGGCCTAAGCTAGCGAGTACAGGTGATCCACTCAACAATAAACATGTCCAATTGCAATCGATGTGTAAGGGAGATTTGCTCCCTAGAGGAAGACTGAGCGGTAGGACGAGATTGGGGCATACTACAGGGTAGGATTGGGCAGGATGAAAACCCTGTTACTTTCTCAACACCCCTTCTGACTAACTCCAAGCAGCAAAGAGTCAAACCACCCAGAGGATACGTTCCACCCCAAGAAGGGTGGAGCTCCAGTGATTTTCTCCTCTTTCTTGGGCATCCCGAGACAAACAGAGATACTGACGGATGGAAATGGAGGGAGACTTGAGACTCCTCCCATTAACAATGTTTCCCTTCTCTCCCCACAATGATCTCACTCAATTCACTTGGACTATCGTTGACAATCCTTCGACTGCAGTATCAGACTGGTTGTTACTCCTGGTTTGTACAGTTGGTATGAAGACCTGCTAGTCTCTGGTTGGTTGGAAGCTTTCTTAGGTGGGGTATCCACCTTGATTCAGGAGTATGGTGGGAAAATGCATCATGAATCCTGGAATGATGATAACAGCCAGTGACTTGTCTAAATAGGAATTGATCCCAAAGGACTCCCAGAAAGTCGGAATGTAACTGGCTCTCCAGCTGGCAGATGAGACCATTAACACAGCAGCTACAAGTGCAAAACTCCATGGCTTCCAAAGTATCTTTATCAGTACACATAATTACACACTTTATACACTTAAATCCTGGTTACTGTTTCATTGAACAGACAGCATAGAAGGAAGCCAAGTCACAAATTGAGTATGGACTGGTCTCCTTGAAGTTAGTGCCATTCCTCTGCTCTTTCCCCACATCCCCGCAATTATTCTCTCTTTTAATTGTTTATTCAATTCCTTTTATCAGGCTATATTGCAACTCTTTCCAAAACTGAGCCACTTTGCATAAAAAACGTCCCTGGCCAGCCAGCCCAATCCCATGTCATACGTTTTTGCCCTTCAACGACCAAAAATGGTTTATTTTTATTTATAATATTCAAAACCTTCGCAATTTTCAACTCTAGCAAACCTCCCTGCTCTGATGAAAACAACTCTGGCTTCTTCAATGTATAAACTATAATACCTTATTCCTGTAATCATTTTCATATATCTCTTTTGTACCCACACAAGAGATCACATCCTAAAGTCTGGTGCCCAGAATTGGACACAATACACTAGATGGGGTCAAACTGATATGTTATAATGGATTAATACAACCTTCTTGCATTTATGAGCCATGTGTCCATTTGTAAAGGTCAGCATTCAATATGTTTTATTACTTGCTTGTTAAACAGTCTTACCACCTTCAAAGATTTGTGTACTAATCTTCCCTAGTCTGTCTCATCCTGTATTCTCTTTAGAATTTACCATTCAATTTCTATTTTCTCTCCTGGTTCTTCCTATCAAAATGTAGTAGGCCAGCTTATCTGCACTGAAGTTTATCTGCCATACGTCTCCCATTCCACTGGCCAGTCTACATTCACGTGAAATTCATAACTATCTTCTCCACTGATCATTAAATATCCAAGTCTATGTCATTTGAGAATTTAAAATTTAGCTCTTTCACCTCAAATCTGAAAGATTAATGTTTGCCCAAAACAGTAATGATGCTAATAATGAACCTTGAGGAAATCTGGATGTTATTTTCCTCCAACCCTCCAACTATTCATTAATTACAACTTGTTAATTCATAACCCTTTTTGTATCCATGATATACTGTCCTTTTTATCTCACAAGTTCCAATTTTGTTAAATGAGCCTAGTATGGTATACATTACCAAATGACTTTTGACAGTCCATATGCACAACATTGATTGCATGGTTATAATTACCTCACTCTGGTACCTCATCAAAAAGGCTCAATCAAATTGGTAAAACACAATTTCCCTTCAAAAAATCCCTACCAGTTTTCCATTATTAGATCATGCCTGTCTAAGTAGATGTTTATTTTCTACTGGGTTGTTATGGCTGAGTACTTCCCCACTTCTGATATTAAACTGAATTAAAAGTCACTGTCAGTAATATTGATCATGAAACTATTGTTCGTAGTTATAAAGAACATTAGTGCACTAAATGCATGTTTAGAAAAAAGAAATCTGCTGGACTTACTTGGTCTGACTTACATGTGACTCCAAAACTATGCGAATGTATTTGACCCTTAATTGGCCTCACACCAATCAACTCAAAGACAATTAAGGATGGGCAATAAATGCACGTCTTACCAACAAAACCCACACTTCATGACAGAATAAAGAAAAAAAACTGGCTGCATTGTTTTTAAAAGCTCTCCCTCCAGCCCTCTGCACCTAAGGAGGATCCAGAACTTTGTGGTCAACACCTAACACAACTTCTACCTTTACTTCACTCAATGACCATTGATTTCATCTGACATCTATTCACAGCTTGCAAATTTTTCAGGTAGGCCTTACTAATAACTTTTATCACAATGTCTCAACAATTCTGCTGGGGAGATAGCCATTGTTGCAGTGTAGACTGGAGTTGCACATCAGGATGAACAGCTACATCCACCCAACCCTGCCCAGACTGACAGCCCCGCTACCTGGTCTCAGGAGACCCAACAACCCCAACCAAACAGACCCCTCACCTCACCACAGCTGACACCATTCCCTTCCCCAGATCCTGGTGGACTGACACATTCAGCCTGACTTCTCCAATTATTCTAAGTGCTTACTTTACCCTGACACCATGACATTCGGGCCAATATACTTTCCCTACACCCCATTAACCTGACAAACTTTCTTTCTCTCAATAGCTTTCAAATGGCTACAGGAGACCGCTACTTCACTGATTTCCACTCCGATCCTGTTTTGGGAACTGTTGGACAATCTGGCCTATAAATTTGTTCACTTCATAGCCACATTCAATAGTTTTATCAGGACGGTTAAATGCCGTGCTTATGTTGGCAGTATCTGTACTTTTAGCATTTTGAAAACCTGGATCATGTTAGTTTGGAGAAATGCATTTGCAAGGACACTGCATGCTTTTGACTTGCCATTGGCATACGACCTCTGCATCAGATGGTTTCAGTTTTAGAGAGAAAAGTCATTAAAATTTATACATGAAGCATGGCATCAGAAGTGAACAGTTGAAGTTGTGTGGATTTTGAAAGCCAGCTACTGTACAAAACAGCAAGGTGTAACTAGAACTGCATTTGCATCTTTGAACTACTGGGTGACTTTGGATGGCTTGTAAATTTCCAGGCTCATTCGTGTTGAAATGAAATGTTATGGAACTTTATTCAATTTCAATGGCAAAATTATGAGCTACCGACAGAAGTGAAAAGAAAACCTGAGCAAATTAGAGCAGCAAGCTTGCTAGGAAAGAGTGCTACAAGCTGTATTACACCCTTGATCTCAATGGGGAGCAGAAAAGCTAGGCTACAGTAATTTTGAAGGACTTGGAAACCCTCACAGACTACAGAACAGAAGGAGACCATTTGATCCATTGTGTCCATGTTTGTCAACAAAGATCTGATTACACTTATCCCATCTTCCAAACACTTAGCCCATAGCCCTGGAGGATATGCAATGTAAGTAAGGATCAAAATACTGCTTAAATGTCGCATGAATTTCTAACTCAGTGAGTTCAATACTCTTTAAATGAGAAAAATTTCTCCTCAAATCTCCTATGGTATTCTAGCTCTTAAATCTATGTCATCTTGTTATTGACTTCTCTACTAATGGAAAATGTTCCTGCCTATCCATACTATGTCCCTCATCATTATGTGCACTTCTATCAGGTCCCCTCTAAATGTTTGCTGCTCTGAAGAAAAGAGCCTATCCAATCATTTCTTCTCGCTCAGACCCTCCAGCCCAGAGAACATCTTGGTGAATGTCTTCTGCACCCTCTCTACTGCAATCACAGACGTCTTACAATGTGGTAACTGGAATTGCATTTCAAACCTGCTACTAATGTTATTTATAAATTGTACATGTGTGACATTAGAGTTCAGGACAAAAGGAAGAAACACTTGCGAACGGGAGTGCAGAAAGATCAAGGCCAGAGGACAGGATGTAAATATTGTGGGGAATACCGCACAAAAGAAAAAGAAAGTTGTCTCAAGTGGAGAAAATAAAACTTTAATGCAAGAAGCTAAATCACTTTGCATTCAGTGTTTTGCTGGAAAGAAGCAAACAATATGGCTTTTGGATAGATGTTGTGTGATGATTACAAATTGGGCCCATCCAATGTCAAGTTATGTGACTGTTAGAATTATAAAAGGGAAACACCAAATGAATGTGAAACGTCAGGTAGACACTGCAACATTATGGAATTTACAGGCTTCTGTGAAGTGGCTCAAGATAGTGAGCCAAAAATTAAGCTATCAAAGGTTAAGTTGAGGCCAAATGATGAAATGATATTCTTCCTAAGAGGACAAAGAAAGCTGAGAGTCCAGCACAATGGGAAGAATAAAGACTTGCAATTCTACAGTTCAGCAAATTCTACTTATTTCAGCTGAAGCGAGTTCTAAAATTTGGATACACATACCAGAAGAGATATGCAACTGTCATTGACTGCTAAATAGATCTACAAAATCAAGAGAAAAGGTGTTTTCATAGGTCTTAAATAATTTCTGATGAATATCATCTCAAACTAGATGACAGCATAAGGCCAACTCATTATCTGCCGAGGTAAAGTCCAGCTGTCTCCCGATCCAACCTGAAGAGAAGACCGAGGACCTGGAAGAAGGGGGTAATCAGGAAAATGACAAATCCAATACTCTGAATTAGCAGTATGGTAGCAGTAAAAAAAATCTAGAAAACTGAGATTGAGCATGCTTCTAAAGAATGTCAATAGAGAGTTGAAGAGATCCAATTACCTCATGCCAACTGTCGAAGAAATGTTACTGCACTTAATATGGTAAAAGTCTCTACTGCCATTGATGCGAAGGATGGATTTCATTCAGCGAAGATGGATTTAAGCAGCTGCTTTCTGACTACATTTCAAATACCATTTGGTAGGTGCACATGCTATTTTACATTTGTATCGCCTTGGAGAAGAACATGAACAAAGAAATCTTGGGTTGAACAATGATTTTCCCAAAGTAGATGCTGGCATGGATGATCTGTTCGTCTGTGAATGTGGATATGGAAAAAGTCCACAATCATAATTTAGTGTAAATGTTAGAAAAAGTTCTGGTTGAACTTGAAGTTCAGAAAGAAAAAGATATATTTGAAGATCACTTAAGTCAAGTACTTAGGTTGTGTACTGTTAGTGAAAGTAATTTGCCCTGATCCTGAGATACAGTGAAAGCAATGTACAATGATTTGCTGAACTTACAAAAAACCCAGTGACATTCTTGTCTAATTTTCATCAAAGTATGACCTCTACATAAATTCACTGCCAAGGATACGCAGTGGTACTTTGACACAGAACAAGAAGCAGTTTTAACTCATATCATGACAAAATGGGCAACACTGAGATACTACGATATCTACAATAAAGTCACCTTATAGCATGATGCCTGTGAGACAATATTTGGAGCAATTCTCATGCAATTGGGACTACCAGTTGCATTTGTATCTAGGCACTATTACAAACCGAATGACACGATAATGTGCACGTGCCTGGCTATTGTCTTTGCTTGTAAGCATTTTAATCAATATCTTTTTGGAAAAGACAGAGTGATAGTGTAATGTTCAAAGCATCTTTTTCAAATCATTTCCTTTTGTTCCAAATAATCTGAAAAGAATGGTAGCTCATTTGTGAAGATATCATTTGGAAGTGACGTGCAAACAAGGAAAGTAGATGCACAATTCTGCTGTACTGTACCACCTATAAAGTTAAGGATGTCAACATGGAATGTGAAACCCTTCATTTTCAACATTCACAACATACTTTGGAAGATATTAACTCAGCAGAAATGGTGAATGCCTTGCTCTGATCAAACACTTCCCATAGGAATAACACCCTGCTGGTGAAGGAACATCACCACGGGAACGATCAGATATTAGCCAAATTGCCAGTAACAACTTGCTCACATACCATTAAAATAATTGAACATGCAGAGTTATAGATGAGGTAGATGAAAGTGGTGTTGGCTAGAACATACAGACAGTTTTTGTTCGTGAATGACAATTTTCTTTGTAAACCATGCATATTGGACAACTGCAAATGACAAAGCATGTAATCTTTTTTGTTTTCTTTTTGATGTAAATGAGGGATGTTGAGAAATGCATTTATCAAGATAATGCATTCTTATATCTTGCCATTGTTATGTGACCTACTATAAATCCTTTCAGTTTTAGAGAGGGGGTAATTAAAGCATATACATAAAACAATGGTTTCTCATAAATCAAATTCTGGCAGCCCACCTTGGAAGTTAAGTTTCTAATTAAGTTTTAGATAAGAAACGCAGCACGTTCTTGTTGTTACATCTCACAAATACTCAATTTAGTGTGGCACTAATTTCAGAGTCTCTGGATACATTCTCTCTCGATGCAAACCAAAAATAAAAGAGAAGATCCTGTTGAATAATTGCTAATGGATGTTTACTCCCATCATGGGTGCCCTCTAGTGTTTAATTTAAAATACATATTATTAGCTTATTATGTGAACAAAGTTGTCCTCCCATTTTACATAGAGAGCAACTCATTCGTATATATTGCTATTATCCGTTCCTTAGTCTGCAATTACACAACTAACATTGGTAGAAAACTATTTCTATCTGCAATACTAAAGTTACAGACTATATCAGGGCCCAAGTTGGCAGTGGGAGTGAATGCAATGTGATCTGCTGGGTGAAGGGGAAAGGGCTGCTATCTCTCCATTTCATTCAGAATTTAGGACAGACCTCAACTTTAGATTGTACTGCAAGTTAGCAGTGTCAGTCAAACAGAAAACTCCACATCAACTAAGTCTAAACACAGCCACAGCTTATAAATAAATTATCTATATATTTTCTACTATGCAACAGCATTTCATGGGGTATATGATTGGCTGTGAAGAGTGTTGAGAATATCATAAGACAGTTAAAAATGCTACTTTGCAATTTTTTTCTATGTTCTACCCAATGAAAAATTATTTTTCTTCTCATTCTTTATGACAATAACTGCCTCCCATCCCAAACTATCTATTTTCTAGCCATGACCACCAATAAATGCACAATCAGCCCTTCAAAAAAAAGCTCACCAATTCTCACTCTCCTGGGGGAAAAGCTGGCCCTGTACTTGTTACCACCTCAGTATTATTTTATTAAACCTCATGTTCCAAGGCGAACCATCAGGCCAGTCATTCAACACACATGCAAGAATGATTGTGTAAGGTTTCTCAAACTTGTTGAGATGGCAAAAAAGAAAATAATTCTTGTTTACTTGTGTAGAAAGTAATTGGGATTCATATTTGCTGCTCAGCTTTCAGTGTTTGGTGTTGGAGTATTTTATTTTGATAAATTGCTAGCCTATGGCAAGGACAGTGATTTTAACAGCCCTTTTTTATCACTACCACCACCTACAATCACTTGCTGATCTAAGTACATATGAATCACGCAGCATCCACAGCATACTAGCTGATCACTGGAATACTGGAGGATGATAGATTGTGGCAATGTTTAATTCCGACTAAGTTATTTACAGATAGAGATCACTTATCTTCCTTGGTCTAAATCTGACCATAAGCCACTGCAGATTTTGTTTTGCAATAAACCTTCACAAGGATATTATTTTTTTTAGAAATATGACTGCAGTGAAGAGTTAACTTCTCGTTACTCTACTTGTGTTGTCATAGTTGAATTCTACAGTCATAAAGATACCCATGTCCATTCAATACTTGTATTAGATATCTACATTTACCAGCAAGTGTACTCTGACTCAATGTAGCTCAACACACATTAGATCAAAGCAGATGAGAAAGGCTAGGTAGTCACTCTAGCTCATCCATCTGAAAAGTCTTCAAAACTGTAAGTTGTGTTAGTAGTCTTTTCCAAAAGAATAGTACATGTTTAGAACAGATTGTTGGCTCAAGAGGTTACTATTGATATGTTAAGTTCCTTCAAGCAAGCACTCGTCCTAGTTATATTTGGAGTGGGATGACCTTGTACAAGAGGAGTCCAGCAGGGAATTCAGGGTCACTATGATTCCCTAGATTCATGATAACCATCTAGGAGAAAAGTAGAATTTCTTAGATTTCCCTTCACTTGCTAAGTATCTTGGACACCTCTTTACCTTTCTTTGCCTACTCAAGACCTTGACATGAATTTTGGTACAGAGTGGGGAAAGCACATATTGTGATGCACAAGATATCTCAACTGTTCATTGGTTAGATGCCTGTCATTATTTGTAACTAAACTTTGATTGTTAGGCAGACCTAAAGAAAAGACATTTAAGATGGACTCCTGGCTATTTTGTATCAAGGATCAGCATGATTATTGTTGTGCCCCCAGCAGAGATACAACACTTGGGTTAGTCTTAAACTGTTTTATGAAATTTAATTGACTAAGTTCAAAGGCAAATTCCTTTGAATAATGGAAACATCCAGTTGTTGGCAGGTCAAACCGTACAGAATCTGCAGCACAGTAACAGATCATTTAGCACAAGGTTCAGTGCTTGTATCTATGTTCATTTCACCTAATGTAATTTAATTCTATCTGCCTATGTGTTTATTCCTTTCTCATCAATCTATTTATCTAGCCTTCATATAACCACCTTGAGCAAAAGCAAGTTCCAGTTTCTCATTGCTCTTTCAATAAAATAACGCCTCCAGCTCCCTTACTAAATTATGACCCTCAAAATGTGCTGCACTTCCTACAATACACTTCAAGGTGTCTTAAGATTATGAAGTACTGCAAGAGACTTTAAAAATCCAAATTAAATGCCACTAACCGCTACATCTTCATCACCTCTCGCACTCTTTTTAACTCTGATAATATTGTGCCCTATTGAGCTTTAGTTCTTCACGAGGTTCACAAATAACAAAATCAAATTGAGGACATTTTATTTCTACTTGAATATTGGTCATTTAGCAATTTTCTTGTACTAGAATGTGAACCACTGAAAATTTGCATCACCACCCACAGAAAATAAACAAATGTGTACAATATCTTTGGAATACAGTTGCAGAACTGAATTTATGCAAGACTCAAAGATCCTGAAAACACATATTTCTCATCTTAACCTCTGACTTCACAAGAAAGAGTCAGATAAGGTGGCTTAAGACAAAAAAAATTGCTGATTCAAGTTGTTACTGAGTGAACACTGATGTGCAATTACCAACATACATATTTAAATCAAAGTTATAACATAAAACTGTAAATACAGAACACACAATGCTGCATGGTTCCGTAAATAGAAGAAATCACAGATTTCATTTGAGTTATATGTTATGGCTGAAAATAAGCTAATACCAAGCAAATATAATTTCTATCTAAAAGAGCAGAGCCTAAAGTCATACTTAAGATGAACAACTTTTCTGTTGTGAAGTTATGGACAAGGAACAAGTGGAGGTCACTCCACTCTTTGAGTCTGCTCCAGTAATTAATAAATCATGTGCTGATCTGGTCTTAACCTCAAGTTTACATTCCTGCAGATCTCCACCCAACTCTCTCCTCCACTCCTCCACTATTTCTCTTCTCCCTCCCCTCACCCCCCACCCCCCAAAATAATCTTTTATCTCTTGGTAAATCAAGAATCTATCTATCCCTGCTATAAAATATTTAAATACTCTGCACCCTAAATTTCTGCCGTCTGAGAAAGGAAATTCCAAAGAGTCACAAGCCTCTGACAGAGAAAGAAAATCTTTCCACATCTCTAACTTAAATGGCCATCTGTTATTTTCAAGGTCTGACCCATATATTCCAGATTCTCCCTCAAGAGGAAACACCCTTTGACATCAAGTACCCGCAGGATTTTATTTGCTTCAGTGAAGGCACCTTTGACTTTTCTTGTTTCTAAAGGGTATAGGCTAACCTGCCTAGCTTTTCTTCATGAAACAATCTGCTCAATCCGGGTGTCAGTTTAGTAAATCTTCTCTGAACTGCTTCCATTGCATAACTTCTTTCCAGACTAGCTAGCACTGTATATAGTATTCCAAATGCTCGGTTTCAACACACCCAGTATAGCTGAAGCGTAAACTCCCCAATATTGCATTCAATTTCCCTTGAAATAAAACATAACACTCTATTGGCTAGTTCTGAAGAAGGGTTACTGGGCCTGAAACATTAGCTTGTTTTCTCTCTACAGATGCTGCCAGACTTGCTGAGTTTCTCCAACAATTTCTGTTTTTTGTCTTACATTATATTAAATTTTCCAATGTGAAAATCTAGCCAATCCCTCCAAGTCACACTGTAATAACTGGAGGCATCATCTTGGTAACTAAACTGCCTAAACACAGTGCAGTATTAACAGCACAGCTCATCTTCTCAAATCTAGACAATCACAGCATCAACTGAGACATGAATGGAGGATTAACTAAGAATCAAGGGGATGAATGGATAACCAGAAATTTTATTAAAAACCATACAGTGAAAGATAATGAATGTTGAGAAATATTTAGTAAAATTATTCTAACCATTGTATATAGAATTATCATTAGTCCCTCAAAATGAGAATGTTGTCTGCCTAGCTCTATGATTTTTGCCTTCTCCAGTGTCTGAGCAGGCTAATCCTGGAGCCACAGCTCTTTGTGAAAAGAGGGCAAGAATTGTCCTGAGAAAGAGAAGGTTTTATGCCAAGGTTCTCCTTTCTGTCCTGTCACTTTCGACACTTTCCTGTAACTTATCTGTTTCTAACTGGATCAGGGCTTATTGGATGAGGCACAATCAGTAATTTTTGACAACCTGCTCGCCAGAGTGCTGCTGAAGACAGAATTGCCATTGGAACGAAGCAATGTAAGGACTGTGGCAAGGTCTGTTCCCTTTTTAATATGGCCTTTGAGTGTCTCAAAAACATTGTATCTGTCCTCCTTGAGAATGAGTGGCATTGTTAAGTCATGAAAAGTGGATCTGCTTCGGAATCCAATTATTTAGCTTATGATACAGTTCAAAAACCAGGATGACAGTAGAGATGGTGAGCTTTACCTCTGCTGATCAATGAATGAATTAGGCTGCTGTTGTTTACCCACTCTTTCTGATTCTAAGTGACATAACTGTGCTTATGCAATAATCACCAAATAGCCGATAAAAACATAGGATTCTCCAATATTTCATTAAACAGCTTTTAACAATTTAGAAACCTCCTACAATCTACTGGATTGGCCATGACCAGTGTTGCCAGATTTTTACTGTAGTTCCTTTGAGAAACAGCACAATCATTTTTCTTAAAAGAGTTTGGTGTTATGATTAAATGCTTCATAAAAGACCCCACAGCTTTTAGAACAACAGAGAAGGTTCTGTGCATTTGCTTTTGTTTTTTAAATTTTCTAAAACAAAATCAAAGTGTTCCAGGATTTTGCTCCAGCAGCAATAGCAGGTTAGCGATATATATAAATCACACAGCTAAACCTTATTGTTGGGGTTCTCATGCACTGTAACCTGATCCTTTTGGTGAAAATCATGAGTTTTGGACGTGTGGTTTAAGAAAGCTTGTAGGTAAAAACAATGAGTGCAGATGCTGGAAACCAGATTCTGGATTTGTGGTGCAGGAAAAGCACAGCAGTTCAGGCAGCATCCGAAGAGCAGTAAAATCTTTTGACGCTTCGGGCAAAAGACCTGCATCAGGAATACAGGCAGAGTGCCTGAAGGATGGCGAGATAAATGAGGGGAGGGTGGGGGTGGGGAGAAAGTTGCATAGAGTACAATAGGTGAGTGGGGGAGGGGATGAAGGTGATACATTTCAGGCAAAAGGCCTTCATCAGGAATACTTGGAAAGCTGACAGAGTTCATCCTTTGCAGGTTATACAATGCAACCACAGAGCATCAGTGGGGGATGAAATAGATGTTCAAAGTTTCTAAAAAAAATTTACAAAGGTCTGGGGAAGGTCTGTACTACTAAGAAACAGCAAATTTCGAGCTGTCATGAATGGCCTTTGCTGTTTGTCCTATCAATGTTGAGAAAATGACTGCTTCCACCAACAATGTTTGTTTTGGGCAAGTTATCATTTTTGTGAAAGTCCTTTTTGAGTGCTGCTGAAGACAGAATTGCCACTGGAACAAAACAAGAATGTAAAAGCAGAATGCGGCAAAGTATCCATGGATTTGACATAAGGATACCAAACAGATATTAAGGTATAAACAATTGATATAAGTCAAGAAAAGAGGATGCGGTAAAAAAAAGAGCTATTTATAACATTCAAAAGAAACTGGATAAATACAGCCATGTTATATGAGTGGACTGACCTAGAGTCCTCAATACTGTTTTAAAAAATTACTGCAAGTTGTAAACACTGCTAAGATTCATACTTCTCAAGTGGAGCAATTTGTTACCAGTGCTTTTGTGAAAATGTATTTGAACAGGCAACCTAGTCTAAATTTATCAGCACCCCAAGGATCCAAAGGCATGCATTTGTTTTGTGCCCTGAATGCAAAGAATGGCAGGTCCATGAAAAGAAAGAAGAACACAAACAAAGGAACAGAAAGAAAAACTGAGCGTGCGGGAAAAAGAATATACAGAAGAGCTGATGAGGATAAACACGAAAACCAAAATTACATTGTGGCACTTAGTTATTCCCTCTGGCTCATGTGATAGGCACAGGCTGTCACTTTTATGCATATTCATAATTTTTGATGTAAAGTAATACCCCAAGTGTCATGTTCAAGGTTGAAAGTCTGAATCCAAGTCCTTGTTTGCAGTTGACAACATTTGAATTTACGGAATTTACATAATGTTTTATTACTATTGACATGCTCTTTGATTAAAATCATTCATGTACCATATAATAACTGAAATTTAAAAGGGGCATTGTTTCGTTAGGATTTAATTCATTTTGCCACAGAGGTTGTACAACATACCTGTGAGGAATGGGATGTCTGAGCACTTTATGGGTGAATGTGCTGGGTTGGCTGTTTCTCATTAAATCAGTGTATTAAAAAATAAAATGAAAATCAGTTATCCACTTTTTAATATTAAATATTAAAGCTTTATCCATTATTAAAACTGTTATTTCACATAGATTCCTCACTAATTTTTATGTTCCCATTAAATCCAGCATTTTTTATTCATAAAAATTGTAAGTTGCTACTAAAGTTGGCTCACAATATCCTCTTGAGCTTTTTTCTCCTTACTTTTCTCAGACTGTAAATCTTTCTAGAGCAGTGCTTGCTGTTATTACGTTTTTGGGCAGTCCATTGCGGGTTTAGTTTCAGTAAAGAGAGAGGAGGTACTTTCCGACTTATTAATTAGCTACAAAAAATTCTCTTTACACTCGAGCTTTGATTTCATTCTTGATTAATACTCTTAAAATTTCACACAAGGAAGAATCTTGATCTCGAGTCATCAAGTAGAGTGGTAATAATTCAGGAAAGATTAAAAAATTGAATATACATTATTAGTCGAGTTGTTCACAGCTCAACTGTCTCATAAGTATATGTGAAAAAGGAGCAGAAGTAGACTATAAACCTCCTTAAGGTTGCTCTGCCATTCAATAAGAACAGGGTTTATCTTGCACTCAGGAGCCCGTCTGCCCATTTTCTCAACCTGCCCTTCTGTTTTGTATATACAAATCATAGGTTTCTCTTTTTTTCATGCAGTTTCTTTAGAACTGGCTGTTATGCTATATTGTTAGAATGGTAATAAATAAAATTAAAGGATCTTTACCTGAATGTACAAAGCATTCACAATTAGATAAATTATTAGTACAAATGGGGGTAAATGTCCTTGTTTGATCACTGCCGAAGAGACATGGTTACAAGATGACAATGGTTGGGAAATACATATTCCAGAATGAACAGCATTTCAAAAGGATAATAGATTGGAAAGGCAGGAGGAGAAATCAAGACATAAAGGCCGACATAAGGACACACCTGAGAAAACACTTTGGCTCTGAAATTTATTAAAGTGATGTTTTATGTTGAATATCATGGACGAAGGTTTGAAAGGATTTTGGAAACTGGGTTTATTTCATGTTTTGTTGAAATACCTGAAGCAGTTTCTTTAAAAGAGGTCATTAAACTTTCTCTGTGGACACTGAATTTTTTTTTAACGTAGCTTCCTATAAATCAATAGCTTGTGACAATTACTTGTTTTGCTGTAGATCCCTGCTTGGACTGTTTTGACCAGTGACTGAATTGGAGAAGGTTTTTGTTGTAATTTGGTTCAGGTGGAAGAAAACATGCCAAGAATAAGGTGCCCAGCTGATTGTTTTAATTTCTGAAAAGAAAATTCTCTTGTTGAGTTCAAGGTGAAACCTTTTTTTTGAGGAGTGATTAAAGAAACATCTCAAGATTGTATTTCCTGAGAAAGCTTTCTGCAAGACTTCAGAGAAATGGCGCACTACTCTGGCCTCTGCTGTAAAAAAGTTCAGGCAGTAGGATCAGTGTGCATGTAGATTTGGAATAGCGAGCTTCAGAAAATGCTGGTGTGAGTACTTTATAAGTCTCTTAACAATAATTATATGGCTGGAAAGAATGTTAAAAAATAAATAATTGAAGCTTGTAATAAAGGCAATGTAATATTTATGGAGTCTTGAACTTTCATACATATTGGACCAATCAAATTGACTAAGCTAGTTTGCAAAATGAGTTTCTATAATGATTGCTTGGCAGCTTCGAGGAATCAAGTAAGGATAAAGCTATTTTAGATCTAGCATTGAGCAACTGAGCATTGGGCAAGATTAGTCATCTCATTGCAAAACATAAGCCTAGAAAAAGTGATTAAAAGAGAATTCAGTTATATGACAAGTTTGAAATCAGTATTATTTGAATACAAAGAGTGTAGAGATCATGGAGGATATAGGGCTGGTGGAAATTACAGAATTAGGGCAAGGTGAGAACAAGAGGATTTTGTAATAAAACATCAGCCATACAGTCTGCACATGGATGATATGTCATTGCATGCATTATGACATTCCTGAATGTCATAAATAAGATGGTTGTGATGACTAGCGTAGAATAACTCTCTGGAAACCACCTGAATTGTAAACATTCATTCTTTGATTACTTTGGCTTCAAAAATCACAGTAGCTGATTACTCATCAACGTCAATTCAGAAAGCTTCCAGAAATGGGTTGCAGAGACTGTGAAAAGCCAAAAAAAACTGATCAAAGCTTTGCCATTCATCAACCACTTTTACCTGCTGTCAATCCAAACTGATATTTCATCACCAGAAGAAACTTTTGGAGAATTTTTCAATAACTTCCGAAGTCAAGCAAAACCTCAGACTGCTCACCTAACTTAGCAGCACACAGTATGCGACTCTGGAACAGTTCACTTCATTGGCATCAGATTTAATCTTCTCAGCTGCTTATGAAGCAAATATTATTCAATATCTTCACTTACATTAATTCAAGCAATCCTTAGACCCATTTTCATCAAAACATTATCCAGTATTTTTTAAAAACATATTGGTTGAAATAGTGCTAAATAAAGCTGGAAGTCAATTTGATATAACATTGAGGAGAAACCAACATTTTTTTCAACCAAGGTGTTATTTGAGGCTTTATCTCACATTCTGCATGCCTCTGCTCAAAGGAACAGGTAAGCTCCAATCGATTCGTTCAGTTGTTCAGATATTTGTTGCAAATTCATGTATACTGTTTCCCTTTCCTTCAGTTCTTGTACTGAGCCTGGATCCTTTGAATTTAATTAAAAGAAACTTTCTGTTCATCCTTTTCAGGGTGCTTTAACCAGATCTGCTGATCTGCTGTCATCATTTCAGCAGATTGATAAGGACAAAGGGGCATTGGTAAAAAATTCAAACCAAATTTTTCAGGAACGAAATCAGAAACCAATTTTTTTTAAACAAATGATGATGGAAGTTTGACACTCTTCCAAAAAAATGTAACTGATTTCAAGTCAATTATTAATTTTACAATTGAAATTGCAAATTTGTGATCTCCAAAGGCATTAAGAGGTATGGATCAAAGATGTGAATAATGAGTTAAACTGCAGCTAAGCTAAATCTCATTGAATGGCAAAATGGGTACATAAGGCTAAATGGTTCACTCTAGTTTCCATGCTTTAGTCTGTATGCATGTGTCTTCCTCAGAGATGAAGCTGATGGTTTTCTTAGTTAATTACATCCTGCCTGTCTCTTCTGATTTCTCTTGAGATTTTCAATGCTTATCCCTGCAATCACATTCACTACTAAACTTCCATTTCTACCCCTTTATCCCTCCCAAACCATCCGAATCACTTTTAGCTCTTGTATGCTTCTTCATAGTTAAATAAATTAAAACCCAGAATTGATGTATAGAATGTCCCTAAAACCAGACATTATACATTTATCACAAAGAACAACACAGTTGATAAAGTGTGGCGCTGGAAAAGGCACAGCAGGTCAGGCAGCATCTAAGAAGCTGGGGGATTGACATTTCAGGTATAATTCTTCTTCAGGACTGGGGAGGGAGCTGAGAAATTAATAGAGGGAAGGGGTGGGGCTAAGGAAAATGTAGGTGCAATGGCAATAGGTGGGTGAAGGTAGGCAGTGACTGTGATAGGTCAGTGAAGATTGTGGAGTGGATAGGTGGGAAGGAAGGTGGACAGGTTGTTAAGGTCAGGAGGATGGTGCCAAATCAGAGGGTTGGATCTGAGATGGGGTGGGGGCAAGGAGAGATTTGAAAACTGGTGACGTCATTGTTGAGCCCGTGTGGTTGCAGGCTCCCGAGGCAGAAGATGAAGTGTTCCTCCTCCAGTTTGTGGGTGGCCTTGTGTGGGTGGTAGAGGAGGCCCAGAATGGACATGTCATCAGGGGAGTGGGAGGGGGAGTTAGAGTGGATGGCCACAGGAAGGTGGAGTTGGTTGGTGTGTATGGACCACAGATGTTCCCTGAACCGTTCGGAAAGTTTGTGCTTGGTTTCTCCGATATAGAGGAGACCACAATAAATGAGATTCAAGGATATGCAAGTAAATCTCTGCCAGGTTTGGAATGATCCATGGGACCTTGGATGGAGGTGGTGTGGGCACAGGTTTTGCACCTCTTATGGTAGCAGGGGAAGGTGGAGAAGGGGTTGGTGGTGGGTGGGGAGTGAGGACTTAATGAAAGATTCATGGAGGGAATGGTACCTAGTGAATGCAGATAAGGGTAAGTAGGGGAATATATTTTTGGTGGTGGGGTCTGACCGTAGGTAGCCAAAATGGCAGAAGATAATGAGCTGGATTTGGAGACTGGTGGGGTGGAGTATGAGGACCAGGGATATTCTATCCTGGGGGTAGGAGGGTGGGAAATGGAGAAGATGTGACTGAGGGCATTGTCGATAACAGGAAGTGGAAATTATGGTTCTTGAAGTAGGAGGAAATCTGGGATGTCCTGGAGTGGAATTGCTCATCCTGGGAGTAGATGCAGCAGAGGCGGAGGAACTGTAAGTAAGGGATCACGTTTTTACAGGAAGGGGGGTCAGGAGGAGATGTAGTTAAGGTAGCGGTGGGAGTTGGTAGGTTCAAAGTCAATGTCAGTGTTGAGTCGGTCACTGAAGACAGAGGTGGAAAGGTCCAGGAAGGGATGGGGGAGGTGTTCGAGATGGTCCAGGTGAATTTGGTGGAAGTTCTGGGATGAACTGTTCAAGCTCCTCATTGGAGCATGGGGCAGCACCGATACAGTCATCGATGTAGTTGAGGAAAAGGTGGGGGATAGTGTCAGTGTAGCTGTGAAGAGGATTGTTACACATATCCTTTGAAGAGGCAGGCATAGTTGGGACCCATGCAGGTACCCATGCCCATTCCTTTAGTTTGTATGAAGTGGGATTGAAAGGAGAAGTTGTTAAGGGTGAGGACCAGTTCTGCCAATTGAATGAAAGTGTCAGTAAAGGGAGACTAGTTGCATCTGCGGGAGAGGAAGAAATAGAGGGCTTTTAGACCTTCCTCATGGGGAATAGAGGTGTAGAGAGACTAGATGTCCAAGGTGAAGATGAGGTGCTGGAGGCCTGGAATTCGAAGTTGTGGAGGAGGTGAAGGGCATAGGTGGTATCTCAAAAGTATGTGGGAGCTCCTGAACCAAGGGGGTTAGGAGCTGAGATAAGCAGGGATGAGTTTGGTGGGGCAAGAGCAGGCAGAGACAAGGGGCAGACAGGTTGCGAATTTTGGATCAGAGATAGGATTGGACGGTGCGGGATTGGGGAACTATGAGGTTTAAGGCTAAGGATGGGCGATCATCAGAGGTGATGAGATTGTGGATGGTCTGGGAGATAATAGTTTTGTGATGAGAGATGGGGACGTGGTCGAGGGGGTTGTGGGAGGAGGTGTCAGTGAGTTGGCATCTGGTCTCAGCGATGTAGAGGTCGGTGCACCATACTACCACCACACCTACCTTGTCGGCTGGTTTGATGGTGAGGCTGAGGTTGGAGGAGAATGGAGGGCTGCGCATTGAGAGAGAAGAAGGTTGGATTGGGGTGGAGAGATTGAGGCGGTTAATGGCTCGACAGCAGTTAGAGATAAAGAGGTCAAGGGAGGATAAGAGGCTAGCATAGGGTGTCCAAGAAGGTGTAGTTTGTTACAGGCAGGAGTCGTCGTCTTTGGAGAGTAGGTGGGAGTCATGATTGTATAAATAGACATGGAGGCGATGGAAAAAGAGTTCAACATCTCAATGCATGCAGAATTTGTTGACATGGAAGTGTAGTGTGATGAAGTTGAATCCTTTGCTGAGGACTTACTGTTCATCCTCAATGAGGGGCAGGTCTGGGGGGATAGTAAATAGCCGGCAGGGCTTAGGGCTGGGGCCAAGTGCTGAGCTGGAGTTGGGAGTGGGCAGAGAGACTATTATTGGAGTGGGAGCATGTGTGGGAGTGGTCATGTAATTGGTGGTGATGTTGGCAGTCACGTGACCAGCAGCGGCCATGAAGGAAGCATGGTTGACGGCATCAGTGGAAATGTCATCAGCAGCGGTCACGCGGGTGGTAGAGATGAAATTGTCAATGGCACCTGTGGAGGCAGAAGTGACTTTGTCGGTGGTATTCAGCACAGGAATAGTTCCTTTGTCCCACAGAGCCTGCTCCGACAAATGAGGCCTTTCTAAAACTAAAAAGCTTTTGGCTCTGTGTGGTCTGTTTCCCTCTATTCCCTTCCTATTCATTCATCTGTCAAAATGCCTCTCAAACATTGCTACTTTATCTGCTTCTACCAGCTCCTCTGGCAGCATATTTCTAGGAACTTACCCTTTAAACTTTCCCCTGTTACCTTAAATTTATGCCCTCTAATAATTGACATTTCTACCCTAGGAAAAAGACTCTGATTAGCAATTCTATCCGTGACTCATGTTTTGCCTGCATGGCTATTTGTACATTAAAGAGTGCGCAACAGACTTACAATGGATTTCACAGAAATGTTCAGTGACACATTGTTAACTTCACAATAGAAACAACTTGCATGTATTTACACAGTGACTTTGATGTAGTAAACTGCCCCAAGACACTTCACAAAAACATATTCAACAAAGTTTGACACTAAGCCACGTAAGGTGGTGTTAGGACAAGCTGAGTAAAATAGGTTACAAGGAACAAGAGCAAAATGTTTATGGAATAAAATTCCAAGACTTAAAGTACAAGCAACATAAGACATGGCCTCCAATAACAAGGGCAAAAATCTCAATGGGGCAGAAGAAATTACAGGGACAGGAAGGACCAAGGTTCTATGGAGATACTTGAACATAAGCAGAGAATTATAAATTTGAGTCAGTCAGTGAGTAGAAAGGTGAATGCAGCTTTGTGTCAGTTACAATTTCAGTAAAATCTCAAATTCAGAACACGACCCGCTTGATCATTGCAACCCTGCTCAACAGTTAGAGATCACTGCTGGCCTACAACAACTACAAAGTATACCAATTGCACTTTGAGACTTAACGTTTTCTTCTTTAAAACAAAAACTGTGATGCCTTTAGATTTCTCCACTAATGTTTTAAAAAGAGATATTGATATCTGAATTACACAGGATTGAACTTTGATAACCACTTCCAAAGCAACAATTGTCATGAATTTTATTAATTTAATTGAATCTTCCTAATAATTCCCATGAGCCCTGACCAATAAAGGCCATTTTGTTTTATTTTAATATGGCTGAAACTCAAATGTGTAACACCTTTTAAATGTGTACTGAGTTTAATGGCTCCATGTAGTATTAGATTTTATGTTGCTAATTGTGACCTAGGTCCATCTCCCTGAGGCAATACTTTGTCAGTAAAATGTGCAATGTTCCATATTCTTTGAAGTTTGGATAAAATTATGTGAACAGTTTAAATAATTATAATCTGAACATGTGCCTGAAAGGGAAGGCACTTTAAAGATCTTGCAAAATTTCACTTTAATGCAAGAACCAGCAAATCTTGGAGAGCTTGGTAGAACATCAGGGTGAGGAACAAATTAATTAAAATCGTTAACTCGGTTGTATTTTTTGTCAATATATCAGCACTCGGGATGTAGGAGTTAATCAACTGCATTTCTTCCACATAACACTGCAACAGGTAACAATCAATGAGGGCATTGGCAGATGTTGAGAGTTAATACATTTTTGATATCATTTAATCTATTCTCAATTTTTTGCAGGCTCAAAATGCCACCATTCTTCTTGCAAAGCAAAGGGAAATATTTGCTTTTTCTTAATACTGTTACTAATAGAATCACATGCTCAAATTCCTGGTCTTGCCTCTTTTATCTCTCTCTTTTTTTGCTCTGAAATCCCGATGCACAATGCAGAATTTAATAAGACCAGTAAATGGATCATTTTCATTCTATTATGTATACTGTCTTTAAAGGAAATGCCAACACTTAATAATAACTACTTATAATTTAATATTAAATGTAACTATGTATTCTTAGCACAATCATGTTTTAAACAAGCATAATAGAGCTGCAAAAAGGAAAGGTAGTGAGGAAAGGAAAGAATGCAAGGTAAATGAGAGGGCAGAAGATAAGAGTGATTAAATTATGAGAGGTGATGCCTGGAATAACAAGGTGGTATTGATCTGAAATTGTAGAATCAGTGTTAAGTACAGTAGGTTTGTAAAGTGCATATTCAAAAGGCAAGGTGCTGTTCCTTCAGCTTTCACTGGGAGGGGGCCAAGGACAGATAGGTTCAAGTTAGAATGGGGAAGATAATTATTCTATTATATCTGTATCAATAGATATTAAAAGTCTGCAGTTCTCAGTAATCTGTTTTTGCATTAAGTATAAATATTACGGTATAGGTACGTTTCAAGCACTCTGTTTATAAACAACTACAAAATGGACAGCATGGTGGTTCAATGGTTAGCACTGCAACCTCACAGCACCAGGGTCTCAGGTTCGATTCCAGCCTTGGGTGACTGTCTGTTTGAAGTTTGCACATTCTCTCCGTGTCTGAGTGGGTTTCCTCCGGCTGCTCCGGTTTCATCCCACAGTCCAAAGATGTGCAGGTCAGGTGATTTGGCCATGCTAAATTGCCCATAATGTTCAGGGATGTGAAGGTTAGGTGCAATATTGAGGGGAAATGTAGAGTAATAGGGTAACGGAATTGGTCTGGGTGGGATACTCTTCAGAGGGTAGGTATGGACTTTTTGGGCCAAATGGCCTGCTTCCATTGTTGGGATTCTATGATTCTAAATACAATTAATAATGCAAAACAAATTGCTTGTGTTTTTTTTTGTATTTTGTAATCAATCTGTTCAGAAATGTATCACAACAAGTGGGACTTGAATCTAGGCCTCACTGTGCAAAGATAAGGACGCTACCATTGTGCTTGCTCTATGTTTTCTATCCAACATGTTCAAAGATGTTATTATGCAACACTGGAGCAGGTTGGGCTTGATAGCTGTGTCATAACATGTGTAATTAGGATATTAGAATTGTTTAAAATATTAGGTTGATCATAGCTGCAGTATTATGTACAGTTGTTGCATTACAGGATGGATGGGATTACACTACAGAGGGTACAAAGGAGACTTAGGAGGATATTGGCAGAGTAGCAAACTCTCGTGAAAAGGAAAAAATTGGGTCAGCTGAGATTGTTTGTTTCCTTTGAAACAAAAAAAGCTATGGAAGATTTAATTGCGGTGCACAAAATTATGAATGACCCAAATATGTTGGATAAGGTAGTCGCATGTACTGAAGCAGAAAGGTCACATGTTTACAGAAATTGACAGAGGATTAGAGGCAAGTTGAGAAAACGTTTCATCCAGAGTACGGTAGATCTAAGTAACTCACTAGTTGAAAGTGTGGTAGACGCTACAAGCCACAAACATTCTTTAAAAACGGGGTATGCACTTGAAGCAGATGAATCTTGGGCGAAGTGCTGTAAAGCTGGATCAATATCCTTTGGATTAGATTAGATTAGATTAGACTAGATTCCCTACAGTGTGGAAATGGGCCCTTCAGCCCAATCAGTCCACACCGATCCTCCGAAGAGTAACCCACCCAGACCCATTTCCCTCTGACTAATGCACCTAACACTATGGGCAATTTAGCATGGCCAATTCTCATGACCTGCACATCTTTGGACTGTGGGAGGAGACCGGAGCAAACCCACGCAGACACGAGGAGAATGTGCAAACTTCAAACAGTCACCCAAGGCTGGAATCGAACCTGGGACCCTGGTGCTGTGAGGCAGCAGTGCTAATCACTGAGCCAGGTTGACACAGACACAGCTGGCTAAATGTTTTCCTTCTCTAACATAAAGTTTCTGTTTCTATGGAACAGAAGCTGAAACACAATGGAATTAACAACAAGGGTCAAAATATAAGAATCAGTCTGACTGATATTTGAAAGGACCATTGATTGTTAGGAGGCTGAAGCCCACGGTGGTTGTTTGAACCAAAGGACTTGCTGCAAGGTTGGCATGTCAATACAAATGATAACAATACAATGAAATTGCATAAAATAAAAACTCAAATGCTTGTAAGTGAAATGTAAATTTTCTGTTTACAAGATAAACCATGTACATTTTTTCAAAATCTTCAGCAACTGAGAGCAAGTAATATGATTAAAATATTACTGTTCTAGCCTGACACTATTACCAGATTTTATGCATCACAACAATTTACCACAGAAATACACTAGATTCGAAACCAATTATCCATGCAGACTGAAGTATTATTTTCCCCTTTTATGTTCCTGAGAATGTCCACAATGCTCTGCACTGGTACTTTGGATGTAGTGGGCAAAAATATAGAGGTATCATCCCATTATTACAAGCACATAATTTGAAAAAGGGAAATCAGCAATAAAAATCTCATTTGGTTGCAAGATTCACTAAACATTTAGAACTGTAAGAACATTAGAAATAGTAAAAGAGCCACAGGGCCCGTCAAGCCCTCTTTGCTATTCAGTACAATCACATTAGTGGGCAGCACGGTGGCACAGTGGTTAGCACTGCTGCCTCACAGCGCCTGAGACCCGGGTTCAATTCCCGACTCAGGCGACTGACTGTGTGGAGTTTGCACGTTCTCCCCATGTCTGCGTGGGTTTCCTCCGGGTGCTCCGGTTTCCTCCCACAGTCCAAAGATGTGCGGGTCAGGTGTATTGGCCATGCTAAATTGCCCGTAGTGTTAGGTAAGGGTAAATGTAGGGTATGGGTGGGTTGCGCTTCGGCGGGTCGGTGTGGACTTGTTGGGCCGAAGGGCCTGTTTCCACACTGTAAGTCTAATCTAAATTTCATAGGATCACAGAATCCCTACAGTGGAAACAGACCATTCGTCCCATTGAGTCCATGGTTGACCCTCCGCAGAGCATCCTTCCCAGACCCACCCCTTCCATATAACCTTGCATTCCCCATGGCTAATCCAGCTAGCCTGCATATCTTGGGACTGTGGGATGAAATCAGAGCACTTAGAGGAAACACATACAGACACAGGGACAATGTGCAACTCCACACAGACAATTGCCAGAGGTGGAACTGCACCTGGGTCGCTGGCTTTGACAGGCAACAGTACCGCCCTTAAGTTTACTCTTCTGCCTCAACTCTACTTTCCCAGCTGTTTCCTGTATCCCTCTACTCAACATGAGACCAAAACTCTGTCAGTATTCAACAATGGAATATCTAAAAACCTCTGGGATAAAGAGACTTCCAAAGATTCATAACCCTAAGAATGAAGAAGAAATTTCTCTTCATCCCAGTCCTAAATGATTGTCTCCTTAACCTGAGACTATTCCCCCAAGCTGTAAACATCCTAGCTGAAACAAACTTGAAGTGTCTGCCCTCTTTAACATGTTTAATGTTACAATGAGACTGCCTCTCAATCTCCTAAACTCCAGAGGAGGACAATGCTGACTGGTTTGTGAACTCAACTGGATTAACAGGGGGCATTGCTGGCTAAAGATGTATTTCTAGAAAATTGAATTTAACGTTACAGCAATACAAATTGGGATCAGTTTCCTGATGCTGACATCATAATTGGTATGTTTAATGATTTATAATAATAGATATCATTGCGAATGCGCATGCTCCTTGGTATCAGCAATTGCAGACTACATTAAAGTCATTTAAAGCTGTATACGTACATGTTTAAAGAAATCAGACTGATAGAGATACACAAATCTGGAACTCAGTATTACAAAACTGGGTTAAACTGCAAAGTGGTAGCCTTGCAACTGAAATACCTCAGCCTTGTCCACAGAGAATATGTCAGTTCAAGGACCCTTTATGTCGACTTAAGAGGCTAGACATGCCTTTTGTTTAACCTAATCTGTTGAAAAGCAGGCCTGACAGAGCTTTAAGAGCAAAACTGAAGAATGTGTGGTGAAGTCTCTGGAGTTTGAACTGAACTCAAACCCTAAGAGATAAGAGTGCTACACACCAAGTTACAGTAAGTACCTGCTACAATGATGGAGGAAAATACTTAGTTGAATGCGCTTCCTGACAGAAGAAAGTGAAGACTGCAGATGCTAGAGATCAGAGTCAAAAGGTGTGGTGGTGGAAAAGCACAGCCGGTCAGAGGGCATCCGAAGAGCAGGACAGTCAACGTTTTGAGCATAAGTTCTTCGTCAGGAAGAGCTTTTGCTCGAAATGTTGACTCTCCTGCTCCTCGGATGCTGCTTGCACACTTTTTGACTCTGCGCTTCCTGACATTCATGTACAACACAATGCACTACACAGAATGCTAGTAAGGATCCCAGAGTTTGGTGGGATGGAGGGGGATTGGCGGCAGAAAAGTAAATGGCCTCTCCAGAAATGCATTTATTTGCAGTACGACAAGTGCACATTTTATGAAGAAGTCAGTTGCTTCCTACACCCTACTGGTCAATCTGTGTTCCAACAAGGACATGCAACAATATCGTTATCCACTCATACCCAGCCACAGTTTAAGTTTAGGAATTGACTAGTGTCATTGAGAATAAACTAGTAATGACTGAAAGGATTGTCCATATTGCACAGCAGGACCAGATCTACCGGAAATTCAGTGCATAAAATCCTGTAAATTAATTCTTAAGGCCAGATGCCTGGAAATAGGCCAGAGGCTGAGACAGCTGTTAAAATGTGAATTCAATTAATAAATAAGTCTGGAATAAAAAAAACTAGTATTAATGACAATGCCAAAAGTGCTGTCAAAATGCATCTGGTTCACCGATGGCCTTCAAGAAGGAAATCTGTCCCTAACCTGTTTGGTCTACTTACGACTTCAGACCCACACCAATGTGTCTTTTTAGCAAGCAGCATGGGAATATTTAGTTCTAGGTGAGCTGGAGCCAACAGGTACGTACAAATGGAGTTTTATCTGACAACAAGTAGCTGATTGGTCTTGGGAATTGTGACCTGTCATTAATGACAAACTCCTTCTGTCTGTCAATAACTGGTTGAGATTGATTTCCAGGTAGCTGAACCAGTCACTCTGTGTCACCTGCAGTCAACTGGAAGTTCCTGGAGGAGGAAGATCGAGGAGCGGTAAGACCTGACAAGCAAAAAAGAATCATCGCAGTGAACCCTGCGGACAACAAATGAAATGTCTTCCTCTGACCATAACATCCATTTTTTCTGTGTCTGACTGTGTTTGTCTACATGTGTGTAGGAGGGATAGTGTGGTAGTGGGCAGAGATATTAATCAGTAGAATTGTAAGTTGATGGTTCATAATATTTTACTAATAGATAAAATCTATTTATTTGTAATAAATAGCCATTCTTGTTCAGTACAAAAACCTGGTCTATGCTTTTGGTCAACCTGTGTCTAAAATTCAAGTAATTTTGCATAATCTCATAAATTCTTTAACTCTATAGTCATGACTCCAGGAATGGCAGGACTTGATTTCCAATGCATCAGTCCCAGTGAGATGTAACATTTATCCTGAGTATAGTTTGATCGAAGTTATTATTTTTACGACTCACCTTCAAATCTGTTGGCTTGCAATTGATTTAGAATTAGAATTAGAATCCCTACAGTGTGGAAACAGGGCCTTCGGCCCAACAAGTCTACACTGACCCTGCGAAGAGTAACCCACGCAGACCTATTCCCCTACCTTATAATTTTTACCCCTGACTAATGCACCTAACCAACACATCCCTGAACACTATGGGCAATTTAGCATGGGTAATTTACCTAACATGCACAGCTTTGGTTACGGGAGGAAACCGGAGCAACCGGAGCACATGGGAAGAATGTGCAAACTCCACACAGACAGTCGCCTGAGGCTAGAATCAAACCTGGGTCCCTGGTGCCATGAGGCAGCAGTGCTAACCACTGAGCCACCATGTTGGCCATTCAATTCCCTTCCCTTATGACTGTCACAAAACTAGCTGCAACCTAGGCTTTTATTTGACATTGTACTCAATCTGAATTCATATTCCCCTCTTCACAACGCTTCCAACATTTGCCTCTGGCAAATCCCCCTTTGGCCTTACTTCAACCAAACTTAGATCAGAGTCTGCACACTTCGATCACTTCTAAATTACACCAGAGTGTGACAGCCCTGCTGCTATGCTCGTAATTTACCTTGTGAAATAGATCCTTTGTTACAAGACCAAAACTTTCATCTTGCATGTAGAAAACCTTATTTATCTAATAGAATTTAACTACAACAAACATAAATACTCTTGTTTATGTTTCAATAGAACTTGGAGAGTTATTTGATCAAAAAATGATATTTCAGTACAAAATGGTAAGTGGTAGATGTTCATGATAGATGTTCCTATTCCATTTCCCAACTCCTGTTTTCACTTCTTTCATTAATTATTTCTGGATTTGCTTTTAAACACAATGACTGACTTAACTTTAATGGTCACTGTGATACTGCATTCTATGTTCTAATAAGAATGACAATCTTCTTGAGATTCTTGTTTACATTATTGATTTGGCAGGCTAGCATTTCAGGTTAGCTTGGTCAGGGCTTCCATTTAAAATTCGGCAGAGGTTTGCAACTGAGCTATTTTCAGTCATATTTATTTCACATGTTGCTCATAGGTAGTAATAGACATAATAAGACTCACTCTCTGAAGGAAAGTGGAATCGATCTGGGAGAAAATCCCTTGAAGATATGCCCCATCTAGAGGACATGAGGAAAATTGTTTAGCAAGACGTGCTTATCATGATTAAATAATCCATGATACTCATTTTGCAGTAGTTTCAAACGTGAAAGGCTAGAAGTAATGGCTGATTATTGCCAGATGCCAGTTTGCACATTTCTAATATTTCAGGAGGGTGCAATAATACCTCTGAACAGCTCGATTAGAAAATAGTCAATGCATTCCAGAAGAGAGACCAGGAGAGAAAATTGCTGAGGAATAGCATATGGTTTCATGGAGTAAAAAACTCTTTTAATTATGTTCTACTGGATACTTGAGAACATGATTTAACCTATTGTCCATATCATCATTAGTATCTCAATCATCATTGGAATAATTAAGCATAACATTTAATTTTTCCAATAAAAAAAATTCACATTAAACCCTTTTTTGCCAAACGAATGTGTAAATTTCACTGGTTCATTTATAAAATGAATATTTTGTTAAGACATTCACGTTTAGTGAAGCATTTACAAGCTGCTGATTGTTGCAGATTGAGTGAGCCTCTTCTCTTTCCTGTGAAACAAGAATTCCCTAAAAATGCTCAGCAAGTAGGAACAAGAAAATATGTAAAAGAATTCAGAACTGTGTGTGCCCTAATTGTGTTTACTTACAGCAGGGGGTAGAGCTGTTATTAGTTTATGCACCATGTCGGAAAAAACAGAGAATTTGATCCATCATTAAGGAGCAGTGTGATGTGCCAGGCTAATGACAGTAATATCAGTGTTTCATACTAACTGTGAACAAAAGCAGCAACCTCCCATCCCAAGCCTTCATTAGCAGCCAGAGATCTCATTTACACAAATATCTGTTTGAATCAAAATGCAAGTATCACACTGACTTGGTTCAGAAACTTGACATATAACCATAACAGTGCAGCCCTAGAATCTCATCTACATCATTCTATGCATAAAGATTATTTTCACTTGGGATTACCAGTACTCAACATAATTTTGTCACTGCTCTGCATCAATAGTTTGTGATTTGAGATATTATGGCTTGCAAGCAACTTTAAATATCAGGCACATGCAATTAGTGTTGATTTTAAGTTGAAATCAGAGGGAGATATACATTAAGCAAGGATGAACAATCAATAAAAATCTCTCAACTTTACAGCCTCAGACAAATTGAGGCTAATTTTCTGCAACTTTTTTGTTATCATAAGGACTAGGAGCAGGAGTAGGCCATCTGGCCCTTTGAGTCTGCTCTGCCAATCAATCACATCATGACTGATCTTTTCATTGACTCAGCTCCACTTAGCTGCCCTGCCTCTCTGTAACCCTCAATTCCTTTATTGTTCAAAAACAATCAATCTGAGCCTGAAAGACATTTACTGAATTAGCATCAACTACTTCACTGGGCAAGAGATTCCACAGATTCACAACCCTTTGGGTGAAGATGTTCCCTCTCAATTCAGTCCTAAATCTGCTCCCCCTAACTTTAAGGCTATGCCTTCTTCTCCTTGTTTCACCTGCCAGTGAAAATATCCTCTCTATGTCTATCTTATCTATTCCCTTCATAATTTTATATGTTTCTATAAGATACCCCTTCATTCTTCTAAATTCCAATGAATATAATCCCAGTACACTCAGTCTCTCCTCATAAGTGAACCCCCTCAACTCCACAGTCAACCTGGTGAACCTCCTCTAGAACCAGTACATCCTTTCTCAAGTAAGGAGACCAAAACTGTACAAAGTACTCCAGATGTGGCCTCACCAGCACCCTATACATCTGCAACGTGACCTCCCTGCTTTTAAACGCAATCCATTTAGCAATGAATATTATGTTATTGATTAAAATACTCTGAAGTGGTTTATATATGTTATCAAACAAAATTTGACAGTGAATCACATATTTAGACAGGTTTGTCAATGAGGTAGACTTTAAGAAGTATCTTGGAGGAGAGAGAGGTGAAGTGGTTAAGAAAGAGAACTTCAAGATTTTAGCACTATGTATCTCAAGGCAAATCCTGTAAAGTCAAAGGAAATCTCTCTTCACCACATGACCACTTGCAGATATTGCTTTGGCTCATCACAATAAATGTGGCTCATCAAAATGGCAACAAGAAAGAAATATAATTCATCACGACAGAGCCTTAGAAATGAAAACTTGCACTGGAATCGGCTACATGTTCCCTTATGTTCAGGTAAGTTTTCTCATGAGAAGCATTAAAGATCACAGCCAATTTCCCCTTGCTAAATGACAACAGCGAAAACACTTCAAAACTAGAACAGTGCTTGTACAGTGTCTGAGCTTTTAGTACTGGCAAAAAGCACTCCGTAAGTATAGTTTCTTTATTTTTCATGCTTTCAAACCTCAATAGTCAAAACCAGAATTAAAACTGTACAGTCAAAGATGGCAATAATATCACCTGACCTTTGTGTTGTGATGTTGCCCATTCATGGTCTCTGAATATCTCCAGATGTGCTGTTATTCTGGAATGCTCTAATTTCAGAGCTAGTTCTGAACGAGCAATGTTGCAAACTGTTTGGCAAGATTTATAGAGTTTATTTCAATAGCCGTATGAAAAGGTAAAAGGAAGGAAGCACTTCTATTTACAAAGCAGCTTTCACAAATACTTACAGGATGTTCTGTAAGTATTTTCCAGACAATTACGTACTTTTTGAAGTGCAGTTACCATTGTAATATAGGAAATACAGCAAGTGCTCAAGTCAGGTGAAGCTATGTAATGTTGCACAGCCAATCCAGCCTAGTTAATGCTCTATTTGATTTGCAGTTATATATTTGCCTCTTGACAGCACCACAATCTAAGTTCCCTCTGCACTCGAACAGATTAAGTTTCAGAATTCTTCTAAGCAAGACTGTCTTCCACTGAATAGACGCTATGTGAAGAACCTCTGATGAGGTTCAGGCAAGTACTGTGTCTTTGAAACTCAAGTGACAATAGATGGCAATGTGAGTTCACTATATATCAAAAAGTTGCTGGGGATGGGAAGGTAAGTTGAAAATTTCAGAAGCAAGACTAATCAATTTTACATTCTGTCAGTGAATTAACAGTCATTGAACCAAAGCTGATAGATTTAGGTTTGAAATTAATGGTAGATCAGGCTTGAGGTACTGAATACATTATTCTTTTTCCTACTTATTTCTTGGGGATACCAGTCCACAATATTCTTCATGTAGCTTTCTACATTTTGCCAGGGGATTGTAAAGATGCTTCATGTGCTTCTGTGCCTTATCCAACAGGCCAAGTGTGAGCCTTGACAGTATGTGTCAACAGTACCATACAACCCTTCTTTACAACATAGCCAAAAGTGACATCACAATATCCACTTACAGACATTATCATTAGAGATTACACTAAAAACAGGAAGCCCAAGCTGAATTCCCCTCTTTAAGCCCATGAGCACTGTAACTAACTGGAGCATCTGTCTCCAACTACCAACCTCAGAGTGACCCTCGATACCTCTGATAATAAATGGCCACATGGTGCACTCACTTACTGAAACAACTGGGGGATGAATTGACTAAACATGTATTTCAGCTATATTGCTCTCTGTGTTTTTATTTAGAATAGTAGAGACTGTTGGTGAGTTGTGATCATGCTGCAGCACCTTCTGGTGTTCGAAATTGGACAGTGTTTCACTATAATTTTCAAATAATTTTCCACTGCACTTTGTTAGACTTCTTACACATATTCATCTCACTAGCAACAGAATATAACCAACGCTTAATTGTGTGGGAAAATTTTATTTTTATTCATTCATTGGATGTGGGTGTTACTAGCTAACCTAATATTTATTGCCCATCCCAAATAGCCCCTCAGAAGGTGAGCGTCCTTGGTATGTATGTACACACACAGCAGTGTTTGGGAGGGAGTTCCAGGATATTGACCCAGTGACAGTGAAGAAATAATGATATATTTTCATGTCAGGATTGTGTGTGGCTTGGAGAGAAACATGCAGACAGTGGTGCCAATCAAGTATGCTGCTTTGACCTGGATGATGTTGAGCTCCTTAAGTATTATTAGAACTGCATCTATCCAGGCAAGTGAAGAGCACTGCATCATGCTCTTTACTTGTGTCTTGCAGATGGTGGACAGCAGTGAATTATTCACCGCAGGGCTCTTAGCTTTTGTCTTGCTCTTTTAACCACAATATTTATTGGCTGGCCCAGTTCAGTTACAGTCAATGGTAAAATCCAGGATGGTGATAGTGGGAAATTCACCTATGGAAATACCATTGAAAAAAATTGTCCGCTGCTGGATTCTCTTTTGTTTTAGATAGTAATTGTCTGGCATTTACATGGTCTGAATATTAGCGGCTACTTATTAGCCCAAACCTGGATGTTGTCCAGGTTTCACTGCATCTGAAGATTAACTTCTTCAGTGTGAGGAATTATGAATTGTGCAATAATAAGAATTGAAATAACTGACCTTCAACGACCACAACCATCTTACGTTTTGGTAGGTATGACTTGAATGAATGGGGAGCTTTTCCCAAATTCTCAATGATTCAGTTTTACTAGGGCTCCTTGATGCCACACTCGGTTAAATGTGGCTTGATGTCAAGAGAAATCACTCCCATCTCGCCTTTGGCTTTCATCTTGCTTAACCAAGTTTGTATCAAGTTTGTAACAAGGTCAGGAGCTCAGTGGCTATGGCAAAACCCAACCCAAGCGTCAGGGACCAGGTTATAGCTGAGCAAGTGCTACTTGGTAGACTGTTGACGATTCCTTTCATCACTTTGCTGATGATCTACTGATAGGGCAGGAGTTAGCTGGGTTGGATTTGTCCTTTTTTTGTAATCAGATATACTTGGGCAATTTTACACATTGTTGGATTCATCCAATTGTTATGGATGTAGTGGAATAGCTTGGCTGGGTGTGTGGCTGTTCTGGAGCACAGTTCGTCAGCAACAATGCTGGAATGTTGTCAAGGCCAATAGCTTTTGCAGTATGCAATTCACAACAGTAACAAGGTCAAGGACTTCAAGTTGGTCCTACAAAGCCCCACAGATATTCTGATTTCACTGGTACTGTCAAGTAGCTGACAATAGATGCACCATTTCTTGAGATTACAGAGTGATTTGAATTGGCTGAAGACTGGAATCGCTGATGCTAGGGACCTCTGGAGAATCATTGAATCTCCACAGTTCACAAAGAGTCTGCATCAACCCTTCGAAGAACATCCCACCCAGTCTCAGACCCAGACCCACCCAACCTTGACCAATACTGTCATGGAGACATGTATCTGTGACAAATTAACTGGTGAGCACAAAGTCAAGTCTGTTTCCTTCCTCCTGTTGATTCCCTCACAACTTGCTGCAGACCCATCCAGCAGTTATATAATTTAGGACTCAATAGGTCAGCCAATAGTGGTGCTACAAATTCATTGTTGGTGATAGGCATTGAAGTCCCTATTCAGAGCATATTCTGTGCGTCTTCCACTTTCAGAGCTTCTGCCAAGTGATATTCAATGTGGTGAAGTACTGTTTCATAAACCAAGGTAGGTGGTAACAAGAAGGACGTTTCTTTATCAATGTTTGACCAGCTGCCATGAGACTGCATTGCGCCTGGAGTCAGTTTTGTGGATTCCCAGGGAAACTTCCTCTTGGCTGCCCTTATAGGGGGACAGGACATACCCAGGGATGGTGTTGCTGATGTCTGAAACATACAGTCACACTGATAGAATTATATCTTACAGACAAAGTCAGACTATTGCTTGACTAGTCAGTGGAACAGCTCTTCCCAATTCCGCACAAGCACTTGTCATCAGTAAGAATGACTTTTCAATGTGGAAAGAGCAAGGTTGATTGCCTTTTCTGATGTCTTGGTCAATACCGAGTGGTGAATCCAGTTTCATTCCTTGCTTTAGATTTTCTAATAGTTTAATACAAATGTGGTTTGCTAGGCCACTTAGGAGTCAACCACATTGCTATGGTCTGACGAAAAAAGCTTAGTACTGATCTCCTTTCGTAAAGGACGTCATTGAACAAGATGGTGTGTAACAACAATGATTTTTAGTTGCCATTAGGTGACTTGTTTAGTTCCAGCTTTTTTTCAACTGCATTCACCATCTGCTGTAGTGAATTTCAAGCCTTCAGCACTTGGTTAGGGTTCATATTCCTGGTCCAGTGAGAATACACCGTGCCACCAGCTCTCACCTAAATTAAACCCTGCTTCAGGGACTTCATCTTGCCTATTTCATTAAACAGTTAAAGAAAAATTTGCAATTATGTCACACTTTCCACAAACTCAGGATGTCCCCAAATGCTTTAAAATGAATTAACTGCCTTCTGAAGAGGTCACTATTGTAATGTGGAAAGCTTGTCATTTAATTTGCACACATCAAGGTGCCACAATCAGCAATCTGATAATGACATGCTTTTTATTTCCCCCACTCTGCCCAAGTGATGTTGATTGACTGATAAGTACTGGCTAGGACACCAATAAGAGCTCCCTTGCTCTGCTCCCCAAGATCTTTAAATCTATTTCAAAGGCAGATGGGACATCGCTCTGCTGATTTTGACAATTCATGTGTTGCAGGTAGGGAGGTTTTTAAAGAACACAACACAGCAGCTGCTGGCTTCAGAAGACCAGATCAATCATTTGTCCATTTCTTTAAGCTGTCTCAGCATTAAACCCAGAAGCAGCACTACGTTAAAATGTGCCAATTCACCAATTTTCACCTTTAACTTTACTAAACTTTTAATTAATTAATCTACCCTCCCATTTTATAATCAATTTTCATATGTGTAAACATTTTGTGTGTGCAAGCAGATAATTTAGAACATTATTTTGCTGTTTTACTTAGACTTGGTTGAGAACAATAACACATCATAGCTAGATAGTCATTGAATTGGCTAAAATATCCTTTTAAAAAACCTCTGAGATCAAGCAAGGAGTGGAAATAGAGGGGAGCCATACTACGCCTCCTCACCTGAGCACAGTGCATGAAAAGTAGGAATATAAGGCTTTGTGTTTGCAATTGCATCTCTGAGAAACATCTCAAAGCACATGAAAATAAGTTACTTCTTAAATACCATAGTTGTTTAGTTAAACTCCATTCTACTAAATCACTAAATAATCCCAAATGTCACAAACCATGTCATTTTGTTTTATGCATCTGGGATTGGACATATTATGCAGAATTTTACTTAATTTGATGTCTTGAAAGGACTTAGCTAAAATCGCTCCACCATTCATTACTTTCACGAACTAGATTTTCATAAGATTATAGCAGGAGAAATGTTACACAAAAATTATTGTTATTGCAGCAGCCATTTGAAATCATTAGTAACCTTGCAACAGGAAAAGGATGTTCAACCCCTCAAAAGTCTGTTTTATCTAAATTAAACACAATAAAAAAAAGTGAGATAGATACAGTTTTTAAATGTACAGGCAATTTAATTCGGACTCAATTAAATAGCCTTTTCCTTTATAAATTACTAAGTGCATGGAGGTGGAAAAGAGTCCTTTTAGTGAGAAATTATGGTTGTTATTGGCTGTCATCCCAACATTTTATACACTAAAGTATGTCTTTTCTAAAATGATGCATGTTTATGAAAGAAAGACATGCATTTAAACAGTGCTTTTATAGGACCTCCGAATACTTCAAAGAGCTTTCCAGCCAAGGAAGGGTTTTTGACAGTCACTGTAATAAGGCAGAAAACATACCAGTCAATCTGTGCACAGCAAGCTTCCTGAAACCGAAATGGGATGATAACAAGATAATTTGTTTATGGTGATCTTGCTTTTAGGATAAATATTGCTCAGGAGACTAAAAAGAATTTCCCTACCTTTCTTCACAGTACTGTAATATCAAGATTCTCTACTAAAGGGCAGATAGGGCCTTGGTTTAAATTTTTGCATCAAACAACATGGGAAAGCTATTCATCCATTGTGCCTGTGCCAGTTCTCAGTAAGAGCTATTAATTATTCGCGCTGTGTGCTCTTTCCCAAAGAGCTGCAAACTTTTCATTTTTAAAATACAATTCTCTTTTCAAAGTTACAATTGAATTTGCTTCCATTGCCCTTTCAAGCAGTACATTCTCAATTACAGCAACTTGTGGCCTAAAGAAAGTTTGCGTCAAGTCTTTATATTTTGTCAATCATTTTCGATCCATGTCATTTGAAAGACTAAGCAATAATAGGCATCACTTGTACAAGATGGGATAATAATCAGCACTACCTATTATTACTTATCCCCAAGCAATTCCATTTTTAACGTGTAGTATTGTCCTTTATTACAGAACGATGCCAAGAACACAGGCATCAGATTACATTGAAACAATACCAGATGTAAATTAAATATACAACCATCTTTGCATAGTATCAATTATTCAGTCGCACATAGACTGGTTCAGCTGTTGACCAATGAATGTGTCCAAGAAAAGATGAACTCTGAGGCCCATCTATAAATCAAGTCAATGAGATGTCGTTTGAACAGGTTATTTCAAACCTACACAAAAGCGAGAAATTCTGCATATTACTTTAGAGGTAATATACCCAAGGAGAAAATACTTTTCGTCAAAACAATCAAAAAATAAATTCCTTCAGTCATATTCTAACTCAAATTTTTATAAAACAAGTGAAAGTAGACTGTATGGTCCCTCAACATTCCTGATGAAGGGCTTATGCCCGAAACGTCAACTCTCCTGCTCCTAGGATACTGCCTGACCTGCTGTGCTTTTCCAGCACCACACTTTTCGACTCTGATCTCCAGCATCTGCAGTCCTCAATGACTCTCTGTATGGTGCCTCAAATCTGTTTTGCTATTCATATAATCATGGCTGATCTTGTGCCTCAACTCCATTCGCCTATTCACTTGATCCCATGAAAGACTCTAATATACTCAACGATGGCATATTCATAACAATCTTGGGTGCAGAATTTCAAATATTCACAACTCTTTTGGTGAAATAAATTCTCCTAATTTCAGAATTGAATTATTGTTTTTCAAAAGATTTTAGCTCTGGTTATGGATGAAGTCGTAGGTTCATTCGCCAAGCTGGTATGTTTTTCTGCAGATGTTTTTGTCGTCTCACTAGGTGACATCGTCAGTGCATCTTTGATAAGGTGCTGGTGGTCTGTCCCACTTGATATCTATGGTGTCTCTGTTTGTTGGCACTTCCGGTTCTGTATCTGAGTGGTTTGCATATGGGATCCAGTTCAGTATGTTTATTGAATGAATTTCGGTTGGAGTGCCAGGCTTCAAGGAATTCTCTCACATGTCTCTGTTTTGCCTGTGCTGTGATGGCTACATTGTCTAAGTTGAGTTTGCATCCTTTGTTGTTTATGTGGTTGGAAATGAGAGTGTACTGGTTGTGTCTGGCAATGACAAGTTGATGTTCGTGCACTCTTATGGTCAGTTTTCTTCCTGTTTGTCCTATGTAGTGATTTTTCTGCAGACATCATATTGCAGACAACTTGCAGGGTATCTGGTAGATAACGTTCATCCTGTTAGATGTGGGTGCTGGATCTTTACCTGGTGAAGGAGCTGGTGAATGGTGTTTACTAGTTTGTGGGCCACTATGATTCCTATGGTAGTCATTTGATATTTCTTTGATGTATGGTATAGTCACTATTGTGTCTAGCCGTGTAATGTTATTGTTTCCAAGCCATTAATTCTTCGATATGAATATTAACCAGTTTTATCTTCATTGATGATATGGCCCCATGAATACCTGTTTCCTTCAAAAAGAAGAGGTCAGCATGATGTTTAGAACCTGGCAATTGTAATTACAAAAAATACAGCAATTATGTACATGGTTTTCACAAACTGCAGCTACAGACATATGGGTTCTGCACAGCAAACCCAAAATTCTCAGAAGCAACCCATTTAATAGAAACATTTTGCCTCATCTACATATGTGAATCAGCTATGAATCAGCAATGTTTTACTAACTTAATATGAATTATGAGCTCCAAACAAAATCAGCATCTTCTGAAAAATATGATTGATTGATTGATTGATTACATTTTCAGCAACCGAGAATAAACAGAATGGATGTGGTTTCTGACCATAACAATCTGTCAAGACGCGCAGCTATTTAAACATGCTTCGATCTCCAGAGACCGAAAGGTACTTGAAGCTAAAGCAAAGCCATTCATTTTGTCAGGCTTCTTTTTGCCAAGCAAGGTTTAAAATAGATGTGTATAATTAACTGAATACGAAAGCACAGGTCATTTCAGACACAAATCTGAGTGCTGCTGTTTGCTGACTACCAGAATCCAGCCATCAATTCACAGATTAATAAATTACTCAACACCACAACCTACTGAATTAACATCTTAAATCAACAACATTGCCATCAGTTGTGTGTGGTTCACTAAGAATTTCCACTCAAATACTTATCTGATACGTTCAATCAAAAATTTTTTTTTCGAAAAGCAACCATTTGGTAAGCAAAGAGATGTTACAATGCTTAAACCAGCTTATTGTGCCTTTGATTAATTTTACTTATGTTTATTAGCTTCTCCTTCCTCATAAAATGAAACTAATTCAGAATTAAAATGTTGAAGGTTCTGCTGTTTGTCAAGACCACATGTTCAAGAGTCTACGTGACCTTTAAAGTTAGTAGCTCCTTTGGAATTCTCGTCTCATCTCAAATTGAGTTCAATGCATTAACTGTAGAACTATAAAGTACCAGTGCTATGAAATCTTTGAAATAAAAGCACTGATGACTTCAATAGATAATTTAGACAGTGCTCCCATCAAGGGAAAAACCATGAATGACTCGAATAGATGCAGAGCCATGTCTATTTATTAAATTTCTCTGCCTACTGACATAATGTTCACTCCTGTGTAACCAAACAAAACTTAATGCAATTTGTTGAGAACAATTTTTGGATTTCATTTCCATAGGACTAATTTTCCCTTCCTTTTTGTGAAGTCAATTGATAGAAAAACTTTTCACTGTTGAGCCCCTGACATACACAAAGGCAAGTCTTGCTCAGTAATAAGCTAATACAGAATTTCTTATTTATCAGTGGCTTCTAGCTAGGAAACCATTTCAGGACTTTACTGTTTATAACTTCTTCTACTTTGCAGGTGCCACTCTGTCTCCACTCATTTCTACACATATCTGTCTTCATTAATCCTATAAAAAAGAATCTTCCAGGAAGCATGTGCTATTTCTTTAGGAATGATTTACCTGATTGTTAGCAATAGGTAACTGTGCCTTTCTGTTCTAAATTCTAGCTTACAAATTTGAAGCATGAATCCTTTTAGTGCAATTTTTTTAGTCTGAATATTTTCTTGACCTCATTAAATGTTCTCATAATCTCAACTGGTAGAGGTAATCTGTCTGCTCCACCTCACATTGGTACTCCCAAGAACACAGCTGTATAAACACAAATCTGAGAATAAGACCATAAGACATAGGAGTGGAAGTAAGGCCATTCGGCCCATCGAGTCCACTCCGCCATTTAATCATGGCTGATGGGCATTTCAACTCCACTTACCCGCATTCTCCTCGTAGCTCGTAATTCCTTGTGACATCAAAAATTGATCAATCTCTGTCTTGAAGACATTTAGTGTTCCGGCCTCCAGTGCACTCTGCGGCAATGAATTCCACAGGCCCACCACTCTCTGGCTGAAGAAATGTCTCCGCATTTCTGTTCTGAATTGACCCCCTCTAATTTTAAGGCTGTGCCCACGGGTCCTAGTCTCCCCGCCTAACGGAAACAGTTTCTTAGCGTCCACCCTTTCCAAGCCATGTATTATCTTGTAAGTTTCTATTAGATCTCCTCTTAACCTTCTCAACTCAGGATCGTCAGCCGTTTCTTGTATGTTAGACCTACCATTCCAGGGATCATCCGTGTGAATCTCTGCTGGACACACTCCAGTGCCAGTTTGTCCCTACTGAGGTGTGGGGACCAAAACTGGACACAGTACTCCAAATGGGGCCTAACCAGAGCTTTATAAAGTCTCAGTAGCACATTGCTGCTTTTATATTCCAACCCTCTTGAGATAAATGACAACATTGCATTCGCTTTCTTAATCACGGATTCAACCTGCACGTTTACCTTTAGAGAATCCTCGACTAGCACTCCCAGATCACTTTGTACTTTGGCTTTATGAATTTTCTTACCGTTTAGTAAGTAGTCCATGCTTGTATTCTTTTTTCCAAAGTGCAAGACCTCGCATTTGCTCACATTGAACTTCATCAGCCATTTCCTGGACCACTCTCCCAAACTGTCTAGATCCTTCTGCAGCCTCCCCACTTCCTCAGTACTACCTGCCTGTACACCTATCTTCGTATCATCGGCAAACTTCGCTAGAATGCCCCCAGTCCCTTCATCCAAATCATTAATATATAATGTGAACAGCTGCGGCCCCAACACTGAACCCTGTGGGACACCGCTTGTCACCGGCTGCCATTCCGAAAAAGAACCTCTTATCCCAACTCTCTGCCTTCTGTCAGACAGCCAATCCTCAATCCATCCCAGTAGCTCACCTCGAACACCATGGGCCCTCACCTTACTCAGCAGCCTCCTGTGTGGCACCTTATCAAAGGCCTTTTGGAAGTCTAGATTCACAACCTCCACTGGGTTTCCCTGGTCTAACCTACTTGTTACCTCTTCAAAGAATTCTAACAGTTTTGTCAGGCACGACCTCCCCTTACTAAATCCATGCTGACTTGTTCTAATCCTCTGCTCTTCCAAGAATTTAGAAACCTCATCCTTAACGATGGATTCTAGAATTTTACCAACAACCGAGGTTAGGCTAATTGGCCTATAATGTTCCATCTCTTGTCTTGAACCTTTCTTGAACAATGGGGTTACAACAGCGGTCTTCCAATCACCCAGGACTTTCCCTGACTCCAGTGACTTTTGAAAGATCTCAACCACGCCTCCCTTAGAACTCTAGGATGTAGCCCATCGGGGCCAGGAGATTTGTCAATTTTACGAGCTTTTAGCTTTTCTAGCACTCTCTCTTTTGTAATGGCAACCATACTCAACTCAGCCCCCTGACTCCCTTTAATTGTTGGGATATTACTCATGTCTTCCACTGTGAAGACTGACACAAAGTACTTATTAAGTTCTCCAGCTATTTCCTTATCTCCCATCACTAGCCTTCCAGCATCAGTTTGAAATGGCCCAATGTCTACTTTTGCCTGTCGTTTGTTTCTTATGTATTGAAAGAAACTTTTACTATCATTTCTAATATTACTGGCAAGCCTACCTTCATATTTGATCCTCTCCTTCCTTATTTCTCTCTTTGTTATCCAGAATGAACCAGATTCAACCACGAACAGTGGTGAGCATACCTTCAGGCTGAAGGTCTCTATTTTCTGCCATTGTTTCGGTTCTGACATTTGGGATAATTGATCTTCTGGTTCAGCCAATGTTTTCTGTCAAGTTTGCTCTTTCACAATTACTGTTTGAAGTAGATTTTGAATTCAGGAAACCTTATTATTCAACACAATATCTCTTTCAAATGCAACTACAGCTTGTAGTCTCTATCTTGTGTTGCCTAACTCTCTGGCATTTATGTTAAATGCCTTGGAGTCAACAAACACACTTTAACAGTGCTGCATAACAACTCGTCTCACCTCATCTTGCCCTATATGTTATCAGTTCATTTGAGGAATTCATTTAAAATTCTGCCCAAATTCTCTAAAAGAATGCCATTAGAGTTAAGACAATTTTATTCAGTTCACTTCTAAGAAGAGACATTTTTATTCAGACTTGCATCCTCTACCATCTTAGGGTATCCCTAAAGCAATTTGCACTTAAGTCCATTTTAAAAATAATCACTGCCATCATAGATGAAATACAGTTGTCAGTATGCACATGGCAAAATCCCACAAACAGCAATGAAGTAATGACCAGATAATCTAAGTTTTATGATGTTGGTTGAGGGATAAATATGAACAAGACATGAGGGTGAACTCCCCGTGTTCTTTAAAATATTGCCGTGAGATCTTTTAGATCCACCTGAAAGACATACATTTCCTCTGTTTAAGACCTAGTTTTAAAATGAAGTGGCAGCCTGGATGAGGTACTCAAATCTTTGGAGTTGGGCTTGAATTCATTGTGTTTTGACTCAGAAGCAACAGTGCTGCTACCTACTGAATCACTGGAGGAAAGAATGCATTTTTCAACCCAAATGTTCACTGAAAAGTTGATACAAACATTTTTTTAAAAAGTCCATAAAAACATTTCATCCAACTTCTACTGAGAATACCTTTTATTTGCAATAGTGGGGAATTTTTGAATAAACATGCACTAATTTAGTTCACAACTTTTCTTGAGATAAAACCTTCAAGCAAATATAGTAAACTATATATAGCAATAAAACGCTTTTACTCTTTCCTACTCCTCCCCCAACCCCCTGCAAAGATTTTGCTGTGGAGCAAAGTGAGAAAATGTAGCAAGGCAGTGATTTCTTATTTACTAAGAAAGGTTTGTGTCGACATAGTTCCTTTCATGAGCCTAAGATACTCAACAACTGATGAAGTGCTTTTTTGAGGTATTGTCACTGCTGCAATTCAGGGAAATAGAACAGTTTAAACCTACAACCAAATGTCATTTTATTTTAGAATACAGAAGAGCTACTAGACAGAGAATAAGTTAAAAATGCTCCTATTTCTTAAGAAGTGTGCTGATATTTGCAGTACTAATTAATGAAGGTGAGTTTGGAGTTGTAAATATAGGACAGCCACCAAGAAACTCAATAAGTAATTTGGGAGAAATTTATTATCCAGAGGTTTGTGAAAATGTGAAACTCACTACCATGTGTCATGGCTGAAGCAAATAGTATAGGTGCACTGGAGGGGGGACTTAATTACATAAGGGAGAAAGTAGTAGAAGGAAATATTAATGGGATGAAATTAAGTAGAGTGAAGGAGGCACACAAGTAGCCACAAAGCCGTTGGGTTGATTGGTATGTTTCTGGGTTGCAAGCTTGATTTTATTTCTTGTTCATAAAGCACAAAGCTAGTTGCTCGAATTTGAATAACTT
Source organism: Hemiscyllium ocellatum (assembly GCF_020745735.1). Classification (NCBI taxonomy): domain Eukaryota; kingdom Metazoa; phylum Chordata; class Chondrichthyes; order Orectolobiformes; family Hemiscylliidae; genus Hemiscyllium; species Hemiscyllium ocellatum. The sequence continues at coordinate 40,014,731 of NC_083420.1, read as the reverse complement.
AGACAAGCTGCCTGAGTTAATTAGAAGATGGTTAGCTACACTGAATGTATTGGCGAGATAAAGTGAAAGGCTACATTCATGTAAATTGAACCCATATGTCTTACTAATTGTTTCCAAAGTCCTTTCTTTTCTTCAATATGCTCACTCATGGTTGCCTTTCCTTACTGAAATGTATTGTTGATTTTTTTTTAAACCAAAAACCTTAACAAATTAAGCAGTAAGAACAACAGTAGTTACGATTCATATGAGACAAGAGACAGACTGGAATGATATAAAGTACAGAATGTTAAAAAGTCGTTCACTCCATTACATCCAGAAACAATGGTGGGCGGGTGCCTCATTGTTCCACACAGAAATCCTTCCAAGACTAATTAATGTGTATGTTCTAGTGGTAAAGAGTGAGTAGCTGGCCGCCTTGCAGTAGCTCTCACTGCTGTTGTTGATGTCCAGGCTGGTCATTCTGGCCAGACACTTCAACTGCATCATCGATACGGGTGGATGATCCAGATGGGCTGATGGAGAACCGTACGCCATGTCCAGATTCCCTACGGAAACGGTTAAAGTTTTCAAGCTGCACAACATCTTCAGCACCCCTCAGACAGAGTGCAATGTAAATAGACGTGTCTGGCCATGACCAGGTGTACCTGCTCAAGATTAGATTTGCTGTTTGTGTCTTGGTCAGATCCACCAACATCAAGCCGGTATTCTTCTCTAACCACTGCTTCTTGTAGGTTGACCAGTAGGCAGGCAAAGGAACATGGACACAGCATGTTAATGCCAGAAAACACTGAGGCTCTCAAAATGGTTTACACTGGTTGGAGAAGCGTGAAACCCCTCTGAGTCTCCAGCAGACTGGTGGGAAATAGTCAAGGGGAACATCAAGAGGCTGTTTATCCTCAAAAGTGAGGATAAAGAGAGAGACGGAAAGAACAACCCAAACTCCAGAAAAGTATACAGAACCTACTCCTGCTGCAGCTGCTGGGGGTTGATGTCAGGATCTCCAGGTGGTGAAGAGTCAGCAAGGTCTCCTCTGAGGCCTTCAAGATAATCTTCCAGTCCAAAGTCTGCTGTGCAAAGCAAGGTAAGATGTGTTCCTCTTTCTTCTTCCAGAAGATTCACAAGGAGAACTCTGCAATCAGCAGCCTGAAAGATGATGATGACTCGGTAACGTCACCTTAGTCTGACATCCTGAGGATCTACAAATCCTTTTATTCCAGGTTGTATGACATGAAGCCCAAAGACAATGTGGCCTCCCAATTGTTCTTGTCCTCAGTCATGGAGGTCTGAAACAACAGCAAGCAGAAGAGGCTGGACCAGCGTGGATGAGCTGACCAAGGCCCTCCAGTTGTTAGAAAAGGATAAAATTCCAAGAAGTGATGGCTTACTGGCTGGCAGCTCTGTGGGACTTCATCAGCCAGAGCCTGCTGGACGTGCACGATATTATGTCTCTGACAGGTAACATGTGCAAATCCATGAGGAAAGGTATCATCACCCCCATCTACAAATGAAAGGGAGACAGCAAGAAAAATAAAAACTAGTGACCATTTTCACTGCTGAATTCAAATTAATATATCCTGTTTAAGGTCATCGTCAACCAGGTCAGGTCTGCCCTGGGATTGGTGATTCACTCTGACCAAACAGGACAGGTCGATCTCCAACAGCCTCACACTCCTCAGAGATACAATCACTTAAGTGCACAACAGGAGTGTGGGATGCCTGCCTCAGCAGCCTGGACCAGGAGAAACTAAATGATTCAATGGCACAATGGGATGTGCTTTCTAAAATGGGCTTTGGGGAAGGAATCCACAACTGGATCCTACTGCTCTGCACCAACATCAGTAGTGCAGTCTCAATCATCGGGTGGGAATCAGAAAGTTTCCTGATCAAATTAAGAGTCAGGCAGGGCTGCCTAATTTTTGGGCTGTATAGAGATTTTTGTTGAGTCCATCAGTAAGGGTGCGAGCCTGGGAGGGGTGACTAATTCAAGCAGTGGATACCTGCAGGTCAAAATCTCCCCGTACATGGATAACTTTGCCATTTTTGGATTGGATCCGCTGTCAGTGTACACTCATGAGCATCTGCAACCTGCTCAAACAGGCCTCAGGATCCCAAGTTCAATCCAAGCAAGAGTAAGGCCATTTTCTTTGGGAAATGTGCCAACTGATCCTTTATTGCCTTCACCATCAGGACAGAGTACCTGAAAGTGCTGGGAATTAGTTCAGAGGGGTCAGGGCATGTGCAAAATCTTGAGAAGTGCTTATCTCCAAGATGAGGCAGAAATTGGGCTTTTGGGAGCACTGCTCCCTCTCCATTGCAGGTAAAAGCCAGGTCATCAGGTGTGAGGCACTCTCTCTGTTGTTGTACATGGTCCAGGTCTGACACATTCCCAGAACGTGCACCATTCAGTCACCCAAGCCATCTTCCACTTCATTGGAGGTCTAAAATACACGGTATCCACAGGGACACCATGTACAAAGCTCTGGATGGGGGAGAGAGGTGGAGAGAGAATGTTCCCAACACCACCCTCATCCTGATGGTCATTTTTATGTGCAACTGCATCAATCTGTGCGTCGACTCATGGTACCCAAATGCAAGTGTCACAATGTACTGAGGTTCTACCTGTCCCTGGTGTTGTGAAGGATGGGATTGGCCTCATTGCCATAGAATGCTCCAAGTAGTTGGACCGTTTTGTTCCACGTGTTCTTCATTGGAGAGTAAAAGACCTTTGACCACAAGTCCGTCAGGAAGCAGCCAGCATGTAATGTTCACAGGATCCAACTTTTTCCGCAAGGTCCCGTCAGGTTGATTCCTGAGCTACTATCAAAGTCATTTGGCAGAATGCCTCATGACCAGAACTCTCCAACAAACATCAAGACATCACTTGGCTGGTGATGAGAAGGGCACTACCTGTGACATGCTACATATATGGCTGGACTCTCTGCGCCACTCCACGCTTCCCTTGAAGCAGCTGCAGGGAGGTAGAGGCTATCACATATCTCCTTCTGAATGTGTCTTTGCAAAAGAAAGTGTGGAGGGAGATGATGTGGTTTTTGTTAAGGTTCGCCCCAAGTAGCTCAATGATGCAGGACTCTGTGCTCTTTGATCTGTTCCACCAGATGCACACCAAGCCAAACATCAACTGTGCCTGAAGGATTAAAACTTGGTGAAAGAGGCTTTTTGGTCTGCTAGAGGCTTGTTGATCTTCCAGAGCAGGTCAACGACCTTGACCGAATGTTACAGGCTGGCGCATTCCAAGGTCCTGGGCTAGATGCTGAGGGATGCACTAAAGCTTAAGGCAGCTTCGCCAAGGCATGGGGGAAAATGCCACAATCCAAGGTCTTTCTGCCAAATTATAACAATGGTCTGTTCAGTTATTGGACCCGCCTGATGCCTCAAATATACGTAAATAAAATGTTGCGTAAGTAAGAAATGCCTTCGGGTTTGTTGGAGCTGTCGGGAGAGTCAAATTTCAATGTTTGTTATTCTCAACATGCAAAGAGTGTAAAGAATCAAACCGTTCTAGTGACTATTTATGTATACAAAGATATTTTTATGAATAAAGTGTATTTTTGAAATTAAAAAATCATGATTTTTTTCTTTATTCCATTCATTTTTTTTTAAAAGGGGAGGCTACCAACTAAAATGTTAAGCCCAAAGAGGATGGGGCCTTGTTAACTTTCTTACCAACTTCCAGGTGTAATTAAGATATTAATCCAATCTATCAATCATACTATCTGCACTTTCTTGATCTACAGCACTGTGGCACCAGCAGAGACACTGTACCTCTTCAAGTAGTTGGATATTTGTATAAAAATTGTGTTTTTAATCCGATAATCTGATTTTTAACAGAGACACATGCAATCCGCTCAGGTTACCATGAAAGACTCCATTTCAACCTCTTCCCTTCACCTGAGGCTTGGAGACTCTCAGATTAAACTACCATCAGTTGTCTCTAATGAGATAGCAGCCCTATGTTTGTCTGGGACTATGGCAACTTTGTTTTTCAAATGGATGTTATTCTACTGATTCATAGTTTTATAGAATGATAGGCAGTGAGGGAGAGGGGAAGAGATATGTGAATGTTTGATCTTGTTGAATTGAAATGAAGAGAGCCACAAAATTAAAAAATGTTCACAAATATAAAGGCACTTAGCAGAAGCCTTTCTTATTCAACACAATTCAGTGAAACTCTTGAGTTTCTTAGCGAATTGTGGAATACTGATCTGAAGGCCATAGTTTCCCAATAAACTCTCAATGCTAGTTAGTTTTGATCTCATAATTACTTATCTCAGTCATGTTGTTGTACTGGGGAGGGAATCAGATTTGTTATATGTATAATTTTGTCACCTAAACCCAGATAAGTCATCTACACACTGCGCTGATTTATTGCAGAGGGTGGGAAAGCTCAGTATGTTGCACCTCCAAACAGTTAGCTCACAAGCACAATTGACATACATGAGATCATAAATAATGGGCAGGATCAAAACAGCAGAAGAAACAGCTCACTAAAAGAAGGATGTAAAGAGTATCTTCAATACATTTATTTGAAGTTTAGCAGTAGTATTTTCTCGATTACTCTATGAATGAAAGTAAAGCAGAAATCCTATTGCAATCAGGAGTCATCCCAATCAATATGATGCACATATCTAATTTGAAGTTCAGATTGGCAACACATTTACTGAATAATGGTACCTTCTAGTAAATGGTTGTGATTGATGGAAGTCAGTCATATCAGCTCCAGGAAATCTCTGCAGGAAATTCTCAGGTCCAACCATCTTCAGATGCTTCTCTCCAACCATCTTCTTGACCTTTTCTCCACTGTATGGTCGGAAGTGGGGAATATTTGCTGATACGTGCATAACATTCAGCACCATTCATGACTCTTCAGCTGATGAAGCAGTCCATGTCCAAATACTGCAAAACCTGGACAGTACCCAACTTTGGGCTGACAGTGGCAAGTACCATTCATGCCAGGCAATGACCATCTCCAACAAGAGAGAATCTAACACTACTGAAGACATTCAATGACATTACCATCACTAAATTTTCCTAACACCAACATCTGGAGTTTATCACTTATCAGAAACTGATCTGGACTAGCTATATAAATAAAGAGCAGATCAGAGACTAGGAATCCTGTAGTGAGTCACTCAAATCCTGACTCCTCAATGCCTGTCACCATTTACATGGCACAAGTCAGGAGTGTGATGGAATACTCCCCATTTTCATGGATGAGTGCATCTCAAAATTAAAAAGCTTGACACTCATTCAGGACAAAGCAGTTCATTTAACTGACATCACATCCCCAAACATTCACTTCTGTCACAATCAGTACCAACACTCAGTGGAACTATTGACAGCAATGGTTTAAGAAGGCAGCTCACAATTACCTTCTCCAGAGCAACTAAGGATGGATAATAAATGTTGGCCCAAACAGCGACACCCACATCCCATGAATTAATAAAATTAAATACAAATGTCGACCTCTCATGATCTACAGTAATTAAGGGTTTTGTATGATACCTGGAATGTGACCAAGTGCTTCCACTGCCAGTTCTAGAAGACTTGCATCGAGATCATTGAGTAAATCAGTATATGGAGGTAACTTCATATTGCAGGACTGTGTGGAGTACTTTTATAATATATTGTATTTGTAAAGGTGAGCATTTTTTATACGGCCTGTCTGCTGGGAAGATGTAAACAAAACTATTCAACAAAGGCTACCTGCAGCTGAATATACGCAATATTTACTCAGTGCAATATACAAGATGACAGTGGGATATATTTCTTCCTTACACCTCATTTGAGAAGTTAAGCACTAAGCAACATTGTCACATTTTTTTTGGAAATGCCAAAGTTGATTTAATAATGTTTGAGCAATTTGAAAGATTGATGTATGTGGGCACATCATATTTACGTACAAAATAAAAACCAAAAGAACTGCGGATGCTGTCAATCAGAAACAAAAAGAGAAGTTGCTGGAAAAGCTCAGCAGGTCCATAGCATCTGTGAACAGAAATCAAAGTTATTGTTTCAGTCTGATGACTCTGCCTCAGAAGTGTGTGCTGAGGAAGGGTCATCCAGACCCAAAATGTTAACTTTGATTTCTCTGCACAAATGCTGCCAGACACGCTGAGCTTTTCCAGCAACTTCTGTTTTTGTTTCTGATTTAGACACACATTGAGTCAGTATAGTATGCAGTGAAAAGATGACATGTAAGGCACATATGGGGATAGGGAAAATAAAACAGATACCATCCTCAGCATGGAGAAGTCCAATACTTCTGAGGTGCTATCTAACCAATGCTATTGTGAAACCCCAATGTTATGGACTATTCAGAAATTAATCAGATTCAGGCTCATGTTATGAATGACTAAGAATGTAAATGTGCTGACACAACAAAGAATGAAATTACACTGAATGTGCATTCTGTAAAAGGAAGCAGTTGTCAGATGAGATTGTTGCAGACTACATTCTCAAGTTAAAGAATCACTTTTGTCACTGGCATAATGACTCAAAATTGCAAATCAACTTTACAGAATATTGAAGCTTAATGAACAATAAAGTCTAGGCCATGTTTTTGAGCAAAAGCAATAAGCTGACATGAAATTAGGCTATCGATGGGGCTAAACTCATGAAAATGACAGAAAGGCATAATCGCAAATTTCAATAGAATTCTTTTCCTGAGCTAGCAGGGCAATTCCACTGGATTTTAACAAGATCCTATTTATGGCAGCCGTTCACAGTCTCAGAGCCAGAAATTAGATTACTCCATTGCCATGGTAACGATCAACTATTTAATGCCCCCTTTTTTGCTGGAGTACTATGTCTGCAGAAAAGCTGGCCATATTCAGGTATTGTGCAACATGGCCAAGTGAAATAGCAATGCCCCAAGTTATGGTAAGAACTTTCAGTTCCCTCAATGAGCTGCATGACTACAATCTCGAGCATTCCAATCATATGCATATGATTGGAATGGAAACTGTTGGTGATGCTAAGGAGCAGGAAGACCAAGAGCTATACTTAAACAAAGTGCAAGAAATACAACTGATTGAAAATGAGAGTAGAAGCTTGAAGGTATAATTACAATGCTCATCGTAATTGGAGATTCACAACTTATTTTCATCACTGTTACATCTGCAGTCATGTCCGTTAACTCAGAAAAAGAGTACAAGTTTCCAAGGCACATTCCCATATATAATTTGAGAAAGCTGCATTAGCAATGATTTACTGTGTTACTAAATCCGTGCTGTACATCTCTATGACTCTGAAGACCGCATTAACTTCCATTATAGGAAGTTCAGTTTGTAAACTGACCACCACACTTTGCATTGAAGATGCTCTCAATCATCCCTTGCATTGGGTAGATAGCCTTATCATCTGTCTGATACCTCAGATATATTATACTTGACACAAGAAGCAACTCTTGTACTTTTTAGCCATGCCTGTGAAGTCGATATGTGATTTTGTTCTACCTTTCCTGTTCTTTCCCTGCTTCACTGCTAATTAGATCATCTAAGAAGTAGCATATTTCTTTCATCTCAGTTAGCACCTGATCCAGAATTCTTTAGAAAATTGCAAGAACGGGAAACACTCTAAACAATAAGCTTTTGTAGAAAGCTATGCATATAAATGACCAACAGTTCCTTGCTCTTGTTAGTTAATTAGAATTGGATATATACTTTTGACAAATTATCTTACTGAACACTTTCCCATTTGCTAACTTAGAAAGCAAATCTTCACCAGTAGGCAGTGGTTATGTATAATTTATAATCATATTTGGTTCAAAGAAGGGAGAACCATGCAGCTGTTGCACAGTGTCTGAGAGTGGTGTTAATTTAGGTGGCCTGTATTTTATGACATGAAATACTACAAGTCTGCAGATCATGTAAATGTGGGTGCTCTTTCAAGATTTCCCATAAAGCTTGATTCATTTCTAGTCACCAAATTAGTTGAGAATTACTTTATGTATACAAATAACATGCCAGTGAAATTAGTGACAAAATTCATTAGGATGTAATGCTCAGCAGAATGCTCAATTATGCCATGAACGGCTGGCCTGAAGATTTTCTTGATGAGGGCTTACAAGAGAGTCTCACATATAAAAAAAGGATGATGCTAGTGAGATTTAACAGTCGTTAAGAGTCAAAATTAAGGCTGAGAAAGAGATCATTATTAGAACTTTATCAAGGGAGCATGAGGATAGTCTATGTGAAAACAGCAAGAAACTAGTTTTGGTATCCAATTGTAGATAAAGATATTGAAGTGTTGATGAAAAGTTGTTACTCAGGATGAGTAATGATTCCACCAAGGTTCCTTTCATTCCATGGTCAAATACATATAAAGTGTAGGCACGTGTGAATGTCGATTTCTTTGAAGTAAAAGGGAAGAGTACTTTGTTTTGATTGATAGCTAAAGCAAGTCAATAAATGTTGAGTCTACATCCAATGCCACAAGTATCAAAATCATTTAGGTTTTAAGAACCTGGTTTGCAACTTACAGGTTGCCAGAAGTGCCGGTGTCAAAAAATGATCCACAGTTTATGTCAGAAGATTTTGACATGTTTTTGCGTAAGACTTTAGTCAAACAGTTGCTATTGCCATATCGCCCAGAATTAAATGGGACTGTGAAAATAATATGCAGATTGTGCCTAGATCTTTGCAGAAGTATTTGGTCGATGACAGACAACAGACTATATATTTTTCTGTTCTGTTACAATCTACAACACACTTCACAAGTCATGAACTTAGGATAAGACTTCCTTTGACATCAATAGCAAAGCAAGTGTCATGTCCAGGGGACATGAAGGATATTATAAATGATTTAGAAGTTATACTTTTGTTTAAAAAAGCAACTGAACAACAATTGCAGAAGTACAAAAGCTAAATAGTCCGCCTTGTGCAATGTTGCACCTATGGTGGTGTTGGCACATTGAAAACATTAAGAAAAGGAAGTACAAAGTCTCCAGTACCAGAAATGATGTATCAAAAGCTGATTATGCTTGCAGAGGTGTTAAAAGCCACAGTCTGTCTCAGGTTTTCAGTAGATTTTGACCCAAAGAATAGAGAAGCCTCTGTTAGCTTTGTACACCTTTTGTTCAGGTTATTAGGAAAGCTAATGAAATGTTCATCAGTACTGTGAGAGGATTTGAGTACAGAAATAATGGAGTTTTTTTTTCAATTGTACAGGAGCTTGGTTGGATCACATCTGGAATACTGTCTGCAGTTTTGATCTCATCTCAGGAAAGATACTATTGCTGTAGAGGGAGTGCAACAAAAGTTCACCAGACTTGTCCCCAGGATGGCAAAACTGACGTCTGAAGAGAGATTGGGCAGAATGGTTCTTTATTTTCTATAGCTTTGAAGAATGATATGGAATCTCATTGAAATCTGCAAAATACTTAAAAGGATGAACAGGATACATGCAGTTAAGATGTTTCCTCTGTTGGAGAGTCTAAAACAAAAAGGCACAATTTAAAAATAAGAACTGTTCCATTCTGGACCAAGGTAAGGAGAAAACATTTCAGTTAAAGGGTGATGAACGTCTGGAATTCTCTACCACAAGCATCGTAGAAGCTCAGTCTTTGAGTACATTTCATGTTGAGGTTTTTTTTAATTTTTGACTACTCCTAAGTTCCTATATATCAATGGTGAGCATCAATATCAAAAACAAGTTTCATGTCTTTCACCTTCTCAATGTGTTTATTTTAACAAGTTAAACATGTTAGTCTGATTCCACCAGCCACAGAAACAGATCAGGATAAGAGCTAGATCTTTCTTAAAGATTAAGCCTCCTTCGAAACTGTATCCAAAACGATTCCATGTATTCACCTGAAAAGCAAACTGTCTATAAGCACCATCTTGTTGAGTCATCTCCAACTTTGAAGATATTGTATAGCTCCTATTTTCAGCCATCTCACTCTCTTGAAAATTAAATGCTTAGTTCAGGAATGCCTCCCTCACTAGATTCTGATATTCACGTGAATTGATAATTATTCTTCTGGTTTTAACATTCAGAGATGTTCAATTTCTTTCTTTCATGTATCTTTGCCATGTGCATGTTAAGTTGTGAAGACTGTCCTCAGTTTAAACTTGCAAACAAATAATTGGGTATAAAACTTCATCAAGTTTGCTGTGCATCATTTTAAAAATTGATTTCACAAACAGGGATTTGGAATTGTACATATCACTTTAAAAATTGCCATCATTTGACCATCCTGCACTAGGAAACAGCTTCAAAATGATAGCCCTGATTGGAATTCCTTGTGGAAATGGGAGTCATAATTTGGAGATACTGGTGTTGGACTGGCGTGTACAATGTTGAAAATCACACAACACGAGGTTATAGTCCAACAGGTTTATTTGGAAGCACTAGCTTTCAGAGTGCTGGTCTTTCATCAGGTGGTTGTGGACTATAAGATCATAGTATTGTCTTATGATCTTACACTCGACAATCAAGTGATGAAGAAGCAGCGCTCTGAAAGATTGTGCTTCCAGATAAATCTGTTGGACTATAATCTGTTGTTGTGTGATGTTTTAACTTTGGAAATGGGAAGTTCCTTTCTTTTGTAAATTTGACCAAAAAAAGCCACTTAATGATAGGACATTGAATTTGTCTTTCAAGAATAAATAATGAATCACTTTTTTTAATCTATGGATTCTATGCTATCAACAAACTTTCAGTTTCTTTTTGACATTTAATTTCTTCCTGACATTTACTTTCAGTGATAGGAGAATTTGGACATTAGATTGGTTTCCAATCTCTCCCATATTGTGATACTGGAAGTTGCAGCCAGAATGCAGATGGTTAGGTAGTTTCTCCCATAGGTCATATTGTGTAAGCTAACTGCTATAAGGAACTAGGGATTATTCTACAGGCATAACCTATATTACGCAATTACCCTCCACTCACTGTTCTCCTGGAGAAAAGTAATTTTTGGCATGCAAATTGCATGGAGAATTCTATAAGCTTATGGAGCCATGTGTGTTCTGTCTTGGTGTCAACATAGGAAGCTGCTGTGTGTTGCACTGAGTGTGACTAATAAATGCTCAGCTGCAGGCAGCCATTACTAAACAACTTGATTTATAACGTTCAACACAGTATAACAAAATACTTGTTGGTACAGTGTTGCTGGTACAGTGGGCCAGATTTACCTTGCATATAATTAATATCTGAAGGAATTTGCGATTTGATATGATTGGTCAGTCTTTGGGACACATAGCTTGTATATCTGACATCACACCAGCACTGAAACCTATACATAAGCAGAGTATCGTTTTGGCTTGGTGGCATATTCTACCAGCTAACCTAATTTCTGGCTCAACATTTTGTGATATCTTACCTTTTCGAGATAACATGAAGTAGACAGGCACTTTTCAGGACCAAAAGCCTTAGCGCAGTATACAGTGAGAAGCCTTCTGGTCAAAGTAGCCATTATCCTGCAGGACGGTTTTGACACATACTTTCATAGCATCAACATCGATGAAAGGTCCACCAATCATTGTGAAAAATAACTTAGAGCCCTATTTATGAGGTTGCTCATAAGGCCAATTTAATGTAGTGTGCAAATGTAAGAATCCAAATCCCTAACTTGATCAATGAAGATAGGGTGTGGTGAATAGTAGTGCAGAATCCCAGGCAAATCTCTTAACTTGCTTGTTAAGGAAAAGGAGTTCATTTGAACGCCTCAATTTTTTTAATCCACTGGATGCAGACATCACTAGCTAAGCCTGCATTTATTGCCCATCTCTAATTGCCGAGAGGTCAGTTAAGAGTTAACCAGCAGGCTATGAGTCTGGATTCACGTGTAGGCCAAAGGTAAGGACAGCACTAATGTGCCATAATGCATGGTAATTATTGGACTCTTAATTCCAGATACTTTAAAATTCAAGTTCAAAAGCTATCTGGATGTAGGTTTGCTCACTGAGCTGGAAGGTTCAGTTTCAGACGTTTTGTCACCATACCAGGTAACATCTTCAGTGAGCCTCCGTACGAAGCACTGCTGATGATTCCCGCTTTCTATTTATATAAATTCGATATAAATAGAAAGCAGGAATCATCAGCAGTGTTTCACCCGGAGGCTCACAGAAGATGTAACCTAGTATGGTGACGAAACATCTGAAAATGAACCTTCCAGCTTAGCGAGCAAACCTACATCCAGAATCTCAATCTGCGCTAAACATTTTCTCAAAACTCGCTATCAAAAGCTATCATCTGCCATGGCAGGTTTTAAATCCAGGTCCCCAGAACATTACATGGGCCTCTGGATTAAAAGCCTAGTAACCTCCCACTTGGTCACTGACACCCATATTCATGGAGTAACAGTCACAAAGATGGGTAACACTTTACATTCTGCATCAAGGGAAGCTGTACCTTCATCCAGTTTTTAAAGATATCTTATTTTAAATGATGCAAGTGAGTAAGAAAGTGAAGATGATTCTGATAAGGTTAGTATTGTTGTTCATATGTATATAGGGCGAGATAGTCACATGAAGCATGATCACAGACTTGTACTAATGATTGGTTTCGGTACCGTTCGCTCTATGGAATTTATGATGTGGAGGTGCTGGTGTTCGACTGGTGTAGACAAAGTTAAAAATCACACAACACCCTTAAGTTATCGTCCAACAGGTTTATTTAGAAGTACAAGCTTTCAAAGCATTGCTCCTTCCTCAGGTAGCTACCTGACAAAGAAGCAGTGCTCTGAAAGCTTGCACTTCCAAATAAACCTGTTGGGTTATAACCTGAGGGTGTTGTGTGATTTTTAACAATATAATTTATGTAATACATCACCTGTCTCACAGCAGCTCTGATGTCTCAATTAATGTTCACATGCAGCAGGTGAATTGGTTCAAAAACTTAACAACTCCATACTAAACCTTGTCCTCCAAAAGAAATCAGCTGATCCCAGATCATGCCACAATTAACATCAGTTTTCTGGAGTGATGGACATGTGTCAGGCATGGATTGCAATGACTGATTGCTATCCAGTTTGCTCCAATATTCTCTTAAAAAGCATGCATACAGACATTTTGGGTGGCAGCAGAATTGAGGGTTCAGTTGCAAGTTCGTCAGTAAAATGGGTTGACATTTATTGTTTGGTTTACATGGCAGAGCAAGCATGTGACTTAAGTACTTGTCTTACATTTTAAAAACTGCATTCCGAGATATGTATCAGTTACTTCAAATAGGAAGTGCTGAAAATGTGGTGGGAATGGTGGGGAGATGGTTTTAAAAAGGTAGAAAGAACAACATGCATTTATATTGTTCTTTTAAATACATTGCCCCAAGGTACTTCACTTTTCCTTTCAAATTGGTATGGAGTACAGCTACAGAATGAAGGAAGGCTACCTAATTTCATTGTCTTGTTTAAAGATGCAGGTGGCATATATCCAAACTTCCTTCCCCTGAACTCCAAGCACCAAGATTGTTCACAGTCGATTTGTCCCAGTGAATTGCACTTCAGTTCCAAGCCTAATAACCACCTTTTATCAGCTTTGCTGCACAAATAATTTCAGATAGCACATTAATCAGACAACAGATTCCAACAAAGCATACAATAAGCATGGCAATGTGCATGTAATTAGCTAGTCAGAGGAACTCAGCAATAAAAAATGGCAATTTTATATAATTTGGTCAAAACACAAATTAAATTTAATGCACTTTCTGAGAATTCAGCACAATCAAATATTAATTTGGAACATACTATGGGCTTCGATGGATAAAGGGTTTATCACAATCTGCTGTGTTCCCTGACTAGGCAAAGTAGTCCATCCTCACTCAATTTAATTGTATTTAATCGTATTATTCACAACATAGTGGATAAGGCAGGGCCTTGTGAGAAGCAGCATTCTCTAATTAGATTAATCATTTTCAATCTGGAAGAAATCAAGCACCAATTGAATTATCTTGTAATTTATAGGAAGCCTGAAGTTCTGTCTGATAAGGTTATGGTTTAACTGTGTTACACATTGGAATAGCTCACCTGACTTGTCAACTTGATGTCTGGTCACAGTACTTCCTGATTCAGTACCCCCAACCTGCTAAGGCGGTAATTGGCAAGCCCAACCAATTTAAACTATTATGCAAATACAAAAATACGCAGTGAAACTCAGAGAGATGTATCCCTCTGCTGATGGTAGAATTACCAACCGAGATTCCACCCCAGGTCATCTGTCAATTTAAGTTGCTTAGATCATTACTTCAATTCCAGCTTGAAAGAGGAGCTGTCTGCATTAGCTATACATTCCACGATCCAGGGCTAGGTGCTAAGATAAAAGGTTGTAATTGAACCCTGAGGCTGGGGCTGCCACTGCAGGGCTCAATGGAGAAAAGTCACTGTCTAAGCCACAGTGCACTAAGGACCTGGAAACTCAGCTGCAAGTCTATCAAGGAATGTACATTATGACCATCAAGTGCATTGAAATTATATGGTATCAGCGAGTTTTGCGAAGATTTGTAGCTCAAGTTGAGGTTCTGGATGTAGGTTTGCTCAATGAGCTGGAAGGTTCATTTCCAGACGTTTCATCACCCTACTAGGTAACGTCTTCAGTGGGCCTCCAGGTGAAGCACTGCTGCTGATTCCTGCTTTCTATTTATATGTTTGGGTTTCACTGGGTTGGTGATGTCATTTCCTGTTCTTTTTCTCAGGCGGTGGTAAATAGGGTCCAAGTCAATGTGTTTATTGTCAGAGTTCCAGTTGGAATACTATGCTTCTAGGAATTCTCGTGCATGTCTCTGTTTGGCTTGTCCTAGGATGGATGTGTTGTCTCAATCGAAGTGGTGTCTTTCCTTATCTATATGTAAGGATACTAGCGAGAGAAGGTCATGTCGTTTTGTGGCTAGTTGATGTTCATGTATCCTGGTGGCTTGTTTTCTGCCTGTTTGTCCAATGTAGTGTTTGCTACAGTCCTTGCACAGTATTTTGCAAATGACATTAGCTTTGCTCGTTGTCTATATAGGGTCTTCCAAGTTCATTAGCTGTTGTTTTTGTATGTTGGTGGGTTTGTGGGCCACCCTGATGCCAAGGGGTCTGAGTAGTCTGGCAGTCATTTCTGAGACGTCTTTGATGTAGGGGAGAGTGGCTAGGGTTTCTGGACGTGCTTTGTTCTCAGCAACAAACCTAAAAAAGCAGGCAAAACACTTCCAGAAACCCTAGCCACTCTCCCCTACATCAAAGACATTCGGAAATGACTGCCAGACTACTCAGACCCTTTGGCAATCAGGGTGGCCCACAAACCCACCAACACATTAAAACAACAGCTAATGAACTTGGAAGACCCTATACAGACAACAAGCAAAACTAATGTCAATTACAAAATACTATACAAGGACTGTACAAACACTACATTGGACAAAGAAGCAGAAAACTGGCCATCAGAATACATGGACATCAACTAGCCACAACACGACATGACCCTCTGTCACTAGTATCCTTACATACAGATAAGGAAGGATACCACTTCGACTGGGACAACACATCCATCCTAGGACAAGCCAAACAGAGACATGCAGAAGAATTCCAAGAAGCATGGCATTCCAACTGGAACTGTAGCAACAAACACATCGAGTTAGACCCTGAGGGAAAAATACAGGAAATGACATCAACACAGGAAGTGATATCACCAGCCCAAAGAAACCCGAATGTATAAGTAGAAAGCAGGAATCAGCAGCAGTGTTTCACCTGGAGGCCCACTGAAGATGTTACCTAGTAGGGTGACGATATGGAAATGAACCTTCTAGCTCAGCGAGCAAACCTACATCCAGATTGCATGTTATCAAATTGGAATATGGTGTATAGAGAAAAATCAATTCCATGTCACTTACTGAAATCTTCAGCCTGAAATATTTTGTCATTGGTTTGTACGTCTGACATGAAATGTATATGCAAATATTAATATTGCAATTGGATTGATACATCTAAGGAACACAATGTCTGGAGACAAGTGGAATTTTATTGTACCTTCTGTAACTTTGAAGTCAAAGTTTTATAAAAATGTATTTTCACAAATTTTTTAAGGAAGTACATTTTATTGGGGGAAAAAAAATCAGCCATTGCTCAGTTGACAACTCTTGCTCTGGTGATGAGGTTGTGGATCAGCCAAGTTTGAATGGCAGAGCAGACTCGATGGGCTGAATGGTCTAATTCTGCTCCTCGAATTCAAAAAATTGCTCCAAAGTGTGAACACAAAACTCAAGACTCACTTCAGTGCAAAACTGAGGGACTGCCACATGACTGAAGGCAACATCTTTTAGATGAGACATCAAACTGAGGTTCTTTTTACTCTTTCAGGGTGATGTAAAAGATCCCATGCTACCCTTTAAGGAGTATCAGGGAAGTTATTCATATCAAGCTGGTAGATGGTTCAATCCATATTATAAGAACAGAATTACAGCGTGTTATCACATTGATATTTGTCGGAGTTTGCCGCGTGACAACTGGCTACCATGTTTCAACATTGCTTTGGGGCAGCATGTGGTCATGAAGTTTGGTACAGAAGACAAGCATTTTCTTTGAAAAATTTTGTTTTGCTTCAATTCATCTTTTTCAGGTTTAGTTTTAATTTGTGCTTAATTTAGAAAAATTCTCTTTCCTTATGGATAACTTTCAGCCAGATCCAAAATAAGTTATGTTGTAAAGGAAGGCAATTAATCCAAGCTTTCACAAATTGACAAAGAGTGAGAACAATTAATGATGCAATACACACACTCATTAGAAATAAGAGGGGAGGCAAAAAGATAAAAGCATTAAAAAAGTTCTATGATCAGTGTGAATTGTTCTCGAGCAAGATAATTGAATATTACAACTGGTGCAATGGAAATTACCAGTAGCATTGATATGATAGTTGAACAGTTGGCTTTTATTTTTGAAGATTCTGGATTAGTGGTGCTGGAAGAGCACAGCAGTTCAGGCAGCATCCGAGGAGCAGTAAAATCAACGTTTCGGGCAAAAGCCCTTCATCAGGAATATGAAGGATTTTTGCCCGAAACGTCGATTTTACTGCTCCTCGGATGCTGCCTGAACTGCTGTGCTCTTTCAGTACCACTAATCCAGAATCTGGTTTCCAGCATCTGCAGTCATTGTTTTTACCTAGTTTTATTTTTGAAGGCTGATCGAAGTTCCTTTGTCCTGATTCCTTTTTTTGAAACTAGTTTTCAGAGTGAGTGGGAGTCTTCCAGCACCAAAGGGGGAACTGGGGAACAGTTCTTCAACTGTGATCTTCAGAGTATATTAACGTTTAAACGCAGACTGATGCACACAAGAACTGGTCCATCCAGTTGTGTTGAAACTGTCTTTTTAAAACTCCTGCTCTTGTGTAGACTTCAAAGAGAAAACACAATGTGTATGCAAGTTTAGGGCATATTCTTGCTGTTGAGCCAGATTGGCTACCCCTTATTACTTTTTTAGTTACAAGAGATCACAGTCCAATCTAAAGTTTCTTTCACATCTTCATTCCATCATTCTCTATTTCATCTTCACTACTTCAATGGGCACACACTTCTTTTACACTTGCAGTCATTTTGTCTCTGCAATCATCATTGAAAGAAACATATTTTGTAATTTAAGGTGAAGACCCCCTCTGTAATTTGGGATTCTGAAGTGTTGTTAAATATTTTTGGCCTTGCTATCTCCTCCCATCTCAAATAAACGATTGTGTTCCCCTCTAATAACAACATGAGCATAATAAGGTGCTCCAAGACATTCCACAAGAACAGAATCAAACAAATTTGACATTGAGCCACCAACGGAGTTATTAGGAAAGGTGACCAAAGTCCTAGTCAAAGTGGGAGGGTTTCAGAACCTCTTGAAGAGGAAAAGAGAGGCAAAAGGATGGAAAAGCTTAATGAGAAAATTTTGGAGCTGAACTTCCAGGCTTCTAAAGCCTTAGTTATTAATGGTAGAGTTCTGCCAAAATTTCTTCCAAGAAGCATAGTTTATGTTCTTGTACTAAACACATCCAAAACTTCAATGATGCTTTCACATTTTGGAAGGCTCATCAAGTGCGTCACTGGTATTACTGGAAAACTATAACCAAATTCTATCTTTTTTCACATCCTGCCTTCAACCAGAATTGTTCTCATCTTTCTCTATTTCACTGTCGTTACTCAATGCTTCTCTTAACTACTCTATTCTATTCTCATTAAGTACAGATTGGTGTCAGCTCTGGCTCATTACTAGCACTCTCATTTCTGAGTTAGAAGTATGTGGGTTCAAGTCCAGTTCAAAGACATGAGCATATAAACCAGGGCAATACTCCAGTGCGGTACTGTGAGAGGCTGCACGATCAAGAGATATCACCTTTCTGATGATTTTTGGGTGAATGCATAAAAAGAAATTGCATGGCATTAGTCAAAGTGCAGGGAAGCAGTTCTATGTGAATGATAAATTTTTACGATTAACCAACATCAGAAGACTATAAAAGGTCATGATTCCATTGAATGTTTTGAGACTTGGCTATACACGATTTGGGTGCAACAAATGCCTAAAAGACATCAGTGGTCATGTTTCATAAATAACTCATCAACTGTTAAAAGATATACTGAGGTTCTGAGCAATCCTATGTAACTTTCGTTACTCATAATTCCCTAGTTTTCATTGTGATATGTCTGATTAGTCCTTTCAGCTACCTTGACCCTTTTGTTTAAGTTCACTTATGGGATGCTGGTGTTGCTGTAGGCCAACATTTATTGCTTATCCCCAGTTGCTCTGCTGAAGACCACGGCAGTATATGTGCCTGTAGGAAGATGCACAAAGTCATTACAGATGGAGTTCCAGGATATTGACTCAACAACATTGAATGAACAGTGATATATTTCCAAGTCAGGATGGTGAGAGGTTTGAAGGGGAACTTGCAGATGGTGGTTTTCCCATGAAACTACTGATCTTGTCCTTCTGGATAGCATTGATCATGGATTTGGAAGATGTTGTCTGTGGAGCTATGATGAATTCAGTGGTACAAATTGCTGCTACTGAGCATTGATGGGACAGGATATTTTTGCACTGGCCCCCAATAAAGTGTGCTGCTTTGTCCTGAATGGTGTCAAGCTTCTTGAATGGCGTTGGAGGTGCATTCATCCAGGCAAGTGGGAAGTGTTCCATCACACTCCTGTTTTGTATCTTGCAGATGGCAGACAGGGATGTCAGGAAGTGAGTTACTCACTGCAGTATTCCTAACATCTGATCTGCTCTTGTAGTCACTGTATTTACATGGTGAATCAGTATCTGGTCAATGGTAATCCCAAGGATGTTGATCATGGATTCAGTGATGGTAATGCCACTGAATGTCAAGGAGCAATAGTTAAATTCTTTCTTGTTAGTGGTGATCATTGCCTGGCATATGTGTGGCGTGAATGTTATTTGCCACTTGTCAGCTCAAGTTCAGATCTTGCTGCATTTGGACATTGACAACTTCAGTATTATTGCAACCTCTTCAGTATCTCTGCCTTGCTGCCTCCTCCTGCCTTGAAGCCTTCATCATCAATAGAAATTTTCTTTTCCAGCTGACTCTCTTCCTTGCACTTTTCTGTGCTCAAAGACCCTGCACTTTGAGTCAACCCTTTCTACTCAAATGCAGAGGATGGTGCATGTATGGAACGAGCTGCCAGAGGTGGTGGTAGAGATGTATACAATTACAATATTCAAAAGGCACCTAGATGGGTACATGAATAGGAAAGGTTTAAGAGGGATGTGGGCCAAATGCTGGCAAATGAGACTAAGTAAGTTTATGATATCTCGTCGGCATAAATGAGTTGGACCAAAGGGTCTGTTTCCGTGCTGTAAAACTCTATGACTCTATAAATGCAAATTATCAATAGGTTGAGTGATCATGTAACTAATGCTACATTAAGTAGTCAAATGTTATGATGAAAAGAGTCAGGAAATATGGACAATGGATCTCAAGTAAAAAATAATTTTAGCAAAGGTGGGCAAGGAGATAGAGGAGGATTTTAGTTGTAGGGAGGAGCATTGAGTATGAGGAAGTCTGAACAGGGTAAAGAATCAGAGATCTAGATTTTGGGCATGTAAACTACGAAGTGTGTGCCTTTCTAATTATCTCCTACCCAATAATTCCTCATTTGTCTAGCTTTCAATGTTTCATTCACTTCCCTGTTTATTTCAAGTAAACTATTCCTTACTTGCTCTCAAATAAATCTACGAGACTTTGCTGTGATATAGAGTTGCTATAGCAATGACTAGAGGTACTTTAAAAAGGATTAGTTTGGCAAATATGTACATACGCAATTTCAACTGATTTCATTCTTGGCTATTTTCCCTGCCAATCTCACTAATAATTACCAGCTGTGCCAATCAGGAAAGACTATTTTTTAAAAAAAGATTTATTTTACATTTGT
Source organism: Hemiscyllium ocellatum (assembly GCF_020745735.1). Lineage (NCBI taxonomy): Eukaryota > Metazoa > Chordata > Chondrichthyes > Orectolobiformes > Hemiscylliidae > Hemiscyllium > Hemiscyllium ocellatum. Next base: position 39,994,379 of record NC_083420.1, on the reverse strand, counting down.
GTCAGAAAGAGTGACATAATAAAAAGAAAAATTAAATGCTTCAGTGTTCATAAAAAACTTAGATTTAAATCAGCATCATCTCTGTTATCATATATCACAATGCTACATGTTTAGAAGTTATTGATATATGGCTAGCTATGGGGCCACAAATGCTCATTGTACATCTGGTGAACAGTAAACTGCAGGGGCTAGAACTCTAGGAGAGAGTCAGTGACAGGCAAATGTTACCATAACACCTGGCTGGAATTATGAGGAGTGTTGATAGAGATCAGAAAGTGAGTGCCTGGTGGAAGGTTTCCAACTCTTCAAGATTGTTTGGAGTTTACAGGGATTGAAGATTCAAGCAGTGAAAAATCATCAGGACACGAAAATAATAATTGCTTTCTCCCTATTATGTTTGAAAAATTTGACTTCTTAGTTACACAAATGTTGGCTAAAGTCAGTGGTACTGTGTGATGGTTGGAGTTCATAAGAAATATGAATGGATTATCCAGCTCCTCAAGCTTGCTCCACAATTTGTTGTGATGAAGGCTGATCATTGGCCTCAACATTTCTGATGATTTCCTACATCCCATGATTAGTTAGAAACCAAAAATCTGTTTATCTCAAGCCTTAAGGATATTCAATATTGGAGCGTACACAATCATCAGGCACAGGGAATCCTAAAACTTGCAATCTTTTGAATGAAGAAATTTATCGTTATCTTGCTTCTAAATTAACAATCATTATCCCGAGACTGTCTCCTTGTTGATTAGCCCAGTTGATTAGACGGCTAAATAATGATGTATAATGAGAGCAGCAGCATAGATTCAATTCTCATATCTGGTGTTGTTATTGATGGACACTTGTCTTCTCAACTTGTCCCGCACTTGCAGTATTTTGCAGCTCAAGCTATATGCCACCTACTGTCTCTCTCTCTCTCTCTCTCTCTCTCACACTCACACATTAACCATGATAATTTCTACATTCATTCGTGAATGACCGCTAATCATCATGACCTCCTTACATGAGTACACCAAGCCACACTGAATGTAAACAGTTAAAAGTTACGTCTTTTAAAAACTCTTCAGATTTGATATCCTTACCACCAAAATGAAAAACTTCTCAATTTTACCATATTATACTCAATCTGCCACCTTGTTGCCCACCAATTAACCTTGCAATAACTTTGCATCTTTTTGTCCTCTTACAACTTGCCTTCCCACCTAGCTTCGTATTGTCAGCAACTCAGTCATCTTTTTCTCCATCTCTTCATCTCATTAAGTAACATTGATTATATATAGCCAATCATACTCCACTAGTTACAGTGTGCCAACTTGAACATGTCCCATTTACCTTACTCTGTACTGCCTATATATAAATCTATTCTATATCCATACTATTATACATCACTTCCATTAACCCTCACCTTGAACATTAATCTTTTGTATGATAAATTATTGAATGCCATGTGGAATTACAAGTCCATTGCATTAATTGATTCGCCATTGCCTACCCTACACTTGCCAGAAAACAAATCAATTTATTAAACAATATTTTCCTCTTGTAAAATATACCAACTTTGCCTGAACATACTGGTATTTTTTAAACACATTGTTAAAACTTCCTTAATAATATATTCCAGTATTTTCCTGAAAACTGGTCTCAGGTTAATTTGCCTGAAGATCGCTGCTTTCTCATTCCCTCCTTTCTTGATTAAGCGTGTTGTGTTTACTATCTTCCAAATCCACAGGACAATTTTAGAATCTAGGGAACTTTGGAAAATCATAACGTGTATCCGCTGATAGCTATCTTCGAAAAACAATCAGGTCTGACGAGGATACTTTATTTTTAACATTGCTTGAAGAACTTCAGTTTCAAAGGATTTTTTAGAAAATTAATCTATTTCAAGTTTTTTGTAAGTACATGGAGTGGTTTCTTTAAAAGAGATAATCAAAAATACACTGTGCAAAGAAAACCCTCTTGTTGAGTTCAGGGCAAGGGTTATAGGGTCTTTCAAAACAGCAATTCAAGTAACATAGCAAGTTGATATTCCCTGAGCAAACTGCATCTGCTAGACCAGAGAGAAAATCTTACATTCTAGAACATCAGAGCAATAGACTCTGGAACATTCTATGCTGCTTCAAGAATAACCGTTCGGACAGGTGTTTCTTTTTCAAGAAAGCAAATCTCTGCAGAGATGTCTGCATTTTTATTCTCTTTTCTATGTGCACACGGTGGGGGAGATATTTAGAAAGTTGAGATTTTAAGCTTCTATATCACTGACTGTGTAGTTAACCAATTATTGCACCTTTGTTGAATAAGTTTTCTTTTCATAATAAACCAATAAGTGCATTTTTTAAGAATCCTGATTGATAATCTTCTTGTTTGAAACCTGATATAGAAAATCCATTTAATTGGTCATTGTGGTAACTGATGAAGTGTTGTTATTTAATGTTGTGACTCTTGGAGTAGTGGAATAGAGACAGTGCACTCCTCCAGCCTTGGTCATAACACTACCTTTCACCATTGCTTCATTGCTGGTGATATTAGTTACCCAAAGTTTCTCACTCTTGTTAGCCACTTGATTATCATCTAATTTTGGGATGTAATTTGTGCCTTCCATTGTGAAAACAAGTATTTGTTCATTGCCTTTGCCATTTCTTCATTTCCCTGCAATGATTTCTCCTGTATCTACCTCTAGAGGAACCTATATTTACTGTAGTTACTCTCTTTTCATTTATGTGTAAAAAATCTTGTCACCTGTTTTTATATTCATAGTTAGTTTACTCTCATGCTAATTTTCCCCTTTTTTATTAGCCCTTTAGCTGGTCCTTTGTCAGTTTCTAAAACACTTCCAATATTCAGGTTTAGTCCTATTCTTGTAACACAAGAAGCCTGTTCCTTCAATCTAATACTATCTTCAGCCTTCCTAATAAACCACAGATTGATCTTTTTGCTGATTTTATTGAAAGGAAATGCATTTTGTTCAAAATTTAGAATTGTTGCTTTAAAATTTTCTTAATAATTATATAACTAGCCTTCTGGGAATATGTCCAACCAGAGTTGGCAATTCTGGACTCAATGTGAGCAAAGTGGGTATCACGCAGAGGATAAGAATTAACAAAAAGATGGGGCAATCAAGTGATTGACATTAAAACAAGATACTGGAACAATTCAGGAGATCTGTCAATATCTGAAGAAAGAGAAACAGAGTTCACATTTCAAGTCCAATTTGACTCCTCATGTCAAATGGAGTCATACCAGATTTAAACAGTTAAATCTGTTTCTCTTTTTACAGATGCTTTGGCACAGTGAGCCCAGCATCGGGTTTGAGTCCAGTTTGGGATCCAGCAGCTTCATCAGACTTATGGTGGCAACGATGCCAGTGGAGGCAAGATAACACCAAAGAACAGCAACACAGCTCCAGCTATGGCAATGTGGCACCAGGCAATGGCTGGGCGGGCCTGGTGACCTGACTACAGAGATGACGCTGTTCCAGCTGCAGTGGTGTGCAGGGTCACAGGGTACCTGAGTGTTCACAGACTGAGGGATGGACTTTGTGGCTTCGTTTTTCTGGCGTCAAGGAGGGGAATTATCTGGATGTTCCCTTTTCTTTTGGCTATTTCTTTTATTTCTGCTTTTATTTTTACTCCTGTCTGTTGAATACTAAGATGGCACTACAGAATGGCAACTTTGTACATTTTCCACTGTACTTCTGTATTCCTGTACTTAAATACACGTGACAAGAAAATCTAGGTCTAAACTTTAGCTAAACCTAAGATGTTGCCAGACTTGCTGAGTTTTGGCAGCACTTTCTGTTTTCATTTCAGATCTTTAGCATCTGCAGCATTTTATTTTTAAATAAGAAATAAATATGAGAGATTGATGGTGAGTTGAGCTACATTTCAATAATATTGGTGAGATGCAGGTTAAAAAACATTTCTCACAACATTAGTTTAATTATATTTAGAGTCAAGTGATTGGAATGGACATTCAGGAATTGAAAGTCCACTACAATATTGTAACAGTACTATTATATCCAGGATTTTCTTTTAAACTTAGATTAAGATTGGACATTAAGTTGCTTTAAACTCGAGATCTGTTTAAAGTGCTGTTCTCAATTAAACTTTTACAAGAGTAATTCATAAAAATAACAATATGTATAGATTGAAATAAACATAAATCCATGAACTAGGAACAGAAACACTTCGCATAATACGCTCTTAGGTTGAGAAGTAGTTGATCAATCAGCTGAATGGCTGTCATGCCAATATACAGTACTCCCATCAGTCTTTGCAAATAATGAAAAGGCTTTAGCAAGAAGATAGAATTTAAGAAATGCTGACTACAGTTCTTAAATAATAAATGTAAGCATCCACATCCACCAGTACCCCACCTTTGAGTATAGGAGCTTGAATTGCAGTAAAATCTGCAAAAATGCCTTTAGCAAATATATGTAACAATACTGGTTCTTCTAACTCTGTGAGCAGCAGTATGTTACTGTAGTCCACAACTGCCATGAAAACCTGTATAATATATGCATCTCATTATACAAGTAACTTCTACTTAGACAATAACAGCCTGGAGTAAAATGCAACCATCAGCTCTTAGTGAATATAAACTACTAAAGAAAGAAGAAATGAGTTGTACATCTAACAAGCCCCAGCAATAATCATTGCAGAAGTCCCATTTACTCTTCTGCTGAATATAATTCCAATACATAATCCTGCAGCCATTTTGCACAATCTTTTTCCTCTCACTGTGCAGAGTAACAGACCACTCTCTCCAATTATTATTAATACAATCTTAGAGATTGATTTCTGCTCTAACAATAATAGCCTCATTAAATAGACAAATTATTGAGCCTTAGGTGCATAACATTTTCTTGTTGCTGAAAGGCCATTTAAGCTTTTTCGAGAATCACTGAATAGCAATTTACCAGTTTGGTGACTTGCCAGAGGAGTGTTTGGATTTGGTTATTGCAGGAATAAGCAGTCAATTCTTGAATGACGCAACATTGCCTCTTCCATTAATATGATTAATCATGCTTATAATCTAATTGAGCATCATCACTGTCTTAAAACAAAAGCAATAGATTTCTCAAAAATTTCTCTGAATGTGTCTCATTCGATAAATTACTGTGAAGTGTACTAATGCTACATTGGCAAGTCAAGTAGCTTTTTTGCATACACTATGATCCCACAAGAAACCATTAAATAAACAATGAGCTAACTAGTTTCTGTAATGTTTAGTTGAGGTCAGAGTTTATCCCCATTATTTATAGCTCTGTGGAACTTTTATTTTCCCCAACAATTAATTTATTGATTCATCTGAAGGATAGCTGCAGCAGGTTAATGAGAGAAGCTTAAATCTCTGCCCATTTCATTTTCTTTTGCATTTGTTTCATCAGTGTGATGAATGTAGCTCTTTCTTAGTATTCATTGGTGGGTCAGCTGATTTCAGTTATGACTCAAAGTCAGAATTCCCCTCTCCCATTGATAAAACATGCTAGCTACTGGGCGAAGGTCCAGTTCCAAGAAATAGTCTTGCAGCTATGATCTACCATGCTTTATGCAAAAAGTCAGCAACTTTAAGTCATACTAACATCTTTAACATCAAAATTTGACATTATTTTAATAGAATCTTCATTTGGTTTTCATACAGTTGATGCTATACTATCTTCAAAAAACTCCAAAGGGATCTTCATCAATATAAGGCATCTTGATACTTGCTAATTTTTTTTTAAAAAGAATAGTTCAACTGTAGAATTCGAAGCATTTCATTTTACTGAATGCTTGCAACAGGAAGGACCACAATACGATCCAAATCGATTTATTCAAAGGTTTGTGTGCAGATGGGGAAGTTAAAGATGTAGCATAATTTACAGAACAGTTCTTTTTTTGGATAGTAATTAAGTCTGTAATACTCCTTTCATCATCATCCATCTCTCAGTCATTTTATCCTTTCTCATGCACAAAGTTTCAGAGCACCAGTCTGAATGACCTATTTCTGGGCATCCTTAAAAGGCCATATACATCAGCAGCTGAACATTATGTATGGGCTGGTAAAGGAATTGCAGCTTAACTGATCTCGTCTTCCCACTTGGCTGACCAACAGGATAAAAATTCTGGCATCCCAAGGAGGTATGCTTGGCATCAGTCAAATGCTTGAACTGAAATTTAGAATTCAAATACACTTCAGGTTTATTCCTGGGTCTCTTATCTGATATGCAGTGACATCACACTATCAACTTTGCTGAAGTTATGTAATCCTCACAGAGATGTTCTGAATTGAATATTATGAAATATAATAACAAAAACACCCAAACATCATGATCTACCACTACTTTGTAATACTTGCACTCAGACTGAAAGAATTCAGGGTTATGACCCTAGAAATTCCAGGTCATAGTCTATAATGCACTACAGATAATAAATAAAAATGGAAATTGAACAATAACAATGGTCTGCTAAAGGTAAGCCTATCTCAAATTTGTAAATTAGACACAAAACTGCATTTGCTAAATATGTTAACGACAGCTGACTGATACTGTACATACTTTATAATTTATATTGACAGTTGTTCAATTTGGGTCTCTTCAATTACTTCTATTACATGTAATTAGAATGTCAAAAGAACAATGAACTTAAATGACTGAATCAAACTGTTATTAACTGTAATCAAAAGTTCCCACATCTCTGCAGCTTTCCTATAATTGGGTTTTTGACTCAAAGGGTCAGGGTCAATTTTTAGCATATCTATTCAAGTTCATAAGAAATTTCTGTGTTAACCCAAATCTTGATGCATATTATTTTGTTAAATCACTTGCTCCCTCCTATCTCATTGAGAGTAACTGCAGAATATGATTTAAATCATAAAAATGCATGAAAGATGATAGATTCACTGTTTGACTGAACGGAGTTAACAAATGGTAGCTGTCTATTGCAACAGTGATAGAATGTATCTTATAACATATTTGTCAGAGGTTTTTGAATAAAAAAAGTCTGTTTCCTTGGGGATGAAAATATAAGATTGCAATTAAAATGTTCAACAGCTCTGAAAGTAATACCTTTGTGCCATAAGAAATATTGCATCACAACAGCTGAGGGGGTTTGGGTGTTCTGAACACAGGTATTACTGGTTTAGAGTGTCTCAGGCACGTTACCATGTATCAGGTATGAACATAGGTGCACAAATCATTCAGCCTCTCCAGCCATTCAATTTAATAATGGGTGATCTATAATTTAATCCCATACAGCTGTATGGGTTTTATCATTATAAACTGCCAGAGGAAGTGGTGGAGGCTGATCAAATTATAACATTTAAAAGGTATCCTGATGAGTATGAATAGGAAGGGTTTAGAAGGATATGCACCCAATGCTGGCAAGTGAGACTAGATTAATTTAGGATATCTGGTTCGTATGGACGAGTTGGACCAAAGGATCTGTTTCTGTGCTGTACACTTCTATGAATCTATGTGGATGTGGATGAACACCAGTACTATTTAAATGTCTATCAACTTCAGTTCAATTGGCACCTTCACCTCAACAGCTTTTTGGGGACAGACCTCTAGATATCTGTTATCCTGTGTGAAGGAGTCTTCCTAATATCCCCTGGAATGGCAGAGATCTAACTTGAAGATTATACCCCATTATTCTGGACTTCCTCCACCAGGAGACACAGTTTTTCTCCATCAACTTATGTAAGAATATTAAACAACCTTAAAAATAAGAACAGATCATCTTTAATCATCTATATTAAATGGAATGCAAGTCTAGTCTATGTAAACTCTTTTCATAATTTATCCTAGCAAGGCAAGATTCTTCCAACTAATGTACGAGCAAGCAATTCAGTAACACAGGTACATCACTGTCAATCTCTATCCCAAGTCAGGTGACTGTGATGCCTCCAATTTATGAGTCAACAATATAGTGAGTTGCAAGTTTACTGACAAAGTCAAACATAGATTTGAGTACATGGTCTTTCAGGATATAAAGGCAAATGTCAAAGAACCTGAAAAAGCCACAAAATTAATTGTTGGGCCTAAAAAAATTGCAAAATTGAATTACAAAACTGACCCAAATTAGGAAATAAGAAAGACTATTAGATCATTTAGCTCGGTCACATTTAATAGTTGACAAGTAGTTAGAGTTGGGACGCAATAAAGAAAGTTGGGGGAAGATAGGGTTACAGCAACCAGTCAATGAGCCATCACAACAGACGTGAAAGCCAATTGGGTTGGAGTCATAAAAACATAAGCAGCAACAAAAGTTCCTTGAGCTTGCCACGCCATTCACTACAACCATGGCTAATCACATCTCAGCCTCAACTCCACTTTCCTGCACACATTCCATAACCTTTCAATCCATTACAAATTAAAAATCTATCCATCTCCTTAAATTTACTCAATGTCGCAGCATTCACCACACACTGGAATCGTGAATTCCACAGATTCATGACCCTTTGACAGATGCAATTTCTGAGTATTTTTTAACAATTTGATACCCCTTATCCTAAAACTATGGCCTCTTGTTTTATATTGCACTACAAGAGAAATATCCTCTTTATGTCTACTTTGTCAATCCCCTTTAGCATCTTACATACCTCAGTTAGAACTCCTCTTATTCTTCTACACTCTAGACAGTACAGACCTAAGCTGATCAATCTCTCTTCATAAAGACAGACCCTCATCTCTGAAATCAATCTAGTGAATGGGTAAAAAAAACAAGGGCAGGACTTATACAGTTGATGGTAGGGCTCTGGGTAGTGTTGTTGAACAGAGACACTTAGTGATTCAGATACATAGCTCTATTAAAGTTGTGTTACAAGTAGACAGGGTGGTTAAGAAGGTGTTTAGTGTGCTTGCCTTTATTACTCAGACCATTGAATACAGGAGTTGGGATATCATGTTGAGATTGCACAGCATGTTGGCAAGGCCACTTTTGGATACTGTGTATAGTTCTGCTATAGGAACGATATTAGTAAATTGATGAGCATTCAGAAAAGATTTACGAGGATGCTGCCAGGGTTGGAGGGTTTGAGTTATAAGGAGAGGCTGGATAGGCTGGGACTTTTTCATTGGTGCATAGGAGGTTGACCTTATACAGGTTTATAAAACCATGAATGGCACAGATAAGGTGAGTAGCGAAGATCTTTTCCCTCGGGTGGAGGAGTTCAAAATGAGGGTCCATTTTTTAACGCGAGAGGAAAAAGATTTAAAAGGAACCTGAGGGGTACCTTTTTTGCACAGAGGGCCGTTTGTATGTGGAATGAACTGTCAAAGGAAGTGGTAGATACAGGTACAGTTATAATATTTAAAAGATATTTGGATAGGTATATGAACAAGAAACGGTTGGAAGAATATGGGCGAATGCAAGCAAGTGGGACTTGTTTAGTTTGGAAAACTTGGTCAGCATGGATGAGTTGAACTAAAGGGTCTAGTTCCATGCTGTATGATTCTATGACTCTGTGATGTTATAACTGCCTCCAAAAGCAATTATATCCCTCAACTAAGGGAACAGAACTATGCACAATACTCCAGGTGCAGTCTCACTAATGCCTTGTACAGTTGCAGCAACACTCCCTTACTTTTATACCCTACTCTATTAACAATAAATGCCAAAAGTCTATTTGCTTTCCATATTACCTGGACCTGCATACTACTTTTCTGAGATTCATGCAGGAGGACACCCAAATGCCTGTGTGCTGAAGCACTTGGAATTTCTGTCCTTTTAGGTAATGAGTTATCTTTCTAAATGGACAAGAAAAAACTTTAAATTCCATCTGTCAAATTTTGGCCCATTCACTTAACCTATCCGTATGCATTTGTAAATTTCTTATTTCTTTATTTAAACATATTTTTCCATATGTGCTTCTGTTATATGCAAAGTTGGCTATAGTGTATTCTATCCCTGCATCCATCATTAATATAAGATTTGAAATTGTTGGGACATGAAGATCAAACCCTACGGTACCCAACTAGTTATATCTCGCCAACAAGAAATGGACCCATTTAGCCTGACCGTCTGTCTTCTGTTAATTCGCCATCCCCCTATCCAAGCTATTAAATTACCCTGTGTGATCTTACCTGTGTATTACCTTTTGCGTGGTACCTTGTTAAATGAATTCTGGAAATCCAGATATGCAACATGTACAGGATTTCCATCCACTTTGCTTGTTAAATCTTTAAAGAATGCTAGCAAATCTGTCAAACATGATTATTCTTCATAAAACTATGGTGGTTTGTGTTTTGGTTTTTGAAATGTCCTTTCTAACCCTGTTAGAATTTTATAAGTCTCTATGAGATCTCCCCTCATTTGTCTGAACTCCAATGAAAATAATCCTAACCTAGTCAATTTCTCCTCATGTGTCAGTCCCACCATCCACGGAATCAGCCTGGTAAACCTTCGCTATACTCCTTCGAGAACAAGAGCATCCTTCTTCAGAAAAGGAGACCAAAACTGCATATGATATTCTATCTGTGGCCTCATCAAGGCCCTGTATAACTGTAACAACAAATACGTGCTCCTGTACTCGAAATGTCTTGCAATAAAGGTTAACATACTGGAAGGGGTAGGTATCCCCAAGATTTGAACAGATGAAGCTTGTTCTCTCTAATCCGTGAGTGGTTTCCTCTACTAACAGGATGCTGGCATCAAGCCAAAATGATCGATGTGATCTACAAGTTTCAATCTCAGCGTGGTGCTAAGTATGTAGACTGTATATTACAGCAACTGACAGACGATCAAACAATATGTCCCATTGACAATTTGCAGTTGGCAGCATGCCACTCCTGCATGAAAAGCATGTGCTCGCAAAAAGAAATCCATCATTGGATGTGATTCTGTTATTGGAAATCATTTCTTAAATCATCTGGACTATCTTAAGAATTACACCAGAAATCAATTTAATATCAGGCCCCTTCAATGTGTAATGCATTTGTGTGTGCTAGTGCTACATAGATAAGAGGCAAGACCTTGTTTTGAATAGGCAAAACAAATTTCTTCAAAAATAGGGGTCAGGGAGACAACTGAACAATGCTGTATCCACATGATGACTTGGCCAATCAGAATATGCCTCTGCCTGAGCGGAGACTTAAGATTGACAGTTAACTGCTCTTACTGCATCTCCATGCCAATAATGTCCAATTAACCAGCACCCACTTCTTATTCTGAATAACATGAATGCTCTTTGCTCACTATCTGCCTCCCTCCCTCCCCAACAAGTCTTTCCTGCACTCTAGTTCTGCTGAATGCAAGGTGAGAAGTTTCAACTTCTAGTTACCTTTTAGCAATGTTTAAATCTAAAACTTGAGCTCCATTTGTGCGAGAAATCTTCCTCCAAACACACTGCTCAAAATGGGGGTTGATAAAATAATATAACAATATTCGGTATAAAAATAAATTACAACCATAGTAACTAAAGACAGGTGTTTTCCTCTACATTAATCACCTAGTTGAATTTCATATTGCAACCTGATCCTCATATCATCTAACATTAATTTTCATTCAATATTTCCATTTTAAAAATATTGACTTTGCTTCTATATTTTGGCAGAGTTCTACAATCAAACCATCTGTAAAAACATTATTTTAACATTGCCTTGAAAGTCTAACATTTCACATTAAGATAATTGTGATAATCTTCAATTTATTTTCTCGTCATCATACTAAACTTATGCTTCAAAATGCTGAGACCTCCATCAGACCCTGCATCCCCTTAACCTTCTCAATTCCAGTAAAAACAAGTTCTCCTCCCTCTTTATTTTTTCATTTTTCATTTCTAGTAACATCCTACTGAATCCTTTTGCCTTAATATTATATCTTTCTTACAATGGTATACTTAAAACTGAGAATAATGTTTAAGTGAAAATGCCATTAAATGAATGATAGAACTAAATTTTGCATACAGAGGTTCATATTACAAAACTTCATTTCATAGCCCAAAAAATCAGTTTTGGTTTGTGCCTATTTGTAACAGCCCAAGTAAATCCCCAGTCAATGTCTATCACTAATATACAATTAAAACACTATTAGGGTCAGTTAGCTTAGTTGGCTGGATGACTGGTCTGCAATGCAGAGTAATGCTAATGGCGTGGATTCAATTCCTACACAGTTAGCACAAAGGACTCTCCTTCTCAATCTTTCCCCTTGCCTGAGGCGAGGTGATCCTCAGGTTAAATCACGACCAGTAATCTCTCTCTAATGAGAGCCCAGCCCTATAAGACTATACACCTGGTAAGACTATGGCAATTTTACCTTTATCTTTTAGCATACAAGTAACATCTCTGTTTAAGAAAATACGAGTTTATATGTGCATTCAAAAATTTAAAACAAATTAAGCCAAAGACTTCATATCTTTTACAAAACATTAAACTGAGAAACATTCCTTATCTGGGACTCCTAACAATTTCTTTGTATATGATTTTTATTGTAGAACAGTCAACGTATTACTTGTATGCATAAATTTAATTTTAGAAACTTCATGTTTATCTGTCATTTGCATTGTCAGCAAAGTCTATCCACAACCTTTCATTGCTTGCATTTTTCGTACAGTGCACATTATCCCACAATGAGTAATAATCTAAAAAACACACATTCAATAGGTTCACTATGTTGAGTATACTGATTGTACAGAATCACATTTAAAGTATTTGCCAGGAGTCCCATATACAAGTCTTCCAAAAGAACCAGTGTTTTGGCAGCCAAAGTATTTCTAAAAATCATTTTTATAGTTTCAGCTTCCCAAGTTAAAGTACAATATTTCCCATTTTCACCAGATATTTCATAAAACTAAATGCAGTAGAATATCCAATAGGAGGATCATCACGTGATTACTACCTTCATATGCTTTGAGTTGGCTAAGATTGGGCAATTAACTGCACACTTATCCAGATTTAACATTTATAATGTTTTATTTGCCCTCAAAGCATTCTCCCCTTTAGTATGGGTCAAAGGAATACTTGACTGAATCACATCAAAAGTATTATTACTGATCTATTCTGTGTGCACCAGAAGTTTCACAATTCCTTGAATAAAAGCAAAATTCTGTGGATTCTGGAGATCTGAAGTAAAAACAGAAACAGATTCTCCAACGCTTCCTACTTAAATTTTACGACTGCTTTGCCCCTTCTTTAGATATCTTGATTTTTCTGTGATCATCTAGGATGATTAATCAAGACATGAGTCACACACTCTAAATGTAGAAATAAAGATTGCTTTTCTGGGAGAATCCATTCTGACATTTCTATCACTCATTTGATCTTTAGAACCCACAGCCATCAGCCTTGTTTTAGCCAGTAAGTACAAATATATCCATGTGACAAACCTAGCTGACCTTTAATTAGAACCTCAGAATAAATTCCAAACTCTCTCCAACTATTTAATTCCTTTTATTTGTTTTGCCTTTATTGCTGTAAAAGTTATTGACAACCAGCAATACTTCAGGGACATGAGTACTTCTGGGTCTCGTGCTGTTGCAAGACTGTTCTTTGACCTTCCTTTCATTGGCTAATCTACTCAAGTAACAGTCCCTACAACTACTTTTATATCGATCAGGACCACTTCAGTGATTCTTGAACCAATGGAGGCTCTTTCTTATTTCAATGTGATTGTTTCCTTCCACAAGGGTCACTTGCAAAGTCACTATCAATACTTGGGGGTACCTAAATTACCCTCCACCTAAATTCCTATTCTAACAATCCATTGACCTCACTTCTAGCTCATAATTCTGAGCATTCAAACAGTATATAAACATGCTTGCAGCCCTTCCTAAAATGATCCACAATTTTTGCATTCCTCCTCTCATTAAACCCCTCTAGAATACATCACCCTAATATGCACTGTAGGCAACTGACATGTGAGCGTGATAGTCATCAAGAGTGTGGTGCTGCAAAGACACAGCAGGTCAGATAGCATCCGAGGACAGGTTATGCCCAGAACGTTAATTCTCCTGCTCCTCAGATGCTGCCTGACCTGCTGTGTCTTTCCAGCACCACACTCTCAACTCTGATCTCCGGCAGCTGCAGTCCTCACTTCCTCCCGGTGTGACAGTAGTGTCGTGTTTACTCACAGTGTTACTATCCTGCCCTTGTTCAACCATATTCAGTCCCTCAGGACCTTCAGTAGAAAAATTTAGGAACACTTAACATATAAAGTATTGTATTTTGCTTACATTTATAAGCTGCTCAGAGTCCAAGATTCTGTAACTAATTTCCATTGATTGTGAGAATGAATTGTAACAATTGGTCATGTGTCGCATGTGCTGTCTTATTATTGAGGTCTTTAAATCTTCAGGATGCTGACTTTTAGACTATATTAACTCTATTGATTTGAACTCCATTTCAGATATTCCTGATACATTGCCTCTGATTTCCAGGGTTTCTCTGTGACTGCAGTTTTAATTAAAGCCTGTCTCCCTGCATGTAAAGCATTCAATTGAGCAGAAAACAGGAACAAATAGTTCTACCGTCTTGAGCAGTAGGACGATTTCACAGAAAAGATGACAATTTTCAATTTAGAGTCATAGATTTTTGCAGCATGGAATGAACCCCTTCAGCCATTGTGTCTGCACCAGTCATCAAGCACCTATCTGTTGTAATTTCTAGTTCTTCACTATGGCACTTCAAATATTCATCTCACAGGAAATCACTAACAAAATAACAGAGGGGGTCAATTTCAAGCAATTTATATGCTGCCAATTTAATACTAACTGTAAAGAAACACCGAGAGAGAATATTGTTCCAATGGAATATATCTTGTCACATGAAGAGAAAAACGATATTCCTTTTGTTGCTTAACCTTCCTTCCTTAACCCACTTGCTATTTGTTGAATCTTGCCACCATTGGCGCCCCAGCATTTGGACTGCAGATCTGGGGACTACGCTATCATAGGGGCAATTCCAGCAAAACCAACATTGTCACAAGACAAAAAAAAAGATACTTACAGACAGGATTTATTCACGTTTGGAAGCAAATGGACTTTTTAGTGATAGGCATCATGAGTTTGTGTGGGGAAGGTCATGTCTCACCACCTTGATTGAGATTTTTCAGGTGGTGAGGAGAATAATTGATGAGGGAAGGGCAGTGGATGGTGTCTAGATACATTTTAGTAAGACGTTTGATAAGATACCTTATGGCAGGCTGGAAACAGGTAGAGTCTAATGGGATCGGGGGTGTGCTGGCTAGATTGATACAGAGCTGGCTTGGTCATTAGAATACAGAGCGCGGCAGTGGGAAGTGTGCTTTTCGAATGAAGGTCATTAACTAGTGGTGTTCCACAGGAATTAGTGCTGGGAACTTTGTTGCTTATAACACATACATGTGATCTGGAGAATGATGTAGGTGTCTGATTAGTAAATTTGCGGGTGACACCAAAATTGGTGGAGTTGCAGATAGTGAGAAGGTTTGTCAATGGATACAGCAGGATATAGAAAGATTACAGATTTGGACAGAGAAATGGCAGCTGGAATTTAATTCGGACAAATGTGAGGTGAAGCGTTTTCGAAGATCAAATTTGGGTGCGAATTATACGATAACGCACAGCACTGTGGCTCAGTGGTTAGTACTGCTGCCTCACAGCACCAGGGTCCCAGGTTCGATTCCAGCTTCGGGCAACTGTCTGTGTGGAGTTTGCACATTCTCCCCTTGTCTGCGTGGGTTTCCTCCGGGTGCTCCGGTTTCGTCCCACAGTCCAAAGATGTGCAGGTCAGGTGAATTGGCCATGCTAAATTGCCCATAGTGTTAGGTACATTGGTCAGAGGGAGATGGGTCTGCATGGGTTACTCTTCGAAAGGTCGGTGTGGACTTGTTGGGCCGAAGGGCCTGTTTCCACACTGTAGGGAATCTAATCTAATAACTGGTAGAACCCTTAGGAGCATTGACATACAAAGGGATCTAGATGTACTGGCCTTAGATCCCTGAAAGTGGCAACACAGGTGGATGAAGTGGTCAAGAAGGCACACAACACGTTTGCCTTCATCGGCTAGGACAGTGAATATCAAAGTTGGCAAGTTATATTACAGCTGTATAAAACTTTAGTTAGGCCGCATGTGGAATATTGCATACGGTTCTAGTCGCCACACTATTCGTTTGAGTTATGTGGAGAAGTTAGGTAAACTCAGATTGTTTTCACCAGAAGGATAGAAAGTGAGGGGTGACCTGATAATGGTCTATGAAACTATGAGAGGCATTCATAGGTTGCATAGTCAGAGGCTTTTTCCTAGGGTGGAAAGGTCATCTACAAGAAGGTACAGGTTCAAGATGATAGGGGGAAAGTTTGGAGGAGAAGTGCAGGGAAAATATTTCACAGTGGCCGGTGAGTGCCTGGAATGCACTGCCTTTGGAGGTGGTGGAAGCAGGCATCCTAGCAACGTTTAAGGCATATCTTGGATGGGAAGCAAACAGAGGATGGAAAAAGCATAAGGGCAAAAAGGTCTAAATAAGAATCAGTATTTAATACAGACTTGGTGGGCCTAAAGTTCCTGTATTGCACTGTATTGTATTTGTATCTTTGGAACACTGAATGGTAAACGTTAGGTCCCACATCCAGCATTCATGGATTGAGGGGATGGAATGTTTGCAAGTCAGTATTTTTGCCTACTGTGGGAATGCCTCTGAGACATGCCACAGATTGGCACAGTTCCTCAACAGATGTCAGGGAGCTGCTAATTATGTGCAAAAGGTGCTGGAGCAGAAAATACAATCAGAAGCCCGCAGCCGCACACTTCAACTGGGGAGGGAAAAGGTGTTAAAAGAATGTTGAGCCTCAGCCAAACTGAGTTCTGTTCATTCAAATCATTCACTTGTCAATCAGACTTGCAAGAGGAGAAAATGAAAGTTAAATGCAGCTATCTTCCACTACAATGATCATGTAGAGTTTCACTCCAGTATGAGTTTAATTACGTTCAGTCTTGCCTGGCATTTTACCAAAACGGTTGCTATGTCACAACTGTGCTTTGAAACTGATTCTGTTCTTAGATATACAAGCAACTTATTTTTCTCTTTCCAGTGACATGCTGGGAGCACCATGTCCTACTTCACTGGCAAAGGTCCATACTCAATAGCTGCGTTTATGAATCACCATTATTCAGCTATGGTGCTGTTTCTCCAAAGAATGAAATGGAGGGAAGGTATTGCTGAAGTGTCATCTGGGTGAAGGAACACATAAGGATGAAGGGAAGGGCTGGAGGTCAACTCAGGTAAACAAAAAAGGAAAATGATAAAATTAATTTAACGCAACAAATTAATAGAGAAGCATTGGATTATTTAAATGTGCATAGAAAATATTAGAGTGGACTGATTACAGGCAAAATGGGCTGTTAAATGGTTAAATATTACTTGAAATATTGACAAAGGCAAGCAAAATAACTTAAGATACAGCTTCTCTCTTCCCTAAAAACACCAGCTCTGGCTCTGCACCAGTTGTTTGATGAAGAGCCAGAGGTGGTGGTACATGTCAGCACAAATGATGTCAGGAAGAGGAGGAGGAACATACTACAGCGGGACTTCGGAGAACTAGGAAGAAGGCTGAAAAACAGGACGTCCAGGGTGGTTATTTCCGGTTTGCTTTCAGTTCCTTGGACTGGTGAAGCCAGAAACAGGGAGATAATGGACTTGAACATGTGGCTGGGGAACTGGTGCAGGAAGCAAGGATTTAAACTCTTGGATCACTGGGGTATGTTTTGTGGGAAGCATAAATTCTACAAGAGAGACGGTTTGCACCTTAGTGGGTTAGGGACCAGCATTCTGGCAGACAGATTTGCTGCTATTACACAGGTATGTTTAAACTAAGTAGCGGGGGGGGGGAACAAACTGGATACTTAACAAGGAAATTGAAGGAAAAGTTAGAACAAGGGAAGTCAAGAAAGACAACTGTATCAATGAGGCAGAAAACTCAGAAAGGGATCATGTTGTAAGGTTGAGTGAAATAGGAGTTGATGGGAAGGGTGAGGGCAGTATCTGTTGAATAAAGGGAACTGTGGAGCTATGAGAGAAGAGCTGGCCAAAGCTCAATGGTGCAATACTTTAGCAGGGATGACAGTGAAGGAACAATGGCAGATATTTCTGTGTATAATGCAGAAGATGCAAGATCAGTTCACTCCAAAAAGGATCAGTCACTGTGGATTGGAGGGTGGCAAATGTTGTGCCACTTTTTAAGAAAGGTGGGAGAGAGAAAGCAGGAAATTATAGACCAGTTAGTCTGACCTCAGTGGTGGGTGGGAAAGATGCTGGGGTCTATTATAAAGGATGAAATTATGACACATCTGGATAGTAGTAACAGGATAGGTCAGAGGCAGCATGGATTTATGAAGGGGAAATCATGCTTGGCTAATCTTCTGGAATTTTTTGAGGATGTAAATCTGAAGATGGACGAGGGAGATCCAGTAGATGCAGTGTACCTGGACTTTCAGAAAGCTTTTGATAAAGTCCCACATAGGAGGCTAGTGAGCAAAATTAGGGCAAAGTACTAACTTGGATTGAAAGTTGGTTGGCTGATAGGAAACAAAGAGTAGTGATAAACGGCTCCATTTCGGAATGGCAGGCAGTGACCAGTGTGGTACCGCAGGGACTGGGACCGCAGCTTTTTACAATATATGTTAATGATATAGAAGATGGTATTAGCAATAACATTAGCAAATTTGCTGATGATACTAAGCTGGGTGGCAGGGTGAAATGTGAGGAGGATGTTAAGAGATTACAGGGTGACCTGGACAAGTTAGGTGAGTGGGCAGATGCATGGCAGATGCAGTTTAATATATGGTTATCCACTTTGGTGGCAAGAACAGGAAGGCAGGTTACTACCTGAATGGAATCAATTCAGGTAAAGGGGCAGTACAGACAGATCTGCGTGTTCTTGTACACCAGTCAATGAAGGTCAGCATGCAGGTACAGCAGGTAGTGAAGAAGTCTAATAGCATGCTGGCCTTCATAACAAGAGGGATTGAGTATAGAAGCAAAGAGGTTCTTCTGCAGCTGTACAGGGCCCTGGTGAGACCACACCTGGAGTACTGTGTGCAGTTCTGGTCTCCAAATTTGAGGAAAGACATTCTGGCTATTGAGGAAGTGCAGTGTAGGTTCAGGAGGTCAATTCCTGGAATGGCGGGATTACCTTACACTGAAAAACTGGAGCGACTGGGCTTGTATACCTTTGGGTTTAGAAGACTGAGAGGGAATCTGATTGAGACATATAAGATTATTAAAGGATTGGACACTCTGGAGGCAGGAAACATGTTTCCATTGATGGGTGAGTGCCGAACCAGAGGACACAGCCTAAAAATACGAGGCAGACCATTTAGGACAGAGATGAGGAGAAACTTCTTCACCCGGAGAGTGGTGGCTGTGTGGAATGCTCTGCCCCAGAGGATAGTGGAGGCCCAGTCTCTGGATTCATTTAAGAAAGAGTTGGATAGAGCTCTCAAGGATTGTGGAATTAAGGGTTATAGAGATAAGGCAGGAACAGGATACTGATTAAGGATGATCAGCCACGATCATATTGAATGGTGGTGCAAGCTCAAAGGGCAGAATAGCCTACTCCTGCACCTATTGTCTATCAAATGGGGTACTGAGTCATGCTGATCAAAATTTCAGATTCTTATACCTAACCTGTCATGCATCTCTTTTGATCATACCATAACTGGCTGTAATGCTATCAGCCATCTAAGCAATAAACTCTGAAATTTCATCCTAAGAAAATCTTTATTCCCTCCTATAAGACAGTTATTAAAAGTTGCTTCTTTGCTTAAATTTTGATCACCCGTTCTACTAACCTTTTTGTGATTTTGTATCGAATATTGTTTGAAAACAGTGATAGAAACATGAAAAGCTGGAAATACTCAGCAGCTCAGGCAGCAGTGAAGAGAAACAGGATTAATGTTTCAGGTCGATAATCCTTTGTCAGAACTGTGGTATTTTACTTTTATTTGACAATACCCCAGTGAAGTGCCTTGGAATGTTTTGTGATATTAAAGACAGTTGGGTAATATAATCAGCTCCAATCCCCCTGAGCTTCATTGGGAGTGGGGAGATGGTGTGGAATCAGCTAGGAATCTGATTTCTGATTATTGTCCAATGACTCTATCTGGACAGGGCAAATACTGAGTGAGAAAGAGGCCAAGTCAGACTGTATTTCTGCACGTAGTTCAATCACCTAATGTTATTTATCCTTTGTGTGAACATCTGTCATATATATTGAGTACAGTTTGATCCCCGAAAGCCTATCCAATCTAAAAATAGGGAAGAAATTTGGATGATAGACTCTATTTCAGAAATAGCATGGGTGGGTTTTCAACCAGTTTCTTTATACGTACATTATTCAGCATGTAGATTTTAATTGAGGAGGAGAAATGAAAATTCAAAATAACTGCCTTCACCTCTATGCAGATCCTCTATTAAGTTTAATACATTCAATTCTGCCTGGCAATTCCCCAAGCACAGTTTAAATTGGCAGTCATCTATCTTACAAAGAATCGACAAACACCTGGACTGTTATGAACTGAGACGATTTTCCACACTTTTAACTGGCAAAATTAAGTTAGACTGTTATATTATATTTGCAACACTTGATTTGTAACTTGCAGCTAACAAGTTCTTCAATCATTTTTATTCAATGGATGCAAGAGTCTGTCCATTATACATTTACAGATCTATACAGCATGCACCAATATAATGATGAATTTTGCTTATTGAGATTTCATTGGCATTAATGCAAGCAGCAGTGTTGGAGGATTCAGAGATTTTCCTCTGCATTCTGCTTGGGCTGGACTGGACATGATGTCCCTGTTAATGTGGAGGTCACCGACTACATTTCAATATTTTATCTTAAAATGGAGAGGATACTGAGTAGAATTCTACAGTTGAAGCATCTTCATTCCTGTTCAAATTAAAAATGAAAAATTGAAACAATAACATTTTTTAGCTTGTTAAAGTACAACTACCTTTACCATTAAAGACTATCTTTGTTTTGATGGAGAAACTCATACAGGCCCTCAGAAGTCTCTTCTCAGAACATTGCAGAGGTGGTTGGCACACCACCCTGCTTGCCTCTTCAATTTTGCAAGAGTTCAAGTGAGGAAGATTAACCTGCCTGTGGCAGGACACACTCAGCATTTCTGGGCCCACTAGCCATAAATGTCCCTGGGGTTACCCAACCAAAACTCCAAGGCCAATTGGTTCTACAGTGGGGCAGGTTCCCTCCAAGCTGGCTTCAGAATCCCAAATTGCAGCTGGTTGTAGCAGGAGGAAAAGGAAAAAGACGACCTCATCAGGGCACAGAGATGACATCGGTGAAACTTCATTGTAAATACATTCTCACATTTGCAAATATATGTTTGTTTTATCATCAGTAAATGTAAACTTAGCTACAACAGCAAGAATGAAGGTACAGTTGCGCTTCATGATCCTTAGCAGTACATGATTTTTTAAAATTCATTCACAGGATGAGGGTAACTCTGGCTCGGCCAGCATTTATTGCCCATCGCTAATTGCCCAAATGGCAGTTAAGAGTCAACCATCTTTCTATTAGCCTGGAATCACATGTAGGCCAGATCAAATAATGGATGGCAGATTTTCTTCCCGAAAGGGCATTACAACAACCAACAATTGTTACATGGTTACCATACAGTCAGCTATTTATTCCAGATTTTAAGGAATTCAAATTTCATCAGCTGCCATGTGAAATTTGAACCCATGTCTCTAGAGTATCATCTGTGCTCTGGATTGCTAATTAAGTGACATTACCATTATGCCACCACCTCCCCTTTATGGTCTAAGGTGTGAAGTGGACACCTCTTGCACCACGTTATGGGACCTTGGCAACCCAAGTAAACCTTTCCAGGTCGCAACATACTGCATGCGCAATACAACCAGCAATGAAATGAATTGCTAATGTCACATGGAGGTGGTCAAATGCTTGGGGCCAGGATGTGTACGCCACAGTAGGTTAATGCATTATTGTTCAGTTATTGTGGTTTGTCATCACAGGCGTCTTTCACTAGTACTACCAACACCTCCCCCTGCCTCTATCGAAGACAGGGTGCTGCTAAGGATCAAGGACCTCTGCATTCCACATTGCCCCTTTTGCTCTATTGTCTCAGCCCATTATGTGTCAAATTGTTGGCCTCTCCCCAGGCAGTCACTGCCCATAGTGTGTGCCCTGAGCTGTCCAACATGGAGCCCTAGAGGAGCCAGAGGCAAGCTGGCGTCACCGGGCAACTGCTCTGACTTTCTTTCAGGAATTGTCACAGTCTTATTTTTTTCTGCAGAGTGGAGAAGAATGACTTGCTAATACATGTTGCTCACTAGCCTTGTTTCATCAACTTGCATGGAGATTCTGACTTTTTTACTTTGATGTTGAGAATCTCATTTCTGCCTATCTCTCCCTGTTTTCCCAATTATTTGTCAATTGCCACTCAGTTTTGCAGCCAGGAAGATTCTGCTCATTGCTTCTACACCTACTTCGTCAAATGTCTTCATAACTTTTCTCAATTTTACTAAAGAAAAGGGAATCAGTCTTTCTAGTCCTCCCGGCCTCTGTAAGTTTTCAGTTCGATCTTGTGAACCTGTTTTGTACCTTCACAAGCACCTGCACATCATCTTTGAAAAATTAAGACCAGAATACTAAGTGTAACATAGCTGAGGCCCAACACAGGTCTAACACAACAATCCTGCTTCCCAATTCTATTCTTCTCAAAATGAACTTCTGCCTGCATACATTTATCATGGCGTTGTTAATCTGCATTTCAAATTTCAATGATTTATGAATCTCTATCCACAGACCTCTTTGCTTATCCACCCGATTATCAGTTTCCAATGTTCTGACATAAAAGGATGGACATAGAGAGAGGAGGAGTAAAGTCTACAGCACTTTTAAAAAGCAAACAAATATACAACATACTGATTGCTTTAAGTTCTAGGATTCTGAAAAAAAGGCTTGATTTTACAAAGCAGCAATTTGGAAAACCATTACCAGTGGAGTCACAATACTAATGATTTGACTGATACTTAAATTTTGCTTGAGAAGTACTGCATCATTTGCTGACTGCAGGGCTGAAATTGACTATTAATTTTCATCGTAAAGGCGGTACATCAGGTATAGAACTCACTGTTATTGTAAATGTACATCACCCCAATGATGGAAAGAGGGCAGGGAAGGGTCAAGCTTTTGTGTCACTTCTCTTGAGTCAGCTAGTAAAGGACACTGACTCTGTTGGTTCTGAATTCTACAGCAATGAGCATATTAACAGACTATTGAACGTACATAGTTGCATATAATTGATCTTGTGTTATGTTGGCATGCCAATAAAATCCACAGAACAGAAAAAAAGCAAACTCTTCCATTTTACAAACAGATCAACCAGCAACCCAATAACAGTTTTAGAAGCAGGGTTTTTAAATCCTTGTTTAGGATTGTATATTTAATAATTTGCATTTATATTCTGTCTATTATGTAACGTACTACAGAGATGTATTCATTTGAAATCTTCCTCTTAAAAAGGAGTTTTGCAGAAGATAAATGAACACTAAACAGTGGCAGAGCATCTCTTCAGTACAACAGCCGTTTAATGTGCCAAATATTCAGTGATTTGATAAGTTATACTTATCAGTTAACCAGGCCCTTAAGCTTTGGAATTCCCTCCATAAGCCTCTCTGCCTCACTCTCTCTTTTAAACAATCAATGCTTTAGGACCAGTATTTTGGTCAGCTGCCCTAATCCCCTTTTGTGGATACATAGTAAATTTAATTCAATTATGTTCCTGCAAAGGACCTTGGAATGTTTTACTGTGTTAAAGTTGTTATCACTTGACCTTCTACTAACTCCACTGAGATAAGCGCCTCCAGAAGCGTTAACCCAGCGGGTTCACTCATTATATCAGTCAGAAATGTGAGTGAACATATTTATATGGTGACTTTAGATTGAAAGAAAACCCAGTCTCGTGAAGTAGCTATTTCTGGTGCAGGGATTAGCACCTACTGTTAAGCAGGGTTGAAAGTTTGGAATAAATGATTCTCAGAAGTATAGTAACAGAAATAAAGATGACTGTTTCAAGTTATGAATTTTTTTTTGTATTTTATCCTTTCACAAATAACACTGAAACAGCTGGCTTTTAAAATAAAAACTGCAGCAGTTTCGTATATGACATTTCTTATTTACACTAATGATTATATTTCAAAAGGAATTCATTGGCTGCACAGTGCTAAGAAAGGCAACGTATTTCTTCTTCCCACTGTTACTTCTGCCTCAAAATAGATACAGCCAATCCACATTTCTGAATTGAGCATTACTATGAGCAAATATGGTGACTAGAGTACTGCTGGAAAAAAGAGCCATATTTGTTGCTGAATGTGCCAAGGATTACAAGAACCACTCATTTACAAACATCAGTTAGATTGCAATGTAGCTCACTGATGCTTGCTAAAAGCCAAATATCAAAAGTAAGGACTAATCCTCACAGGCAAAATGTCTTCAGACGTCTGAATTAAAGAAGAGCATGGGGGATAATAATTCCATGGTGCATTCATTATGGGAGTGGTTCAACCAGAGTTGATTTATCAACCAATTAGCAGCCTTTTTTCTCATGCAGCATAAGTTGGTGCTCTCTTTGAAATTTGACATTCTGGAGTCTGTCCTGTACAACAAAATACTTCAACAGCATGAATATGCAAATATTCTACAGTAGAATTTTTACCAAGTTATGGGCCCTGGATAGAATCGCAAGTGATTTATTTTGTAGATTTAACAACAACTTGAATTCATATAAAACCTTTAGTGTTGTAAAAGGTCACAATATGCTTCACAGGCTGTAATCAAACAAAGCAAATGTATTTTTGCTGAGGAGTACAGTGCCTTGGGACACCACCTGAATTATACCTGACAAGCTAATTTCATCCATAATCCATGTACAATTACATGATCATGCATGACCTGCTTCTACCCACTTATTCATTCTTGGCTATCATTGGTAGGGTCAGAATTCATTGCCCATTTATATCTTAAAACAATGTTAAGTGAGCACCTTTCTTTGCACTCATGTAGATCTAGTGTGGGTACACCGACAGTGTTGTGTGGGAGGGTACTTCAAGATTGTAAGCCAGTGATAACAAATAAAATGATGGTGACATATTTCCAAATCAGGATAGTCTGTGACTTGGAGATGAACTTACAAGTGGTGTGGTTTCCATATGCCAGCTGTCCTTACTCTTCCAGGTGGCAGAACCAAGAATTTCTTGCTGTCAATGGAGCCTCAGTGAGTTATGCAGTAAATTATGGAAATGGCAAACACCACTGCCCTTGTTTCCAAATGATGCAGTGAGTAAATGGTTAAAGCAGTGAATGAAAAGTGAATTTTGAAGTCCTTGTTTATTTTTGGAGCTGGACTCAGACAGGCAGATTCTGAGTGTGTGTCCTGAACTATCTTTGAGAGTCAGAAGGTGAGGTACTTGCAACTGCATCCAATCTTGACCTGCCCATGTAACCAGACTATTTTTGTGACCCTATTCTCTCTCTTGCCAACTGTTGAATCCTTTCTTTAAGAACATTACAGCATCTTGGAAAAGTTAAGCTGATCCCCACAGTAGAGTCATAGAGATGAACAGCGTGGAAACAGACCCTTTGGTCCAATCTGTCCATGTCGACCAGATATCCCAACCCAATCTAGACCCATCTGCCAGCACCCAGCCCATATCCCTCCAAACCCTTCCTATTCATATACCCATCCAAATACCTCTTAAATATTACAATAGTACCAGCCTCCACCACTTCCTCTGGCAGCTCATTCCATACCCGTACCACCCTATGCGTGAAAAAGTTGTCCCTTAGGTCTCTTTATTTCTTTCCCCTCCCACCCTAAATCTATGCCCTCTGGTTCTGGACTCCCCCATCCCAGGGAAAAGACTTTGCCTACTTACCCTATCTATGCCCCTCAAATTTGTAAACCTCTATAAGGTCATCCCTCAGGCTCCAATGCTCCAGGGAAAACAGCCCCAGCCTGATCAGCCTCTCCTTATAGCTCAAATCCTCCAACCCTGGCAACATCATTGTAAATCTTTTCTGAACCCTTTCAAGTTTCACAACATCTTTCCGATTGGAAGGAGACCAGAATATTACAACAGTGGCCTAACCAATGTCCTATACAGCCGCAACATGACCTCCCAACCCCTGTACTCAATACTCTGACAATTAAAGGAAAGCATACCAAACACCTTCTTCACTATCCTATCTATCTCCAACTCCAATTTCAAGGAGCTACGAATCTGCACTCCAAGGTCTCTTTGTTCAGCAACACTCCCTAGGACCTTACCATTAAGTGTATAAGTCATGCTAAGATTTGCTTTCCCAAAATGCAGCACCTCGTATTTATCTGAATTAAACTCCATCTGCCACTTCTCAGCCCATTGGCCCATCTGATCAAGATCCTGATGTAAGCTGAGGCAACCTTCTTCGCTGTCCACTACATCCCCAATTTTGGTGTCATCTGCAAACTTACTAACTGTACCTCTTATGCTTGCATTCAAATAATTTATGTAAATAACAAAAAGTAGGGGACCCAGCACCGATCCTTGTGCCACTCCACTGGTCACAGGCCTCCAGTCTGAAAAACAGCCCTCCACCACCACCTTCAGCCTTCTACCTTTGAGCCAGTTCTGTATCCAAATGGCTAGTTCTCCCTGTATTCCATGAGATCTAATCTTGCTAATCAGTCTCCCATGGGGAACCTTATCGAACGCCTTACTGACGTCCATATAGATCACATCTATCACTCTGCCCTCATCAATCCTCTTTGTTACTTCTTCAAAAAATTCATTCAAGTTTGTGAGACATGATTTCCCACACACAAAGCCATGTTGACTATCCCGAATCAGACCTTGCCTTTCCAAATACATGTGCATCCTGTCCCTCAGGACTCCCTCCAACATCTTGCCCACCACCACCATCGGGCTCACTGATTTAGAACTTCAACTTTTAGATGGTCTATCCTTTTCCATCACTATTTTAAATCTAAGAGAATTATGGTTCCTGGCCCCAAAGTGCTCTCTCACAGATACCTCAGTCACCTGCTCTTATTTCCCAAGAGTAGGTCAAGTTTTTCACCTTCTCTAGTCGGTACATCCACATACGGAATCAGAAAATTTTCTTGTACACACTTAACAAATTCCTCTCCATCGAAGCCCTTAACACTATGGCAGTCCCAGTCTATGTTTGGAAAGTTAAAATCCCCTCCCATAACCACCCTATTATTCTTTCAGATAGCTGAGTAAATGATGAATTGATGTATAATTGATACATAAAAGAATGGAATACAGTGGGCAATGTGTCTGCAGATTCTTGGTTTGATTTGATTTGATTTAAACAGCTAAAAGTTTTGTTTTGCATGCAGTACAAGCAGATCATACCATACAAAGTGCATAGGGATAAGAGAACAGAGGAAGAATACAATGCTACGGCTGCAGAGAAGGTGCACAAAGAATGAGATTCACATTAAATTTAAAATAGCAGAGGTCTATTCTGAAGTCTTATAGCAGCGGGGAAAAAGCTGTTCTGAATCTATTGGTTTGTGTGTGCAGTGTATCTACTGCCCAGCAGAAGAGGTTGGAAGAAATTATAACTGGGGTGGGAGGGGTCTTTGATTATATTGGCTGCCTTTTCGAGATAGCAAAAAGTACAGATGAGTCAATGGATAGTAGGTTGGCTTGTGTAAGAAGTACAAACTTTCAACACAGGAAGTTTAGCTCCAGACTGTTTAGGTGGATGTCAAGCAGGATTCCAAATCAATCATACAAACCAATGTCCCAATTAAATTGAAAAAAAACCAAACTGTGTGTAATCATCAAGTCTCGAAAGAAAAAGAAATGGTCCTGACAGAAATTTTCTGTGCTAGTCAGGTAGCAGCCCAACCAGTTGTGAAACCCTGAACATGCGTGTCTTGCATCATTTTGTGTAGGACAGGTGGAATGTAACCATTGCAGGCAATTGCTTTCTAGGAAACCTCTCTGAGAATTAGGAATGATTTCCACATCTTTCTGCTGCATAATAATTTAGAAAAAACAAAATGAACTGTCAGTCTAACAAAACATGCATCACATAGTGACTGATTAATGAAACCCTATTTCAGGATAAAACCGATAATTATTCCTTCTCCATTTAATCATGTTACAATACTGTTCAGAGATGCAGGAATGACTGAATGAATGTAAAAATGCACTAATACCCAAGCTACCTATATAGCCTCAAGGCACAAAAGATTGGAAACAAAATACAGTAGCCTTTCTAAAACGTTCTATTTGGGATCAATTTCAAAATTGTATTACAGCATGTTCACAGTCAAAAATACCAATCTGATGAGACAAGCGCAGCAAAAGTATCAAAGAGACAACTTTTTTCCAAAATATTCATAAGCTTAATCTGCAACAATGACTTCTACTTAAAAAGTCACTTAAACCTCCACAAGTTTTTTTTTCTTGCACAGCTTCAATACTGACTGTGTCTTTCCTGGGACATTGAATTTTGCAGTATCTCCTCTTATAACTTACAACTAATTTGACCACCACTTCTGGACTCAGCTGACCTTTCCAGTCATTATAACAAAGTTAAATATGACCCTTAGCTATTCACTTTAACATCTCAATTTTAAAAACAAACATCACAAATACATAAATATCAAGCACAATAACTGTTGTCGTACTTACTTCTGCATTATATTGTTCAATGAACTTTTCAAAAAACAGTCAGCTCCCTCTTGAATTTACAAATATTATCCATCCCCATCATCTCCCTGGGTAGTCTATTCCACATGTTTATAATTGTGCATGTAAAGCAGTGAATCTGAATAGTGTTCATCCCTCCTCTTGGAAATTGAATCCAAATCCCTTAGGTACAGAATTTGCTCTATCAAACAATTTATCACAATTCATAACTGTGTGCTTAGAAGATAACAAATGGGGTAGTTGACATAAATAATCTATTTAGTGAAAGTCATATGAACACTTGAGGGAGAAACTAATAGAAGGCAATGCTGATAGGGCAAGATGAATTATTGAGAGGAGAAGCTCGTTTGAAGCCAAAACGTGGACCATTGGATCTAACGCCCTGCCTTCACGTTATTTATTCCATGTATTGCCTTGGTTCAACTTAATAATTCGAATAAGGTCTGACCTGAGCCTTCTCTTCTGATTTTTGTCAGACTCGCTGCCTTACTTAGTTTTGCTGCCCTCCTCTGGTCTCTCTCCAAAGACCAAGGTGTTCCTGTTGTATGATGTCCAGATTGTGCTGAATTAACTAAGTTCGTAAGGGTTGAAGCTTGAGCTACATAGTCAAAAATAAACAAAGCAATAACTAACACTCAAGGCATCCAGACTGTCAAGGTAAAGGCTTTGGCTGAGGAACAGACAATGCCTACAAAGACTGTGGGAAACAAAGAGATGGATGTTGAGGTTGGGAATTATAACTGTAATTGTAGAATTCATGCTGTAATAAGCATAAAACTTGAAGCCAGCACAGCAAGCTTTAAACAGTTGAATAGGAAATTGCAAGAGAAATTCAGCAGCTCTAGCATTATCTGGGGAAAGAAAGCAAAGCTAACATTCCGAGTCCTTTGGAAGAGTCTCTAGCATCGATAGTTCTTTGTTTTAGTTTAGAGCAAATTTTGACTCGTGTTTGAACTTTTTTTCCACGTGTTTATAAAACAAATGATTGTTATCTGGTCTCCTGGAGTCCTCTATCAATTTATCAATTCAATAGCACGCTGTGCTCTAACCAAACACAGGTACTGGTCTCATTTTGCCCCACTCAAAGCTAAAGGTATTCTTACTGCAAAACATTTCCTTCATAGGTAGAAGTCAATTAACTTAACCTGAGGGGAATATACGGTAAGCAAATGAAGTCACAGAACGCTGAAAACACATTACAAGTGAAGTAGTGCCTCGCAAAAAATAGAGATTCATAGCAGGGACTGAAAGAAGCTGTTATATGTGAGGAGGTTAATGTTTACATTACATTGGTTGCATGTTATCGAAGGCAAGTTTTACTCTAGTTTTTCCAGGGAACAATTCCATCCATTTCAGCTCCATACAGTCCTTGTAATTATGTATGATTAAACATTGTTGCACTTATTATTATAATGCAATAAATCTTTTTGGTGTCTAAGAATAGCATATCTTCTCAAGATACACTACAATAGTATATCGCCTATCTCTAATCACTACAAAAGGTCCAAGACAAAACAATGACAAAAAAGGACTGGGGGCTGCAAGCTACCACAAACAACTGTTACCCAGTACTGCATTGTCGTAAAGATGGCAAAAACAGCAAGGTTCCAGAATGGTCACCTGGAAAAATACCATAGAAAGAGCATGTAGTTATAAAGCATCTTTCCATACATATGTCAGATTATACAAATTAAGAGGCAGAGTATGCCATTCTGCTTGCTCCACTAATTGATAAGATGATAGCTGATCTGAATGTGGCCTTAACTGTAATTTACTGTCTACTCACAATACACTTTGACCTTCTTGTCAATCAAGAATTTATCTCAGTCTTAAAAATATTCAATGAACTGCCTTCACGAGACTCTGCTGAAAAGAATTGAATAGACCAATGACAATCTGGAGAAAATCTTCTCCTCATCTTTGTCTTAAATGGGAGACCTCTCATCTTTAAGTAGTGTCTCTAGTCCTAATTTCTTTCACAAGAAGGAACATGCTTTCAGCATCCACACCATCAAGCCCTGTAGATCTTAGAAATTTTCAACCTAATGAATTCTCACTCTTCTGAATCCAATGGATCCAGGTCCAATCCGTAACCCTTGTCAAAAGGCAATCCCTTCATCCAAAGAATCAGTCGAGTGACCACTCTTTGAACTGGTTATGACATAATATATCCTTTAAGTATGGAGATCAAAACTAAACGCAATACTCCAGATGTGATCTCACCAAACATCATGTAGAATTGTAGCAAAACTCGCCTACTGTTATATTTCGATTTGTTTGCAATAAAGAACAACAGCTCATTTTTATTCCTGATCACTTGCTCTACCTGCATACAAACTTTGTGATTTGTATACCAAGCCTGTCAGATCCCTTTGTACCATAGATTCCTGCAATTTCTCTCAAATATAAATAGCATATTCTTTCAATTCTTCCAGCCAAAACAGACAAGTTCACATTTCCCCACAAAATATTCCACCTATCATTTTTCGCTCACTCATTTAACCTATCAATATATCATAGAGTCTTTGCCTCTTCCTCACACCTTAGTATCCTAATTTGCTTTGTATCATTAGCTAACTTACTAACTAAATATTCAGCATCTTCATCCAAGTCTTTTATATAGATTGTAAATATTTAAGGCCCCAGCCCACTGATTCTTGTGGCACTTTACTAGTCAACCAGAAATGACCCATTTATTCCCTACTCTGCCTCCTGTAAGTTAATCAATTTTCTATCCATGTTAATGTGTTATCCCCTATACCACGTATAATAATTTACGATTTGTCACCTTATCAAAGGCATTTCGGAAATCCAAGTGTACAATAGTTATGGGTTTTCCTTTTCAATATTGCTTTTTAATTTCCCAGAAAACTCTAATAAATTAGTAAAACATGACTGTTCAGTCACAAGACCATGTTGATCCTTCCTGTTTTCTAACCTTGTCATTAATAAATTCTAGCACTTTCCCTATTGCAGATGTCATATTAACTTGCCTGGAGTGTTTTGTTTTTATTTCCACACTTTCTTGAATAGAGGAGATACATTCATTGTTTTCCAATCTGAATTGACCTCTCCAGAATAAAGGGCACATTGAAAAATGACAACAAATGCATTTGCGTTTTGTAGCCTTTCTTTTAATCCTAGGATGAAATCCTTCAGACTTGCTAGCCATTTGTTCTAATCGCTTTCTTAGTACCCTTTCTCTTGACAAGGAGAGGTAAACTTGGAATGCTTGGTCAGTAATAGTTTTAAGTATTTGCATTCCTGACTTTGTTAAGCTTCTTACAGTTTGTATATAAATTAATGAGAAAGAAATTACAACTGGATAAAACTATAATTGGATTGAGAACACAATTGAGGACAGGCAGAGAAAGAAAATGAAGAAAATCTAACAAAATATATATTGAAGTGCATTAGCAGCCAATCTTTCATAAATAATATAGCAAAATATTAAATTATCTCTCAAAGTCATCTAAATCACTGGTCCATAATACCCTAACCTCTGGGTGCACTGGAAACTGTTTGAACTATAATTGATTTGGAATATAATTGATTTCATATAGGAACGTCAAGGATAGTGCTGGAACCTATTCTCTATACACTTATTCACCTTACAAACATGCACCTCCAACCCAACCAATTCGTTCCTATATTTTGAATTAACTGGTTTGGACATGTTATGTTTGTAGAAGATGGAACTTGAAGCAGGAATTCCTTGCCTCGGTTCCTCTGTTTAAAAGCACAAGACAATCCTCAGTTAATACCCAAAACCTGAATACAATTCGACAGTTAATATATATTAACAATTTGTTGCATAGTACGATCATCCAAAGGCAACTAGCTTCAAATTGACACTAGCTACTAAGTATTAATAATTGGAGAGACAATTGCTGGCTAGCAAGTACTAAAGTATTATACTGGCCTGAGAAAGCAGGAGAGTCATTAAGTGCTAGCTGTGGCTTAGTTGGGGTATCATGCTTCCGACTGATTCAGCGGTTATAGGTTCAAGGCCCATTTTAGGACTGGATCACAAAAATACAGGATGACATAGAGAAACGAAGCTCATTGTTCGATAATTTAAGTCCGAGTCAAATTCTGAAGCAGGCTTTATTCATACGTTCTTGCAAGCCCGGGTGACCACAAAATAGGCACACTTCTGAATAAGTTTATTGCACATTTATACAGTTTGCTATGAGCCCCTCTGTACCTCCCCTTTTGCGTCATATGTGACAGTTGTATTGCCCTGTGTAGCTGCTAATCTAATCGGCTTACCACATCGGTCTGTGGCTTGTTGTTAGCGTGCAACTTCCCCATCCCGCCTCCCCCCCACCCCCTACCCCCGATAGCTAAGTCTTATTACTTTTGTTGACGCAACACTGGGTCTTATTTGGTTATCTTGTTCATACTAACTCCCTATGTGCATGACAATTGCAACTGTCATGTCAATACATCTGTTTCTACCAGTCGACCACCTCTCCTTTCAGTTAGTTATTTGTTGGTATACACCCCCATGATTCCACCTTGAGACTTTTGCAGAAACAACATTTGCAAGTGCCTCTCACACATAGGTTGAAAAGAGAGGGAAAAGATTTAAAAGAGACCTAAGGTGCAATGTTTTCACACAGAGGGCGGTATAGAATGAGCTTCCAGATGAAGTGATGCAAGCTGGTACAATTACAACTTTTAAAAGACATCTGGATGTTGTATATGCATAAGAAGGGTTAGAAGGATATGAGCCAAATACTGGTAAATGGGACTAAATTAATTTAGGATATCTGATCGGCATGGACGAGTTGGACCATAGGGTCTGTTTCCATTCTGTACATCTCTATGACACTCCAGTGCTGCACTCCCTCACTATGAACGTGGTATCTTTCGGATGAGATGTTAAACCAAGACCAATCTGCCTTCTCAGGTGAATGTAAAAGTTTCCACTGCACTATTTTAAAGAAGTTTTGAAGGAAGCTATCTCTGATATTCTGCTGGATATTTATCCCCCAACATTGCTGTTTGTGGAAACTTGCTGCATTTCATATGTTATACAGTGACTACACTTCAAAGAATATTTCATTGGCTATAAATATCCTAGGTCAACCTGAGCTCATGAGAGACAAGTCTTTTTTTTATCTAACAGCTAGGGAAAACAATGCTGTCAGTTGGCATTGGTTAAACCCTCATACTCTTCATTAATATTGGGCCATAGCTCAGTTGATAACTTTTGTCTGGCTCTCTTGAGCCAGTAGAACTTTCAATTCAAATCCCACACACAAGTCTTCAGCTCAAAGTCTAGGCTAGCATTCCAATGCAGTACATAAAGAGTACTGAAAGAAAGAGTTGTCGGGGTCTCACTATTGAAGGTGTCAGGTTTTTGGATGACACATTAAACTAGAATACTGTGCCCTGCTCAAATGAACAGAATTGATTGTTTGGCACTATTTTGAAGGAGAGTAAAGGAGCTCTTCTCAGCACCCAGGCTAAAATATACCTCACAGCTAACTTTGTCGGATCATTACCACACTGCTGTTTGTGAAACCTTGCTGTGTATAAACTAGTTGCTGAATTTCATAAATTACAACAACCGCCAACCTTCCAAATTAACATAAAATGGTTTGGTGCAGCCTAGACTTGTGAAAGCTCCTTTATAAAAGTAAGTTTGTGTACTTCTTTATTTTACTTCCAGTAACAGAGTCCCTGCATTAGGTGATGTCAAGAACAACCAAGGAAAAGGTAATTAGGAGTCTGAATGAAAATAAAAACAATGTGGCTACAGAATAGATCGACAGAGATGTAAATATTTATGGAGATGGTGGCCCATGGTTTCAATTTAAGAGACAAGGTATAGTTTTCCTCAGGCAAAAAGCGAGATATAGGAATTCAGAGCCAGCAGTGAAAGGAAAAGGAGATCTTTTACAACCAGGTGACGAGAAGGAAGTCAGCTCCTCTCTTTTTAACCATGTTTTGGACAATTGTAACAAACACTTTGTTTGTTTTTCACATGCAGTTACTTCTCTTCCATGAGAATGTACTTTGCTAGAAAGCAAAGGAGCCAATTACCAAGGCTTCCAGAAGTAAAAGAAAGAGGAATCTTACTATCCATTAAACTCGAGAAAATTATAAAACATGACATGAAACACATGCATAAAAACAGGTAAAATGTTTAAAAGAAGGGAGGAGGTTGTCTAGTATAAACAGGAAGATTTTAATGCAAATGCATTTTAAGGCTCTTAGAACCCTTGAGTTGAGAGAGTAAAACCTGAATCCATGACTTCTAGCTAGTGCTTTGTCTCCTCAGCAACGGTAAAACTTGCAGAATTTTGAAGTTCTCAGTGAATTGCTGTTTTCCCAATTTCTCAACAGACACCGATGTTGGAAATTGAAAGAAACATGGAAAGAATGCAAGCTTCCAGGTTTTATTTTCCTTCTCTCTCTCTGCTCTACGAAGCAATTTACTGAAATATGGTTTGCTTGTATATTCACAAGGATAGCTCTATTGTCTTTCCAGGCTGACTACTCTGCAGACAATCTCCGATCTCCCAATGTGTGAAATTTTCATGCAAATGTGAATTAGACATGAAGAAATTCCTTGATGCTGACATGGGCTCTCTGGTTTCACTGTTTTCGAATGAAATGGTAGTTATAGTGCAGCCAGTTTAGCATTTTCACGTAATTCCCTGGACTTGTCTTGGGCTTTGGTCAGCTGATTACAGCAGCAATTATAGGTCAGCATTTGCCCTCCTCAAAATTCACTTTAGTCCATGAATATTAAAATGTAATTATTAAAGTTGAACTTTGTTAGTTTATGTTCACCATATCGTAGAGAGACAAAGAACTGAAATCATCCTTTCGTGATGATGGACTTTAGACCTTGTTTAGATTAATTACTAGTTAAAAGGGCTGAGTTTGAATGAATGAATTGTTAAAATGACTTCAAAAAAGCATGCTAGGAAGCTTGGCCAAATATAAAAAAGTGTTTTGCAGACTACCTAGAACACCAGACAGGATGGAGGCCTTGAATGACTATAGAGATTGTTTTTGTAGTATCAGTCTGTACAAACAAGGAAGACTGTGAAAAGTTACTGAAAACGTTTGTTTATCAGCAAGCATGATACAAGAACATCCATTCTGAAGTGAAAGCAATCCACATTCACAAGACACAAGGAAGAACACCATAAAGGATGTGGATATATTATTAATTGCTCAATGTTCATGAAGCAGAAGAGCTGACAGAATCTGCGTTGCACCTCTGACTTGGTGATTGGAGCAGATCTCTATAGCTAAACCCTTGGAAGTTTTAAAAGCCTTGGTTAATATCACCTCAGAATGCCCTTAACGGTTAGGAATGTTAAATGAAAAAAGAGTTTTTAAAAAGTTATGACATAACAGCCTCATTTCATTTTATTATTAAATCTCCTCACTACAAGAGTCTCTTCTCATAAACAATCAGAGATCAATGATTACTGTGGTTTCCAGATGCAACATTAACAGTTATCTCTTTTTATAGGAATAGTCTCTCAATAATACTGTTAAAAATGAAATGCTTTATTTTTCTTATAAGGATTCCAAAGTATGACTTATTCTTGCAGACTCTAGATAATAATGAGAAACTAGAATCTGTTTGAGAGATTGAACAAGGCCTGAGGATAATGCTCAATCAGGCAGTTGACAAAGGTCCATCATCTGAAAACTATTGATGTTCCTCTGGTAACTCAAATTGATTTGCAAGCTGACTGCCATTTACTCAAATTATTCTACAATAACCTGAAGCATTAACCAACTCTCTGCTGTAATTTGAGGCAAAGCTGTCTGATGCAAGCACAAATTGGAAAGACTTTTTGAGAAAATAACAGTCCTTTCATTGAAAAAAGATGCGAAATGATTTCCAAATAAACTCTGATTCTAAAAGGATGACATTAAGGATGCAGGTATTCTGTGAAAGCCACCAGACATCTCTAGTATTATGTCACTTCAGGAGATTACTTTCTAATGCTTTAACCCTGAAGTTCACAACATTTGCTGACAATCAAATGGGAAGTGTGCAACATATGATACTAAAATGTGAAGTCCCTATTAGTCATAAGATTAGTGCATTTTTACTCCTTGCAATGCCACATTGATTGACCTAACCTTTAAGCAATGTACTTATTGCCATCAAAATGGACTGATCTCTGATCTCTTCTTCATCATTTGCGAGAAGGGGAAGGAGAAAAATATTTGCGAGGGTGAAGTAAAATGCGACTTGAGAGAGTATCAGTTATGTGAAAGTAATTCTTTTTTTGCCTTATTTTGTCTTGCGTTTGACTTCAGACCCTCCCAAAAGACAAGGAATGCCCTGTGGTCTCCCACCAAATATTTCATAATTTAATCAATGGCACATTCAAAACATTATATTCAACACAATATAAATATAAAGAACATGCCTCCACTGAATGATTGGGAACTGAACCACATTAAAAAATGGATTTCAGTTAATTCTATACTCTCCTGACCTAGATAAAGAACACTAAAAGCATTGACCTGAATGGAGAGTTGACCAGAAAACATGTAGCATCAACATCATCTATACTGCAGAACAGATTAAAGCAGTTCTATCACACCTGAGACACAGCAAAATATCAAAAATGTCTATACGTTCATTCAGAAAGTCATATTTTCTTCAGTTAATATCAAATCATTTAAGGTTTCAACAAAAGCATATCTTTTTGTATAATCCATAAAACCTGTATGTTCAAGATTTTTGTTTTATACTGAATCAGGGTTTTGAACACATTCACTTAGTACATAGAATAATCTTAGGATATACAGTACTCATGCAACAGTAGGATTACATTTAAAAAGACATTCTGCAAGATGGAGTTGAGCTTTCACATCCATCTGCAAGAGAGGATCTGCAGTTCAACTTCATTAGTGGGTCTCAAGAGGCAGACAAACTTTGTGTAATTCAACAGATGGAAATATTACAAGTGATAAAGTTCACGTTCATTAAGTAAGCAAAAACCTGGAATATTACTGGAATATTAATCAGCTTACATAGTATGCTGTTTCATTTATTTTGTCTTACTCTACAATTTTCTGGTTACATTTGTAGCCATCTGGCTGCTTGATGGTATGTCAGCACACTCTGAAATATATCTTATCCCTCAATTACACATTTATGCTTCAAGACCGAACAAATACTCGTACAATGACACTTTTCCAGCACACTGAAGTCTTAATGAAAACATGATGGCTTATTTATTCACATAATGGGTCTCCAGCCATTCATATTGCAATCTTTTGTTTAAATTTTAAGTTGCATCTAATGGCACAGATTTCAAATTCCTGTTCATTGTACAAGTGCCATTAATTTGGTTGAAAATGAAATACTATGGATGCTGGAATTCTAAAACAAACACAGAATGCTAGAGAAACTCAGCATGTTTGGTAGCATCTGTGGAGACAGAAACAATATTAATGTTCAGAAAGGAAAACAGTAGTAAAATGATTTTTTAGATATGCCTTTCAGAGAGGAGAGCCAGTGTGAAAGCCAAAAGAGGTTGTTAAAGGTGGATTTCAAAATAATGTAAAATGGGTGTAAATTAAAGTGAGAAAGGGAGATAATTGTCCTCTCTACTAAGTGCAGAGCAACAAGATGCAATTGTCTTTTGCACTGGATCTCCTCCTCTATCAAAAGCACAATAAAACAAACATTTAGGGAAGAAGAGTAACTAGGAGAGGAGAGGGGCCCTTAAAGATCAACAAGGCCATCTACGTGTGGGAGTTGGGTGAGTTACCAAACAAGTAGGTTGTTATTTGTATTCTGAAAGACAAGGACTGACTGGGGATAGTCAACATTGCTTTGTGCATGGAAAATCATGTCTCACTAACATAATTGAGAGTTTTGAAGAAGTAACAAAGAAGATTGATGAAGGTAGAACGGTAAACATTGTCTATATGGACTTCATGATGTGGAGGTGCCGGTGTTGGACTGGGATGGACAAAGTTAAAAATCACACGACACCAGGTTATAATCCAACAGATTATTGGGAAGTACAAGCTTTTGGAGTGCTGCTCCTTCATCAGGTAGTTAGTGGAGTAGGATCATCAAACACAGAATATATTGCAAAAGATCACATTGTCATACACTGATGCAATATATTGAACAAACCCCTAGATTGCTGTCAAGTCTTTCAGCTTTTAGAATGGGCTGCAGGTTTCGATTCATTATTATGTAAATCCGAGAACTTCTTTCAAGTCACATTCCTGAGATAAAATAAAAGGTGACATCTCAGCTCAGACAATGCATTAAAAGTGTGAGGTTAGATTATGTATGTATTCCAATTGAGAGTCAGGCTGGCTCTCTTTCCAAAATAGGAATTTATAAAATGTCACATAGATTATAAAAAATATTGACTGCCTACCGATTGTGTGCTTTTTGAACAAAATAGAATGTATCTGCAAATACAATTCTGCAAATGCAAATTCACCCCATACATACATGTGTGTGTGAGTACACACGAGGGGGAGGGAGGGAGGGAGAGAGAGAGAGAGAGAGAGAGAGTATTTTGTAGATATTGTGAGTGTGTGCTTGTGCTTAATAGTGTGCGTGCATGAATGTGATGGAGTATATGCCTGGGAATGGGTGTGCATGTGTGTGCGCCTGAGAGACAGCATGTGTGAGAGGAAGTCTGCGAGTGTGAGAGTATGTAAGAGTGCGTGTGTGTGCACGCGTGAGTGTATAGTGTAGTGAGGTCACACTTCAGCAGTCAGGGACATTCAGCCTCGGAGCTTCAGGTGACTGTCCTCCAAGGTGGACTTTGGGATACGCAACAATGCAGAGTGACCAAGTAGATGCTGATAGCCAAGTTTAGTACCCATGAGTTGGCCTCAACTGGGACACATGTCACACTACAGGTGACCTCAGTATATTATACACACTCATACACATACACAAACACTCTTACATACTCACACACACACACAGACCTTTTCTCAGGCACGCGCGTATACACACACACACACATTCTCTCTATCAAGCACGCACACACTCATGCTCTTTCCCACACACACATATAAATCTATGCGGTGAATTTGCATTTGCAGAATTGTATTTGCAAATACATTCTTTTTTTTCAAAAAGCGCACAATCTGTAAGCAGTCAATATTTTTTATAATCCATGTGACATTTTATTAATTCCTACTTTGAACCAGTCTGACTCACGATTGGAATACATACAATCTCTAACCTCACACCTTTAATGCATTGTTTGAGCTGAGATGTCACCTTCTTCTAAAAGCTTAAGTTATCTCGAGAATGTGACTTTATAGAAGTTCTGGGATTTACATATTAATGAATCGAAACCTGCAGCCCATTCTAAAAGATGAAAAATCTAACAGCAATCGAGGTTCGTTCAATATATTGCATCAGTATATGACAGTGTGATCTTTTGCTATAAATTCTGTGTCCTATGATCCTACTCCACTAGCTGTTTGACAAAGGAGCAGCACTCCGAAAGCTTGTATTTCCCAATAAACTTGTTGGATTTTAAACTGGTGCTGTGTGATTTTTTTAACGACATGGACTTCAGCAAGGCATTCGACCAG
The DNA here is from genome assembly GCF_020745735.1 of Hemiscyllium ocellatum. NCBI lineage: Eukaryota > Metazoa > Chordata > Chondrichthyes > Orectolobiformes > Hemiscylliidae > Hemiscyllium > Hemiscyllium ocellatum. The sequence goes on along the minus strand of NC_083420.1, from coordinate 39,954,120 downwards.
GTTCTGCATGGTACACTAACTAGCAAGATCAGACAACATGGATTCCAGAGGAAGCTAGCCATTTGGACACAAAATTGTCTTGAAGGGAAGAGACAGAAGGTAGTGATGAAGAGTTGATTTTCAGATTGGAGGCCTGTTATCAGCAGTGTGCCATAAGGGTCAGTGCTGTGTCCACTGCTTTTGATCATTTACATAAATCATTTGTATGTGAATATAGGAGGTAAAGTTAATAAGTTTGCAGGCGACATCAAATTGGTGGTGAAGAAGGTTATCTCAGAGTACAATGGGACCTTGATCAGATATGCCAATGAGCCAAGGCGTGGTGGGTAGAGTTTAATTTAGATAAATATGAGGTGCTGCATTTTGGTAAAGCAAACTAGGGCAGGACTTACACAGTTAGGGGCAGGATGCTGGGGAGTGTTGTTGAACAAAGGGGCTGAGGGGTGCAGGTGCATAGTTTCCTACAAGCAGAGACACAAGTAGACAGGATGGTGAAAAAGGCATTTGGCACACTTGCCTTCACTGGTCAATGCATTGAGCACATAGGGGTTGGGAGGTCATGTTGTAGCTGTACAGGACACTGGTAAGGCCACTTTTAGAATACTGTGTTCAATTCTGGTCTCCCTGTTATTGGAAAGATGCTGTTAAACTTGAAAGAGTTCAGAAAGCATTTTACAACAATGTTGCTGGAATTGGACTTTACGGAGAGGCTGAATAGGCTGGCAATATTTCCATGGAGAGTCAGAGGATGAGGGATGACCTTATAAATGTTTATAAAATCATAAAGGGCATGGATAGGGTAAATAGCCAAGCTGTTTTTTTTAGGGTAGGGGACTCCAAAACCAAACGGCATAGGCTTCAGGTGAGAGGGGAAAGATTTAAAAGATACCTGATGAACAATTCTTTCACACAGAACATGGTGTATGTACAGAACATGGTGTATGTACAGAATGAGCTGCCAGAGGAAATGGTAAAGGGTAGTACAATTACAACATTTAAAAGGCATCTGGATGTGTATATGAATAGGAAGGTTTAGAGGGATATGGGCCAAACGCTGGCAAATAGGATTAGATCAGTTCAGGATATGTGGTCAGCATGGACAAGTTGGACCGAAGGGTCTGTTTTCATACTGTACATCTCTATGCTCTATTTTCCTACACATTTCAATTCTGAAGAAGAGTCATACCAGATATAAATGTTAACTGTTTTCTCTCCTCAAATGCTGCCGACCTGCTGAGTTTCTCCAGCATTCTCTATGTTTGGTTCAGTTCATTTTCTCATCCCTTATACAGAAGATGCTGGATTCTCCTATTTCCCAATCAGGCAATTTTGGGAGAGCTGTCTGTTCCCAAACCTGCCATGCAAAAGTTTTTGGAAATGAGTTCTGCATGACTGTCAACATCAGAGAACTTTGGTGATGAGGTGAGATGCTTAATATTAACAAGCTGGAGACTAATGGCAACCACAATTAATGTATGTACCCTTTTTAACATATTCCCCTTCAAAAGAATAAGTCACACTTTATAGAATAATCATAGAATCTTTCAACAAAGGAGATCATTCAGTTTGTCATGTATGTGCCATTCCACTTCCCTGCCGTCTCCCCATAACTGCATTTTTCTTTACTCCCTCAACTATATGTCCAATGACCCTTTGTAAATTATTATTTAATTTTTCTCATCAACTTTCAGATAATACAAAAGAAAATTGGCAAATAAGTCAATAACTCTGAGAGTACTTAAGGAAGTGACCCTAGTAATATTGGATTCATTAGTGCTCATCTTTCAAGCTTCTACAAATACTGGAACAGTTCCTATGGATTTGAGGGTAGCTAATGTAAACCCATTATTTAAAAAAGGAGATAGGGTGAAAACAAGGAATTATAGGCTGATTAGCCTAACGTTGATAGTAGGAAAATGCTAGAATGCATTATAAAAGATTAAATTGGCAGAGCAATTGGTAAATAGTGACAGGATCGGACAGTCAGCACAGATTTATGAAAGAGAAATCGTGATTGAAAAATCTACTGGAATTCTTACAGGCTGTTATTATTAGAGTTGATAAGGGGGAGTAATGGGGGTTGCTGTGTATTTGAACTTTCAGAAGGCTTTCAATAAAGTCCCATATAAGAAATTAGCATTTAACATTCAACGCATGGGATTGGGGGTAGTGGACTAACATGGATAGAGAACAGGTTGGCAGACAAGAAACCAATAAATGGGTTATTTTCTAAGTGGCAGCCAGTGACTAGTTGGGTACGAAAGGAACCATACTTGGATCTCAACCATTCATGATATATGTTAATGACTTAACTGGAAATTAATTGTAATATCTCCAAGTTTTCAGACAACACAACACTGAGTGAGAGGGTGAGCTGTGAGAAGGATGCCGAGATGCTTTAGTGTAACTTGGGTAAATTGAGTGAATGGGGAAATGCATGAGGATAAATGTGGGGTTATCCACATTGGTAGCAAAAACAGAAAGGTAGATTGTTATCCAAATGGTAATAGATTGGGTCAACATCAGGTGCAATGAGGCCTGAGCCTCCTTGTACCAGGTGCAGCAGGTGGTGAAGAAGGCAAATGGCATATTAGCCTGCAGAGCAAGAGGATTTGAGCACAGGAGCAGGGATATCTTGTTACAATTGTACAGGGCCTTGGCGAGACAATATCGAGAGTATTATGTGCAGTTTGGGTTTTCTTATCTCAGGAAGGATATTCTAGCTATATTGGGAGTGCAACAAAGCTTTACCAGACTGATTCTTGGGATGGCAGGACTGACATATGAAAAGAGATGAGATTGATTCAGACTATATTCACTAGAGTTTAGACACTTGAGAGAAGGGATCTCACAGAACTTCATAAAATTCTAACAAGTTCAGACTGGCTACATCTAAAAAAGCATGTTCCCAAATACCAGGAAGTCCAGAATCAGGAGTCACAGGCTATGGATATGGATAGACCATTCAGGACTGAGATGAGGAGAAATTACTTCACTCACAAAGCCTATGGAATTATTTGCCATAACCAAACGGCTGACCTGAAAACAGTGAATGTTTTTTCAGGAGTTAGATACAGTTCTTACGGCTAAAGGGTATGAGGAGGAAGTGGGAACAGGTTACTGAATTGGATAATCAGTCATGATCATACCAAATGGTGGGCCAGGCCTGAATGGCCAAATGACCCATTCCTGCTACTATTTTCAATGCTTCTGAGATTAGATTCAGAGGTTAATTACAGTTAAAGAAAATATGTACAAACTTGATAGACCAAAATAGCCTGCTGTTGTTTTGCAAATTTTCATGATCCTAAGTCATTCAGGTTTCACAATGTAAGTAAAAACCTATGCGTTTTATTTAAAAGGTAACCACTGATAAAGAAATATGCTGTATATTGTATTCCTTGATCTCATCTCCTCTGAATTATTTTGAAGCTTTTGCAATCATTTCTGTAGATGTAAATTGGCAGCGACAGCTTCTGCTGCAGAATGCTGTGACATGACAATAAGATCCTTTCAGAATTGAGCTATTTTTAGGCATCTTTTCGAACAAGGTCTGTCTTTGAAAACTGAAGTTAAATTGGATGCAGCTTCAGATCTGTACAGATGAATCCAATTCAACTGAATGGTTTTCAGTTGATACTCAAATGGGAACAAGGAGATGTCATTATATTTTGTGGACTGAGGATTAGACTCACCAAACTTATTGATGCACTTAGAAATGGCGCTATAAAACAGACATGAATAAAATGCAGAACAATGATCAATTGTAACATGCATTTCACTGAAGGAAGTAAACCTGTGTAAAACATATGGTTAAAAGTACAGGTCAAGAAAAGGGAATACAGGAAATCATTTATTTAACAATGAATAAAAACAAAACTGAATAAACTGTTCACTGATATAATGGATTTGTAAAGATAAAAGATTAAGTATCAGACGGTATGTTTAATATATCATTACGATATTATGATCGGTGTCTTATGCGCCTTGTGGTAATTTCATCTCCATGAGACCATTTTAAAACATTGATATTTTAAAGAAATTTGACAAAAAGAGGATGGTTTATTGCAGTATCATTAACCTGTGCCTTGGAGTATGACACAATTCATTTCTCCAAATCCTCTAAATTCATATTCCCAACACTTGATCATCTTTCAGTTCCCATTCCTCTCTGTGCACTGCTAAGATCCCTTCCAGTGCAAAAACAAACCGAGAGCTCTGCTCTCCATTAATGATTTCCACACATTTCTTCCTTTTATTTTTGTGCTTTCCCACCTGATCAATGATTGTGTGATTCTCTGCACTTTGAACTTATTAGTTTTTTTTATGAAACCTTCTGAAGAAACTGAATATTACATTCATATCTTAGACAGTCAATTTCCTGGTCTAAATTCGTCTTAGGGAAGCAGTGAGGAAGCAAAATACTGTGGATGTTGGAAATTGGAAACAAACTTCTTCAGTTCTGAAGCAGTTATACCAAATTCAAAATGTTACCTCTTTTTCTTTTTCCAATAGGAGACCAGAATTGCATGCTATATTTCAACAGTGGCCTAACCAATGTCCTGTACAGCTGCAACATGACCTCCCAACTCCTGTATTCAATACTCTGACCAGTAAAGGAAAGCATACCAAACGTCTTCTTCACTCTCCTATCTACCTGCGAGTCCACTTTCAAGGAGCTATGAACCTGCACTCCAAGGTTTCCTTGTTCAGCAACACTCCCAAGGATCTTACCATTAAGTGTATAAATCATGCTAAGATTTGCTTTCCCAAAATGCAGCACCTCGCATTTATCTGAATTAAAATTCATCTGCTACTTCTCAGCCCATTGGCCCATCTGATCAAGATCCTGTTTTAATCTGAGGTAACCTTTTTCGCTGTCCACTACACCTCCAATTTCAGTGTCATCTGCAAATTGTTAACTATATGTCTTATGCTCACATACAAATAATTTATATAAACAATGAAAAGTAGTGGACCCAGCATCGATCCTTGTGGCACTCCACTGGTCACAGGCCTCCAGTCTGAAAAACAACCCTCCACCACCACCTCTGTCTTCTACCTTTGAGCCAGTTCTGTATCCAAATGGCTAGTTCTCCCTGTATTCCGTGAGATCTAACCTTGTTAACCAGTCTCCCATGGGGAACCTTTTCGAATGCCTTACTGAAGTCCAGATAGATCACATCCACCCTCTGCCCTCATCAATCCTCTCTGTTACTTCTTCAAAAAACTCAATCAGGTTTGTGAGACATGATTTCCCATGCACAAGGCCATGTTGACGACCTCTAATCAGACATTGCCTTTCCAAATACATGTACATCCTGTCCCTCAGGATTCCCTCCAACAACTTGCCCATCACTGATGTCAGGCTCACTGGTCTATAGTTCCCTGGCTTGTCCCTATCACCTTTCTTAAACAGTGGTAACACGTTAGCCAACTTCCAGTCTTCCGGCACCTCACCTGTGACTATCAATGATACAAATATTTCAATTAGAGGCCCAGCAATCACGTCCCTAGCTTCCCACAAAGTTTCAGGATACACCTGATCATGTCCTGGGGATTTATCCATTTTTATGCGTTTCAAGACTTCTAGCAGTTCCTCCTCTCTAATATGGACATTTTTCAAGATGTCACCATCTATTTCCCTACATTCTATATCTTCCATGTCCTTTTCCACAGTAAATACTGATGCAAAATACTCATTTAGTATCTTCCAAATTTTCTACACTCCACACAAAGGCCGCCTTGCTGATCTCCCGAGATACCCTTTTGTCCTTATGCCAGGATTGGAGGATTTGAGCTATAGGGAGAGGTTGAACAAGCTGGGGTTCTTTTCCCTGGAGCATCGGACCCTGAAGGGTGACCTGATAGAAGTTTACAAAATCATGAGGGACATGGGTCGGATAAACAGACAAAGTCTTTTCCCTGGGGTGGGGGAGTCCAGAACTAGAGGGCATAGGTTTAGGGTAAGAGGGGAAAGATATAACAGGGACTTTTAAGGGGCAACATTTTCACACAGAAGGTGCTGCGTGTATGGAATGAGCTGCCAGGGGAAGTGGTGGAGGCTAGTACAATTGTAATATTTAAAAGGCATTTGGATGGGTATATAAATAGGAAGGGTTTGGAAGGATATGGGCCAGGTGTTGGCAGGTGGGACTAGATTGGGTTGGGATATCTGGTCGACATGGACTGGTTGGACTGAAGGGTCTTTTTCCGTGCTGTACATCTCTATGACTTTCCACAGTTGCTGCCAGAGACCTGCTGAGTTCCTCCAGCATTCGCTGTGTTTATTAGCAAGCAAAGCTACTATGTCATACGTAATGGAAAGAAAGGAAGAGTCTTGTACACAACCTGTTTTCACATTTCTACGTAACCGTCAACTATAGAACATCATGCATTGGAAAAATATGACTTTCCGGTAGTAAATATTCAAATACTTTTCATAGGAGTGTAACCAGCCAAACGTTGACAAGAATGACATCATATTAGCATCGTGACAAAAATCTTTGTTAATAAAGTAGGTCTTAAGTTCTTAAACAAAGCCAGAAGTTATTGGAAAAGCTCAGCCGGTCTGGCAGCATCTGTGGAGTGAAATCAGATTTAAGATTTCAGGTCAAGTGACCATTCCTCATACCTCAGTTCAGGTCACTTGACCTGAAACATTAACTCTGATTTCTCTCCACAGATGCTGCCAGACCTGCTCAGCTTTTCCAGCAATTTCTGGTTTTGTTTCTGGTTTACAACATCTGCAGTTTTTTTTAGGTTTTGAGCTCTGCCTGAAATAAAGGGTGAAAGGAAGTGAGGCAGTGAGGGTCAGGGACAGCTATTCAGAGTTAAACACCTAGGCAGCTGAAGGCACTGAAAACCAAAAAACCCAAAAGGAGGGGTAAGAAATATAATTACTGACAACAACAAAGTTATTTTTAGATAGGGATGATCTATAAGAACACAGGAGAAAGGAGCAGAAACAACATACCATGAAGCCGTTGCCTTTATTTAATGAAATTTTATCTTAAGTCTATCAATTATTGAGAATTTCTAACACATTAAACCTCCCAACAGAAACTTTATACAAGTACTCTCTCACATCGTAAAAGGGTCATGACCCAGATTAATGCATCATTTTAGCCAAGACAATGAGAAAGAAATGCAATTATTTGGCACCACAACAGTTCCATAATGTCCACAGTGCTTTATGTAGAATAAAGCATTTTCTAAAATGTGGTTACTGTGGCATTTTAGACATCTACAACAATTGCTATCACCGCAAGATTTAATTCAGATGAAATGTCTTTGTCTAGAAACCCAGAGAGTAGTTACAATGTGGAAGATGCTACTAGCTGAAATATTTAAGGTGAACAATATAGATGTATTCAAGTAGAAGATAGATAAGTAATTGATTTTAGTTTGCTGTGTGCAAATCAGAAGTTGCATTTCCTAAAAGTATGTCATTAGATGTAAAGTGCTTTCAGATGTTTGATGATCAGGAATGATGCAATATAAATGCAGGTCCTTTGTTTCTGTAGTTCCTGGATGGGGCAGCCTCAGTTCTTTTCACATACCTATAGCCAGTCATGGCAAGGCCCACTCCTTGTCATTTCAAATGCTGAGAAATTTAGCTGAGGTAGCACTAAGGCTTCTTGATGTTGGGATGCTATATAGAACTCGAGTAGGGGGTATTACAATCTTACCTCAAGGCCATTCTGATCAGTGTTCAAGCACAGCTATTTACTTTGTAGAAGTGGACAACCCCACCAAATGCATATATATCAGCCCACATTTTGAGAGTCTCGGATACAGTTAGATAACTGTCCCATACATTTTGTTGAACTTAGTTTGGACAAAGATAGAATTGCACAGAATTAACTTCACTTCACTTACCTTCTCAATATAGCCTTTCTCACTTTATCTTATTTCTTGTAAAATTACTAATGTTATTTACCTTAACTACCCCAAGACATAGTGAGTTCCCAATTCTGACAACAGGTTAGGATACTTTTCTTGTATAATTCCGTATTAATCATTAGTGATTACCTGATAATAATGGCACAATTTCAGTAAATACTTTGCATTGTTGATAAGCTAGGTTTTAAAGTGGCCATTGGGCTGCTGAGGTGAAGATATTTTTACAGCATTAGACAAGGTGCAAAAATCCAAACAATGTTAGTTCCACTTCAATTATTTTAAGGAAAATCTAATCAGCTCTCACTAGAAAAGGTTATAAATCTTGGCCAGCTAAATCTAAGCTAACCTTTATCCTGTTTAACTTCATCTGTTAATCCAGTACTGGGCTAGTTGCAAACCCCAGAACCATGTTTATGAATATCTAACAGACATCCACAACTGAGTTTTCCCAGTACTGTGTATGCTAATTTCACTCTTCGTTTTGTCGTCTGACTTAAAGTTTTCTTTAAATAGATAATCATCAACTGAAATAATCAAAATCAAACCATACAATTCAAATTTTGAATGCCTCAGATGCAAATTTATAATGATTTTTCAGTTATACTTAAGAATCTTCCAGAAAGAAAAATCTAGCCAAAAGCTGGTGCACAGTGACATCATTCCCATCACAGGTTGAGAAATCATCTGAGCAATTACAGAATTCATTTTAATCCAATATGAAAATTCAAAAGCACACAGAGCTCAACATGTGCTTATTACTTGACTCACTCTATTACACTACAAAAAGAAAAGTTGCCAAAATTACATCAATCTGGATAAAAAGATAAAACTCTTTAACAGTGCAATCTAATTAGCAGAGCTCTGAGAGACACTGGATTTAAATTGGTTGCAGAGCTCATTAAATGTTTCCCAATGGAGATGCTCCTTCTGACTTAGGTGCAATAATTGGTCTGTTACACACCAAGTTACAAACTTCACATTGGAATAAAACAGCTTGAAAATTTTGAGGAGGAGGAGGGATGGAAAAAAAGTTAACTTCAAAGCATCAAGGGAAATAGATGCACAGCGAACAACAAATGGCACTTCTGAGACGACACAGTGTTATCAAGAGTTTGTTACAATATCTGTTTAGTTAAACATGAGACAGTCAAGTACACGAGATACCTATTTGACAGTGCAATGGGTCCTCAGCTCTTTACTAATGACATGTGAATGGTATGCATATGGTATATGTATAGCTGGTTGTTACCAGCTACTCTACACATACTTAAATATGAAAGGAAAATTAAAATCATAGCACCAGAGTTAAGCAATCAAATTGGCCCCAGTAGCACAGCGACGAAATGCAATTAGGCATATTCTTTGTTGTTTTGGAAAATATTAAAGGAGTATGCATCATCAATACTTTCTTCCAACATGTAGTGCTTTACATTTGAACTGAACAAATTTCACTTTCCATGCTCTGAACAAACATACCTGGCTTGGAAGTCATTTTGTATTTCCTGATTTTCCTTCTTAAATTAACAGCCTTGCTCGTTTCAGATTTTTAATTTTAACCACTTTGTTCTTCATGACTCAAAATGTACCCTCCATGCCTACAACTCTGTATGCAATCAATGGTGTTTTGTAATGACTTCAAAACAACGTTAGAGAAAGTGAGATGATGATTGTATGATTTTCTAGAATTCACTTAGGAAGGCACTTGCTTAAAATGATTAGGAGTAGTTAGACACAATCCTTTCTTTATACGCTAACTATTCCTTGGGTTGTTGTACAGATAATGAACCAACTCCATCTGCTTGGTTGAATCTTTCAATGCAAAGTGATAATCATCAAATAACTGACCTACACACATGTGGAGCATTTGTCTACAAAGTTTAAACTTCAAAGAGCTGATTTGTGCTACCAGGGTCACAATGCAAATAAGGCTTAGGCAAGGTTTGCGCTACTTACCCAGATGTCAGCTCCAGAATTGCTGTTCTGTTCATTTCTTGTGAAATTCTGATTAGCAGCAATACTCAATCCATCACCCAACTGACTCCCAATCACATTCCTGATCTAACCACTACATTCTTGTTGGTTGCACATTCATTCCACTGAGGCTCTTCAAGATCCTTAAACACTTAAGCGAATGCAACAGCTATTGCTCTGGGAGCGGTGATCCACCCCGACCAAACCTGTGCTGTACCGGGCAGGAAGATCTCTGAGAGTCTCGCACTCCTCAGGGATACGATCGCCTACATGCAGGACAGGGGGGTGGACACCTGCCTCATCAGCCTGGACCAGGAGAAAGCCTTTGACAGGATATCGCATACATATATGAGGGATGTCCTCTCCAAAACGGGCTTTGGGGAGGGAATCTGCAATTGGATCAGACTGCTCTGCACCAACATTGTCAGTGCAGTCTCAATCAATGGGTGGGAATCAGATAGCTTCCCTGTAAGATCTGGAGTCAGGCAGGGCTGCCCTCTCTCTCCTGCCTTGTTTATGTGTTGCACAGAGCCATTTGCCGAATCCATCAGGAAGGATGCGAGCCTGAGAGGGGTGACTATTCCTGGCAGCAGGGGCCTACAGGTTAAGGCCTCCCTGTACATGGATGACGTCGCCGTTTTCTGCTCGGATCTGCTGTCCGTGCAAAGACTCCTGTGCATCTGCGACCAGTTCGAATGGGCCTCGGGGGCCAAGGTAAACCGAGGCAAGAGCGAGGCCATGCTCTTCGGGAACTGAGCCGACCAATCATATATCCCCTTCACTGTCAGGACTGACCACCTGAAGGTGCTGGGTATTTGATTCGGGGGTGCTGGGGCGTGCGCCAAGACCTGGGAGGAGCGGATCAGGAAGATGAGACAGAAACTAGACAGATGGGAGCAACGGTCACTCTCCATCGCGGGAAAAAAACCTGGTCATCAGGTACGAGGTACTCTCAGTATTGTTGTATGTGGCACAGGCCTGGCCTATCCCCAGGACCTGTGCTGCCGCAGTCACCGGGCCATCTTCCACTTCATGTGGAGATCAAAGATGGACCGGGTCCGAAGAGATACCATGTACAAAGACCGGTGCAATGGGGGATAAAACACTCCCAATGCCACCCTTGCCCTGATGGCCACCTTTGTGTGTGGCTGCATCAAGCTGTGCGTGGATCCCCGGTACGCAAACACCAAGTGTCACTACATACTGAGGTTCTATCTGTCCCCGGTGTTGCGAAGGATGGGCCTGGCCTCGCTGCCGTGGAACGCTCCGAGTAGTTGGACCGTTCCGTACCACCTGTCCTTCGTGGAGAAATTTCTGAAGAAAAACACCTTTGACCACAAGTCCATCAAGAAGTGGTCAGCACGTAGCGTCCTTGAGACCCTTCGGGAAAAGGAGAGGGCGGATCCTGTTGAGTGGTTCCCTGAGCAGACTGTCAAAGCAATGTGGCAGAATGCCTCATCGCCAGAACTTTCCAACAAGCACCAAGACATGGCTTGGCTGGTGGTGAGAAGGGCTCTACCTGTGAGATCGTTTATGCACGCTCGGACTCTCTGCCGCACAGCACGCTGCCCTCGAAGTGGCTGCGGGGGGGACGAGACTGTCACACACCTCCTTCTGGAATGTGCCTATGCAGAGGAAGTCTGGAGAGGAATGCAGTGGTATTTGTCGAGGTTCGTCCCGAGCAGCGCCATGACGCGGGACTCCGTGGTCCACGGCCTGTTCCCCGGGACGCACACCGAGACGAATATCAACTGCGCCTGGAGGATCATCAACTCTTGAAGGACGCTCTCTGGGTGGTCCGAAACCTGTTGATCTTCCAGCTGAAGGAGTTGACCCCGACTGAGTGTTGCAGACTGGCACATTCCAAGGTCCAGGACTACGTGTTCAGGGACGCGCTGAAGCTTGGGGCAGCTGCCGCCAAGGCGCGGTGGGGAAAGACCACCGTTTAACATCTGCTTGCCTAAAGAAGATCAAGGGGCCCATGCAGTCATTTGGACTCTGCTGACGCCTCAGCTCAATATATGAGTGAGAAATGCACAGATCTGTATGTAATAATGAAAATTCTGAGCTGTGTATGTAAATGTGGAAATATGTATGGCATTACCTAACGTACAGTGTATCAAATTATTATAGGAATATTTTATGAATAAAGTATATTTTTGAAATTAAAAAAAAATTGCTGGGATCTCTGCACTGCTCTATTTTGCCCATGCACCCCATGGATGTCTAGCTGTATATCGTTTACATGCTAGGACTGAAAAAGCTAAGTCTGTAACTGTTTTTGCAACTAGTAGCAACATGTCAGCATTGCCATTGACTGGGAGATCTTGTGTCAGGTTAATTGGTTTTTAGTTGTCCTGTTAAACAGAACAAGTCAGTTCCATCACTCTCATCTAATGGAGCTAGGGAAATCAAGCTCAATTCCTTTCCCAGCTGAAATGCAATTCCAATAGTCAATTTCAGAAAGTCATGAAGAAATGTTCATACAGGCTCATCCCAGATTCTCAGAGTTAGAAAAGAATGTGTGGTACTCAGTGACCTATAACTTGTCCAACTAAGAAACTAGCAAGGTTTAAATCCAATTATTATTTATTTCTCAGGATCATGACACGGTTATAACAGAGAAGGGAATCATTTAGTCCATTGTGTCTGAGCTGGTTCTCTGAAGTAGCAATTCCCCGTCTTCTGCCAATATCCTGCACATGCTTCCTTTCAGATAATAATTCAATTTTTTAAAATGCCTTGATTGATCTTGCCTTCACCATATTCTGAGGATGTGCATTCCAGATGCTAAGCATTCACATCTTGATTTCATTACTTTAATTTTGGTCAGACATTTTACCTTTAAACCACATTCCTTTGACAATATGGCACAATGCTATGGTTCATGGTCTTCACTGAACCATAAGACTACTCTTCATTCAAAACATGTGAGCTGGAGACAGCAAATGAAATTTGTTTTATTTGTGACAAAGTGCTGCATTTGCGAACAAACATCCTTGCATGATGTTAATAACTCTTATTCATGTGCTTCTGCACTCTGCAAGGTTTCAGCTTTATCGTCCAAACTAGGTTCCATATCATGGATAAATACTAATTCTGCTCGGACATATTCCCCCTTAAGCAAAATATTACAAGACAGACAATATACAATAATCAATCATTAAAAAGTTAAAAAGTTCTCAGCGACTCTCTGGGAAATGACTAATGGCAAATGAAGTCCAAGATTAACTCAATGAGCTACACAGCCAGATTCTAAGAAGCTCACCTTGAACACGAATGGTGGTTTAGAATGAAATGCAACCTTTAGAGTACAACTAGTCAAAAAAAACCTAGAAGCTGTGGTACTAAATTATGCCACCGAATGTCACAGAGCAACTAAAATCAATACAGTGAGATGCTTAAATAAAGAATCCCATGAAAAATTAAATCCAGTATCTGGCAGTAAACACAGTTAAACTCAGCCAGAAATAATGAACAACAGTCACTTCAAATAACATTCTCTTCATTTCTACCAAAGTTATGTTCCCCCTCCTCCATTATGCTCTTACCTTGAACATTAGGCAATCATCTTGATGTTCTGCGTACATTGATGATAGCTTATACTGATTCTCAGTAGTGACATCAATCTTATAACCTGTCAGGGTGTAGCAGACAGCTCGGAATTCCTGAATCTTCTTTTGGAACACCTCCTTCAATCGTTGGTTCTTTAACTCCGCGCTGTTCACCTGTTTGCGCATCTCTGAATATAAGAACATGCCATTATTTTATGGGCAGAGATAATATGATGAACAGCTTTATGCATCTACAAGACAAAACTTATCTGAAGTCAAAAAAAGTGAAAATAATTGCAACTAGCTGATATCTGTAAGTGAGCTGTAACACTGAAATCTAATTGAGTGGGCTCTCATAGCTTTTATTGAGAATAGTGGGAACACATCAGTAAACTTGAGGGCTTCAGATAAAAATTGAAACTGCAGGAGTGAATCATAAAGATTAATTACCCAAATGTGATATGGTGCCAATAAAAGGGTATTAAACTATATTTTACTCTAGTTTATCAGAATTAATCAGATCATAGAATTAAAGAGGTACATAAACCCAAACTCACTGAAATAACTCAGCCTGGTTGGAGTTTCTCTGAACACAAAAACATTATTTTAAAACATCATATTATTTATAATAAATTTACTCTTTGCATAACTAGTCTTAACCGTACTTTCAAGAAAGTGTCATTGAAGACTGTATTGAATAATACTTAGGAGAAATTGGACAACTACTTCAAAAAATAAAAAAGCAGCATTGATAGGCCCATATTAGCAGAATGTTCTTAATTTTTGGACAATTTTGAATGATACCTCATGTTTGAGTTTTTTTTAATTCTATTCGTTTTTGAAAGAAAGTGATTCTTTATTGTCAGAAACATCAGAAAAGATCACATACATGAATAAATCATAACCTTCCTGCCCTGTGTGCAAATTAGTTGCGGCATTTTTTACATCACAATCATGGAGACACTTCAAAAATGCATTTCATTGGCTGTAAAGCAATCTGAATCATTCAGCAGTCAAGTAAAGCATGATATAAACACTTCTTTCACTGGTTGCTTCCACAAGTGTGAATTTATAAAACAGTAGGAACCGTAAATATGAAACAGACACATATGAATTCAATAGAAGTTTAGGAGAAATATCTTTAGATTAGATTAGATTACTTTAGATTAGATTAGATTAGATTACTTACAGTGTGGAAACAGGCCCTTCGGCCCAACAAGTCCACACCGACCCGCCGAAGCGCAACCCACCCATACCCCTACATTTACCCCTTACCTACCACTACGGGCAATTTAGCATAGCCAATTCACCTGACCTAAACAGCTAAACAGAATATGGAACTCATTATTGCATGGGTTTGGATTTTATAGGGTAGGAGGCTGGGTCTGGGTGGGATGCTATTCAGAGGATTGGTGTGGATTTGATGGGTTGAATAGCCTGCTTCTACATTTGTAGGGATTCTAATGGAATCGTGGCCTGGGCAGGACATGTCAAGTGTATCCAGGCAGGCTTAACCAGGCAAACTGAAGTTGAGCAAGAAATGGGGGCATGGGGTTCTCATTTGGGAGATTATTGCATATTGTAGCCATCATAATTTCCCACCATACACATTATGTATCCCCTTCTAAACCACCGACCCTCATTGCCGTTCATCTCTTTTTAACACCCCACACTGTGAGATATTGTGTTATACAGTATCTTTATTAACTCACTCACCAGCTCACTATATTCATTAATATAGGTTCTTGCTCATTTATTCATAACTCTTTACTCACCCATTATTTAGTATAACACGGTTTCATTTATCATTCATAAAACTGCAATGCTGCAGTATATTTTACTATCCAAACTTTTTAAAAAACACTTTCCAATCAAAAAAACCCTTTCAAACTCATTAGTGCATTTTCACACCTGAAGAGCCCCTGCTATAAACAGTGTTCACCTCTGAATAAGTGTGAACAATACCATCCCCATCAAGTCTCCATGAAACATTATAATATTAATCAGCTTTACCAACCTCTCCTGGTCCTGAATACATCCTCCAATTAGTAATTATCTGTTAAATACCTTTTAATTGGGCCATTATCCCTTTAAGAAACTAACAAAACAGCGCTTCCATGAAATTGCATGAATGAATGAAACTCATACTGACAAATAGTAAATAAATCTCACAATCCAGCTGCAATAATCAGTTTAATATCTTTTATTCTTTTATTAAGTACAGATATAATTTCTAACCTATGAAGAGCATTTAGGCATAGTACTTTTACTAACATTACTAATTTAAAAGACAAAAAGACTAACACTTCTTAATTATGCAAGCAAACTCGACAGACTCCCTGAATCCCATCAGAAGTAACATCACTCGGCACAGGTTTTAACCCACCTCGTGTTTCCCAGAAAAGCAGGCCCTCAAACTTTGTACAGAGGAACCTTGATTATTGAATATCGGATTTTCCAAAGGAGATCTCGAGGTCCCGATAGAAACATTACATTTGGGGTTGGGGATGGGCAGGATGCGGTGTTGGACAGGGTTGGAGACGGGCGGGATGCTGTGTTGGACAGGGTTGAGGATTGCAGGCGAGAGTTGGGGCAGTGTTGGATGGGGTTGGGGGTGAGAGGGGGGCAGTGTTGGATATGGTTGCGAGGGCGAGGGTGAGGATGGTGTTGGATGGGGGCACGCGCGCAGTGTGTTGCTGCCTAGTCTCCTGAATGGGGAGCGGACTTAACAGAAAACTCCAAGCCCCAGAGGAGAGGCATTGAATCAATTAACCGAACAAAATGATGCCGCCCATCTTGTTCAGATAATTGATGGTGCCCTGTACACTGTTGGCATTTTAATATATGTAAGACCTGAGTATAAAGGGGCTCTTGTAAGAACTGTATTTCGGGATTCTATTGCAGCCTCAAACTTGTGCTGTGACTGCTGAATAAAAGAGGCTATTTCGCCACTGACCGGTCGTTATTTGAACATGATCTCACAACAGCTTCTAACCTCTTAAAACCTTGGTTTCTCTCAATTTCCCTGTTCAACCCTGCCTGCTAGGCCCAGCTGATACCTCTCGGTCTTATCTTCATTCTGGCTTCCATGATCACGACTTCTATGAGTGTGTGCAAATTTGGTGCGGCTTGGATTACAGATAGGACTTCCTCCCCAGGTAGGACATAAGTCTCACCTGGAGCCTGACAATGCCCCATTGCATGTATATTGGCTGCAGGGTAGCCAGTTTTCTTCTGAGCAGGCTCCTGACCAATCTTTTAGCTTGAAAAGTGGGGACTGGGGACAATGACACTCCCCAGCCTGACAACCCTATAAAACCCAACAATACATAATAAATCTCGATGCATCCTAAAGATACAGAAAACTACATCTTTTCTAACCAATTCTGCTTTATGACCAATAAACCAGAATTCAATTAGTACAATAAACAATCCCCATGACAGATCATGCTTGTGGTGCCCAGTATAAATCTGAATGAAGGAATGTTTAATGGAAAAAGTAGATAAAAAAGATGTGACAAAAAAGTGGCAACATGAAATACAAGGCATACATGCAAGATTGAAATGTAGTATCCATACTGTTAAAATCACACGACACCAGGTTATAATCTTCGAGGAGAAAGGGAGGACAGGGGATCTCCCATCCACTGCCTCCAACCTCATAGTCCCACAACCCCGCACCGCCCGTTTCTACCTCCTGCCCAAAATCCACAAACCTGACTGCTCCGGCCAACCCATTGTCTCAGCCTGCTCCTGCCCCACTGAACTCATCTCGGCATACCTCGACACTGTCCTGTCCCCCTTAGTCCAAGAACTCCCCACCTACGTTCGGGACACCACTCACGCCCTCCACCTCCTCCATGATTTTCACTTCCCTGGTCCCCAACGCCTTATCTTCACCATGGATATCCAGTCCCTGTACACCTCCATCCCCCATCACGAAGGACTCAAAGCCCTCCGCTTCTTCCTTTCCCGCCGTACCAACCAGTACCCTTCCAATGACACCCTCCTTTGACTGACTGAACTGGTCCTCACACTGAACAACTTCTCTTTCCAATCCTCCCACTTCCTCCAAACCAAAGGAGTAGCCATGGGCACCCGCATGGTCCCCAGCTATGCCTGCCTCTTCATAGGATATGTGGAACAGTTCATCTTCCGCAACTACACTGGCACCACACCCCACCTTTTCCTCCGCTACATCGATGACTGTATCGGCGCTGCCTCGTGCTCCCACGAGGAGGTTGAACAGTTCATCCACTTTACCAACACCTTCCACCCCGACCTCAAATTCACCTGGACCGTCTCAGACTCTTCCCTCCTCTTCCTAGACCTTTCCATTTCTATCTCGGGCAACTGAATCAACATGGACATTTACTATAAACCAACTGACTCCCACATCTACCTAGACTACACCTCCTCCCACCCTGCCCCCTGTAAAAACGCCATCCCATATTCCCAATTCCTTCATCTCCGCCGCATCTGCTCCCAGGAGGACCAGTTCCAATACTGTACAGCCCAGATGGCCTCCTTCTTCAAGGACCACAGTTTCCCTCCAGACGTGATCAACGATGCCCTCCACCGCATCTCCTACACTTCCCGCTCCTCCACCCTTGAGCCTTGCCCTTCCAACCACCACCAGGACAGAACCCCACTGGTTTTCACCGACCACACCGCCAATCTCCATATACAGGGTATCATCCGCCGTCATTTCCGCCATCTCCAAACGGACCCCACCACCAAGGATATAATTCCCTCCCCTCCCCTATCAGCATTCCGAAAAGACCACTCCCTCCGTGACTCCCTCGTCAGTTCTACACCCTCCCGCCAACCCAACCTCCACTCCCAGCACCTTCCCCTGCAACCGCAAGAAATGCAAAACCTGTGCCCACACCTCCTCCCTTATTTCTCTCCAAGACCCCAACGGATCCTTCCATATCCGCCACAAATTCACCTGCACCTCCACACACATCATCTATTGCATCCGCTGCACCCGATGTGGCCTCCTCTATATTGGGGAGACAGGCCGCCTACTTGCGGAACGTTTCAGAGAACACCTCTGGGACACCTGGACCAACCAACCCAATCATCCCATGGCTCCCCCTCCCATTCCACCAAGGACATGCAGGTCCTTGGACTCCTCCATCGCCAGACCATAACAACACGACGGTTGGAGGAAGAGCACCTCATCTTCTGCCTAGGAACCCTCCAACCACAAGGGGTGAACTCAGATTTCTCCAGTTTCCTCATTGCCCCTCCCCCCACCTTGTCTCAGTCGAATCCCTCAAAAACCTAGCACCACCTTCCTAACCTGCAATCTTCTTCCTGACCTCTCTGCCCCCACCCCACTCCGGCCTATCACCCTCACCTTGACCTCCTTCCACCTATCACATCTCGAATGCCCCTCCCCCAAGTCCCTCCTCCCTACCTTTTATCTTAGCCTGCTGGACACACTTTCCTCATTCCTGAAGAAGGGCTAATGCCCGAAACATCGAATCTCCTGTTCCTTGGATGCTGCCTGACCTGCTGCGCTTTTCCAGCAACACATTTTCGACACCAGGTTATAGTCCAACAGCTTTATTTGGAAGCACTAGCTTTCAGAGGACTGCTCCTTCATCAGGTGGTTGTCACCAGAAGGAGCAGCGCCCCGAAAACAAGTGCTTCCAAACAAACCTGTTGGATTATAACCTGGTGTCATGTGATTTTTAACTTTGTACACTCCAGTCCAACACCGGCACCTCCAAATCAATAATATCCACACTCATATCTAACTTCAGTTTGTGGAAATTGATTTCCTGCCACAAGTTAATTCACACTCTTAGTTTTAGTCTTTTGCCCATTGAGATTGTGAAGTCTGGATTGTGGATACCACGTGTATAAACTTATCATTTCATGCAATCATATCAATGAGTTCCGAAAAATTACTCCAAATGCTTTTACAAAAATATTTCAACTAACTATTTTCTCGAGTAACTGTAATTCCGAATGTCCAAAATATAAGGTTTACTCCAGATTTTTTTTTAACAAAAGCAGTCACCTTAGTAAGTGCATTCATTTAATAGTAACATCATTAAGATAGTCTCTAAGTGAAAATTTTAGTCATACAAGCTGCGAGATAGCTGGTGTGGAAAGTAGAATTGATTTTTTTAAAGAAGTTGCTCATCTCAACTGGAGGCGGAATTGGGTTATTTTGGCAGAAATTAAGCCAGTATCTAACAATGTTGACAGAATGTAGTGGCATCACTAGAATGCAGGCAATTGGATAACTGTTCCATTAATGTTTGAATTGGTATACATAATTTATGGTGGTTGGAATTGATTTTACACATTATATTTTGTTCTCAGTTCACTGCATTTTGTTTACCACAATTTGTCAAAACTATTTAAATTCATTCTGTAAACAGACTTTGGTTGATTTGCTGTTTGCTGTAAAAGAGATTTTTTTAAAAAAGTCTTGCTGTCTGGCCTGTCTCGCACCCTTTTATCTATGGCCAGGACAGACACATGTCAAGTGGTATCCAGGCAGGCTTATCGAAGGAAACTGGTGTTGAGCAAAAAATGGGAATATGGACTCCTCCTTTGGGGAATTATTGCATATTGTAACAATAGACATTACCACTGCATTGCTCATAACGGGTTGAGTTTGTAGTTTCATTGGACACCGTATAACGTTAGGCTTGATCGAGGAATATATTTGGATACTGGATGCTCTTGTTAGAAATGCCCTGTTCCTTTCTGATAAAATCTTTCACTTTAAATGAGCTCGTGAAATGAAATAATTGTTAGCACATGAAGACTGCTTTCAGCACACTACTTAAAGGAGTTGCTCTGAATAGCTTTTCATATAAATGCAAATATAATTTTTTTTACCAGAAATTATGGTTTACATAGAACAAAACCACTGCTCATTATTGACGCTTACACAGAATAATTAGTGTATCGCGAAGTATGCAAGAAAAGCGTCTTGTATAACATACTGGCCCAGCATAGATAGGAAGATAGAGGAAGAAACCAGTGCCAACTGATTGATTTTTATGGTTTTTTTAAATCCTTTTCTTCTTTGTTGCTAAGGAAAAACATGCAACTTTCACATGGCTGAAACCTTTTACATGTGATACTTATCTCTGCTTCAGGATAGTGTAAAATCATTCCATACACGGTGTTATCTCTGTAATACATGAAAGACATCTAGCAATTGAGAAAATCAAATATGATTTTATTTACAACATAGAGATAATCCTGATAAATTCTACACCATTCAATGTTACTAGTCATGAGTTGTTACATTAGAATCAACAACTGATGAAGGAAAATGTTATCCACTGACAATCAGTAACAGTATTGAATAGCTAATCAGATAGAAGTCTGGAATCTATAATTTGATTTAACACGTCTTACTTGTGTCAGTGCTTTAGGTTTTAATAACTTTTTTTAAAAAGGGACTTCATCCTTTTACATTCTTCCTTTTTTCAAGATTTCCAGCTTTTCTCCTATTGAACATGGAATTGTCCAATACAGCAGGAAGTATGGTACTTGATACCTCTGCTGGCTCTTTCAAAGTGTTATTACATTTATTCCTCTCTTCTGCCTTCTCCCTATTGCTCTGAAGTTAAGGCTATCAAACCCAATTTATCTTTGTGGTGTTCACGCTTACACAAGTCTTCTTTCTCCCTACTTTATTGATCCCAATAACAGATCTGCTGTTTCTTTCTGTACTATGTACATTTCTAGCTTCTTCTTAAACGCATTGATGAGGAGAGACTTGAAACACTGGGTTACGTTTTAATAAAGGGGGAGTAATTGCACAATTGCCTGAAGAAATATCAGAGTTGCTGATCCATTAAAGAAAGCTTCAGATCACAAAAAAGATATATTGTATTACTACAACAAAATGTTTTGAGATTATAAACCTATTTGCTGACAGACACTGCCAATCAATGAAAATCAGGCCGACGATGGCCGATAAAATTTCCAAACCCACAATAAAATCATCTATTCTGTCAAGCTTTTTCAGCTGACAACTAGAAAACATGAAAAGAAATAAAGAAAACGCTGGAGAAATTCAGGTCTGGCAGCATCTTCACAGACAGAAAGAGTTAATGTTTCAAGTCCAGTATGACCTCTGAGATGTTTTGTTTTCAATTCTGAAGAAGAGTTGGATCGAACTCGAAAAGAATTCTGGGTAATCCAAGATGGAGGATGGGAAGAATTTCTGGCTGTAATAGCTGCTCCTTTTTTGAGGTATTTTAGGTGCTGGAGGTGATTTCCTCGAATTCCAGGAGCAGCAATTACTGTTTTATTACTAGTGCTATGTAATGAACCAGACTTTATAAAAGATCTTAAAGTAAGGGAACACTTAGGAAGCAGCGATCATAATTTGGTAGAGTTCAGTCTGCAGTTTGAAAGAGAGAAGGCAAAATCGGATGTAATGGTGTTACAGATAAATAAAGGTAAATTATGACGGCATGAGAGAGGAACTGATGAAAATCAACTGGAAGCAGAGGAGCCTAGCAGGGAAGACAGTAGATCAAAAATAGCAGGAGTTTGTGGGTATAATTGAGGACACAGTACAGAGGTTCATCCCCAAGAAAAGAAAGATTATCCGGGGAGGGATTAGACAGCCATGGCTGACAAAGGAAGTCAGGAAATGTATCAAAGAAAAAGAGAGATCCTATAAAGTGGCCAAGAGCAGTGGGAAATCAGAAGATTGGGAAGGCTACAAAAACAAACAGAGGATAACAAAGAGAGAAATAAGGAAGGAGAGGATAAAATATGAAGGTAGGCTAGCTAGTATTATTAGAAATGATAGTAAAAGTTTCTTTCAATACATAAGAAACAAACGACAGGCAAAAGTAGACATTGGGCCACTTCAAACTGATGCTGGAAGACTAGTGATGGGAGATAAGGAAATAGCTGGAGAACTTAATAAGTACTTTGCATCAGTCTTCACAGTGGAAGACATGAGTAATATCCCAACAATTAAAGGAAGTCGGGGGCTGAGTTGAGTATGGTTGCCATTACAAAAGAGAAAGTGCTAGAAAAGCTAAAAGATCTTAAAATTGACAAATCTCCTGGCACCGATGGGCTACATCCTAGAGTTCTGAGGGAGGTGGCTAAGGAAATAGCGGAGGTGTGGTTAAGATCTTTCAAAAGTCACTGGAGTCAGGGAAAGTCCTGGATGATTGGAAGACCGCTGTTGTAACCCCATTTTTCAAGAAAGGATCAAGACAAAAGATGGAAAATTATAGGCCAATTAGCCTAACCTCGGTTGTTGGTAAAATTCTAGAATCCATCGTTAAGGATGAGGTTTCTAAATACTTGGAAGAGCAGGGTCGGATTAGAACAAGTCAACATGGATTTAGTAAGGGGAGGTCGTGCCTGACAAAACTGTTAGACCAGGGAAACCCAATGGATGTTGTATATCTAGACTTCCAAAAGGCCTTTGATAAGGTGCCACACGGGAGGCTGGAGAGTAAGGTGAAGGTCCATGGTGTTCGAGGTGAGCTACTGGCATGGATCGAGGATTGGCTGTCTGACAGAAGGCAGAGAGTTGGGATAAGAGGTTTTTTTTCGGAATGGCAGCCGGTGACAAGCGGTATCCCACAGGGTTCACTGTTGGGGCCGCAGCTGTTCACATTATATATTAATGATCTGGATGAAGGGACTGGGGGCATTCTAGCGAAGTTTGCCGATGATACGAAGATAGGTGTACAGGCAGGTAGTACTGAGGAAGTGGGGAGGCTGCAGAAGGATATAGACAGGTTGGGAGAGTGGTCCAGGAAATGGCTGATGAAGTTCAATGTGAGCAAATGCGAGGTCTTGCACTTTGGAAAAAAGAATACAAGCATGGACTACTTTCTAAACGGTGAGAAAATTCATAAAGCCAAAGTACAAAGGGATCTGGGAGTGCTAGTCGAGGATTCTCTAAAGGTAAACATGCAGGTTGAATCCATGATTAAGAAAGCGAATGCAATGTTATCATTTATCTCAAGAGGGTTGGAATATAAAAGCAGCGATGTGCTACTGAGACTTTATAATGCTCTGGTTAGACCCCATTTGGAGTACAGTGTCCAGTTTTGGTCCCCACACCTCAGGAGGGACATACTGGCACTGGAGCATGTCCAGCAGAGATTCACACGGATGATCCCTGGAATGGTAGGTCTAACATACGAAGAACGGCTGAGGTTCCTGGGATTGTACTCATTGGAGTTTAGAAGATTGAGGGGAGATCTAATAGAAACTTACAAGATAATACATGGCTTGGAAAGGGTGGACACTAAGAAATTGTTTCCGATAGGTGGGGAGACTAGGACCCATGGGCACAGCCTTAAAATTAGAATGAGTCAATTCAGAACAGAAATACGGAGACATTTCTTCAGCCAGAGAGTGGTGGGCCTGTGGAATTCATTGCCGCAGAGTGCACTGGAGGCCGGAACACTAAATGTCTTCAAGGCAGAGATTGATAAATTCTTGATGTCACAAGGAATTAAGGGCTACGGGGAGAATGCGGGTAAGTGGAGTTGAAATGCCCATCAGCCATGATTAAATGGCGGAGTTGCCTCGATGGGCCGAATGGCCTTATTTCCACTCCTTTGTCTTATGGTCTTATGCTGCATTATGTTGCATTATTTTGGAACTTTGGAAAAAAGTCAAAACAATAGCAGTTTTAGAAGGGAGAACAACAGACAAAGGAATCACATGAGGTCAGTGCAGGAGAGAGAGAGAGAGAAAGAGAAAGAAACTGACACTGCCTTTGCTGTTTGAATTCATGTATCGCTGGACATCAGAGTGCATCTGGGAAAATTAACAAACAGTGAAATTCACAACTAATCTTGAAGGAATTATTGAGTGAAGTTCAATAATTTGAAGGGTGGTAAGGACAAGCCAGGGAACTATAGACCAGTGACTCTGACGTCAGTGGTGGGCAAGTTGTTGGAGGGACAGATGTACGTGTATTTGGAAAGGCAAGACTGATTAAGGATAGTCACCATGGCTTTGTGCGTGGGAAATCATGTCTCACAAACTTGATTGAGTTTTTTGAAGAAATAACAAAGAGGATTGATGAGGGCAGAGCGGTAGATGTGATCTACATGGACTTCAGTAAGGCGTTCAACAAGGTTCCCCATGGGAGACTGATTAGCGAGGTTAGATCTCACAGAATACTGGGAGAACTAGCCATTTGGATACAGAACTAGCTCAAAGGTAGAAGACAGAGGGTAGTGGTGGAGGGTTGTTTTTCAGACTAGAGGCCTGTGACCAGTGGAGTGCCACAAAGATCGATG
This sequence comes from Hemiscyllium ocellatum, assembly GCF_020745735.1. Classification (NCBI taxonomy): domain Eukaryota; kingdom Metazoa; phylum Chordata; class Chondrichthyes; order Orectolobiformes; family Hemiscylliidae; genus Hemiscyllium; species Hemiscyllium ocellatum. The sequence continues at coordinate 39,929,411 of NC_083420.1, read as the reverse complement.
CTGGGCTGTCTATTTTTTGTCATTTACATAAATGATTTGGATGCAAGCATAAGAGGTACAGTTAATAAGTTTGTAGAAGATACCAAAATTGGAGGTGTAGTGGACAGCAAAGAGAGTTACCTCAGATTACAATAGGATCTGGACCAAATGGGCCAATGGGCTGAGACATGGCAGATGGAGTATTATTTAGAGAAATGCGAGGTGCTGCATTTTGGGAAAGCAAATCTTAGCAGGACTTATACACTTAATGGTAAAGTCCTTGGGAATGTAGCTGAACAAAGAGACCTTGGAATGCAGGTTCATAGCTCCTTGAAAGTGAAGTCGCAGGTAGATAGGATAGTAAAATAGGCATTTGGAATGCTTTCTTTTATTGGTCACAGAGTATTGAGTACAGGAGTTGGGAGGTCATGTTGCGGCTGTACAGGACATTGGGTAGTCCACTGTTGGAATATTGCGCGCAAATCTGGTCTCCTTCCTATTGGAAGGATGTTGTGAAACTTGAAAGGGTTCAGAAAAGATTTACAAGGATGTTGTCAGGGTTGGAGGATTTGAGCTATAGGAAGAGGCTGAATAGGCTGGGGGTCTTTTCCCTGGAGCGTCGGAGGCTGAGGGGTGACCTTATAGAGGTTTACAAAATTATGAGAGTCTTTTTCCTGGGGTGGGGGAGTTTAGAACTAGAGGGCATAGGTTGAGGGTGAGAGGGGAAAGATATAAAAGAGACCTATGAGGCAACGTTTTCACACAGAGGGTGGTACGAGTATTGAATGAGCTGCCAGAGGAAGTGGTGGGGGCTGGTACAATTGCAACATTTAAGAGGCATTTGAATGGATATATAAATAGGAAGGGTTTGGAGGGATATGGGCCGGGTGCTGGCAGGTGGGTCTAGATTGGGTTGGGATATCTGGTCGCATAGACTGGTTGGACTGAAGGATCTGTTTCCATGCTGTACATCTCTATGACTCTATGAAATGTTAACTCTGTTTCTGTCTCCACAGATGCTGCCAGAAATGCTGAGTTTCTTCAGCAATTTCTGTGTTTGTTCCAGATTTCCAGCATCCATAGTATTCTGTTCTTAGAAGATTAAAAACATACAGCATGCTAGCAGACATGGTGTAACTTCATATGAAATAACTTTCCATTATAACAGGTGACAAATAATAATATCAACAACTTTTCATTTATATGATATACTGAAACCTCTCAAGATACCTTACAGAGCATTATAACATATCTAAGGAGATATGAAGTCTTACAAAAGTGAAGTAGAGAGATGGGAGGAATTTCTAGATCTTACATCTAGGTTGCTGAAGGATGACCACCGACAATGAAGGGATTAAGATCCAGGATGTTCAACGTTATACAGGGACTTAGTTGCTGAAGGGGTTAACTGACAACATGAGATAAGCACTGTCCTTCAGGATAAAAGGACAGCTGCTGTCAGGAGCAAAGTAGTTCTAGCTTGGTTCAAGTGAAATGCAAAGTTGAGGTAGGCAACAATAACGTGTACTTATTTTTTAAAGTATAACCTGATGTCTTGGTATATGGCTGTCTTATGTAACTCAGATTTTATGTAATTTGCTGTTAACTGCTATGGAATAAAGAAGGACTGACACTCACTTCTGCCAATGACTTCTTGTGTCATTGTTTCCACTTGACATCTGTAACTCAGATCATATCAATACGAAGGACTAGTGGCAGTGAACTTACACAAGGCATTTCAGATGGTTCTGATGGACATGACCACCACAGTTACCAAGCCAGCAGAGCTGCAATTTGAAAAATATACCACTCAAGAGACCAAGGTTGAAAATTCTTACCTTTGGTTCAACAATTCACAAGTTCCCTACTACAAAGTGCCATTTAGGTACATTGTAACTATGATGAAATATAAATCTGTATAAATATTTAGATTTGCAAATACACATATTTCAGTAATAATAAAACCAAAATGAAGCTGTAAAGTTCTATTGGGGAGATGAAAAATACTGTCACTACATCTTCAACAAGGCAGCATGACAAAATCATTTCTTATTAATCAAGCTGAAATTTTGAATAATTACTCATTTCTGAAGATTCCTTCAGGGAAACAAAATTAAATCTTTTCTCAAGGACATAATGGTTTTATCAGCTTCAAATTAATTATAATTTAATTTTTTATAATGGTTAGTAAAATAAATGAAAATTGGACCCAAATGAATGCAATTATGTTATTTTACAGATTAGTATCTTTATCACATGTCAAATGCAAGAACACTCAAATCCTTTTAAATAAATAATGTTTGCCAGAAACATTTTTGACCTTATGACAGGCAATCAGTTTGATATTAATTCCCAACTCCTTTCATAAAAAAGTAAATAAAAAATTGAGTGGTCCTCTATTTAACTTGGTGAAGTTAATGCTGCCAAGGAATTTTAATGGTGCACAATAGATTTTTTACCCAAAAAACAAAATGCTGCCTATATTGGAAATACACAGCCTCTCTTCTGAAGCACAGTTGATGTCTTAGATCAATGCCATCTCGACAGAACTAGAAAAGTTATAATTTAATTTGTAGGTCTTAAGCAAGTGGAAAAGGAGTGAAGAGATGGAAATAAAATATTAGGGAAGGTCTGTGATACACTGGAAGACAAGAGAGATTAAATGCGAGAAGCATTGATGTTATAAGGTCCTATGCAGTGATAATAGAACAAACAAAGAAACAGAAGTTGTGCACGAATGGCAGAACAATGAACAGGTGTCCCTCAAATAAAAAACAGTGTGAGAAACAGCATTATAAAATCAAAACCTGCAAAGAAAAAGGCAACAAAATAAAAAGAGAGGTTAGGGCCTGTAATTGTTGAATTGTGTGAGAAATTCGGAAGGTTATGAGATGCCTCCTTAAAAACCTGAGATGCTGTATCTCAAGTTAACACTAAGCTTCAGTGATAACTGCAGTAAGGCAAGGACGTGAGGTCAACATGATAGCAAGATGAAGAATTAAATTGACAGGTAACCAGAAGCTCAGGGGCATACATACAGACTGAACAAGGTATTTGAGATAATCAGAGGCAATACTATTACCAATGGAACCAAGCTGACTCGTGAACACTTGTAGTAATTGGGAATAGTTACATGGTATGGATTCATTTAGGACAGTAGGGAAATTATGCCTTGGAGCTGGTTCCAAGTCCACATCTCGCAGTTCACTGAACAATATGTCACACACTGCATCAGTGATTCTTCTGTCAAGCGTTCCAGCTGACTTTTCAAAAAAATTCTTTACAGACCAACTATGTCAATACTATTCATCAGTCTGATTAATAGTGGTCTTTGAATCTACAACATAAATAAAATTATTCATTACTTTATAGCGTATTCCTTCACGAATGTCAGAAAGAAAGCCATTTCTTATTGAACAGAAGCTTATAACTAATGCAATCAGATAACATGAAAAATGTATGAAGCCTTAAACTACACATTAAAAATAATTTTAGAAGTTTCCCCTACTACACCCAATCAACTTATCAAATACTATAGAGTTCTCAATGTTTTGGGAGAAGCTCTGCTCATTATGTAGTACAGAATTTTTCTCTTACTATACAGTATGCTGAAATTATGCAACAAATTGTCTCACAAAGCTTACCACAAGAGTTTAGCTTTAGTTTTAAAACAAAGATTAAAATAAATTAGATATACTTTTGATCTACCAGAACCACAAGTTCTCTCGGGACTGGCAGGAATGTGGAGTTTGGTCATTATCAGATCAATCATTATGTTAATGAATTGCAATTACTCTTGCTCCTATTGTTAAGTTTTATGCAGTGACATCACCATGACAAAGATATCCTACATAATGATTTTGCAAGATATTTAATTACGAAAGAAGATTTAACTGAAAGATGCACATCCCTTTTTTCCCCAAAAGAAGCATGACTTTTTTTTATTATTTATTCATGGATTTCTGTGTCACTGGCTGGACCAGCATTTATTGCCTAACTCTAATTACCCATTGGATGGTTAAAGGTCAAATCCATGGCTGTGGGTCTGGAGTCACATGTAGAGAAGACCAGCTAAGGAGAACAGATTTTGTTCCTTCCGTAACGCTAATTACTAAACCAAATGTTCTTTTTATGAGAGTTGACAATGGATGCATGTTCACCATGGTGTGATCCAAACTCATATATGACCTCTACACCACTGAAGCCAAACGCCTCACCATCAAGCCAGCGGATAAAGGGGGCACAGTGGTAGTCTGGCGCACTGACCTCTACACTGCTGAGCCAAACGCCAACTCGAGGACACCTCTTCCTACTGCCCCCTCGACCATGACCCCACCCCCCCCATCACCAAACCATCATCTCCCAGACCATACAGAACCTCATCACCTTAGGAATCTCCCACCCACAGCATCCAACCTCATAGTCCGGGAACCCCGCACTGCCCGGTTCTACCTCCTTCCCAAGATCCACAAGCCTGACCACCCTGGCTGATCCATTGTCTCAGCATACTCCTGCCCCACTGAACTCATTTCTACCTATCTTGACACTGTCCTATCCCCCCCTAGTCCAGGAACTCCCCACATACGTTCGAGACACCACCCATGCCCTCCACCTCCTTCAAGACTTCCTTTTCCCCGGCCCCCAACACCTCATCTTCACCATGGATACTCAATCCCTCTACACCTCCATCCGCCATGACCAGGGCCTCCAAGCCCTCCGTTTTTTCCTCTCCAGTCGTCCCCAACAGTACCCTTCCACCGACACTCTCATTCGTTTGGCCGAACTGGTCCTCACCCCTAAACAATTTCTCCTTCGAATCCTCCTACTTCTTCCAGGCAAAAGGGGTAGCCATGGGCACACGTATGGGCCCCAGCTACGTCTGTCTCTTTGTTGGCTACGTAGAACAGTTGATCTTCCGTAATTACACCGGCACCACTCCCCACCTCTTCCTCTGCTACATTGATGACTGCATTGGCACCACCTAGTGCTCCCGCGAGGAGGTTGAGCAATTCATCAACTTCACCAACACATTCCACCCTGACCTCAAATTTACCTGGACCATCTCTGACACCTCCTTCCCCTTCCTGGACCTCTCCATCTCCATTAATGACGACCGACTTGACACTGACATTTTTTACAAACCCACTGACTCCCACAGCTACTTGGATTACACCTCTTCCCACTCTACCTCTTGCAAAAACGCCATCCCGTATTCCCAATTCCTCCACCTCTGCTGTATCTGCTCCCAGGAGGACCAGTTCCACCACAGAACACACCAGATGGCCTCCTTCTTTAGAGACCGCAATTTTCTTTCCCACGTGGTTAAAGATGCCCTCCAACGCATCTTGTCCACATCCCGCACCTCCGCCCTCAGACCCCACCCCTCCAACCGTAACAAGGACAGAACGCCCCTGGTGCTCACCTTCGAACCTACCAACCTTCGCATAAACCAAATCATCCTCCGACATTTCCGCCACCTTCAAAAAGACCCCACCACAGGGAATATATTTCCCTCTCCACCCCTTTCCGCCTTCCACAAAGACTGTTCCCTCCGTGACTACCTGGTCAGGTCCACGCCCCCCCCTACAACCCACCCTCCCATCCTGGCACCTTTCCCTGCCACTGCAGGAACTGTAACACCTGCGCCTACACCTCCTCCCTCACCTCTATCCAAGGCCCTAAAGGAGCCTTTCACATCCATCAAAGTTTTACCTGTACATCCACTAATATCATTTATTGTATCCGTTGCTCCCGATGCGGTCTCCTCTACATTGGGGAGACTGGGTGCCTCCTAGCAGAGCGCTTTAGGGAACATCTCTGGGACACCCGCACCAATCAACCACACCGCCCCATGGCCCAACATTTCAACTTCCCCTCCCACTCTGCCGAGGACATAGAGGTCCTGGGCCTCCTTCATCACCAGACACATGGAGGAAGAACGCCTCATCTTCCGCCTCGGAATACTTCAACCCCAGGGCATCAATGTGGACTTCAACAGTTTCCTCATTTCCCCTTCCCCACCTCACCCTAGTTCCAAACTCCAGCTCAGTACTGTCCCAATGACTTGTCCAGACTTGTCCTACCTGCCTAGCTCCTTTTCCACCTATCCACTCCACCCTCTCCTCCCTGACCTATCACACTCATCCCCTCCCCCACTCACCTATTGTACTCTATGCTACTTTCTCCCCACCCCCCCCACCCCCCTCTAGCTTATCTCTCCATGCTTCAGGCTCTTTGCCCCTATTCCTGACGAAGGGCTTTTGCCCAAAACGTCGATTTCGCTGCTCCCTGGATGCTGCCTGAACTGCTGTGCTCTGCCAGCACCACTCATCCAGAATCTGCAGAACATTAGCCTGGAGTTCTGGATTGCTAGACCAGTGACCTTTACCACAATGCCACCATGTCCCTGTAGCTATCAAAACCATAACTTTACCTTATCATCCTTGTTCTAAGATAGAGGTTGTAATCTGTACTTCATCCGTACCAGCTTTTCACAAACTCAATTCCACAATTACTGCATTACACTCTTTTGTCCATTTTTTTAATATAGAATTTATCACCATAAAAATACAATCCAAACTCTCACTTCTTTCTCATGCTTACTTTGTGTGTGAAACAATACAAATGCTAAGATATGGAGAATTTATCTGATCTTGAAGATGAATAATTGCCCCCTTTGAGTGATCAGTTTATTCTTGCACTATACTACAATTGCTTAGAAATACCAGACATCAACCTGAATAAGATTTTACAGAGAAATAATCTGCTAATTTGCGAATAAAAACAATGAAGCACAGTATGTTGACACATATTATAACTAAAATCTAAAAGCATCCATAAAACTGCATTACACTGTGCTAAGGGTTGCTCTTATGAAAATAAAACAAATTCCTGGTTATTAGTGAAATGAACTGTTTAGCTTTTCACTATGTGATGCACTGTACTGAAACAACAATGAAGTGCTAGAAAAGTCAGCAGATCTGCAGCATCTGTGGAAAGCTGGAAGAGAAAACAAAAAAAATAAGATTTTGAGATCAGTAAGACTCTTGAAATTGAAGAGGTGGAAGAGCGATGGATTTTAGTGGAACAGAAGGGAAGGTCAAAGAAAGGTTATGGCATGTAGAGAGAGATCAAAAGTGTCACAGAATAAAAGGCAAAGGGAATAGGCAAGGTTGTACAGAACAGTCATCGATCTAGAATAAATGTTCAAGGTTTGTGCGAATAATAAATGTTAGTTTTTTGCTTTTGTTTTGGTATTGCATTAAAATATCTAGATCATTATAAAGTAAGATTTTTGTCTAACATATCATCAACAAGTGCAATATTATTTCAGAGTTTAAACAGAAGTTGCTCGAAAAGGCAGAACTTGTGAAGAGAAATCAAAGTTAATGTTTCGGATCTGGTGACTCTTCCTCAGAACTGAGTAAGGGTCATAGGACCCGAAACGTTAAGTTTGATTTCTCTGCACAGATGCTGCCAGACCTTCTGTTTTGGTTCTGATTTACTGCATCCACAGTTGTTTCATTTTTTATTATTTCAAAGTTGCTCTTTTAACTTGAGCCTTTTCATGCATTCAGATAATGGCATTAATAAAAAAGGGCTAAACTTACATAACATCTTATCAAGTATTTCAGAAGAATAACAAAGTTGCTCAATTACAATAAATTACTTTAAGCTACAATTTAATAGTTCTGTATTAAAAGTATACATATGGAATTCATTATCTGTGAGTGCAGCTAGATGAGATTCAAGAAATCTAATCAACACGGAAAATACATTAGCGTCTGCAAAGTTTCACTCCATTCACCAATTTCTGAACAGGGTCAATAGCCAAGGATTAATCAGGCATTGACAACAGAAACAATTAGCATGTTAAAATGCATGGAATACCTGTCAAGTAGTCAATGCTGCTATTAGCAAATTAACTCAATAAAACAATTTGATCTAAGATCAAAACAGACCATACGCTTCCTTGTGAAACAATTCATGAGGTTTATAATTTGCAGCACTACACTGCCTCCAACTCACCGGCAAACCTGTGAATTATGATGATGCTTATGCTGTGTTACTATTTTAGCCTTATACTCAAGTGGAAGCTCATCTATTTGAAAACTGCAATTCTTTTGATATTCCAAGTTTCAAAAACTGACTCAAAGGATAGATTGGGACTATCTTTAAGGCTGTTTGTAGTGTGAGAAATTCATAGGATAGAGTGAAATGCAGGTTTAACAATCTGATGAAAATTGCATGCCATTATTTTATTTTCTTTCATTCAAGGCAAGTGGGCTTGCTCCAAAAACCCAGCACTTATTGCCAATTCCAAATAGCCTTAAATGAAGTGTAAAGTCAGACACAGTTTTAACCTAGCTTTCTGCTTGATCCTGTCAGTTTGTGCATTGCTTCAAAATTGCTCCCACTGTATCAGCTTTTGTCCCATCAGGCAACAGCTCAGCCCAAGCTAAAATCCATGGCATGCGGCTGTGCATATATGGTCAATCTGATTCGGGGAAAACTTATTTTGAAATCATTGTATCTTGAACTGGTACAATTCTGTACATATTGCAGATTCTTCTTACCAGGAAGGCAGACTCCGAGGTTGACAGCTCTGGGTTCTGCCATCAGAGCCTGAAGCAACAAACATAGAGAAAGTGCTTATGCACCCGTGCCCACATCTGTCAAAACTCCTCATTGTCTGCAGGATAGAAATGTGTGCAATTCAGTGCAAATGTGCATACAGAGGGGACAAATGCTTGGCAACAAAAGTCTAACCCTTTGCAAGGGTGAAGAAGTGGAGAGAGCAGAACATTTTGACTTGGCTTGTACAAATGAGGAAATTAGACATTCCAAACATCTCGTAAGATGCATGCATTCAGCTAATCATAGCTGCACATGAAGCAGCAATGCCTGTGGAACCTATGGAGCCCATTCCAGGCAGAAGAGAAGACCAACTACTTCCCACCAGACTACAATTCCACTTTGGCTATCATCTCTAAAGAGGAAGTATTGGACCCTCAGAAAATGCACAATCAAGAAATTTTCTGCAGTCCCGACCAGCACAGAGACATTAGCCTCTGTGTGTAATGTTTCTAGAGTAGGCTCAGGATCACATTATAGTGCTGACAACACTGACATGGCTTGAAGTTAGAGCTGAGGTCTCATGCTCAAAGGACTGTTGCACAACTGTCCATTGATGAGCTTCTGGAATCGGTCATTAAAGACATGACAGAGATGCAGAATTGCCATAGATCAGGAGCACATTGGAGCATAAGGCACAGGAGTCTGTTCAAGTTCTGATGTTATGGCATGTTAATGTACGGTAGCCTCCATGCGATAAGTGCCAGCCAAGAACAGCCATATCTGGCAGAACAATTAGCATCTTCCACATATGCACAAGGACCTGAACAAAGGATGCATTTATTCATTAGTTAGGCAAAGGAAGGTCAGGACACCTTGATCATCCATTCAGCATCTTATCTCCTCAAGGGGTGAAGGAAATGCACCATGCACGGACAGAGAGGGGATGCAACATTCAGGCAGCCAGTGATTCTTCAGGAGACCTTGAGCAGCTGGAGGCCAATCACACCTGGACCACAGTGGATATTTGCCAAGGCAAGCTGGAAAAACAGTTGCTAAGCTTCCTTAAGGTCAACTGCAAGTGTCGGGGAAGCACCGTGTCGTAGTGGCAGGCTAAGATAAATGAAGCACCATTAAAATATTTTTGGGGGCACAGATATCAACATATTGTCAATACAGTTGAAAATGTGTTGCTGGAAAAGCGCAGCAGGTCAGGCAGCATCCAAGGAACAGGAGAGTCAACATTTAGGACATGAGTTCATGCCCGAAACGTCGACTCTCCTGCTCCTTGGATGCTGCCTGACCTGTTGCGCTTTTCCAGCAACACATTTTCAGCTCTGATCTCCAGCATCTGCAGTCCTCACTTGCTCCTAGAAGATATTGTCAATACATGCATGCACTGTCGGAAAATATAACACCTTGTACCATATAAGGACCGAATTCCTGAGGTGTGGCAATCACATTGAAATCAGAGAGTCATAGAGATGTACAGCACAGAAACAGACTCTTCGGTCTAACTTGTCCACGCCGATCAGATATCCTAGATAAATCTAGTTTCATTTGTCAGCATTTGGCCTATATCCCTCTAAATCCTTCCAATTCGTATACCCATCTAGATACTTTTTAAATGTTGTAATTGTACTAGCATCCACCACTTACCTGGCAGCTCATTTCCATATATGCACCACCCTCTTCGTGAAAAGGTTGCCCCTTAGGTCCCTTTTATATCTTTCCCCCTTCACCTTAAACCAATGCCCGCCAGTTCTGGACTCCCCCACACTGGGGAAAAGACTTTCTCTACTTAGCTTATTCATGCCCTTCATGGTTTTATAAACCTCTATAAAGGTCACCCCTCAGTCTCTAATGCTCCAGGGAAAATTGCCCCAGCCGGTTCAATCTCTCCTTATACCTCAAACCCTCCAACCCTGGCAACATCCTTGTAAATCTTTTCTGAACCCTTTCAAATTTTATCACATCCTTCCTATAGCAGGGAGACCAGAATTGCATACAATATTCCAAAATTGGCCTCACCAATGTCATGTGCAGCCACAACTCCTATACTCAATGCCCAACATACACACTGACCAATAAAAGAAAGCATACTAGACGCATTCTTCACTATCCTATCTACCTGCGACTCCACTTTCAAAGAACAATGAAACCACACTCCAATGTCTCTTTGTTCAGCAACACGTTACCATTAAGTGTATAAATCCTGCCTTTCCAAAATGCAGCCCCTCACATTTACCTAAATTAAATTCCATCTGCCACTCCTTGGCCCATTGGTCCATCTGATCAAGATACCTTTGTACTCTGAAGTAATCTTCTTCACTGTCCACTAACCTCCAATTTTGGTATGATCTACAAATGTACTAACCATACCTCCGATGTTCAAATCATTCATATAAACAACAAAAAGCAGTGAGCCCAGTACCGATCCTTGTTGCACATCACTGGTCACAGGCCTTCAGTTTGAAAAGCAACCCTCCGCCACCACCTTTTGTCTTCTACCCTCAAGTCAGTTCTGTACCCAAATGGCTAGTTCTCAATGTATTCCATGAGATCTAACCTTGCTAACTAATCTACCATGAGGATCCTTGTCATAGACCTTACTGGAGTCCATATAGATATATCCACTGCACTGCCCTCATCAATCCTCTTTGTTATTTCTTCAAAAAACTCAAACAAATTAGTGAGATGATTTCCCACACACAAAGCCATGTTGACTATCCCTAATCAGTCCTTGCCTCAGAATGCTGTTCCTTCATCAGGTGGCTGTGGGCTCTGAAAGCTAGTGCTTCCAAATAAACCTTTTGAACTATAACCTGGCATTGTGTGATTTTTAACTTTGTACACTCCAGTCCAACACAGGCACCTCCAAATCATAACCAGTCTTTGCCTTTCCAGATATATCAGTGCTCTTGAAAAACATAAAGCTTACTCTAAATCTAACACATCACGCATTGTGCAGGATAGTCAAAGGGAATCAAACCACATCCCCATTTTCACAGCGGTCAGTTGTCATATTCTGCAATTTAAATGCCCAACATCACAGACAGCCACTTTGGCAGCTCCCATGAAAGGACAAGTATGTAAGGATTGTGTGAGTGGGTTAGTTAGCCTGTGGTTAGGGAACAGGGAATCATGTGAGTGAGGTGTCAGATGGATAAGTAGTAGGGAATCAAGTGAATGACGTGTCGGTGGTTAGGGAGCAGTGAATAGGGTGAGTGGGGCTTCAGGTGGATAGGGAGCTATGTGCAAGGTGAAAAGGAGACCACATAAATGATGGAATGTTTAGGGTGTGTCAGGGGATACTGGGTTCTACAGGAATGGAGTACGGGTTCAGGTCCTGGGATGGAGGCAATTCAAAGGGTCTGGGAGGTATAGTTGGGGTGTGTATGACAGGTTTAGGGTGGCAGTTTAATAGTTATACAGGAGTTAAGCACAGTTATTTAACTGTTTAACTTTTCCAGGGTAACTATTTATCAACTGCAGCAGACAATTCTGAATTCTCTAATTTAAATGGATTCTTTCAGCAGGTTGTAGGTACAAAGAAGTTCCCATCTAAATCTTCAATTTCATTAACTGTGACAATCTTAGAGTGTTTTTTTTGGTCTCCTCTCTGTCAGCCTTCAGCCTCCTCCAGTCACATGAGCCCATTCACCCTTCCTGTAGATCTTCCTACTTTTGCCCTGACATCCAACACTTTAGTTCTCCAGTCTGTCCCCGACACCATTCATTACCTATCTGAACTGTTCCTTCACTCTCATAAGTGGACCTCATGAGGTCATTCATGTCTCTCATCTAACATGCAATTCTCACCCTTCCTTGTCCTCCTTGCCAGTCGCTCGAATTGTCCCCTTGACTTTTCAGTTACCTGCATCCAATCCCTGGGATCCTTCTGCCAACATATGTGGCTACAACTTGTAACTTAATTTTGTGGCTAAAAACCACCAACACTGCATTTAGCTGCCCCGTTGAGGCTTACAAGTTTACTCTTCTTGCAAACCCCAGAGAGCATTCCTGCTCTAAGCCAGTCTCCCTATTGCCTTAGGCAGCTGTTTGCAGGCAGCCTACTTACATTAGACAATAAACCTACATATGTAGCACCAGCATGGAAACACCTGCTCTAAATCATCGTTCACTAATAAAGAAGTCTCAGTAAGAAGCATGCAGCAGTGTCATATGTGTGGCCAAAATTCTGAAGGCTGATTATTTTCGTTCATTACTAACAGGATTGCAACTGTGAATGTAATACCGGTGATCTGGGGTGTGAATAAATATTCATGACAGTTATCAGTTAGGAAGGTAAATGCAATGCTAGCATTCCTTTTGAGAGGAGCAGAATACACAGCAGGAATTTACTGCTGAGGTTGTATAAGGCTCTGGTCAGACGGCATTTGGAATATTGAGAGTGGTTTTGGACCCATATCTCAGAAGGATATACTGGTGTTGGAAGGAGTCCACAGCAGGTTTACAAGAATGATCCCTTGGATGAAGTGCTTGCTATATGAGCAGTGGCTGAGGACTCTGGGTCTGCACTCGATGGAATTTAAAAGGAGAGGCCTGAATAAAGCAAACGTGGAGAAGGTATTTTCACAAGTATGACAGACTGGGGCACAAGGGCACAGCCTCAGAGTGAAAGCAAGATCCTTTAGAATTGAGACCAGGAGGAGTTTCTTCAGCCACAGGGTGGTTATTGTATGAAACTCATTGCCACAGACGACTGTGAAGGCTAGGTCATTGAGTATTTTTAAGACAGAGATAGATAGGTTCTTGCTTAGTAAGTGGATCAAAGGTTTAACAGTGAGAAGGCAGAAGAAAGGGGCTGAGAAACATAAATGCCATGTTCAAATGACAGAGCAGACTCAATGGGTCAAATGGTCTAATTCTGCTCCAATATCTTATGGTATTATGGACATGCTAATGATTGCAAAAGAGCTTCCTGACCATCAGTGTCGCTAAGGTCAACCCACCCAAAATTTTCTTCTACCAAGACCTGAACTTTGGCTTCCCATGCAAATAGAATCCTCCTTCTGCCTTTCTCTCCACTTCAGAAGTATCGTATTGGCTATAAAGAACTTTGAGATATCTGGTCAGGAAAAGCACAAGTCTTACAAGTCTTTCTTTATTGCATATCTTTGCACTCTGAAATAGTATTGTACTTCCTTCCCTGTCTTTGAATAAATGTAGTCACTGCAGGAAAGATAACCAAGCTCCCAACATTATCTTAAAAAAGAACTGAATAAAAATCACAGGAAAATATAAATTAAGTTTTGGAGATGCTGCATGATTAAAAATGCTTAATGAGAGCAGTAACTGACAGTGTAATAATACCAAGATCAGTCATCAATAACGGCATCCAGCAATGAACATCAGGAAAAATAACTCGTACAAGACAATCTCTTACAGGACAGATACAGAAACCTTCCAAGGACAATTAAAATAATTTACATGGAGGCTTCAGCACTGGGATGTCGTGGAGCAAAAGGTCAATTTTAAAGAATTAAAGAACAATGTCTGATAAAGGATAATAGTTGGGACTACCTTAAGACTGTGATAAGGTTTGGCGATACATAACATAAACTGTGGATTTGGCAGGAAGATTTATTAATGTCACAGCCAGACAGATTTATTTGAAAAAATTGCAGAAAAGAATTTACATCTTGTTTTCAGTCACGAAAGGTCAGAAAGCACATTTTATCTGTGAAGGAATGGGAGAAATTCATCCCGGTTACAAAAGGCACCAAACCTTCTGATCAATACAAAATGCAAAAAAAACCCAGCAGGTATTCCAGAGATACAACATTGATATTTTTAAAAAATTAGCTTCATTACAACAAAATATTTTCATAATAGAGTTTGAAAGTTTGAAGAGACATTAAGACAAGATAATTGAACTGAAGAGCCTTTCTGTCACATGTACTTAGATAAGTGCAGTGATAAGTTTGTAATGTCGCTGCTTTGCGCCACCTTAGATACAGGCTACCGAGGTACAGAATACTTAAATGCTTATAGAGTCATCGAGTCATAAGCACTTAAGTATTCTTACCTCGGTACCCTGTACATAAGATGGTGCCAAAGCAGCGACATTATAAACTAATTACTGCACTTATGTGACAACATGTGACAGTAGACTTGTACAGAGAACCATAAATAATGTTCAGTATTACAACCAAGAATAGAGAAGTGTTCTTTTTTTAAAAAAACCTTGATTTCTAGTCTATACACCAAGTCCTTGGGACCAGCCTGGATACAGCACCCCCACATCAGCCTGACCTGGGCCCGCCTCCAGGACTGATTCTCCATTCCCCGACCAGCCTGACCTGGGACTCGCCTGGGCTCTCTGCTCCCCGACCGGCCTGACCTGGGAATCGCCTGGGCTTTCCGCTCCCCCACTCGTCTGACCTGGGACTCACCTGGGCTCTCCACTCACCCACCAGCCTGACCTGGGACTTGCCTGGGCTCTCCGTTCCCCCACTCGCCTGATTTGAGACTTGCCTGGGCTCTCAGCTCACCCACCGGCCTGACCTGGGACTCGCCTGGCCTCTCCGCTCCCTCATCGGCCTGACCTGGGATTCGCCTGGCCTCTCCGCTCCCCCACTCGCCTGACCTGGGACTCGCCTGGGCTCTCCGCTCCCCCATTCAGCTGACCTGGGACATGCCTGGCCTCTGCGCTCACCCACCGGCCTGACCTGGGACTCGCCCAACCTCTCCGCCCACCCACTTGCCTGACCTGGGACTCGCCTGGGCTCTCCGCTTTCCCATCAACTTGACCTGGGATTCGTTTGGGCTCGCCTCCACCACCTACTATGATACAGATACTCAAACCCAATGATATAGAATCCCTACAGTGTAGAAAGTAGCCATTTGACCTATTAGGTCTATACCGATGCTTGAAACAGCATCCCACCCTATCCCCGCATTTGCCATGACCAATCCATCTAAACTGCACATCTTTGGACTGGAGGAGGAAATCGCAGCACCAGGCAGATACCCACGCAGATGCGGGAAGAACATGCAAACTCCACGCTATCATCCAAATCTGGAATCAAATCCAGGTCCATGGTCCTGTGTGACAGCAAATCTAACCACCGTGCCATCCTGAGACCTGAGAGGAAGAGTTTGCCTTTTTCTTTTGACTTTGCAAAGTGGATGATGGAAAGGGGCAAGAAGAGAGAAATTAAAACAGAAGTAAATACAACATATTATCTTCTTCTTTAATTGCCGTTGGATGCTAGTTTTGCTTCATGTTGATTCAACCATTCAATTTTTCGGGACACAGATCTCCCTCAGTCATAAAGATTGTGAGATGTAAGACTTGCTGCAAAGACCTGAGCACCTGAGATTGACACTTCAATATTGTATGAGGGAGTGTCACTTTGTCAGGGATGCAGTCTTTCAGATGAGAAACTAAGGCCCCATCTGCCTGCTCAGATTTACATAAAATATCATGGAACAGGAATTTTAGCCAATGTTTGTTCCCTTATCAACATTGTTTCTAAGTATCATAGAGTCATAGAGATGTATAGCATGGAAACAGACCACTTGGTCCAACCCGTCCATTCCGACCAGATATCCCAACCCAATCTAGTCCCACCTGCCAGCAACTGGCCCATATCCCTCACTAAAGAAAGCATTTGCTAAATCCACAACAGAGAACCATTTACTGTCCGGTGGAATTTGAGCTAATATAGTATAGGGGTTACGAACATTTGGGGTGGGCAGGACAACAGCGGTATTGACTGCCTGCAGGTCTTGAACAAACCTTCATTCCTCCAGTTCACCTGGAATGTTTGCTTTTTTGACCGGAAAAACGGGGGTTCTCACCAGTGAGTTCTCACAAGGGATTATCACCCTAGACTTTAGGAGGGATTCAACGACTGGAGTAATTCCTTCTATGGCCTCGAGTTTTAACGGGTATTATGCTCTGAAAGGATGATACTCAGACTTCGGGGTTATTCGTATGGGTTCACTGCCTCGTATGAGCCCCACATCATGTTTGTCCTTTGCCCACAACTCAGTCGGGACCATTCATCTAGTTATTATTTGGGGTCTTCACATTTTTCCTCAATTATAACAGTGACTAGCTTTCAAAATTATTTAATTCAGTGAGCAATCTAGAATATCCCAAGAACAAGAAAACACAATATAAATGCAAGCTTTTTTTACATTTCATTTGAATACAGCCTGAGCAATTCTACAACTGCCTTGTTGTCACTTTATACAAACAAAACTGCATTAAAATGTTTTCCCAATGTCTTTTATTTGGCATATATTAATTGAAAGGAATCTTAGGAAACACTAGTAATGAAGTATATTATATTTCAAAAGTAGATGAAAGCTCACTGATGTGGAAACAAATGAATATATTTAACAATTTCAACCTTGTTGTGTGGAATTGGAAGCAATGGATTAACTGAGAATTACAGTGATTATAATGTAGTCAAATAAACTTTTCAAAACACCCCAAACTTCACAATAGTTAGTAACAGTCTTTTTCATCCCCATGGAGGACTGTGATTTCAGATCTCTTTTCAACAATGAGATATGCCACTTAGTTCCTTAGCACTTTTAACATGTACATGCCAATCAATATTGAACCAAGCCAGAAAAATTCAGTGCTGGCTGTGTACCACTGTCAAAATCATCAGACCACTGGAAGTTAAAAGCCTCAATTCAAACAAAGATACAAATATTTTGAGTGATCCTAATCTCATCTGTCTTCACCAAGATTACAGCACAACATATTTTTTCCCCATATTTGCCCCTGCCAGTCTCCCAATATCATATCTAAACATTCAAATACCACTCAAGAATAATGTACGGAATCGAAAACAGAAATTGCTGGCGAAACTCAGCAGGTCTGGCAAAATCTTTGAGAAAGCAGAGTTAATGTTATGGGTCCTGTGACTCTTGATAGAATGGGGTTTCTGATGAAGAGTCTTCTGACTTGAAATACTAACTCTGCTATCTCCTCAAAGATGCTGCACGACCGGAATCTTGCTCGCAATTTCTGTTTTTCTTTTGGATTTCCAGCATTCAGTTTTTTTTGTTTTATTTTAATGTAGGAAAACATGTTTTAAATACATCAGTTGGGAAGTTAATGTAGGCCAGTGTTGCAGGAAACTTTTTTTTAAAAAAGCCATCTTTAAACCCACTTTTCCAGATTTTAAATTTGGTACCTAACATCCCACAGTATAATTTTGTTTTAAGAATTTAAGAAAACTATAACCACAGCCTCCACTATATATCCTCCCTCATATGTTTTAGAATCCTTAAATATAAAATACTGGGTTGCTGTGATCTGTTTAATTGCATTTCAAGTAACTTTTTTTTGTTAGTAATGCCTCTATTAACGGTCACATTCACTTCTGATAGTTTCACAATCCCAACATACATTTCTTGTGTAAAAGGTGAAGTCCACTCCTTATTGAATACAGCACTCATCACATATCTGGCCAAGAGGAGTGGGCTCCAAATTGAACTGCAGTTGCAATAAGAACGTGGAACTAATTGTAGATATTCAGCCTTGCTCGGCCTTAAAATCCATCATAGTTGATCTCTACCATGACTTTATCAATCTGCCTAGACTCCATAACACTTCATATTCTTGGCAAAAGAAGTGCCATGAAACTCAAGTTTTAAATTTTCAACTAATCGAGCCACAACAGCTTATTAATGCAGGTAGGGTTTGATAGGGATAAGAAAGAAATGGAAAAGCAGTGGTGAAGATGTTTCAGATTAGTTTTCATCAAGTCCTGGTCAACAATCACTTCACTCTTCTCAATTCTGTACTGGCATTCCATTTCAAAATTTGTATTCTTGTCTTTGAATTCTAAACTTTATCCCCTCATACTTCAGCAAAATCCGTCAGCCACATAATCATCTAAAATGTATATGCTCCAACAATTCTGGTTACATACACATCCCCAACCCTGCTGTCTATCTCTTCAGCTACCTTGACTTAAGACTCTACAATTTCCCCCCTTCCTTTACCTTTCTCTCCTTCTTTAAGATATTTTAGTTATTGAACTCAACATCATCTGTACAGCTTGTTGCAAAATTTGATGCAATTGAAGCCTCTTGGGATGGTTTATGAATTATACATTGGATTTTTTACAAGGATATTAGAGGGACTACAGGGTTTGAATTATTATTTGAATCAGGAATCACCAACTCTAAGAAGCACTAAGTCTAATGATACCTCCACAACCTGCAACTCCTGTTCTGATGATGGATCACTGAATTTGAATAATTAATTATTCAGCCTCAGGTGACTGAGTGGAGTTTGCACATTCTCCCAGTGTCTGCCTGGGTTTTCTCCAGGTGCTCTGGTTTCCTCGCACAGTCCAAAAATGTGCAGGTTAGATGAATTGGCCATGCTCAATTGTCCATAGTCAGGGGTGAGTATAGGATAGGGGAATGGGTCTGAGTGGGTTCTCTTCGGAGGGAAGGTGTGGACTTGTTGGGCAAAGGACCTGTTTCCACACTGTAGGGAATCTAATCTAATCTATTCTAATCCAATGCTTCTCTCCACAGACACTGCCAGACCTCTGAGTTTCTTCAGCATGTTCTGTTTTGGTTATGTAATTCCTTTCTTCCACTCTTAGATAGCGAGATTGAGAGAGATTAAAATATACATAGTCCTTACATCATGTTTGTCCACTCTATTACCTCCTCAATAAATTCAATAATGTTACTCTAGCAAGATTTTCTTTGTGAAATCTATGCTATTTATTGTTATATTTCTCCTTTTTACATATTTTTCTATACTTAACTTCAATATCAATGCATTATTTTTTCCTCCCACTGTCTGATTTATAATTCCTTTGACAAGTTCTGTTCCCTTTCTTAAGTACAAGAATTGCATTGGCAATCTCGCAGTCCTCTGGCACCACACCTTTACGTAGCAAATTCTTTAATATTTGTAGAAGTGCCTCTGCTATATCCTTCATAGATCCTTTTAAAATATTTGGGTGTAATCCAGCTACTTTACCCTCTGTTTGCTTAGTTCATTTAATGTATTTTTTAAATTTAAATTCACTTGTCTCACTGTTCATCTCATCATCCAGTGTCATGTTTATCTATCTATTATGCTGCCATTATTCCGTCTCTACCTTAATAGCACCTCTCTTAACAAAGCCTTCCTTTTTTTCCCAAATGCATGTAAAATATTTTATTCTTTAATTTTACGTTTTAGTCAAAAGTGGTGGTAGATTAAATGAACTGCTCTTTTCACTTCTTTGCATATTTTTTCATCTTTCTCTCTTCTGCTGAATGTACACTTAGGGTATGCCTTTTTCTTAACTCTCAGTTGTTCCCTTTATTCTTCCGTGGAGTCCCACTATACAGTTCAATTTGTTCTTTCCTTTCAGCTAATTATTTTCCTGCACGGTTTTAAAGGCATTATAAACGTGTAAGCTATTATTGACTATACAGCAGGAATGTATTTTCCAAAGTCTCTCAAAGCAAATGACTTCTCTCTAACTAGTTAACTCCAGTGTCTGTCTGGAGTGGGGGTTGTGAGTGTGAGAAAGGCAGCAGAGGAAAGTGGCTGAGCAGAGGCTGATAGCGAAGTTCGGTACCCATAGGGAGGGCCTCAACCGGGACCTTGGTTTCATGTCACATTACAGGTGATCACCATTGCACTACACACACACGCAGATATTCCTACACACACACACTCCCACACTCACACATGCACCCTCTCACAGACTTAAGACACTCTGCACTCACTACACCTACACACACACACACACACACACACACACACACACACACACACACACACACACACACACACACACACACACACACACACACACACCCCCACCCCAGACAGATGCACAGACAAAGACCCACACTGCACTTTGCTCAAAAACTGCATACATTCATCTAGAACTCTGAGCTCAAAAACTGCATGAATATATGTAAAACACTGTAATCTCACTTTTTAGATTAGAATCAATCTAAACATCAGGTCACAGACAGAGAACACGGGGGCTAACACCTTCAATATATTGTCTAGCTATCACCGATGTTAACAGCTAACCCGAGAATTCAACTTTTAAAAAAAGGTTTTGTGATTTACACATGAAAGAAGTGAAACTATCACTGTATTCTAACAGATGAAAGGCTTAACAGACAATCAATTTTTCAATGTATAATTTCAGTTACATCGCACTGCAAATTTTTTCTATAAATTCTGTGTTACGATCGAGCCCTCCACTATCACCTGATGAAGGAGCGTCGCTTCGAAAGCTAGTGTGCTTCCAATTAAACCTGTTGGACTATAACCTGGTGTTGTGGGACTTTTAACTTTGTCCACCTCAGTCCAACACCGACATCTCCAAATCATCTCTCTAACTAGCCTGTTAAATCCTTCAATCATTTTGAATGTCTCAAATGGATCACCATTTAATCTTTTATATTCCAAAAGTTACAGGCCTATTTAAGCTGTTCAGCGCTGCCATCATTCTGATTAAATGGTTTTCCATTATAATGCACTCTAGAAGTTATAGGGCCTCTCTGAAACCCAGTAATAGCAAAAGCTGAATTTGTTGCCACTACTGGTACCATAAAATGTGTCCCATTAATTTCTCCATCACTGTGTTTTAATGTATACTAGTCTAGGTTGACACAATCTATAATTTATCCTTATTTTATGTATTTTATTATCATCCTCTAGTGGAAAGACCAACAGAAAGTAGTTATTTAATAAGTTTATCATTTTCTGATTTCCAATTACAGTAGCACCACTATGTGTCACTGAGGTGTCGACATGTTACTTTTAATATAGTTGTGAAATTGTCTATTATAGCCTTTGCAAGCCTTTATTCATTGTTCCCATTTTATGGTTATTATCATCTTCTTTCTACTCTTAATAAGTTCTTTACATCTCTCTAAGTCCAAACTCGCTATTGTTCTTTCTCTAGCATAACAATAAATTTGTCAATCTGTCACTTTTCTGTTGATCATGGTTCTCCTTTACACATATACAGATCTTGTATTCTACTAGATACTCCTTTGAACACCTCTCATTGTTTATCTGTGGTGAATCATAGAATTCCTACAGCATGAAAACTTGCCTTCAGCCCAAGAAGTCCACACCAACCTTCCGAACAACATCCCTCCCAGACTCACCTCCCCTACCCTGTCCCTGTAATCCTGCGGTTTCCATGGCTAATCCATCTAACCTACACATCCCTGATCACTACGGGCAATTTAGCATGGCTAATTCATCTAACCTGAACATCTTTGAACTGTGGGATGAAAGCAGAGCACTTGGAGGAAACCCATGCAGACATGAGGAGAACGTACAACTCCACACAGTCGCCCGAGACTGAAATTGAACCCGGGTCCCTGGCGCTGTGAGGCAACAGTGCTAACAACTGAGCCACCATGCTCCCTGTAGTGTTATCATTTAATAGCTATGACCACTCTACAGAGGTCAATTCCTGCCTTATCCCCCCAAAACCAGCCTTACCTAAATTCCTGATGAAGGGCTTTTGCCTGAAAAGACGATTTTCCTGCTCCTCGGTAGCTGCCTGACCTGTTATGCTTTTCCAGAACTACTCTAATCTTTACCTAAGATTTTTTTTTAACAGCTCACACATTTGCCTCTTGACATTGAATTTTATTCTACTATATTATGGTCATTGTCATCTTGCTGTTTCCTTTCTAATAGATTGGAGAGTCGTGCACATAAATAATCTAAGAATACCTATTCTCCTGACAGTTCTAGAACATGATGATCTGAAAAACTATTCAGAGTACACGGGAAAAAATGGTTACCTTTGATTTTTACTTTCTTTGGTTTCACTCAGTCTGTATAAAATTTCTCCCATTATAACTTACTGTGACTTTGCAACAAGCATCTCTGTTCTTCCTATTTCCACATGCTTACCATTACAATGGAGGTCCAAAAATAACTGCCACGTAAACCTTGCAACCTTTCAGTTACTCAATTCTGCACAAGGTTTCTACTAGCCATGTTTGTTTTCCTGTAATAGCAATACAGTACAAATTATTAGATGGTTATAAAGACATTTGAGATATTGTCAGGGTATGATTAAATTGTTGCTGCAAATGTGTTGCTGGTCAAAGCACAGCAGGCCAGGCAGCATCTCAGGAATAGAGAATTCGACGTTTCGAGCATGAGCCCTTCATCAGGAATAAGAGAGAGCATCTCTATTCCTGAGATGCTGCCTGGCCTGCTGTGCTTTGACCACCAACACATTTGCAGCTGTGATCTCCAGCATCTGCAGACCTCATTTTTTACTCTATGATTAAATTGTACCTTCTTTGTCGTTGATATATTTTAAGGTCACTCTGCACTGCATCTCTGACTAAGAACTTAATATTAATAAAGATATCTTTGAATGTTCACAAACTTTTCTGATATTCTCTCTGGGCAGCTGCAATTTTTGTATTAAATCTACCCCATGCCTACATGAAAACGTGAAATCCTAACCCTAACTGTATCAAACAGGTATTTTAAAAAAGAAAGAAAAATCACTGAGCATTATTTTAAAAATACTTGGCTAAGTAACAATTAAATTCAGGAGAAAGAATTATTCATGGATTGCCCAAATGTTGCTGTATAGCGAAAGTCACTTTGTATACAAGCTGCCGGGACAAGGATCAGTAATGGCTGATCATGTTCACTGTTGTGGAGACAGTGATATAATTTTGAATTCTCCTTGAAGGAACACTCCAACTAGGGTGATGACATCTTCCAGTGGGTTTTCAACTCAAACACTGATGAATGGATTTCAAAGAAAAGACAGAAAATGTCTTTAACTGTGGTTCAAAATGGTCAAAAAAAAAATTTTAGCTTCAGTTTGCAGAATTGATGGATGAAGCTGGATATTTAAAGACTGTTGAGAATGAGGTTACCTCTGTGTCAAGAGTTTATTTAAAAGTTCTTCAAGGCTAAGGTAGACAAACCATTAATCAGTCAGGGAATCAAGTGTATAGCGAAAAGTAAAGTTGAGGGTCATCAAAGCAGCCAGGATCTCACTGAATGTTACAGCAGATTCAATGGGCTGAAGGGCAATTTTTGCTATTACATCTTATGTCTTAAGTTTTAAATTGGCTAAAAATCTGAAGGGGTTATCTGAAGCTGAAAAAGTCAAAGCTCAGTTGTATGATGGCTCAAGGAAGAGGCAATTAGATTCTCAGGAATGGTCACTAAAGTCACAATTAAATTGAGCTGTATTGATGTGAACCATAAGGAAATTCTCTCTTTGGTGTGGGTATTATAAAGGAATGTTTTTAGGATTAACACAATTGTATTTTACTGAGTGTTTTGAAATCTTTAAATATGTGCTATGTGTGAATAGTTTGGTTCAGTCTATTTCATCTTCATTTCTCTTACAATAAACTTGTTTTACGGTTAAACTGAAACTTGAAGCATTGCTTGCTAATGTTTCAGTGAAAGACTACCTCATTAAAACAAAAAGAAAAATATGGTCGACCAAACCAGATTTTAGTCTGGGATACAATATCAGCTGCTATAACAGCATAACAGTGCTATGAATTGACTCTGTATCAACTTTACTGTGCAACTTAAAGTCTCAAATGTAATATGATACCTTATAAGTTTTTAAAATGAAATCACTAAATATTAATGTAATCTTACTAGGTCAATATTAACCAAGACAGTTTAAGCCATCAAGCTTATTCCAAAATACAATGAGTGATCCATTCCCATCCCCAGAGGCCTGCATTTGTCCCATATCCTTTAAGATCCTTGTTTTAAAAAAATGCTACTAATATCAATTCAACAACAAACCATAAGCAGAATAAAATTTCAAATTTCAACCTTTCTCAGTGTGCAGAAATGTTTCCTCATTTCACTCCTCAAATATCTACTTCCCAACCAGAGGAATCAGTTAGGTCATCTCCACTATTCTCACCTACTTTATTGTAAACACCACACAGCTAGATATAGCGGTACAGTTCCTGAAACTTACCCCTTAAAAAATTAACTATTTCTATTTAGCTATTTCAAAATTGTAACTTTGTCAATTGTTTTTAAGTGTTGACTATGAATCAGTGAGCATCATTCTTGTCCAGGATTCCAGGACAATAACAGAATCTTTGTTTACTCTCCAGTACAATACATTGAGAAGAGCTGCACAAATGGAAGTGCTGTCACCTCGATGAGATGTTAAACAAAGTCCACTCTGTTCACTCCAGCAATTTAAAAAACTTCATTCACAAGTTGTGGGCCTCACTGGCTAGGCCAGCATTTATTGTATCTTGTTAATTACCCTCAAGAAGACAGTGCTGAACTGCCTTCATGAACCACAGAAATCCATGCAGTATAAGTAAGCCCACAAGACAGTTAGTTCCAGGATTTTGACCCAGCAACAGTTGAGGAACAGTGATATTGTTTCAAGTAAGGGCACGTGATTTGGGGAGAAACTTACAGGTGGTTGTGCTTCTCTGCATCTGCTGCCCCAGGCCTTCGTTAAAATAGATCTCAACCAGTTGAAAAGTACTGTTCAAGGAACGTTACTGCAGTGAATCTCGAAGATGGCACACATTGTTGCCAACGTACAGTTGTGGTGCAGGGAGCTGATACAGTCAGAGAGATGTACAGCATGGAAACAGACGCTTCAGTCCAACTCGTTCATGCTGATCAGGTATCCTAAGCTAATCTGGACCCATTTGCCAGCACCTGCCCATATCCCTCCAAACCTTTTCTATTCATCTACACATCCAGGTGACTTTTAAATGTTGCAATTGTATCAGATTCCACCACTTCCTCTGGCAGCTCATTCCACACGTGCACCAACGTATGTGTGAAATAATATCCCTTTAGGTCTCTTTTAGATCATTCCCCTCTCACACTAAACCTATGCCCTCTACTTCTGGATTCCCCCACCCCAGGGAAAAGACTTTGTCTGTTTATCCTACCCATGCCCCTCAAGATTTCATGAGCCTCGATAAGGTCACCCCTCAGTCTCCAAACTCTGTCCCCTAGAACTCTAGTTTAAATCCTCCAGAGCAGTTCTAGCAAATCTCCCTGCCAGTATATTAGTCCCCTTCCAATTTACGTGCAATCCGTCCTTCTTGTACAGGCTATCTTGAAACGTGTAAGGTTCTTTAAAATATCGTCACTGTTGCAATGTAGAAAATGGAAAGGTAATTTGCACATCTCTAGCTCGCACCAACAAATATGTAATAATGATAGGATAATGAAATTTAGGTGTGGTCTGAGGGATAATTGACAGTGAACTCCTTATCAATAATGCCTTGGGATCTTCCACATCCAGGAAAATGTGTCAATTCTATCAAAACAGTATTTATTCATCAATAACCTGCCCAAAGGGGCTCTACAAGACCGTCTCAACTTTTGACCGTATTGCAGCTGAAGTTCCATACATGGACAAAAGAGCTGAAGTTAGGAAAATAAACGAGAGTGACTGCTTACAACATCTGATGTGACATCAAGGAGTTGTAACAAAACTGCAGTCAATACCAATTGAGAAAAACCTGTCGTTTTGTGGAGACATAGCTGGCACAGTGGAAATTTGTTGTCATTGTTATGAATCAATCATTTCAGGAACGGAACATCACTGTGGTATCCCATACCCAAACATCTTCCGCTGTTTCATTAATGGCCTCCCTTCATTGGAAGGTCAGAAGTGAGAATGTTTGCAGATGATTGCAAAATGTTTAACACCATTCATGACTTCTCAGGTACTGAAACAGTTTGTACCCAAATGTAACAAGACCTAGATGATACATTCAGGCTTGAGCTAATAATTGTCAAGTAACATTAGCCCCACAAGTTTCAGATGATGACCATGTTTAAAAAGGAAAATCCAACCATCTCCCCATGACATTCAGTGGCATCATTGTTGCTGAATACGCCACAATCAACACAGCACAAAAATATATCTGGAACAGCTATAGAATGCGGAGGCCACATGAGAAGTTAGGAATTCTGTGGCAAGTAGCTTTACCTTCTGATTCAAAGCACATCCATCATCTAAAAAGGCAGAAATCAGGAATATGGTGGAATACTTGGAATACTTGCCTGGATAAGAGGCATTATAGCATTATCCAGGCCAAAGCAGTCTGCTTGATTGGCACTTTATCCAATACCTTCTAATATCTTGTGGGGGTGGGGGAGTGGGACGCAGGGAAATAGTGAGGAAAGAGATCAATCTGAGACTGGTACAGTTGAGAAAAGAAGCGAGTCAAACAAGGAAGACAAGGACAAAACAGAGAACAATGTAGGACTGATAAATTAAACTGCATGGAACAAGGAAGGACTGATAAATTAAACTGCATTCATATAAATACAAGAGACCTAACAGGGAAGGCAGATGAACTCAGGGCATGGTTAGGAACATGGGACTGGTATATCATAGCAATTACAGAGGCATGACTCAGAGATGGGCAGGATTGGCAGCTTAATGTTCTAGGATACAAATGCTACAGGAAGGATAGAAAGGGACATGAGACAGGAGGGGAGATGGGGTTTTTGATAAGGGATTACAGCTATGCTTAGGGAGGCTATTCCGGAAATACATCCAGGGAAGTTATTTGGGTGGAAGTGAGAAATAAGAAAGGGATCACTTTATTGGGATTGTACTTTAGAGTCGTAAATAATCAGCGGGAAAATGAGAAACAAATTTGTAAGGAGATTTCAGTTATCTGTAAGAATAATAAGGTGGTTATGGTAGGGGATTTTAACTTTTTAAACATCGACTGGGACTGCCATAGTGTGAAGGGTTTAGATGGAGAGGAATTTGTTAAGTGTGTACAAGAAGTATTTCTGATTCAGTGTGTGGCTGTACCTACTAGAGAAGATGGAAAACTTGCCCTACTCTTGGAAACTAAGGTAGGGCAGGTGACTGAGGTGTCAGTGGGATGAACTTTGGGGACAGCGACCATAATTCTATCAGTTTTAAAATTGTGATGGAAGAGGATAAACCAGTTCTAAAAGTTGAAGTTCTAAATTGGAAAAAGGCTAATTTTGACGGTATTAGGCAATAACTTTCAAAAGCTGATTGGAAGCAGATGTTCGTAGGTAAAGGAATGGCTGGAAAATGGGAAGCCTTCAGAAATGAGATAATGAGAATCCAGAGAAAGTATATTCCTGTCAGGGTGAAAGGAAAGGCTGGTAGATATAGGGAATGCAGGATGACAAAAAGAAATTGAGGGTTTGGTTAAGAAAAAGAAGGAAACATATGCCAAGTATAGACAGGGTAGATCGAGTGAATCCTTAGAAGATTATAAATGCAGTAAGAGTATACTTACGATAGAAATTAGGAGGGCGAAAAGGAGGCATGAGATAGGTTTGGCAAATAGGATTAAGAAGAATCCAAAGGGTTTCTTACAGATACATTAAGGACAAAAGGGTAACTAGGGAGAGAATAGGGTCCCTCAAAGATCAGCAAAGCGGTCTTTGTGTGGAGCCGCAGGAGATACTAAATGAGTATTTTGCATCACTGTTTACTGTGGAAAAGGACATGAAAGATATAAAATGCAGGGAAATAGAACCCCTCAGTACCCTAGAACGCTGTGGGAAGCTAGGGACATGATTGCTGGGCCCAGTGCTGAGATACTTGCATCATTCATAGTCACAGGTGAGGTGCCGGAAGACTGGAAGTTGGCTAACATGGTGCCACTGTTTAAGAAAGGCGGTAAAGACAAGCCAGGAAACTATAGACCGATGAGCCTGACCTCGATGGTGGGCACATTGTTGGAGGGAATCCTGAGGGACAGGATGTACACGTACTTGAAAAGGCAAGGACTGATTAGGGATAGTCAACATGGCTTTGTGCTTGGGAAATCATGTCTCACAAACTTGATTGAGTTTTCTGATGAAGTAACAAAGTGGATTGGTGAGGGGAGAGCAGTGGACATGATCTATATAGACTTCAGTAAGACATTCAACAAGTTTCCCCATGGGAGACTAGTCAGCAAAGTTAGATCTCATAGAATCCAGGCAGAACCATTCAAATGGATACAGAACTGGCTCAAAGGTAGAAAACAGAGGGTGGTGGTGGAGGGTTGTTTTTCAGACTGGAGGCCTGTGACCAGTGGAGTGCCACAAGGATCAGTGGTGGGTCCATTACTTTTCGTCATTTATATAAATGATTTGGATGTGAGCCTGAGAGGTACAGTTAATAAGTTTGCAGATGACACCAAAATTGGAGGTGTAGTGGACAGCGAAGAAGGTTACTGGGAGAAAGTGAGGACTGCAGATGCAGGAGATCACGACTGAAAAATGTGTTGCTGGAAAAGCGCAGCAGGTCAGGCAGTATCCAAGGAGCAGGAGAATCGATGTTTTGGGCATAAGCCCTTCTTCAGGAATGAGGAAGGTGTGCCAAGCAGGCTAAGATAAAAGGTAGGGAGGACGGACTTGGGGGAGGGATGTTGGGAGTACAATAGGTGGAAGGAGGTTAAGGTGAGGATGATAGGCTGGAGAGGGGGTGGGGGCAGAGAGGTCGGGAAGAAGATTGCAGGTCAAGAAGGTGGTGCTGAGTCCGAGGGTTGGGACTGAGATAAGGTGGGGGGAGGGGGAGTTAAAGTGTTCAGCCACAGGACGGTTGGGTTGGTTGGTGCGGGTGTC
Source organism: Hemiscyllium ocellatum (assembly GCF_020745735.1). NCBI lineage: Eukaryota > Metazoa > Chordata > Chondrichthyes > Orectolobiformes > Hemiscylliidae > Hemiscyllium > Hemiscyllium ocellatum. Next base: position 39,900,256 of record NC_083420.1, on the reverse strand, counting down.
CCAGAGGTGTTCTCTGAAACATTCCACAAGTAGGCGGCCTGTCTCCCCAATGTAGAAGAGGCCACATTGGGTGCAGCGGATGCAGTAAATGATGTGTGTGGAGGTGCAGGTGAATTTGTGACGGATATGGAAGGATCCCTTGGGGCCTTGAAGGAAGTGAGGGGAGAGGTGTGGGCGCAAGTTTTGCATTTCTTGCGGTTGCAGGGGAAGGTACTGGGAGTGGAGGTTGGGTTGGTTGGGGGTGTGGACCTGATGAGGGAGTCGCGGAGGGAATGGTCTTTCCGGAAGGCTGATAGGGGAGGGGAGAGAAATATATCCTTGATGGTGGGGTCTGTTTGGAGGTGGCGGAAATGATGAAGGATGATACGATGTATCTGGACATTGGTGGGGTGGTAGGTGAGGACCAGTGGGGTTCTGTCCTGGTGGCGATTGGAGGGGCAGGATTCAAGGACGGAGGAGTGGGAAGTTTAGGAGATGCACCTCCCTCTGTCCGCCTCAAGATACATCGTATCATCCTTCGTCATTTCCGCCACCTCCAAACAGACCCCACCACCAAGGATATATTTCCCTCCCCTCCCCTACCAGCTTTCTGGAAAGACCACTTCCTCCGGGACTCACTCGTCAGGTCAACAGCCCCCACCAACCCAACCTCTACTCCTGGCATCTTCCCCTGCGACCACAAGAAGTGCAAAACTTGCGCCCACACCTCCCCCCTCACTTCCTCCAAGGCCCCAAGGGATCCTTCCATATCCGTTACAAATTCACCTGCACCTCCACACATATCATTTCCTGCATCCACTGCACCCAATGTGGCCTCCTCTACATTGGGGAGACAGGCCGCCTACTTGCGGAACATTTCAGAGAACACCTCTGGGACACCCGCACCAACCAACCCAATCGCCCCGTGGCTGAACACTTTAACTCCCCCTCCCACTCCGCCTAGGATATGCAGGCCCTTGGCCTCCTCCATCGCCAGACCATGGCAACACGACGCCTGGAGAAAGAGTGCCTCATCTTCTGCCTAGGAACCCTCCAACCATAAGGGATGAATGCAGTTTTCTCCAGCTTCCTCATTTCCCCTCCCCCCCAACTTATCTCAGTCCCAACCCTCGGACTCAGTACCGCCTTCTTGACCTGCAATCATCTTCCTGACCTCTCTGTCCCCACCCTCTCTCCAGCCTATCACCCTCACCTTAATCTCCTTCCACTTATCGCATTCTCAATGCCCCTCCCCCAAGTCCCTCCTCCCTACCTTTTATCTTGGCCTGTTTGGCACACCTTCCTCATTCCTGAAGAAGGGCTTATGCCCAAAACGTCAATTCTCCTGCTCCTTGGATGCTGCCTGACCTACTGCACTTTTCCAGCAACACATTCTTCAGCGAAGAAGGTTACCTCAGATTACAACGGGATCTTGATCAGTTGGGCCAATGGGCTCAGGAGTGGCAGATGGAGCTTAATTTAGATAAGTGCGAGATGCTGCATTTTGGGAAAGCAAATACACTTAATGGTAAAGTGTTCAGGAGTGTTGCTGAACAAAGAGACCATGGAATGCAGGTTCATAGCTCCTTGAAAGTGGAATCGCAGGTAGATAGGATACTGAAGGCGGCGTTTGGTATGCTTTCCTTTATTGGTCAGAATATGGAGTATAGGAGTTGGGAGATCATGTTGCAGCTGTACAGGACGTTGGTTAGTCCACTGTTGAAATATTGCACGCAATTCTGGTCTCCTTTCTATCGGAAAGATGTTATGAAACTTGAAAGGGTTCAGTAAAGATTTCAAAGGATGTTGCCAGGGTTGGAGGGTTTGATCCATTAGGAGAGGTTGAATAGGTTGGGGCTGTTTCCCTGGAGCATCAGAGACTAAGGGGTGACCTTATCGAGGTTCATGAAATCTTGAGGGGCACGGATAGGATAAACAGACAAAGTCTTTTCTCTGGGGTGGGAGAGTCCAGACGTAGAGGACATAGGTTTAGGGTGAGAGGGGAAAGATATAAAAGAGACCTAAGGGGCAACTTTTTCACACAGAGGGTGATACGTATATGGAATGAGCTGCCAGAGGAGGTCGTGGAGGCTGGTACAATTGCAACATTTAACAGGCATCTGGATAGGTATATGAATAGGAAGGGTTTGGAGGGATATGGGCCGGGTGCTGTCAGGTGGGACTAGATTGGGTTGGGATATCTAGTCGGCATGAACAGGTTGGACCGAAGAGTCTGTTTCCATGCTTTACATCTCTATGACTCTACACTTTGGGATGTCCTGAGGTTGGGAAAGAAACTGCTAGAATGCAAGTAAATCTTTTTCTTAATGTTTAAAAGTATATGATGAAATTAATCTCAACAGGATCGTCAAAGTGTTTGCCACACTTGCCTTCATTGGTCAGTTCACTGAGTATAAGAGTTGGGACATCATTTTGCATCTGCACAGGATAGTGTTGAAGTCACGTTCAGAATACTGTCTATAGTTCTGGTCGCCCTTCTCGAGAAAGGATGTTGTTAAACTTAAGAGGGTGCAGAAGAGATTTACAAGAACGTTGCTGGGACTGGAGAGTTTGAGTTATAGGGACAGGCTGAATAAAGCTAGGGCTTTTTCCCTGAACATCAGAGGCTGAGGGATGACGTTATCGAGGTTTATGAAATCATGAGGGGCATGGATAGGGCAAGTAGACAAAGTCTTTTCCCCAGCATGGTAGTCGTCGAAAACTAGGGGGCATAGCGTTAAGCTGAGAAGGATTTAAAAAGGACCTTGTAAGTTTTTCATGCCGAAGGCGGAATGTGTATGGTACAAGCTGCCAGCGGTGGTGACGGAGGGAGTGTACAATTACACCACTTAAAAGATTTCTGGATGAATACATGAAGAGTTTAGAGGGTTATGGACCAAATGCTGGCAAATGGGACTCGGTCGGATAGGGATGTCTGGTCAGCACAGATAAGTCAGACCCAACGGTCTGATTCTGTGCTGTATGACTCTATGAAACAAAGTTATTCACTTTGTGAAAAAGGTTTATAATAGATGCTGCAAACAAAGAACATACCGGCTTACCACATCCTCTTCTAACAGTGAACAGCTTAGCTATGTGGTAATGATGGCGAAGATTAGCAGGACAATCACACTCAAGGCAAGTGCCAAAAATGAAGGAATGTAAAAGGCACTAAATAGAACAAGGATTTTGTTTGGTCTTCATATAAGGCAATAACTTTTTATTTAAAATATGCTAACCTCTCCATATAAATAAATGCAGAAATTACAGAACAAGAATAATCCAATTCATATGATTTTCCCCGAAAAATGAACATAGCAAGGGATGATTTCCATAACATAACACTGACTTGTAAAGGATGAAGAATAGCAATCTATATCTGGTCTTGATCAAAAACATTCAAAACCACATTCAATAATGATGGCCTTGGAGATTGGTCAATGTCAGATGACACAAAGAGGGGTGAAGGGACATCTAGTATTAAGGTAGCAGGGAGACTGCATAAGGGGTGAACAGACTATGACAGTGGGCAAAGAAGTGGCGGATGGAATGCAATGTGGGGAGGAGTGAAGTTATGCTAGGTAGAAAGAAGAGAGGCTTGGACTATTTTCTAAATGAGAAAAAGCTTCAGATATCTGAAGCGCAAAAATAACTTGGGAGTCCTCGTTCAGGATTCTCTTAACATTAACATGCAAGTTTAGTAGGCAGTTAAGAAGGCAAATGCAATGTTAGCATTCACTTCCTCCCTCAGATGGAGGGCTTATCATATGACCACCGGTTGAGGATTCTAAGTCTGTACTCAATGGACTTTAGATGGATGGGGGGACAGATCTGATTGAAACTTACAGAGAGTCCCAGACAGAGTGAATGTGGACAAGATGTTTCCACTAGTAGGACAGACTGGCATCTGAGAGCACAGTCTCAGAGTGAACGGATGACCCTTCAGAACTGAGATGAGGAGGAATTTTGCCAACTAGCAGGTGGTAAATCTGTGGAACTCACTGCCACAGGGCTGTGGAGATCACCTCAGGGGATCTCCCATCCACCGCCTCCAACCTCATAGTCCCACAACCCCGCACCGCCCGTTTCTACCTCCCGACCCATTGTCTCAGCCTGCTCCTGCCCCACCGAACTCATCTCCGTGTACCTCGACACGGTTCTGTCCCCTTTAGTCCAAGAACTCCCCACCTACGTTCGGGACACCACCCACGCCCTCCACCTCTTCCAGGATTTTCGCTTTCCCGGTCCCCAACGCCTTATCTTCACGATGGACATCCAGTCCCTGTACACCTCCATCCCCCATCACGAAGGACTCAAAGCCCTCCGCTTCTTCCTTTCCCGCCGCACCAACCAGTACCCTTCCACTGACACCCTCCTTCGACTGACTGAACTGGTCCTCACCCTGAATAACTTCTCTTTTCAATCCTCCCACTTCCTCCAAACTAAAGGAGTTGCCATGGGCACCCGCATGGGCCCCAGCTATGCCTGTCTCTTCGTAGGATATGTGGAACAGTCCATCTTCCGCAACTACACTGGCACCACCCCCAACCTTTTCCTCCGCTACATCGATGACTGTATCGGCGCTGCCTCATGCTCCCACGAGGAGGTTGAACAGTTCATCAACTTTACTAACACCTTCCATCCCGACCTCAAATTCACCTGGACTGTCTCAGTCTCCTCCCTCCCCTTCCTAGACCTTTCCATCTCTATCTCGGGCGACCGAATCAACACAGACAACTACTATAAACCGACTGACTCCCACAGCTACCTGGACTACACCTCCTCCCACCCTGCCCCCTGTAAAAACTCCATCCATGTTCCCAATTCCTTTATCTCCGCCGTATCTGCTCCCTGGAGGACCAGTTCCAACACCGTACAGCCCAGATGGCCTCCTTCTTCAAGGACCGCAGATTCCCCCCAGACGTGATCGACGATGCCCTCCACCGCATCTCCTCCACTTCCTGCTCCTCCGCCCTTGAGCCCCGCTCCTCCAACCGCTACCAAGACAGAACCCCACTGGTTCTCACCTACCACCCCACCAACCTCTGTATACAACGTATCATCCGCCGTCATTTCTGCCACTTCCAAACGGACCCCACCACCAGGGATATATTTCCCTCCCCACCCCTATCAGCATTCCGCAAAGACCACTCCCTTCGTGACTCCCTCGTCAGGTCCACACCCCCCACCAACTCAACCTCCACTCCCGGCACCTTCCCCTGCAACCGCAGAAAATGTAAAACTTGCGCCCTCACTTCCCTCCAAGGCCCCAAGGGATCCTTCCATATCTGCCACAAGTTCATCTGCACCTCCACACACATCATCTATTGCATCCGCTGCACCCGATGTGGCCTCCTCTATATTGGGGAGACGGGCCGCTTACTTGCGGAACGCTTCAGAGAACACCTCTGGGACGCCCGGACCAACCAACCCAACCACCCCGTGGCTCAACACTTTAACTCTCCCTCCCACTCCACCGAGGACATGCAGGTCCTTGGACTCCTCCACCGGCAGAACATAACAACACGACGGTTGGAGGAGGAGCGCCTCATCTTCCGCCTGGGAACCCTCCAACCACAAGGAATGAACTCAGATTTCTCCAGTTTCCTCATTTCCCCTCCCCCCACCTTGTCTCAGTCGGTTCCCTCAACTCAGCACCGCCCTCCTAATCTTCTTCCTGACCTCTCCGCCCCCACCCCACTCCGGCCTATCACCCTCACCTTGACCTCCTTCCACCTATCACATCCCCATCGCCCCTCCCCCAAGTCCCTCCTCTCTACCTTTTATCTTGGCCTGCCTGGCACACTCTCCTCATTCCTGATGAAGGGCTCTGGCCCAAAACGTCGAATTTCCTGTTCCTTGGATGCTGCCTAACCTGCTGTGCTTTAACCAGCAACACATTTTCAACTGTGATCTCCAGCATCTGCAGACCTCACTTTTTACTCACAGGGCTGTGGAAGCCAAGTCATATTAATGTTAAGAGAATCCAAAACTAGGACTTCAGAGTCATTTTTGCGCTTCAGATTTCTGAAGCTTTTTCTCATTTAGTAAATAGTCCAAGCCTCTCTTCTTTCTACCTGGCATAACTTCACACCTCCCCACATTGTATTCCATCTGCTACTTCTTTGCCTACTGTCATAGTCTGTTCAAGCTTAGTTAAGACAGAGACAGGTAAGTTCTTGATTAGTAGGGGGATCAAAGGTTACATGGAAGATGCAGGAGAATGGGATTGAGAAATATTCAGCCATGATTGCATGGTGGAGCAATAGTGATGGCCACAATGGCCTAATTCTCCTCCTATATCTTATGGTCTAATGTAAAGTCAGATTTTGCCTACTAATTGGAAGGCATGCTTTGTGCCAACATTCTAAATTTAGTAAATACAGTAATTCTGTTGTATCAGCGTGGATTCCATTCCTGAGAACCCTGCGAATGATAAAATTCGTGAGAGCAGAACTCATTAAAAGTAGGTTAAAAATCAGGTATATGGAAAAGTTGCCCACGGGTATTGATTTTTGATGCTACTTTTTTTTTGACATGGATAGGCGATTTCATGATTCATGATTTCACAGATACAGAAGATTTACCATAAATCATTTGAGGTCTTTCCAGCATTTTAATTTGAAGTGTTATAGAATATACTACTATAAAGTTGCCTGATAGGATGTGGCCACTTAACGATGGAAGACTGCCTCAAGGCACTTCACGACAGAGATTGTACTTAAGTGAATGGAAGGAGGAGACAGGACAAGGTGAAAAAGTGTCTGCTTTAGGTAGGAATTTGAAGGATCCCAAGAATTGAAAGCAAATCAAAAACTGCAGATACAAAAAGGGTAGAAAATAAAGAACTTTTTTTAGCTAACAGTGCCTCTATTTTCTATATTTTTGATGGAGACTTTTTAAAAGAAAAGTTAATTACATATTGTAGCTGCATACAATGTTTTTTGAATCTAGCCAACAGTTCAAATATCATTATTCTGCACAACAAAAACATGGATTTTGAACTTTCTTCTGTCATCTCTGATTTGTCAGTCAGGAAGGCTCTCTGGAAAGGGACATACGAATTACTATGCAGAATGAAACAGCAGGAAATCTTACACAATTTGACAGGCTGAACTGCATTAAGAAAAATGCAATATAAAAAACCTTTTGAGTGTTTGATTTCTACACTAATATTCAATACATCTTGAATTAATCTGTTTTCTGTGTAAATATAATTTCAAAATATTTAGATAAGAGTTTTAGTGGCTTGCATTCTTCAGTTTAATATTTGAAGCAATAGCTTATTGTTACAGTTTTATAGTACATTATGGATGAGATATATAGACATTTTTACATGGTATCCTATAGGCTATAATAAATTCACATACACTATACTTCCCAAATATGATAATGTGCCACATTTCATATATTTGTACTGGACACCACCAATATTAGTCTTTTCTCATGATTGCCCGCTATAGATGTCCATCACACCAAACTTGGTAATGGTTGCAATATGACTGACTATGAACTCCCGTCACTGATTCTGACATTGAAGAATATAAACTGAGGTGTTTGATGTCATTATGATACCAGATTGAACTGTGCAGACCAGAATACTGAACTGAGATGACAGTTGTACTTACCAATTCTAATGATCAAATATATTTGTTGACAGCTAGTGTCTCATCTTTGACAGAGGGCAAGAAGGGATATATTTCTCAAAGAATGTTTTCTTACATCATATTGACTGTCCACTGATAGAACATGAAAACAGATTTCCCTGTGGCATTGTTTCACATATCAAAGACAGCCATTAAATAAAGAATTGATATTGCTGGTGTTATTTTCAACAAAACAGGCTAAAGTGGTAAGAATTTACTCTACAAATTCATGTAAAAGTCAACTTATTGACCCAAATATTTAAGCAAAAAGTAGGAGACAGACTTATGTTCATGGATAAAACAACTCACTTCAGGACCTTTACTTTGCTTTGCCATTGAATTTTGCCTGGTCTGATGGAACATTCATAAGCTGATCAGTGCCATTTAGGTGTGGCCTGCAATGTTCTAGAAGCACCCTTCTCTTGTCATTTCCCTCTCTGGACACTCTCTTTCCCACTTGTCATTTCACTGATGACTTTCCTTCTTGCAGCTCCTTTCATTTTATTTCTCCCAAAACCTTGTACACAACAGGGTTTGAGAGAGAAGTTGCAAGAGGCAGGGCCAGGAGAAGGAAACAATAATAGTAGGATCCAAAGAGAGGACAGTTGACAATTGGGAAAGACTTGGTAAGAGAATCATAGAATCCTACAGTGCAGGTACAGGCCATTCAGCCCATCAAATCAACCATGTCTTGGGAATATACAAGATCAATACGTTGTTTCCATTGAAATAAAGAACACAACAACAAACATAGGCCCACCTGAATTTGTGACACAACTAATCCTAAAATAGAAAATGGTAGACAAGCTTTGCAGCAGAACAGTTGCAAACTTTGACTGAAGAATATATTCACAACTTGCTTTTAGTAGTGAGCAAATGGTCTCATCTATTCATTACACCAGAACATATTGTAAAAGGGACAGACAAAAAGAGCAGCGAGCTCTAAACTGTAAATAGGGGCAATGTGAATAGGCGTGCAAGTATTAATAATCACTGAATAATAATCAAGCAATACCACCTTCTCAAGGGCAACAAGGGATGGACAATAAAAGCTGGCCCAGCCAGTGATGCCCATATCCCATGAATGACTAAGGAAAAATGGCAAACCTGCCCTATCAATGCTGAAAAGTCCACTATCATTTTGGAGTTAGTACTAAACATAGGAGACTTCACTCAGACCAGTCAAGTAGCAGACTGACACAATCATGCTCACAGAATCAAACCTTACAGACCATATCCAAGACACCATCATCACTATCTCTGTCTATGTCCTCTCCCAGCGGCAGGACGGTCCCACCAAAGGTAGTGCACAGTAGTATAACAGTTAGGATTGACTCCAGGACTTCTCAACATTGCCTCCTGACCTCATCAGGTTTTATTAGGTCAAACATGGGCAAGGAAACCTCCTGTTAATTACCACATACCAGCCCTTCATCAGCTGATAAATCAATAAGCCTCAAATGACACTTGAGGGAAGCACTGAGGGAAGGGAACAGAGTGTACTCTGGGTGGGAAACTTCAAATTCCATCACCAAAGGTGGTTCAGTGACATTGCTACTGACAGAGCTAGTCGAATCCAAAGGGCATTGTTGCTAGATTGGGTATGCAGCAGGTGGTGAGGGAACCAAGAGGTTAAAACATGAAATAAAAGCAAAAAGATATAAAGACTCTTCTTCAGAACTGGAATTGAAATGTTAACTTTTTCTCTTACCACAGGTGCTGCCAGGCCCGCCCAGTTCTTGCAGCAATTTTTGTTTTTATTTCAGGTTTCCAGTACTCACTGTACATAAAAGGGAAAAACGGACTTAACTTACTCCTCACCAAGCTGCCTGTGCAGATGTCCTATCCATGTCAGTATTAATAAAAGTAACTACCACAAAGTCCCATGTTCACATTGAGGATACCCTATATCACTATGCAACACCATCACATTGCAAAACGGGTAAAATTTTAAACAGATCTAAGAACCCATGATCAGGCAATGATAAGACAATGTGGGCCATCAACAACAGCATTATATGTCAGTGCAATCTGCAATCTCATGGCCTGGCATATCAACACTTTACCATTACTGTCAAGTCAGAAGGTCAACACTGGTTCAATGAAGGGTGCATACTTAAAAATGTAAAACTGGTCAAGTTAAAACACAGGACTAGTTACATGCCACACAGCGCAATAAATAAGCTGAAATAGAGATTAAGCGATTCCCCAACCAATGTATCAGATGTGGCAGTCCTGCCACATTCAATTGTGAATGGTAGTGGACAATGAAACAAATCACTGGAGAAGGTAGCTCAAAAAATATCCCCATTGTCAATGACAAGGGAGCCCACCACATCTGGGGCTACTACTGACCAGAACCTAAACTGGATAAGCCATTATACCTACTGTGGCCAAAAGAGCAGGTCAAAGGCTAAGAATTCTCCATCACATAACTCAATCCTGGATCCACAAAGCTTGAATGCCATCTATAAAATACAAGTCAGGAGTACGATAGAATACTCCATTGCTGTCCTGGTGCCAGGGCTAGTGGCAGCAGCAAGGTTGTTCTCCTGGCGTTTGGCACCGGCGGCAGCAAAGTTCCACCAGGGATTGGGGACGGTCGCAGTGAAGATGACTGCATCGGCAAAATAACATTTGCAGCCAAAGTGGGACTTGTGGCCTGGCCTGGTCTGGCAGTGGAGTCAGAGACTCTCGGTCGCTGGACAAGTATGGGTTCAAAGGAGAAAGTGAGGACTGCAGATGCTGGAGATCAGAGCTGAAAATGTGTTGCTGGAGAAGGGCTCATGCCCGAAACGTTGATTCTCCTGCTCCTTGGATGCTGCCTGACCTGCTGCACTTTTCCAGCAACACATTTTCAGCTCAAGTATGGGTTCAGCATTCTCAGTGAAATGGGCCCAGTGGCAAAAAGATGGCACCTAAAGTGGGGTGACTCCTACATTGATGGGTCCGGCGCAGGCAGTAGAGAGGTGATGGAAATCTCTTTTGAGGTTAGGTGTCTGCATGGACAAGGTCAGAAAAACTGATATTCTGAGCTTTTTACTTATTTATTTTTCTAAGTTATTCTTATGACCTACATGCTCAACTATTTATTTCTTTACTTTTCTAATTTATTTTTGTTTCTTTGATCTTGAGTATCTGACCCTACATACCTTTGTACCCAAGGTGGTTTGTAATATGGCAACTGTAACCTTTTAACTGTACTCATTTGAGTAAATGTGACAATAAAGCTAATTCAATACTCTCCACTTGTTTGGATGGACGCAACTCCAATAATACTCGTATTTGACACCATCCTGGATAAAGCAGCTGAAGGATTGGTACCACATCCACAAACATTACCTCCACCATCAACACAGTAGAAGCAGTGCGTCATTTACAAGACAGGCTGCAGAGATTGATCAAGGCTCCTTAGATAACACCTTCCAAACCCACCATCACTATTATCTAGAAGGACTATGCCAGGAACCACATGTGGAACACCATCACCTGCAAATTCTTCTCAAAGACACTCAGCATCCTGACTTGGAAATATATCACCATTACTTCAGTATTGCTGAGTCAAAATACTGGAGCTCCCTTCCTAACATCACTGTGGGTGTGTCCCTGCACTGAGATGACCATAGTGGTTCAAGATGATAGTTCATCATCACTATCTCAAGAGTTATTAAGGATGGGAAATAAATGCTGGCCAGCAAAGCCCATATCTGATCAATGATTTTTTTTTGATGTAAGTAACAATTCAGTCTCTAACAAGTATTAGCAGAATATTCAATGAATTTCAAATTAGGGAGAGAAAGCAAACTAAAAGGGAAAGAAATGAAGAAAGGCTGAATTAAGCAAGATTAAATAAGAGACAAAGCATAAAAAAAATTTACAGTTCCATTTTATATCTTCAATTACAATCTGATGGAATCTGAATGATTTCCAATTACCCCTTGCATTTATATCGCATATTTAATGTGATAATGTGTTTCAAGTGCTTCAGTAGGAATATTTAGTAAAATTTAATATGAGGTTATATGAGAGCAATTGATTTAAATTTTACAGAATAGTAGATAGTGATTTTTGAGAATCATAGATTTTAAGGACTATCTTAAAGGAGACAAATTAGATAGAAAGGCTAAGGGATTGAAGGAGAATAGTTGAGAAATTACCCTATATACTCATGTAAAAGTTGATTTCATGTAAAAATCAATCCTCTCATTTTTGACCAAACAATCTTGTATTTTCCAAATATCTCATGTAAAAGTCAATCCTACTATATTGCATTATAAATCTCTTACAAAAGAAACTGCATGTTCCCATTAACCCACATCATATTCATTCATTCATACCGGTAACTCTACTCATTACCTTTTGTTTACTATACTACATCTCTACTCATTCATTCATAACTCTACTTAGGCCACGTGGTTTATTACAGCACATTTTGATTGATTCAGACCACTACTAAGTTTATCAGGACTTATCACACTTTGTTCACTATACATCCAAAAGTTAATATCGTTAACAAATTAATCATTTTAATTGTGCCATTATCTCTGAATAAAAATGAGATACATTAGCTACATATATCTTTAATTCTTTGACTAATTTGTTGATGTTGCTGAGGTTCATTACATACGAGAGTAAATGGGAGGGAAATGGAAGAACTTGGCGCGAAAGCTCAAGATGCTTACACATTCAGAATTTAATAAATGTTTCATTTTAAGTGTGCCATTATACCAGGCCATGACGATGTTAAACAGTGTGATTTTGCAGGATTTCAATGAATCTTTGACATGTCAAATTTTCGTACCATTACGTAGAAATAAAATTTACTACTAGTAATTTATTTTTGTTTCTCTTGCTTTTATCCAGTAATTACCTTTACCGCAATTCAGTGTTTTCTTCTTTACCTGGGATTAGTTGAGCGATCAAATCAACTTCTGCTAATATTGTGGTATTTTGAAATGCGGCATGAACCTCAGCCCCTCAAAACTAGTTCCCATGTAATAGTCAATGCTATAAATTGAACCTTTAAAATAGTCTAAAAAATTCAACTTTTACACGAGTATATACAGTAGGACCCAGTGGTTCAATAATTAAAGTTAGGGATGTTCAAGAAGCCAAAAATAAATGAATGCACATATCTCGCAGGGTTGTTAGGCCTTAATGATAATACATAGGCAGGGGAAGGCCACATCTATAAATTTAAAGAAAAGAATCAGAATTTGAAAACCAAGTCATTGCTTCACTAACATCCAATGGAGGTCAGTAAGCCCCAGCATGATAGGTAAATTGAGCGAGTGTGAATATGAGCAGCAGTGTTTTGAATGACTTCAAGTTTATAAGACTAGAATGTGGAGTTCCACCTGTGTGTATTAGCACAGTCAAGTCTAGAGGAAATAGACGCATGCACGAGGGTTTCACCAGCAAATGATCTGATGTGCAGGATGGGGCTGAGATGGACAGTTGGGTGAAATAACAGAGATAGAAATAGGTGACCGTAAACTACTGCTGTGATATAGGGTGTATGATTTAAATATATACTTTGTTTTCAAGTTTTTTTAATTTTTAAATTTTAATTGAATAGAATTTATTATCGGAATTTCCCCAATATTTAACTGGAGGAAATTTCTGCTGATCCAGTGTTAGACAATGGAAAAGTAATCTGACTATTTATCAACAATGGAGTAGTGGAGAGAAGCGATGGTGAGGGAGGAACTGAGTGGGAGCAACAGGTGAAGCCATCATAAAGGGTACTCTGGCTAGGATTATAGAGATAAAAATGGAACAAGGTGTTGCACAGTCCTATCGAGCTATTGTGTAAGTTTGTCTCCAGCACAGTCAGTTAGTTGATGCAGAAAAGATTATGCCATTTCAATTAACTTAAGAAACTAGGCATGAGTATGGTGATGTAGAAGAATCCAACAGGCATTTATTCCAGCTAACTGTTACACATAGATGTCAGATTACAACAGATCATCATAGTTCTAGCAGCATGCCAAATTTCAAATGGGCTTGGGGCAAGATAAAGTACAAGACATTTATATCCCTTGGGTCACAAGCTAGGAAACAGAGATGATATTAATAGCATGACTTTTAAAGGTACACTGACATTCTGACCACAAGACGTAACACAAAAATTACCCTTTTCCCAAAGGTAAAAACTTATCCCAATCAGATATAAGTTGTTATACATACACATGCGTTGTTAATTTGATGCTTATTCAAACAAGTAAAACACATTTTACTAGATTAACAATTCAAAGTTCAATCTAACGCTTTTGAGGTTTGACAACTTATCCTGATCTGCTGCAAGGTATGTTCTTCTCTAGCGCACTTGTTTGATAACTTGGTTGTCTTGTTGCTGATTGCTGTCAGTTATCACCACTGCACAAACAGCATTGTCAGATTATTATTTCTTACTTTCTTTGTGCATGATTAGTGTAGCATACAATGGTCTGAGCTGAGCAGACTTCACAGAAAGTTTCAGGCTGGTTAGACAATTGACTGGGTAAGGTAATTTGCACTTGCCTACTGACCACAAGTTATGCTAGGGATGGTAATCACCACTCCATTGGTATCATACAAAAATGCAGCAACGCAATGATAAAATTTTGTTTTGTTACTCAACACTCAATCACTATTGATCTGATCATTGGTCCTGGTAGAAGTGGGGTGACTGTGTTATGAGTCACTAACCAGTTATTACTTACATCTCCTGTAATGGTTTGCCAATGAAATTTGCTCAATGTTAGACAAAATCTGATCTGGGACACCAAAAATACTGAAAACAGCACTCATCATGTCAGACCCAATATGTTACTACAGTAGGAAATTTGGAGAGGTAATATGTGGGTCACAAGGATATAATGTTCTCCATGTACTGTTAATAAGTTTATTCTACATCCAAGGAACATCATGTGTTTCTCCACTGATGAAGTGAATATGTTTGGCACGTAATTCATGTCATTGAATATCTTAATTTATGGGTGGATTCACGTGTGCTCAATACTCATTATCCCGAGAGCAATATATACATCATATCTTGATATAATACTTTCAGTTTAAGACATGTTTGCCCTTGAAAGTGACTTGCCAATGATAAGTCATCTCTGTATGGCCAAAATGAATGAATGTTCTCAGATATTTCTTTAACATTGCCAGGTCATTCTGGATAATGATCCTGTGCAACTCTTACAATTTTGTATCTGTGTCAGTTGTTTATTGTCCTTGAGTGGTACTGGACAAAGGGTAACAGATCAACTGTGAGAATATCTTCAACCTTGTAGTCAAAGGAATCATGTGGTCTTTGCGTAGGCTGCTCAGTATGTCAGATGGAATTATCTTGGTACCTGCTTTACATCTCAATTCAAAGTCATATCCTTGCAAATCATTGACTGATTTGATTATGTCACATGGTCTGTTTCAACACACTGCATGTGGTTTGAGTCTCTCAAATTGGGACGATACTGAGATCTATTCATACTGGCAATTTTGCAATGACTGAACCAATTGTATCTATCAGGTAGTGAATTCAGGAAGACAAAATGAACTTGTCTATTGACACTGCAATATGATTCTGCCAATGCACAAAATTAGTAATGCATTATGCCCTGTAACATGAAGCATTGCATGCTGAAGGAAGTGCCTTTCAGAATGAGTAGTGGTAATATGCTAGCACTGACAGTTGTGTTGCTTTTAGCTTTTAAAGTGTGTTGACCTGCCACTGATGGTTGTAGAAGCTTCTCATCACATTTTGCTATTGGCATGGTATTGGAGGGAAACAAGATGGAAAGCTTCATTAACTTCTGAAATTTGTATACCTTCTTAACACTTTCCTTGCTGCCAGTGTTATGGTGTTGAACTATCTTGTTTGCCACTTCTCTTTTATTTTGAGCCTGTCTTAGCCTTTCATGCACAGTTGAGCCCAACGTCCCTTGGTGCCACATGCTATGTAGATATTGAGAAAAGATGGTCAGCTTTTGTGTGGGTGTTACAAGCAGCACCTGTTATAGATTTTAATGTTTTGGTGCATTCTGTTGACAGGAGCAATTGTGTTGGCTACACACAAAGCATGTAAGTATTGCTGGCCAACCACTATGGCTTCATACTTGCACTCCCCCCCACATAATGTACCAATGCTATGGCCATTTTGCTTGCCCAAGAATTTTTCCTGAAGGTTTTAAATAGTGTAGAACAATGATTAGCTGAATAAGCCTCTCTGACAGTTCCTCTTCGGAAACTTCCCCTTATTACTATGTCTTTTGACAAATTGGTCAATAGACCTTCAGATTTTCTATCTGTTGACATAAGTTGGAGTCCATTAATCATGGAGTTACTTCTTCCTTTAGCAGATCTCTTTTCTATGTCTTTCTGATGGGAAAAACGTGTCTGTTAATTCAGCAAAATCCCTACTTGCCTAACAGTAAGGAATATTTTCAGAGCTCTTTGAGAACAGCATATGTTGTTTGAACAGTCATAATTCAGGGCATCCAGGGCATCTGTCACTGGATGCCCAAATTATAAGTATATATCTGTATTCCACAATTCTGCCTTAAAATCTTACAGTACCACCTTAAGCCAGCCATGAGTAAATTAAAACTTATGTTCCACTGGTGCTGGTTCGCTTTAAAACAACTGATTTAAAAATTGAAGGCTTGTGTTTTAAGAATTACATGATTGCAGTAGCAGGTTTCTGCTCGCATGTGGCGATTATAGCAAATAAGGAGTGATGATGTCACATGGAGTTTTAAAAACATTTTATGCCAATTTGGAGAAATAAAACGGAACCAACTGTGAGCTGTAATAGGTAAAGCTTTTTAAGTGCAGAAAAACTACCTTTTTA
Source organism: Hemiscyllium ocellatum (assembly GCF_020745735.1). Classification (NCBI taxonomy): domain Eukaryota; kingdom Metazoa; phylum Chordata; class Chondrichthyes; order Orectolobiformes; family Hemiscylliidae; genus Hemiscyllium; species Hemiscyllium ocellatum. The sequence continues at coordinate 39,883,795 of NC_083420.1, read as the reverse complement.
GTATCTTTAATCTGAATGTTCTTCTGGGAGCAATGGTGATGAGCTTACAAGAACAATTAAACACTGCCTTTTTAAACAAATCAAATTAGCAGCCTTTCATGTAATTGGTCGAAAGAGCAGTACACATCTGTAGCCTTTAATTTTGTTTTTTTTTTGTTTCAGCCTTTTCATTTGTAAGTAAGGTACTCTTAGAAATCAAAGAGAAATTAGCTTTGTCTTCATATTGGTCAGTGACATATCTGCACCACTATACAGCTGTCTGTGCTTACTGAAATAAATTCTGCTGATTATCTGAATTCTCTGATGTCCAAAGTTGTTGCCTAGTTGGACTTTAATTAGTTTTTTTTAATATCTGCCACCACGGTATTGGAGGTTTTCTTTAAAAACAGAAATGCCACTGCTAAACATGCTTCAAGTTTACCTCCAGCAATGTAGCAATGCTTACATTATCTATTTCAAGACAAGAAACTGGGCCTGGATATATGATATTGAAGGAGCCAATGGTCATTTGTGTTTTACTGACAAAATGTCTTCAAGATATACAATAGGCTGTAAATATTGGGGGAGGATAATACCTAAAACTGAAAAGTTCAAGGAGGGTAATGTAGCTCTGTCACAAAGACCAATGATATCATTTGTGATTTTAGTAAGAATCAATGCAGTTCTGTCGCAGTGGCAGAATCCGAATTGGACAGATTCAAATATGGAATTCCTGAAACAACAGATTGAAGATGTGGGAGACAACACCATGTCAATGGTCGTGGAGGGGAAAGGGAGGTTCAAGATGTGCAATAATATGCATGAAAGGTGAGGTCAAGAACTTAAGTTTTTGAAGACAAATTTTTACGAGAGCACATGGAAATGCAAACAGTAATTGTACCTGAAGAGACAGAATTGTTAACAATATTAGCTATGAAGAGGATCAGGAAGGAAGGATGAGTGGTCAACCTTTAATGTAAATAGGATTGAAGAAAGGAGTTGGGTCTAATGCACACTCATTGAGGGCATGGAGGTGAGATAGGATATAAACTAAAAGATGGTGCAGAACTAGAGTAGCAGTGAATTTTAGAGAAAGTTAGCCTAGTGGACTAGAAGGGAGGGAAGAGCACGGATAGCTGATCTAATAATCTAAACCTTCATGGCAAAAAAATTCTTCAGCCCCTTGGAAGTTAGTTTTGAAAAATCACACTTAGTGCATGGTTGGACAAAAGCATTTGAACAATCAGGCAGGACCTGCAGAGTAAATGGTAGGTCCTTGGGGGGTGTTATAGAACAAAGAGAACTTGGGGTACAGGTTCATAGCTCCTTGAAAGTAGAGTCACAGGTAGATAGGGTGGTAAAGGCAACTTTTGGCATGTGTGCTTTCATTACTCAGGGCATTGCTGCAGCTGTACAATGTACATTGGTGAGGCTACATTTAGTGTTGTAAGTGCAGTTCCAATCACTCTAATGTAGAAAGGATATTAATAAACTAGAAAAAGTGAAAAAAATTTTACTAGGATGTTACCTGGACTGGAAGCTTTGAGTTATAAGGAGAAATTGGATAGGCTGGGACTTTTTTCCCAGGACCGTTAGAGGCTAAGGGGGTGATCTTGTAGAGGTCTATAAGATCATGAGAGGCATAAATAGTCAATGGTTTTTTTCCCGATGTTAGGGGAGTGTAAAACCAGAGATATAGGTCTAAATTGAAAGGAGAGAGTTGCAAAAGAGTCCAGAGGGGCAATTTCTTCACGTAAGAGGTGGTTAGAGTCTGGAATGTGGTACCAAAGGTAATGGTGGAAGTGAGTACAACTTTGTCATTTAAGAAACATTTACACAGGTACATAGATGGGACAGGTATGGAGGAATATGGACCAAAGACAGGCAAATTGTACTAGTTTATTTGTGAAAACTGGGTGAATTTGGCAAGTTGAGCCTATTTCCATGTTGTAGACCTCTGCGACTCTATGAGAGATGGTAGGAGTGGAACAAGATAGCACTTCAAAGCAGAACCACTTGCATAAGCAGCAAATGACAGAGCTATGCAATTCCACATACAATGGATCAGATCTGCAGTCATGCCACAACCAATCTTGAACGGTGGTGAACAGTTAAACAACTCACTGGAAGAGGCAGCTCCACAAATATCACCATCTTCAATAATGAGGGAGTCCAGTGCATCAGTACAAAAGATAAGACTAAAGCATTTGTAACAATCTTAAGCCAGGATTGCTGAGCTCATTATCCTTTCTGACCTCCTCCAGAGGAGCCCAACATCACACATGCCACTCTTCAGCCAATTCAATTCACTCCACGTGATATCAAGAAATGTTTGGAGACCCTGCTTACCACAAAGGCCCTGACACCGATCACATTTCAGCTATAGTATTGATGATTTGTGCTCCAGAACTTGCCATGCCTCTAACCAAGTTGTTCCAACATTGGCACCTACCCAACAATGTGGGAAATTGCCCACAAAAAGCAGAACAAATCTAACCTGGCCAGTACAGCCCTTTTTATCAACTCTTGATTATCAGTACAGTGATGGAAGCAATTATCAAGTAGAACTCAGCACCTGAACTCATTCCAGCCTGGGTTCAAACATGACAAAAGGGTTGAATTTCAGATGAGAGGGGAGAATGGCAGCCCTTGGCATCAAGGTCTCATTTGACGGAGTACGGCAGCAAGGAGCCTTAGCAAAACTGGAGTCAATGGAATCGGGGAAAACTTTCTGCTGGTTAGAGTCATACCGGGCATACCTAATATCAGCAAGAGAGCAAGAAAGTTGTAAAATTTCAGGATGAGAAAGATTGTTTGATAGTAACTGAGGTTCAACTTGCGATGAAAATTGCATTTACATGGGAATGGGCAAGTCCTAACTAATTTTTGGTGAAGTTCGTTCAACTTTTTTTTGACAAGTTTAGTTTACATCCATGAGCTAAGTGCAGCAACTTCAAGCCTTTCACTGAATGTACTTGGATGAGAAATTAAATGACAAGGTAGCATTTCCTCAAAGCTTCTGGAGTAATTTTACAGCTCAGCTAGTAACTCACCTCCTAACTCCCAAAGTGCCTGTCCATTATTTGCAAGACAAGTTAGGAGTATGACGGAATATTCTCCACTTATTTGGAAAACTGCGGCTCTGGGAAAAAGCAGCCTGCCTGATTGACACCTTAGCCATCACCTTAAACATTCATTCTTTCCACCATTAACATTCAATGGCAGCAAAATATACCATCTACAGGATGTACAGTAGCAACTCAACAAGGCTATTTTGTATCACCTTCCAAACCTGTGATTTCTAACTTGTGTAAGGATTAGGGCAACATGTATGCGGGAACTAATTACAAGTTCTCCTCCAAGCCACACACCATCCAGGTTTGGAACTACATTGCTGTCCCTTCATTATTGCTGGGTCAACATCCTTTGCTTCCCTTCCCAACAGCCCTATATATACAGCTATATCACATAGGCCACAGTGATTCTAGAAGGTCGCTCACCGCTGCCTTCTCAAGGATAAGTATGTCATCAACAGAAATGCTGGTTTAATTGGTAAGGTTCACATTTCATGAAATATATAAAATAATACCTGCAACTTTAAGATTTGCACATGTAATACACATTGCTACCACAGCAAAATGCAGCCATTATCTCACAACATTGTTGCAGAGCATCATAAAGAAAGGTCATGCAGAAGAACAAACATAGGTAAATGTTAATTTTTTAAAATTCAGTGATCCGTTAAAAGTGGCTAGTGGGGTCCCTGTGGAGTTGAACATCTTGAATAGAGAAAAGCAAACATTGTTTGTTTTAATGTATTTAATGATACCAAAATAATTTTACAAATTTCTGTAAATTAATTCTCAATTTATATATTATTAATTTAGTCACAGGATACAACAAATCTAATTCTCAAGCAGTGGTTAGCACTGCTGCCTCATAGCACCAGAGACCTGGGTTCAATTCCCGCCTCAGGCGACTGACTGTGTGGAGTTTGCACGTTCTCCCCGTGTCTGCGTGGGTTTCCTCCGGGTGCTCCGGTTTCCTCCCACAGTCCAAAGATGTGTGGGTCAGGTGAATTGGCCATGGTAAATTGCCTGTAGTGTTAGGTAAGGGGTAAAATGTAGGGGTATGGGTGGGTTGCGCTTCGGCGGGTCAGTGTGGACTTGTTGGGCCGAATGGCCTGTTTCCACACTGTAAGTAATCTAATCTAATAGAGAGAATTTCTCATTTTCATTGTCACATTTTTGACTGTTTACTACAAAATCTTGTCCTGTACAATAAATTCCATTAAATTTCACTAATAAGTTGACAGCCACTTTTCACTTTAATTTTGATGCATCCAGTAACTGAACAGATTATTCCAAGAGGAAATGTCCTCCAATTGATGTGTGCTTTAAGGGGAAACTGCAAGAAGAACAAACCAGATAGTCAGCAGCTAATTATTTGCAAGGCCTCTCTCTCCCGTTACTATCACATACCACTTTATATAAAACTATAGTTAAAATTTTCTATTATTGCACTAGCTAAATTACTTCCAATATGAACAAGCTTGCCCAAGCCAATATATTTGCCCTTTTAAAAAAAAGCTATTACACTGCAGTATTATAAAACCCTATATATTATGCATGAATATTTATGCCATCTGTAGATTCTATAAAATAACAAAGACTTATACATTTACACCGATGTCACAAGGATGTTTCACATTGTGGGAGAGACTGAAACTAGGGACACAATCTAAAAATAAGGAGTCTTCATTTAAGATGTAGATGAGGAATACATTCCCTTTTCCCCAACAGCAACTGAGGCAGAGTCATTTAATTCTCTTAAGGCAGAGGCAGATAATGTGTTGATTAACATGGGAGCCAGTGGTCAGAGGTCAGTGGATTTGTGAAACTGAGAGCCAAATCAGATGAGCCATGATCTTATTGAAATTTTAATTTTTTTTTAAATAGCCCACCCTAATTTCTTTCTTATGTGAACTCAGAAAACAGTTACAAAAACTCAACAATGCCCCTAAAACTATGAAAAAGCTCAGAGTCATGTCAAAATAATAAATCTAATTTTAAATTTCACACATTTTAGTCAGCACTCAGAGTCAGAGGAAATAACCTGCCATAGTTATTAATAATATTTCCCAGGCCTGCCTTGACAATATTAGTACCATCTTTTAGCAATCACATTTATTTTGCGACTTTCTAGCGCACCTCACAAAACTTCCACACTTTCCTTTCATCACATTCAAGAGAAATGTGTTGATCTTATCAATTATTATCCATTCTCCCAATGATTTGCAAATTTAGCTAATATCTAGCAAATCATAAACAGGTGGCTGGCCACAAATATTTTCAGTTCAGTATTGGGAAACATGTCAGTCAGTTACACATGAACATAATGCCTGAAGCAGTTCTAAAGGAACAAAGAGAAATTGTAGACGAGAGGTATGTTGGTAAGTGACAGCCAGGCATCAGAAATATATGTGTAATAAAAATGATGCACTACTAACATATTTCTTTTACTAGCACATTTGTCCTGTCGAACAAAAAATAGTCATTGGTTGCTGTATCCTGATATATATTTTCTTAGTCAAGATATTATAAGACCATAAGACATAGGAGTGGAAGTAAGGCCATTCGGCCCATCGAGTCCACTCCGCCATTCAATCATGGCTGATGGGCATTTCAACTCCACTTATCCGCATTCTCCCCGTAGCCCTTAATTCCTCATGACATCAAGAATCCAAAAATCTCTGCCTTGAAGACATTTAGCGTCCCGGCCTCCACTGCACTCTGCGACAATGAATTCCACAGGCCCACCACTCTCTGGCTGAAGAAATGTCTCCGCATTTCTGTTCTGAATTGACCCCCTCTAATTTTAAGGCTGTGCCCACGGGTCCTAGTCTCCTCGCCTAACGGAAAAAATTTCCTAGCGTCCACCCTTTGCAAGCCATGTATTATCTTGTAAGTTTCTATTAAGTCTCCCCTCAATCTTCTAAACTCCATTGAATACAATCCCAGGATCCTCAGCCGTTCCTCGTATGTTAGACCTACCATTCCAGAGATCATCTGTGTGAATCTCCACTGGACACGTTCCAGTGCCAGTATGTCCTTCCTGAGGTGTGGGGACCAAAACTGGACACAGTACTCCAAATGGGGCCTAACCAGAGCTTTATAAAATCTCAGTAGCGCAATGGTGCTTTTATATTCCAACCCTCTTGAGATAAGTGACAACATTGCATTCGCTTTCTTAATCACAGACACAACCCGCATGTTTACCTTTCGAGAATCCTCGACTAGCACTCCCAGATCCCTTTGTACTTTGGCTTTACAAATTTTCTCACCGTTTAGAAAGTAGTCTATCCTTTTATTCTTTTTGCCAAAGTGCAAGACTTCGCATTTGCTCACGTAGAATTCCATCAGCCATTTGCTGGACCACTCTCCCAAACTGGCTAGATCCTTCTGTAGCCTCCCCACTTCCTCAGTACTACCTGCCTTCCACCTAACTTCGTATCATCTGCAAACTTCGCTAGAATGCCCCCAGTCCCCTCATCCAGATATTAATATATAATGCGAACAGCTGTGGCCCCAACACTGAACCCTGCGGGACACCGCTTGTCACCAGCTGCCATTCCGAAAAATAACCTTTTATCCCAACTCTCTCCTTTCTGTCAGACAGCCAATCCTCAATCCATCCCAGTAGCTCACCTCGAACACCATGGGCCCTCACCTTACTCAGTAGCCTCCCATGTGGCACCTTATCAAAGGCCTTTTGGAAGTCTAGATAAACCACATCCACTGGGTTTCCCTGGTCTAACCTACTTGTTACCTCTTCAAAGAATTCTAACAGGTTTGTCAGGCACGACCTCCCCTTACTAAATCCATGTTGACTTGTTCGAATCAGACTTTGCTCTTCCAAGAATTTAGAAACCTCATCCTTAATGATGGATTCTAGAATTTTACCAACAACCGAGGCTAGGCTAATTGGCCTATAATTTTCCATCTTTTGTCTTGATCCTTTCTTGAACAAGGGGGTTACAACAGTGGTCTTCTAATCATCCAGGACTTTCCCTGACTCTAGTGACTCTTGAAAGATCTCAACCAATGCCTCTCTGATTTCCTCAGCCACCTCTCTCAGAACTCTAGGATGTAGCCCATCGGGGCCATTTAAGACCTTTTAGCTTTTCTAGCACTTTCTCTTTTGCAAAGGCAACCATACTCAACTCAGTCCCCTGACTCCCTTTAATTGTTGGGATATTACTCATGTCTTCCACTGTGAAAACTGACGCAAAGTATGTGTTAAGTTCTCCTGCTATTTCCTTATCTCTCATCACTAGGCTTCTAGCATCAGTTTGAAGTGGCCCAATGTCTACTTTTGCCTGTCGTTTGTTTCTTATGCATTGAAAGAAACTTTTATTATCATTTCTAATATTACTGGCTAGCCTACCTTCATATTTGACCCTCTCCTTCCTTATTTCTCTCTTTGTTGTCCTCTCTTTGTTTTTGTAGCCTTCCCAATCTTCTGATTTCCCAGCGCTCTTGGCCACTTTATAGGATCTCTCTTTTTCTTTGATACACTTCCTGACTTCCTTTGTCAGCCATGGCTGTCTAATCCTTCCCCGGATAATCTTTCTTTTCTTGGGGATGAACCTCTGTACAGTGTCCTCAATTATACCCACAAACTCCTGCCATTTTTGCTCTACTGTCTTCTCTGCCAGGCTCTGCTTCCAGTTGATTTTCATCAGTTCCTCTCTCATGCCGTCATAATTACCTTTATTTATCTGTAACACCATTATATCCGATTTTGCCTTCTCTCTTTCAAACCGCAGACTGAACTCTACCATATTATGATCGCTGCTTCCTAAGTGTTCCCTTACTTTAAGATCTTTTATAAAGTCTGGTTCATTGCAAAGCACTAGGTCCAGAATAGCCTGCTCCCTTGTGGGCTCCATGACAAACTGTTCCAAAAAGCCATCCTGTAAGCATTCTGTGAATTCTCTTTCTTTGGATCCACTGGCAACATTATTTACCCAGTCCACCTGCATATTGAAGTCTCCCATGATCACTGTGACCTTGCCTTTCTGACATGCCTTCTATATTTCCCGGTACATGTTGCGTCCCTGGTCCTGACCACTGTTAGGAGGTCTATACACAACTCCAATTATTTTTTTTTGCCTCTGTGGTTCCTCAATTCCACCCACACAGACTCCACATCATCTGATGCTATGTCATTCAGTACCATAGATTTAATTTTGTTCTTAACTAACAAGGCAACCCCACCCCCTCTGCCGACCTCCCTGTCTTTTCGATAAGTTGAAAATCCTTGGAGGTTTAACTGCCAGTTCTGACCCCCCTGTAACCACGTCTCTGTGATGTCTACCATATCATAATCATTCACTATGATCTGTGCCATTAGTTCATCTGCTTTGTTATGAATGCTACGAGCATTCAGGTAAAGTGCCTTAATGCTATCTTTATCATTAGAGATATTGGAAGTCATAAGATGCCCTAAGTTATCCTTCCTTTTTGCTGCATTCCCAGTCTGCTTTGAGTTTAGATCCACCTGCACATATGCTATCCTGTTGCTTATCTTTCCATTTAACTCCATACTCCCTGTCACTTTCACTTTCCCTTCCCTCCAACTCAGAAGTTTAAAGTCCTACTGACCACCCTTTTTATTCTCCTCGCTAGAACATTGGTACCTGATCAGTTCAGGTAGACACCGTCCCAACGGTACAGATCCCCCCGTTCCAAAACTGATGCCAAAGCCCCATGAAGTGGAATCCCTCTTTCCCACACCAATCCCTTAGCCACGTGTTTACTTCCCTATTGGCAGACATTGGTAGACACAAGTCAAACAAAGTCACCCATAGCCTCTATGCTTTCTTTGAAAGGGAAAGATGGATTCTTTTCTTAAATTAACAAGTCAAATCACAACTTACGATCTGTGTTCTATATCTCACTGCTAATAATCTCCGGTTCTGTGAAATTTTGAAAGCCATCAGCGTCACTGAAAATTTATGCTTTTCAGCCAGTTCTAAATTACAATTGTCTATTTATATAGTCTGGAGATTTAAAAAAATTGTGGGACAGGATTTCTTTGAAAAAATATTTACTTTTCTTGCAAGGAGGATCATAGCTACAATATACCATTTCCAAACCATGAACCAAAAGGAACAATTCTTCTGTTTGAATCTTGTTGAGAAGAGAGACTTGTTGGTGCGGCTTTTCATCTTACAAATGTAAGCATGCTAGATTTCAAACAATCGCTACAATTTATTTTTATTTCAAAAATATATTTTATTCATAAAATATTTTGATGATCTGTACAATTGGTCATGCCATACATTCGTAAACATTCTATTTCTTTGCAAACAGAGACAGAGTAATCATTCATATATACAAGTCTGTATGATTACTATCCACATATTTAGCTGGGGGGTCAGCGGAGCCCCCTCACTGCGTCAGCCCCCTGTGCTTGGGCAGGCAGACGTTACACGGTGGTCTTTCCCCACCGCGCCTTGGTGGCAGCTGCCCCAGGCGTCAGCGTGTCCCTCAGCACATAGTCCTGGACTTGGAATGTGCCAGTCTGCAACACTCAGTCGGGTCAACTCCTTCAGCTGGAAGATCAACAGGTTTCGGACCTCCCAGAGAGCGTCCTTCACCGAGTTGATGATCCTCCAGACACAGTTGATGTTCATCTCGGTGTGCGTCTGGGAGAACAGACCGTAGAGCACGGATTTCTGCGTCACGGCGCTGCTCGGGATGAACCTCGACAAACACCACTGCATTCCTCTCCAAACTTCTTCTGCCTAGGCACATTCCAGAAGGTGGTGCGTGACAGTCTCGTCCCCCCAGCAGCCGCTTCGAGGGCAGCGTGCGGTGCGCCTGAGAGTCCGAGCGTGCATAAAGGAACTCACCACCAGCCAAGCCATGTCTTGGTGCTTCTTGGAAAGTTCTGGCGATGAGGCATTCTGCCAAATGGCTTTGACAGTCTGCTCAGGGAACCGCTTGATAGGATCCGCCCTCTCCTTTTCCCGAAGGGTCTCAAGGACACTACGTGCTGACCACTTCCTGATGGACTTGTGGTCAAAGGTGTTTTTCTTCATAAACTTCTCCACGAAGAACAGGTGATACGGAACAGTCCAACTACTCAGAGCGTTCCGCTGCAGCGAGGCCAGGCCCATCCTTTGCAATACCGGGGACAGGTAGAACCTCAGTACGTAGTGACACTTGGTGTTTGCATACCGGGGATCCACGCACAGCTTGATGCAGCCACACACAAAGGTGGCCATCAGGGTGAGGGTGACATTGGGTGTGTTTTTTTTCAACCGTTGCCCAGATCTTTATACATTGAGTCCCTTTGGACCCGGTCCATCTTTGATCTCCATATAAATTGGAAGATGGCCCGTGTGACTGCAGCGGCACAGGTTCTGGGAATAGGCCAGACCTGTGCCACGTATAACAGCAGTGACAGTGCCTCACGCCTGATGACCAGGTTTTTTCCCGCAATGGAGAGCCACCGTAGCTTCCATCTGTCCAGTTTCTGCCTCAATTTGCTGATACGCCCCTCCCAAGAGTTGGCACACACCCCAGCCCCCACCCCCCCCCCCGAACCAAATACCCAGCACCTTCAGGTGGTCGGTCCTGACGGTGAAGGGGATTGAGGATTGGTTGGCCCAGTTCCTGAAGAACATGGCCTCACTCTTGCCTCTGTTTACCTTGGCCTCCAAGGCCCGTTCGAACTGGTCACATATGCACATGAGTCTGTGCACGGACAGCGGATCAGAGCAGAAAACGGCGACGTCATCCATGTACAAGGAGGCCTTAACCTACAGGCCCCCGCTGCCAGGAATAGTCACCCCTCTCAGGCTTGCATCCTTCCTGATGGATTTGGCAAATGGCTCTATGCAGCACACAAACAAGGCAAGAGAGAGAGGGCAGCCCTGCCTGACTCCAGATCTGACTGGGATGCTATCTGATTCCCACCCATTGATTGAGACTGCACTGACAATGTTGGTGTAGAGCAGTCTGATCCAATTGCAGCTTCCCTCCCAAAGCCCATTTTGGAGAGAACATCTCTCAAATACGTGTGTGATAACCTGTCAAAGGCTTTATCCTGGTCCAGGCTGATCAGGCAGGTGACCAACCCTCTGTCCTGCACATAGGCGATTGTATCCCTGAGGAGTGAGAGACTCTCAGCGATCTTCCTGCCCGGTACAGCACAGTTTGGTCAGGGTGAATCACCGACCCCAGAGCAGACCTGACCCAGTTGGTGATTACCTTTGACAAAATTTTGTAATCCGCATTCAATGGTGAGATTGATCTCCAATTTCTGAGTCCTCCCTCTCCCCATTCTGCTTGTAGATGAGGGTGATGATGCCTTTCCTCATGGATTCACTTATGCTACCTGCCCGAAGTGTACTGACATACACCTCCAATCTCTACAATTTATACTACAGGAGAAGTGCGTGCCATTCGTTGGCAAGTTGACTCCGACTGACCAAGAAAGCAACAGGGTACAATCGGTTCCCCATACTTCTAAGTCAGGGCAGGGAACCTGCGGGCTTAAGGCCACATGCAGCCTTCTAGGCCATTGTGTGTGGCCTTTTGAATGAATCCAAATTTTGCAGAACTAATCTTTTATTTTTTATTAATTTTTTTTCATCCTTTATTATTTTTATTTTAATCTTAAAATGAATGTATTTAAAATACCAGAGAGTTAACTTTAGAATTACCATTTTTTTTCCTTTTTTTAGTTAGTTAGTACATAGTAGCTAGATTTTTACAAAATAATATGAATTTTGAAGAATATATAATTGAAATTTCTTGGATATGGCCTTATTAGATTACAACTAACATAATGTGGCCTTCCAACATGAAAAGGTTCCCCACCTCTGTTCTAGGTAATTCAAACAGGTGCAACACTTTTCCTTGTTTGTAGAGGGTGGGTCCTGCATCTGAACATATATTGGTTCTTGCAATGGACCACATTACTAGGTCAACTGATTATCTTAAACTGGTTGTCAAGAGTTGCTATTACTGCATTAAGACTGCTCTCTACAGCCCCCTGCTGCATTCGCCAGGGCAATTCTTCAGCTGAAGTCAACTTACAAACCAATTAGAAATCTTTATTTCCTGTAGTACAAATTATTATGAGTATTTGAAACTTGACATCTTACATTTTTCCTGATGAGCCCAAGATAAAAAGCTTTGGCAACATAGTTCTCTTTCTTTGTAATATTCAAGTTCTGTGCCATCAATTGACAATTCTTCTCTGAACAAAAATCAGGAAGTGCTCATTTTCCCTTTAATTAATAAGTGACAAAATTACAGGCATTCAAGAGAGATTTAGAAATGTATGACTATTAGGGAATCATTTCTTTTGGTGTAAAAGCACACACATTAAAAGAAAAAGTGAGTTAAGAATTAATAAATATTTCTTGAATTCATTTTCAACACAAATTAATCCAAGAAAAGAATTTGAAGGTTGGAAACCCATCCTGATTATCGGTTATTTGTATAAATGATTTAAACCAGTAAAAGCACTACTGTTTGCTCGTCACTTTTCAAGATCCTCAATTTCTTCAATCTCCCCATCTCTCTATCTTGCTGTCCCTTATCAAAACTTGTGTTAAAACCTACCTCTTTGACGAAGAATTGGTCACAAGCCTTAATATCACATCACCTATGTGACATTGTATAATGCGTATTCTAATCAATTTACTCAGAGATGTAATTACACACCATTGATGCAGGTGGTTTTGAACAGAGACCTCCTAACTCAGAGGTAAGGATACTACCACTGTACCACAGGACCCATTCTTGTAGCATGGTTATAAAATGTTGTTCAGTTACATTTCGATGGGCTTAGGTATACATAATAATGCTAAAGCTGCAGTACCTTCAACTTAAAAAGTTAAGAGATGATCCAATCTCATTTCAAGGCCGATTGAAATAATTAAAAGCATTGATACTTAATAAATAGGACCAAACTCCTCTGCTGGGCAAGTCCAGAACAAGGAGGCAGATGCTTAGTTTGAGACCTAAGTCATGCAAGGGTGCAGCAAACAAAAGGTACAGGAAATCTGGAACTTTGCCTCAAAAGGTGCTCAAGGCTAAGTGATTGGCACATTTCAAATTGATATTAATAAGATCTTTGCTTGGCAAAGGCATTAAGAATTATGTAACTAAGGCAGACAGTTAGAGTTCAGAGATAAATCAATTGTGGTCTAACTGATTTTTAGTACATAGTCAAGCACTAGAATGAGACAATTTTTATCCTCTTTTGAAACCATTCTGTAATGGATAAAACGATCAAAGAAGTTTTATATGGACTATAACAGAAACAATATATTATATAATGGAATATAATCAATTCCCCTGTTCTAAATAACCTTTAAGAGCATCTATTTTGGCTTAGCCAGTAATAGTGTTGCTTCAAACAATTTAAGGATTCAAATTGTACTTCAAAACTTGAGCATACATGATAAACTGGCACATCAGTATAGAACTGAAAGATTACCATGCTGCCAGATTGGCCATTTTTCAGGGTTTCTGTGTAATACTGTTCAAGATAGCAGGCATTTCCAAGGAGTCCCAGTCAATATTCTTCCTATACCTAACACCAACCAAAGAAGCTCCCAGACTTCCTGCCCAACCTTTTCTCGACTTGCTAACTATAAACCAGCCTGCCTTCAGAACTGCAGCACTCTAAGTCACAAGATCAAAGTTAATGGAAACACAAGGTTCGTGGTAATAAATAGAGACTGAAATCAACAAATGTGTGGACACAGGTAAATAACTCATCACAATCCTCAGTATAACTTTCAAAAATAGCAACAAAACAAACAAGATTTTTATTGTTTCCAAGTTGTTAGAACATTATCCTAAGGGGACAACAGTAAATTTACTTCGGACACTCTAGATGGCTGTTTATCATTGTGGTCACTGTGAAATAGTGGAAACATTCTTACTTTGGGGAAGAAAGACATGAACACAATAAATAAGGTACCAATATTGATCTTTGTGGTACAAACCTCATGAAGTACACTAACGTGGAAGCACCCTATTTACCCCTTCTTTTTTTCTGTCAATTAAACAATCCTATACTGCTACTGATATAAAATTTATCTACACCACCGGTTACATCTTCAAAAATAAATTTGTCAAACACGTTATCCCTTTTGTAAAATCTGGATGTAAAAATGAAGGGATATTTATACAGAGAGAAAAAAATGCCAAGGGAGTTCATTAATATTTTCAAGATTCTAAGGAGTAAAGATGATCTAAATCTTATTATGTTTGGCACAACTGTAAATGCTATAACTGTGAAATTCATCTGCATAATTCATGTGTCTATTCCAGGCATCAGTAAGTTGTTGCTTTCCATATCCTTCTCAAAGCTAGAATGTTTCCACTGTTATAAGATATTCCCACTGAACCTCATTCACCCACATCAGCAGTGGTCATCTGCAAGATAGGCAATTAATAATTCAACATCTTTACCACTAAGATAATGTTCCATTTCTCTTCCTTCTACCTGGACATTAAAGCTACCCTTCAAACAGGTGGTGGTGTTGGTGGGCGTCATCATGGTTCACCCACATACCCATCCCCCATTGTAAATGGCTCAAACTCTCCCCACCCAATGATACTGGATTTACCTGGATCCACATATAGTCTGAGCCTCTTTCTTGAGACTGACTACAATCCCAACAGCACCCACCCCCAAACTCTTGGTATTACTGGGCCTAACAGAGCAACTGGTCAATAAGATTGGTCGGCAGCTTAAAAGATGGTATCTCCTCAGGTCACATATCAGGTCTGAGTGAAGGATTTCTGATGGCTGTATAATATCTCTGTCTTTGGAAGTCACTGACTTTAGTCCGAACTCCCTCTTCTAATTTATTGGTGTTGTAATTGCTTCCCAAATCCAACCCATTCTCACAGCAGTGTTTAAATCTCTCAAGTGATGTTTCCACTCCTTTCACGACTAAAACTGTCCTAATCAAAGACTGGTTTGTGACTCCGAATATGTTCAGTTATTCATCCTGTGTAATTTTGTCCATAACTTATTTAAACGATTTGGATGAGAATTTAGGAAGCATCGTCAATAATTTTGTGGATGACACCAAAAGTGGTGGTATAATCAACAGCAAAGATTACCTAAAATTACAAAGGGATCTTGATCAATTGGGCCAATGGGCTGACGAGCAGCAGATGGAGTTTAGTTTGGGTAAATGTGAGTTATTGCATTTTGCTAAAAGAAACAAGGGCAGAACTTATACAGTTCATGGTAATGCCCTGGGTAGTGTTGTCAAATAGAGAGAACTAGGGGTTCAAGTATATAGTATTTTGAAAGTCGCTTCACAGGGTGATTTAAGGAGGTGTTTAGCACACCTGCCTTCACAGCCCAGACCTTTGAGTATAGGAATTGTTGAGGTTGTACAGGACATTGGTGAAGTCACCTTTGCAGTACAGTGTACAATTCTGGTTGCTCTGCTGTAGGAAAGACATTATGACATTGGAGAGGGCTCAGAAAAGATTTACTCGGATGTTGCCAGATCAGGAAGGCTTGAGTTATGAGGATAAGTTAGATAGACTGAGACTTTGTTCACTGCAGCATCGGAGGTTGAGGGGTGGCCTTATAGAATTTTATAAAATCATGAGGAACATAGACAAAGTGAATAGCAAGGGTCCTTTTTACATACTGGGTGAGTTCAAAACGAGGGGACATATTTTTAAGGTGACAGGAGAAAGATTCAAAAGGGACCTGAGGGGGAAGATTTTCACACAGTGGGTGGTTCATGTGCAGAATAAATTGTCAGAGGAAGTGGCACATGCAGGTAATATTTATTATGTAATATTTAATATTTACAATATTTAAAAGACACTTAGGTACATGAATTGGAAAGGTTCAAGTGGGATATGGGCCAAACACAGGCAAGTGAGACTACTTTAGTTTGGGAAGCATGATCAGCATGGATGAGTTGGACCAAAGAGTCTGTTTCTACCGTATATAATTCTAAGACTCTACCACACGCTGATTCTACCACCCTCCCCAGACTTTTCAGCCTGTGTCCAGATTTGTGGAACTGCCCTCACTTGGATTCACTCTAATGTATGAGTTCATTGCTAGAGAACATCTTGCAACGCCTTCTCTCATTGTCACCTCCAAACCCGACTGCAGTTCTGAATGATACACACTTGTACCGCTCAATTCTCATGTTGCTCCTTGTCAAAAGAAATTCAAAACCAGGAAGTCAGTTTCCACATAGAAGCTGATGACAAGTAGTTTTATCACTCCATTATCTGTAAGGCTTCTCCACTGCCTCTCGGTTGTCAGCAAGATTTTCTAATATATCATCTTGGAAAAGCTGCAATTTCCTCCAGCTAAACAATGGAAGGACAAGTTGTTAACTTTAGTCAGAATCTCCAAACACTCATTACTGATTTTAGCAAGCACTGCTAAATCACGCGGGTTTGCCATGCTGGCATTCTACTCAACCCTGAATTAATTATCTGCCTCCATCCTACCCTACCAGATTTATTAATTAAGTGAATTTAAATTCCCCAGTCATCATGGTGGGATTTGAATTCATGTTTTTGGAGCATTAGTCCAGGCTTGTGGATTATTAATGTAGTAACGTTACCAAAGTGCGACAATCCCCATGTTACACAATGCTCACTTCACTTTGGCAGAATCTCATTATTATCAGGTAGACAGGGACACATTACAATTATGCTAGATTCCAAGAGCAGTGGAAGATTGAAGTGTTCAGAGAAAAGTTTGTCTTGTGTTTTTTTTCCTTACAATTATGCAATAATAGGTTGCCTGCAGAGTAACTGGAGGAAAATGTTGGACTAAATGTGCCCATTGATAAACTGCTGGTACAACAGGTGATTAACTTGTAACTTAATAAATCTGAAGTGGAGTTGCTAAAGAAACTAAAACAAGCTGGTTTCCCCATGTACTTTTCCCTGAACCTTACTTTAAATCTGAAACAAACATTTAATAAGACTGTCTTTGAAAGCTTTACCTCACAATGATCACGAGGATTTAGACCATCTTAAAACAACAAGGACAACAAAATACATTTTAAAAACTACATTATACAGATTGTCCCTATAGTGCTTTGATTAAATGTCAACAACAAATTTCTGGACTGCTTGAATTCACCACAATTATACAAAGTTTTTAATTTTGCTTATTGTTTAGAAAAGCCACAGTTCTGAATAATCAACGTCCATGCTTTCAAATAATAGGCAAACCATTTAATCCTTATGCTTAACGGTCTACCTATATAGAAGATGTTCTGAGAATGTCTGGTTTTCCTTCACCACTAACTTCATAAACTTCACGAGAAAATAATAATACTTCTCATTAAGAAAACCATAAATAAAGTTCTACAATTACTGTTTTCTAGTTATCTGTGTGCAAGTTTACAAAATATCAATTCCCTCATACATTCTAACATTATTTTTCTTCAGATAAGTTTTTGCCCCCTCACCTGTTGAAAATATTAAATCATGGTGTGGTATGCTTTCATCACTGGCACACATTAACCAAAGTAGCATTTTTTATCTTGGACCGAAGCAGTGAGTATTTGGGGATTTTCTTTACTGATTTGTTACTGCAAAGCTCAATCCTCCATTACTCATCAGCCACACACACTTTCAAGTAAGTTGACATGGTAACATTCCAACACAGATTTGTTTCCTTCACACTCATCTCGAGTGGCACTGAACCTAACTGCAAAACCTTCCAGACTGAAAACATTTAACTTGGGACAGCTCCTGTCCATTTGTTCCTTGATTACATTGGTGTATGATTTATCAACCCTGCACATGGGCTTCATATTTTTCTTTTAGCATACGGCTTTAGCTCCCTTTCTTTAAAAAAAAGGATACTACACAATTATTTAAATTTGGAGACGTTTGTATCATCTAAAATGGCAATTTCTATGAAATACTTCCATGTAAATGATTTACTAAGTAAAGCCGATGGTGCAAAGGAGAGGTAAAAGGTTATGGTGAGAAAAACTTCACACTGTTTGCGGATGTGGGTTCACATTCCGCTCCAATACTACAGCATACAATCCAAGGTGTCTCTTCAGTGCAGTAATGAAGAACTTTTGCACCATCAAAGATGATGTCCTGCAATATAGCATGCAATCAAAAAGTGTCTTATTGGACTCGAAACAATAACTCTAATTCTCTCCTCACATATGCTGTCAGACCTTTCAGGTTTCTCCAGTACTTTATTTTTCTTCCAAATTTCCAGCATACACAGTATTTTCCTGTTATCTGAATATTTATTTGCTGCTTAAGGTAGACTTTCAAAGTTATGAATGTAATCAAAGACGTGAGGAGACTGCTTCCAGCATATTGATGGATATTGCTCCCATAACCTACATTCAAACCAAAATCAGTCAGTTGTCTCATTATTGCTTGCTATACACACAATGGTTGCTCAGTTAAACAATAAGTAAGTGCATTTCAAAGTGATTCATTACTTGAAGCTTTTAATATGATGATATGTGAATGTAAACTATACCTTTCTGTCATTGAAATTGATAATAGAAAATATTAGGACAAAACTATTACATTACTGTTATGAGTAATCGTGAAATGGTCATTAAAAGAAAGTCTTTTAGACATAATAAACCAAATTGCTAGGATCGTGCCACCAATAGTGGGAGGAAAAGCTGGTGTCATTGTTTCACAATTGTATTAGACTCAGAGGTTTACAGCACAGAGAAAGCCCCTTCCATCCATTGAGTCTGCACCAGTCAAAGACACCCAAACTACTACTTTAATCCCATTTACAGCACTTGCCCATAATCTTGTATGCCTTGGTATAGCAAGTGTACATCTAAAAATTTATTAAATATTATGAGGGTTGCTATTTTTAACCCCCTTACAGGCAGTGAGTTCCAGATTCTCACCATCCTGTGTATCATCTCCCCCAACAGTATCCACAGCAGCATATCTGGTAGAAAGGAACTCACCACAGGGAACTCTTGCACTATCTACCTTCCCTACGCTCTTTCTGCCTGTTCAGTCTTAACCTGTGGTGTGACCACCTATTTGAATTTGTTGTCCATGACATGCTCACATCACAGATGCTCCACTGTAAATTTACCCATAGCTCCAGCTGTCAACTGTTTTCAATGTATTGTGGGTATAGCATAAAGTACTAGGAAGGTCTGCTGCAAATTTATAGCAGTCAGCCTATGTATGAAAGAGAAAAACATATACATTTATATAAAGTTAATATGTACACCTAAACACTGTTATTTCTGCAACATGACAAAACAGAATACATAATGAGCATTGAAGGATATGAATGTCATCCTCCTTTGTTTTTCCCAAAATAATCATCAGCCTGAGGAAGGAAACAATTTTTTATCCAATGTTTCTCATTACACAGTCTCTCTTTTCCGGTCTTTCTGCATATCATACTTTGATAATGTGTGTTAATACAAGTTTGAGCTACAAATACTAATTAAAAACTTTTTGCGACATCTTAAATTGCTTTCAAATCCTATACAACATTTATACTTTATTTGCCAGTCTTAGTCACATTCCCTCAGTCACACCCCAGGCATGATCTGGCAGGGAAGAAACACAGTCTATATATGGTATATCGATATTTATCACAAATTTCTTTGACGTTTTAATGAGTCCTTTTATGAATAAAAGATCTCGACTTTTCTTCATGCCTTTAATGTCAGGAAATAGATTTTTAAAAATATAATAATTCTCAGGATATAGATGTAAACATCATCAATGCACTTGAGCAACTTACCAAGCCTCCTTCAACAGAACCTTTCAAACCTGACCTAGAAGGACAAGACGAGCAGTTCCATGTGAATATCGCCACTTTTAAGTTCCCTTTAAAGCCACGCAACATCCTAATTTGGAACTCCTCTGCCATACATTCACTATCAATACAACAAAACCTTCAAACTCAGTTCCTAAGATCACTATCAGTGTTTGTACACCACATGGACTTTATTTGTACAAGAATGCAGATTAATTCAATCTTCTGAAGGGCAATTAGGGATGGCATAAATGATAGCCTGGCTAGCAATGTCCACATTCTATGAAAAAATATAGCCATGCCACATTTGGGTTATTTTCAGACAAACCTAACCGATATTTTTAGATCATGTTTTGAATCTAGTGTGTTTTTTTTATCATGCACAACACACAGTCCTGTACAGTTTGATAATGGTGGCTATTCAGCCAGAGATCACAGAAGACATTGGTGTCTTGCTATTTAGGCAGCGCTGCCATTTATTGGAACTGATTTCTTCTTATATTTTACTTCAGGTCATAACAATGTCAATTGTTCACTCTTCGCTATCTCCTCCTGTCAGTCAGTTTTTTTTCTTTCTAGGTCTACTGCATATAGATCTCTCTCCATCCATCCTATCTAAATGTAAGAAGAAATCAGTTACAATAAATGGCAATGTCTTCTGGACATTGTTTGGATAACGCAAACTTTCTACTGAATGGGTATAAGCAATTTTCTATTAGCAACCTTCTCCAGCACAATTTTCTATTCTGTGGTGTTCTATAGTGCAATTTTCTACAGCGTGAGGTTGCTGAAGAACACAACTGTCACATTATAGCAGAACGACCTGTATTCGGAGCCATTTGTTCTTGAAGTTGCCCACATTTCTACACCACATAACGAGACTAGTCTCAAAATTGTCTTGCAGATCCTCCCTTTAAATTTCAGCAAGATCTTTCCTAAACATTCTGCTGTACTTCTTCCCATGACTGCAACCACAGCAATTACATTGCTTTATTTCAATTTCCATCTTCTGCCACTACTCAGCACTTCATTTTCTCACAAAGTTGTAACTGACTGGTGCAAAAAGCAGGCTAGGATGCAGTTGGTTGGCAGTAAGAACACCACTTGGTGCAAGATCACCACTAGCCCTCCAACAGCACCAACATTCTTTTGCCTTTGTTACGACTCGGGGTAAAGATTTATCCCGTGCGGTAATCTGTGAAAATTTGATAGGTCAAGAACTAGTTAAAGTAAAAATTAACAACTTTATTTCTTAAAGTATAACAGAGAATAATTAACTAACAACTGTTTACAATTTCTTCCTCTAACCTATCTTTTACCTTCCCTTATATAATACTAGTCCGGTAAAACGCCTGATTACAATTTAATAACAAAAGCTTATCTCCAAACCAGACAGCTTTCGTTTTCTCTGATTTCCGCTCTTCTTTTCTTCTTAGGGATTTCTGCTTTACAGGTTACTGATCGATAAAGGTATTTTTAAGAGAGTTTTTTTCAAGCAGTCTTTTTACGTGCTGGTAGCTTAGCAGTTCTCCTCTCAACTGATCAATTTTCCCTTGTCTTACACTCCCAAAGCAGATTCTCCCTTTAAATTGTGTCACTGGCTTTTAAGATTGTCAATGTACTTAATGCAATCTTGATTGGAATTTGGTATTTTTCGGAGTATAATTTAAATTTAAATTGATTGGCCTAATTTGAATCTGTTTTGTCATTTCCAGACAACTTGCTAATTTAGCTTTCAACCAAGTGATTTGGTTTTACGTGATTTGGTGACCTAGTAGGGTCACTAACATCTGGGGCAGATTTTTGAGAAATCCATAGGATCTGTCCTGACCACATTCACTATTTGTCTGGGATGTTCATCTATCATTTACCCATATTTGCCACATGTAAAGTCTGGGATGTTAGAATATAAGTCATGCTAATCTTTACATTGTCTAAACCTTTCTTCCGTCAATAATCTTTACAGTTGGTCTGAATAAGTTTTACTTGCAATGAAATAGATTTGTTGACATAAAATAAAAGCCTAGCAATATTGTTTCTAATTCAAAATCTATAGAATCAGAATCCTAAGTAACTAAACGTATAAGAACTTAGGTCAAAATTAAATTGGTAATGGCCAATGGAGGCAGGACTTGAAAGATTTAGAGCACTCCTCCAACCTGGGTTGCAACACTTATATTATCTAGATCCAATTTTTGGCCAAACCCAAGCTGATTATCAATTTAGTCTGCAGGTGAGTTTACATATATGGAGGTGAAGAAGAGGAACATGCGTTTCCTCAAATATTATAGTAAAATTCTGGACAGCTTTGGTAGAGGAAAATGAGTCATGATAAGCTCGATATTGTTCAGCCAGACCTGGTGATAGTTGGCCATGCCAGTGTGAATCAGTGCAATCATATTTTGTGCTCATGGTTTCAAGAAACAAATACATTGTGCGAATAAGAGGAACAGGTTGAATGAAAGCCAGTGATGTTTGGCATCAAATCTGCAAGTGTTGCGCAAGTACATCAATGGTTGTAGAAACATTGCTGTAAAAGGGAGTGAAGAAAATAAGTAGCAAGTAGTTTGAAGGGTAATTCATACTGATTGGTTTTGAAAATATGGAGGAGAATGCACTTAGGATTATAGTCATAGGGTTCATAATCCATGAAATCCAGAAAGTCAGTATGCACCAAAGATCATCTGGATTGGAACTGTTTATACATGCATAAAAATTAATATTTTGATCTCAAGTAAACATTAGGGGGTTACATGTATCTGAGAAATATCTTCAAAGATTTGAAAACCACATATGCTCTTGGGTATGGTGACACATACTGAGACTTTCACATTACTATTGTTTATGCTGGGTCTTTAGATGTGTGCGAAACCCAATCAGCACCATTTTGGAGGGGCCTCTCCCAGTCCATTAGATGGTCTCCTGTTTGCAGCTCCTGGTGGTTCCTTGCTCATAGCAAAAGATGAAAAGGGAGAGTGGTAAGTAGGAGGGTCAGAAGAGGAAGAGTCAGCCTACAGGAGAGGTGATGACTGGAGAGTCAACCAGCAGGAGACATGATGACAGAGATATGACTTGTGGCAAATGTATCAGTAAACAGGATAATCAGCCTGTGTGAGATGCAGCGATGGTTGGTGAGAGGGAGAGTTTTGGCTGATGGAAAGAGCAGTGAGACAATTGTAATGAGAGCTATGACATTTGAGTCAAAGATCAGGGGTCAACTTAGACATGAAATCAACTATTACTTGAGTAATATAGTATTCTGCAGCATCTTGCCCCTTGAATTTCCATGGAACACTTCATTAATGTTATAATAGCACTGATGATGCATAAATGTTAATACCACATAGACTAAAATCTAGGTAGGTGCCAACATGAAAATGCCAAATACCATTGCTGTACAGTCTATATGCCTGGATACTAAGGCCATGGCTGTATCAGCCTCAATCATTAGACCACGCAGAAGTTAATTTAACACCATCAGAAACATGCAGATTTCAAAACATACTCTTGTATGTTATTCACTGGAAGTTAAATACTCTTAGCAAGCCAAACAATATACTTTCTAGCTGGAGTTTTATTTCAACCAACCACACGCTATAAAATACTGGCTGCCTCTCCTTTATACAATTTTCAAAAACATTTAGCCTATTTTTCAAATCAACCTGTTCAGGGTGTTATTACACACCTCTGAAGCAGGTAGGTCTTGAACGTGGATCTTTTGGTCCAGGGGCAGGAACACTACCTCTGCACCAGAAGAGGGCCCTCTGAAGCAGGTGGGCCTTGAACCCAGGCCTCACATCCTAGGCGTAAGACACTACCTCTGCACCACGAGAGGGCCTTCCTTTAAACACATTTAAAAACAATTAATTAACCAGTTCAAAACTCTATTTTGTTACTTTTAACCCTTAGGCATTTAGCTTCCTATTAACAGAATCAGATGAACAGAGTTCTTCTCTACATAGATAAAAAGACAAAAGGGTAATAGTTATAGACTGTATAATAGTGCAATATATCCCACTCCATCTTGGACACAAATAAGATTATAACATGAATCTTTCTTTGTTGGCACAATTCATTGTAATACAAGATGTCCCTACTCAAAGACAGTCAACAATATTTCTGAATAAGCAGTTATTTTTAGAAAACAATGTGATAGCTAATTATTTACATAAAACTTCCTTTATTCCCAAAGTTTCTTTTATACTTGTGAGATCAATCTCAATCTCCTTTTTGCAATACTCCAGCAAATAGATATTATCCCAAAGTGAAAGATTATCAATGCAGCATTTTACGGGCACATTTTCCCTGATAGGCCCTTATTTGGAAGTTTGTATCAAATACAACATATATACACAAGTCAACTGTCACTTCTACCAGTGCAAGTGTCTCTGCAGATATTAGGTGCTTTTAATTACATTTTTGCTTCCTAAGCTAATGGACAATATTTGCCATTCCTTCCCAATAAACATACAATGAACCCTGCTGTACTTGAAAAATCATTGAGAAGATTAGCATGTCAGGCATCACTAAATATGACTAATTCAATTTCTTTTTGGTCACCTGAGGCTGAAATTCTGAGCGTACACTTTTCTAAATTTAATTTGTTTAATGTCTTATTTGCCTTCAGCACTTCCCAACAGTAGCAGATTTCCACATGGTGCTTAATTCTAATACATCATAGTATGCATCTGGTCTAGTTTGTGTGCATAAGCAGTTTAATTACCCAATTACATTTCCCAAATGGTCTGCTTCTTCCCTACTATCGAGTCTACCTATTGTGAGAATCTGTACTGATTTACTGAGATTCTATTAACAATAGCTAGGTAAACCATTGATCCAGAGTTATTACCAACTTGGTCTGTCTAATATCTGATCCCATGGATTTCAAAATTCCTGAAGCTGACTTCCAAAATTGAAATCTGTTTTAAGCCCCTTAGTGACAATGTTTTAAAATTTCCTACAGCCACCTCACAAGAGTTCATCTATGTGCATCATAAAGATGCCTGTAAGTTGGATTTAATGCTAGTCTATTCACTCAGCTGGTAGGTTTATTGGCAGACATTTTGTTACCCTTTCTAGGTGACATCATCAGTGCTGTGTGGCCTCCTGTGAAGCACTGCTGTACTGTTCCACTTTGAATTTATGTGGTTCTGTTTGAGCTGTTTCTGGTTGGTGCAGTGCCAATAAAGCATGGTTGTTCTTACCTGGAACAAGGCTGAAAAATGTGTTGCTGGAAAAGTGCAGCAGGTCAGGCAGCATCCAAGGAGCAGGAGAATCGACGTTTTGGGCATAAGCTCTTCTTCAGCCCTTAACTGGAACAACCCAATTTTAGTAAGACAGACTTTGCTGAGAAGTACCAAACTCTAGCAGCATTGTTTAGGCCATAAATACATTTATTTAATATCCAGACTGTACAAACTGTAATTACTGCTTCTCTGGAAGGCAAAGAAAAACACCCTCGTGAGCTAATCTCCCTGCAAAATGAAGCTTTAATATCAATTGATCTATATTCCTAACAATATCTGTTCCTATCAAAGCCAAGAAAATATTCAAAATTGGTTTTCCTGCTATAAGTGATTCTTATATCTTGGTTCCCCAGTTTTTCTTCAAAACCTCAATAGCCTGGCCATAGCTTTCTGTTTTCTGAAGAAGGGCTCTGGCCTGAAATATCAATTTTAGAACAAAGAAAAGTAAAGCACAGAACAGGCCCTTATGCCCACGATGTTGTGCCGAGATTTAATCCTAATGTAAAATATAGTATCTTAACCTACGCAGCCCTCAACTCACTGCTATCCACGTGCATGTCCAGCAGTCGCTTAAATGTCCCCAGTGACTTTGCTTCCACGATCACAGCTGGCAACACATTCCATGCATTCACAACTCTCTGCATAAAGAACCTACCTCTGATGTCTCCTTTATACCTTCCTCCTAATATCTTCAAACTATGACTTCTCGTACCAGTCAATTCTGCCCGGGGAAAATTCTCTGGCTATAGACTCTATCTATTCCTCTCATCATTTTGTATACCTCGATCAGGTCTCCTCTTTTCCTCCTTCTCTCCAGAGAGAAAAGTCCGAGCTTATTCAACCTTTCTTCATAAGGCAAGCCCTTCAGTCCAGGCAGCAACCTGGTAAACCTTCTTTGCACCCTCTCCAAAGCCTCTGTATCTTTCCTATAATAGGGCGACTAGAACTGGACACAATATTCCAAGTGTGGTCTCACCAGGGACTTGTAGAGCTGCAGTAAAACCTCGCAGCTCTGAAACTCGATCTCCCTGTTAATGAAAGCCAAAACACCATATGCTTTCTGAACAATCCTATCCACTTGGGTGGCAACTTTGAGGGATCTATATACATGCACACCCAGATCCCTCTGTTCCTCCACACTGCCAAGAATCCTGTCTTTAATCTTATATTCAGCATTCGAGTTTGACCTTCCAAAATGCATCACTTCACATTTATTCAGGTTGAACTCCATCTGCCATTTCTCAGTCTAGCTCTGCATCCTGTCTAAGTCGCGCTGCAGCCTGCAATAACCTTCAATATTATCGACGGCACCTCCAACCTTTGTGTCATCTGCAAATTTACTAACCCACCCCTCAACCTCCTCATCCAAGTCATTTATAATAACTACTAAGAGCAGAGGCCCAAGAACAGAACTCTGCAGGACCCCACTCAATACGGACCTCCAGGCAGAATACTTTCCATCTACAACCACTCTGCCTTCTGTCAGCCAGCTAATTCTGAATCCAGATAGCCAAATCTCTCTGTATTCCATACTTCCTGCCTTTATGAAAGAGCCTACCATGGGAAACCCTGTCAAATGCCTTGCTGAAGTCAGCAGCTTAGCAACCTCCTTTCTCACTTCCCGGAGCAGCCTAGGATAAATCTGGTCTGGCCCTGGAGACTTATCAATCAATGTTTTCCAAAATTTCTAGCACATCAAATTCATCAATCTTATCTAGTCAAGTCTGCACCCCAGCTTCTCTAAGTTTTCACTTATAACAAGTTCCCTTTCCTTGGTGAAAACCGAAGCAAAAAATTCATTTAGGGCTTCCCCTATCTGCTCAGTCTCCACGCACATGTTCCCTACGCTATACCTGATCAGCCCTACTTTCTCCCTAATCATTCTCTTACTCTTACTCTTTCACGTAAGAGTAAAATGCCTTTGGGTTCTCCCTAATCCTTCTTGCCAAGCCTTTATCGTGCCCCCTCCTGGCTCTCCTCAATCCAATTCTGAGCTCCTTTCTAGCCAGCCTGTAATGCTTTAAAGCTGTGCTAGATCCTTGCTTCCTCCACCTTACGCAAGCTGCCAACTTCCTTTTGACGAGAAGTTCCTCTGTTCTCATCATCCAAAGTTCCTTAATCTTACCTCTTTTTACCTGTCTCAGCAGAACAAATCTGTGCATCACTCACAACAACTGCTCTTTAAATAGTCTCCACATGTCTGCTGTGCCCTTTCTGTGGAACAATTGCTCCCAGTCTGTACTTCCCAACTCCTGTCTGATAGCGTCACAATTTCCTTTTCCACAATTAAATATTTTCCTTGGTAACTGCTCCTTTCACTCTCCAAGGCTATGCTAAATGTGAGGCAGTTGCGATCACTTTCACCAAAGTGCTCTCCCACCACGAGATCTGACACCTGTCTAGCTTGTTGCAGTGCACCAAATCCAAAATGGCCTCTCCCCTCGTCAGTCTGAGTAAGAAAACCCTCCTGAACACACCTGACAAAAATGCTCCATCCAAATCATCTGCACTAAGAAGGTTCCAGTCAATATTGGGAAAATTGAAATCACCCATAACAACAAACCTGATACTTTTGCATTTTTCCAGAATCTGCTCGTCCATGAGATCTTCAATCTCTCTACTGCTATTAGGTGGTCTGTAGAAACCCCCCAATGTGGTGGCTGTCTCTTGCTGTTCCTAACTTCCACCCATACTGACTCAGTAGGCAAACCTTCCTCAACAGCCTTCAGGTCTGTAGCTGCGATGCACTCTCTGATTAGCAATGCTACACCCCCTCCTCTTTTTCCACCCTCCCTGTTCTTTTTAAACGTTCCAAACCCTGGAACATCAAGCAACCATTCCTGCCCCTGTGAAACCCACGTCTCTGTTATGGCCACAACATCGTAGCCCCAAGTACTGATCCAAGTACTTTTCCAGCTCCTTGGATGTTGCTTGATTTGCTGTGCTTTTCCAGCAACATACTCTCAACTCTGATCTCCAGCATCTGCAGGCCTCTCAGTCTCCTGGCCATAGCTTTATACATTTCACCAGGAACCACTTTTTCATGCTTATCCATTTATGTGATAGGGCTATGTGGCACCTCTATGTGACTTCAAAATTCCCCACAGTTATGTGATTCTTGCTATTAGCATTTTTCTTATTAGCATGTCTTCTAATTTGTGCATAACCACAAAGGCTCATGGACTTTTGCTCCTTGTGGCATTCCTGGTCTGCAATATATTCCTTGACCTTGATAAACATGCCCTTCATCTTGCCTCCTCTCACTTTCTGAACTGATGCAGCTTGACAAACCCCGCCTCCCCCCCCCCCCCCCCACACCCCCCCCAATCCCTCCATTAATAGGATTTGTTAACAGAGTGTGATCTCTTTCTAGGGACGTGTTTACTTCGAGATCTGCTGTCCAAGCTTAGGCTGCTTCTTCTTGCCTTCTGTTTCTGGACTTAATATTCCCAATCATCCAATACATTCAATCAGCTTTCATTTTTCCCAGTGGCCTTATTTGCTTTACTTACAAAAGTCACACTTCTCCATTTTTGTGCTTACAATTGATAGTTGACCTTTGGAGCCAATAGGCTCATGTTAATCGTCAGTACAGGCAAATTATTGCATATGATGATTCATTTCTGATTACCTGTTCATCTGGAGAGGTGCTGGTGTACAGACAATGTCATTGGACTAATAATCCAGAACTCCAAGCTAATATTCTGGGAACATGGCTTCAAATCCAACCTCAGAAAATGGTGAACTTGAATTCAATAAAGATCTGGAATAATTATCAATTATTGTAAAACCATTTGGTTCACTGGTGCCTCTTAGGGGAGGAAATCGGTCATCCTTAGCTGATCTGGTCCACGTGTGACTGCGAACTCGCAAAATGTCGATTCTTAACTACCCACTGGATAATTAGCAAATGAATACTAGGCAACGATGCTCATGAATAAAAAAATTTAAGTCACTCATTAACAATTCGCAAGAGCTGAGTGCCCTCTGCATGATACTTTCTTAATGTCACATTAAGTGAAAAGAAATCAAATTATGCAATGTGAATTATCACAAACTACTGAACTCTGGTTATCATTCTGACTTCATTATTTCTATTCAATTTTCAATTAATGTCTAGTTTAAGTGCTTAGGATTGAACTTCAAATCCAGATGCCTTGCAATAGTTAAAAATATGGCATATTACATTTGGAAAGAGAAGACGTCTTCTTTCACTTAGGCAATCTTATTAAGGGCATACTGTAGAAGCAATGGAATAATTACTAAAATAAATGTGTTAACTGTCTGGAATTACATATATTCTGCCTATTTAGCTTTAAGATTTGAACAAAAACAAAAAATGTGCAAGAAGGCAGAGAGAATGGATGATAGGGTTTGGAAAGCAAGGGAAAAAGCAAGAACCGTTTAAAGAGCATACAGTTGATTACACTATCAGTGCAGAAGCTGGGTATTCGTAATGAAAGTCATGCTTCCTGAACACGCAATGCCTCTCCACCACCTACAATTCTCAGAGCACATTATTATTATGACTATCATTACCTGGATAGATACTTCCTCATTATAAACTACCTAAAGCATCACTAATTTTCTTGAATAGAATGAAGATCCAGCCCTTCTACATTCTTTTTAAAACAAATGTGCAACTCGATGAGTGTAGACCTCTTCCAACTCAAGAAGAAATATCAAGGTAAAAATTTGAGAGATTCTTCATAAGTCTTTTCTCCAGGGTAGGACAGTCCAAAACAAAAGGGCATAGATTAAAAGGTGAGAGGGGAAATATTCTAAAGGAGAATAAGGGACAACTTTTTCACCCCAGAGGAAGTGGTGGAGGTTGGTACAATTAGAACAATTAAAGCTATCTGGATGGGTACATTAATAGGAAGGGTTTAAGGGCCAAATGTTGGCAAATGGAACTCGATTACTGGGCATGGACAAGTTGGGACTGTTTCTGTGGTGTACATCTCTATAACTATCAATCAACACTGGGTGGGATTTTTGAAGGACTGGCGATCACAGTCAGCTTTCCAACTTTATCCAATTAAGGAATTGTATTTATGGCAAAACATTCAGATCTTGCTGAAGTGTACTGATTGGTCCCTCGTAGTGCGAGACCGTCAAGTGAAATCAAACCATGCCCCTTCAGCACGACAGCTCATATCGTATTTTGTGATTTAAACACTCAATAGCACAGACAGGTGTTTCAACAGTTCATATGAAAAGTTAACTATGTCAGCAAAGCATGGAGTTAAGATGCCAAGTTGGTGGATACCATAGTGCTATGTGTGGATAGTGCCAGGCAAGTGATAGAGTAGCTCGGGGTGGGGGTTATGAAGTCCTATGGAAGATGGAAGGGAGGTCACATCCAGCAAGTGGAAAGGGATTTGTCAGGTCTGTTAGTGGTATTGGGTTTTTGAGTCCTGGGGTATTGGATGGTTTGTGAGGGGTTAAGATCAGGTTGAAGGAAGAGGTAAAGCAGTGGCGGTTAGGTTAGGGTCTGGGAGATGTAAGGAGTCTGGAAGAGGTGTAGTTGGAGATGAATGGTGAAGTTTGTTTTGGGGACAGGGATTGGTGCAGTCATCAGTTTGACAATTACCCATGAATTAGACGTTTTCTTTTTAAAATCTTCTAACATTTTCAGGGTAGCTATTAACTTAATTGCAGCAGAACCCCTCCAACATCCCTGATTTAAATAGAAACATTTGCAGAGTTCCAGGTACATAAAAACATCAATTTCCCAGGCAATTTCCTCCAGATCTGCAATGTCAGGGATTCTGCCGGATGCAGATACCTAATTTCCATCTACGCCGCAGAAACTATTTATCTGGCCATTGTAAAGTGTGGGCCACTGTTAATTTTGAGCTGTTACATTTCTAACTGAATAAAGCCCTCAAGAGAACTCAAATTACAGCGTTCCATTGGAGTCTCAGTTAATTAATATCCATCCAGCACAGCATCTGACATGAAGAACAAGTGCCACAGAACCAAAGGCCAAATTTGATGACTAACTATGACCAGTTAACTCAGCACAGATATTCCCAGTTGATACGCTAAGTATTGACCATAGCATTTTAATCTGAACAAAAAAGCTCCAGTGCAATTGTGTCAGTACAAATTTTAACCGACACAAGTGAAACTGGAAAACAGGAGTCCAAAGCTCCTGTTTTTACAGAGTGGCGAGGAGAGAGGATGGAGAGAAACGAGGACTGCCAGCAAGAGTAAGTTTTCTCACTTAAAAAGCAACTTACCTCGGGAGTTGGGTCTCCATTTTTACACAGTGGTGAGGAGAGAGGGCAGAGAGAAGAGAGGGCTGCAGGAAGGGAAAGCGCCAGAACCGTTTTGAAAGGAGTAGCAGGCGAAGAGGCCACAATGAGGACACTACACACGTAGTGTGTCCTATCCGCCCTCCTCCTCTAACCAAGAATAAGGCTTTTGTGTGTTGCTAAGGTAAGGCGTTTCAATTGATATTTCCTCTGTATTGTGTCATTAATAAAAGTTTACTGTTAGTTGATGAGTTGAATAAGACCATAGAGAAGTATGAGAAATTATTTAACTAATAAATTTGTATAAATTAATTGAATATGTAGACAAGACTGGATAGGTGATGTGCTGTAGCTGTATGATGTAGGAGCTGGCTGATCCCATTGTGAAATGCAGTGACCACATCTGCAGCAAGTGTTGGTTGCTGGAAGAACTCCGATCAGAATTGATGATCTGGAATCTGAGCTTCAAATACTGAGGCACATCCAGGAGGGGGAGAGTTACCTGGATGCTTTGTTTCAGGAGGCAGTCACATTCAATAGATTAATTAATTCAAATTCAATTAGTGATCAGGGACAACAGGGTGCGACTGTAAGTGAGGCAGGTAGAGGATTCTGAGTTCAGAAGTGGAGAAGCCTCAACCCTTGACCTTGTCCAACAGGTATGAGATTTTTGCTCCCTGTATAGATGAGGAAAAGGGCTGTGGACAGCATGAGCCAGCTGATCACAGCACCATGGTGCAGAAAGCCTATCAAGATAGGGGAAGCAAAAAGACAAGTAGTTGTTATAAGGGATTCTATAATTAGGGGACAGATAGTATCCTTTGCCAGCCAGATCAGGAGTCCCGCACTGTGTGTTGCCTGCCCCAGTGCCAGGGAGCAGGACACCTTTGACTGCCTTGAAAGGATATTGGAGCTGGAGGGAGAAGATCCAGTTGTTGTGGTCCACGTTGGCACTAACAACATAGGCAAGGCTGGGAAGGATTATCAAGTACTAGGAAGGAAATTGAAGAACAGGTCTTCAAGGGTCATAATCTCTGGATTACTGCCCGAGCCACGTGCTAATTGACATAAGGATAAGAAAATTCAGGAAGTAAACACATGGCTAAGAGATTGGTATGGGAAAGGGGGATTCCCTTTCATGGGACATTGGCATCAGTTCTTGAGCCAGGGGGATCTGTACCAATGGGACGGTCTCCACATGAACCGATCTGTGTTTTGGCAAAAACGATAAATCAGGTGGTCACTAGGACTTTAAACTTGGGAGTCAGGGGGAAGGGAAAGGGAAAGCGACAGGGAATATGGAGTCAAGTAGAAAGATAAGCAGCAGGTTACCATGTGTGCAAGGTTTAAGTTCAAGGCAGACTACGAATGAAGCAAAAAGGAAAGATAACTGAGGACATATTACTAGAGATGTTGGATATCATGAGGATAAGAAAATTAGCATTTAGGCACTTTACTTGAATGCTCTTAGTATTCGTTACAAAATAGATGAATTAAGGGCACAAATCATCGTGAATGATTGTGATGTGGTAGGCATCACAGAGACGTGGTTGCAGGGGGTCCAGGACTGGCAGTTAAACATCTAAGGATTCACAACTTACTGAAAAGACAGGGAGGTGGACAGAGGCGGCAGGGTTGTCTTGTTAGTTAAGAATGAAATTAAATCCATGGCACTGAATGACATAGGGTCAGATGACGTGGAGTCAGTATGGGTGGAGTTAAGGAACCGCAAAGGCAAAAAAACCATAATGGGAGTTATGTACACACATCCCAGCAGTGGGCAGGACCAGTGATGCAAGATTTACTGAGAAATAGATAGCGCATGTCAGAAAGACAAAATCACGGTGATCATGGGGGAGTCCAATATGCAGGTGGACCGGGTGAATTATGTTGCTGATCGATCCAAATAAAGGGAATTCATGCAATGCTTACAAGATGGCTGTTTGGAACAGCTTGTGATGGAGCCCAGAAGGGAGCAGGCTTTTCTAGATTTAGTACTATATAGTGAGCCAGAGTTTATAAAAGATCTTAAAGTAAGGGAACACTTAGGAGCAAGCAATCATATTATAGTAGAGCTCAGTCTGCAGTTTGAAAGAGAGAAGGCAATATCGCATGTAAAGATGTTACAATTAAATAAAGGTAATTACAGAGGCACGAGAGAGGAACTGACAATAATTGACTGGAAGCAGAGCCTAGTGGGCTAGACAGTAGAGCACCAATGGCAGAAGTTTCTGGGTGTAATTGAGGACACAGTACAGGGGCTCACCCCAAAGAAAAAGATTATTGTGTTGGGGGAGGTGGAGAATTACACAGCCATGGCTGACAAAGGAAAAGTATCAAAGAAAAAGCGAGAGCCTATAAAGTGGCCAAGACCACTGGGAAATCAGAAGAGTGGGAAGACTACAAACACAAACAGAGTATAACAATGAGAGAAATAAGGAAGAAGAGGATCAAATATGAAGGTTGGCTAGCCAGTAATATTTGAAATTATAGTAAAAGTTTCTTCCAATACATAAGAAACAAACAAGAGGCAAAAGTAGACATTGGGCCACTCCAAATTGACGCAGGAAGGTTCGTGATGGGAGAGAAGGAAATAGATGAAGAACTTAGAAAGTACTTTGCGTCAGTTTTCAGGGTTGAAGACATGAATAATATCCCAACAATTAAGGAGAGTCAGGGGGCAGAGTTGAGGATGGTAGCCATTACAAAAGAGAAAATGTTAGAAAAGTTAAAAGGTTTAAAAATTAATAAATCTCCTGGCCCCAGTGGGCTACATCCTAGAGTTCTGAGGGAGGTGGCTGAAGAAATAGCGGAGGCATTGGGTGTGATCTTTCAAAAGTCACTGGAGTCAGGGAGAATCTCAGATGATTGGAAAATCGCTGTTGTAACCCCTTTGTTCAAGAGAAGATCAAGATAAAACATGGAAAATTATAGGCTGATTAGCTTAACCTCAGTTGAAGGTAAAATTCTAGAATCCATCGTTAAGGATGAGATTTCTAAATTCTTGGAAGTGCAGGGTTGGATTAGAACAAGTCAGCATGGATTTAGTAAGGGGAGGTCATGCCTGACAAACCTGTTAGAATTCTTTGAAGAAATAACAGGTAGGTTAGATCAGGGAAACCCAGTAGATGTTACCTATCTCGAGTTCCAAAAGGCCTTTGATAAGGCGCCTCATGGGATGCTGCTGAGTAATGTGAAGGCCCATCGTGTTCGAGGTGAGCTACTGGCATGGATTGAGGAATGGCTGTGTGACAGAAGGCAGAGAGTTGAGATAAAAGATTCTTTTTCGGAATGACAGCCGGTGACAAGTGGTGTCTCGCAGGGTGTAGTGTTGCGACGGCAGCTTTTCACTTTATATATTAATGACTTGGATGAGGGACGGGGGCATTCTGGTGAATTTTGCCGACAGTATGAAGTTAGGTGAACAGGCAGGTAGTACTGAGGAGGGGAGGCTGCGGAAAGATTTAGACAATTTAGGAGAGTGGTTCAGGAAATGGCTGATAAAATTCAATGTGAGCAAATGCGAGGTTTTGCACTTTGGAAAAAATAATACAGGCATGGAGTATTTTCTAAACAGTGAGAAAATTCATAAAGCCTAAAGTACAAAGGCATTTGGGAGTGCTAGTCCAGGATTCTCTAAAGGTTAACTTGCAGGTTGAGTCAGTGATTAAGAAAGCAAGTGTGATGTTGTCAATTATCTCAAGAGGTTTGGAATATAAAAGCAGAGCGACGTGCTTCTGAGACTTCACAAAGGTCTAGTTAGGGCCCATTGAGAATACTGTGTCCAATTTTGGGCCCCATACCTCAGGGAGGACATACTGGCACTGGAGCATGTCCAGTGGAGTTTCACATGGATGATCCTTGGAATGGTCAGCCTAATATACGATGAATAGCTGAGGATCCTGGGATTGTATTCATTTGAATTTAGAAAGTTAAGGAGATCTGTTAGAAACTTACAAGATAATGCATGGCTTAGAAAGGGTGGATGCTGAGAAGTTGCTTCCATTAGGCAGAAGACTAGGACCCTGGACACAGCCTTAGAATTAGAGGGGGTTAATTTAAAACAGAATTGAGGAGACATTTCTTCAGCCAGAGAGTGGTGGGCCCATGGAATTCATTGCCATCGAAGCGATGGAGGCCGAGACGTTAAATATCTTCAAGGCAGAGATTGATACATTCTTGATCACGCAAGGAATTAAGGGCTATGGGTAGAGTGCAGATAAGTGGAGTTTAAATGCCCATCAGCCATGATTAAATGGCCGAGTGGACTCGATGGGCTTACTTCCACTCCTCTGTCTTATGGTCTTATGGTCTAATGGTCAAAGAAGGGAAAACAGTTCTAATTTTTCTTTGCTATTAAATATTGAAGTTTATTTTAAATTTTCTTCTCAAAGTTCTTCCTCCAAGATTTTCTCTCGGGGGAAGTAATATGATATGGCTCCACAGGTAGAAGTCACCTCCAGTATCTAACACAAATGGCTGTTATTCATGTGCAGGCATGAATTTAAGATTATTTCTTATTCTCTATGGAATGCTATGCCCTTGTTGTTACTTCTGAACAAAAGGAGAGTTGAATAAAAATAAAATCAAAGACTGACGTCTGACTAAGAATATTATGCATTAGAAAGAAAAGGATATCACGCAACTGTCATTTAGAGTGAATATAAATTCTTGGGAGACTAATATCCCTATAATTTCTCCAAACTTGCAGTCGACATATCTCAAGAATAAACAAATGAGGAAGATTGAGCACTTGCCAAGAGAATGCACAAGAGTGAATCCTTCTCTGGCAGTGACAATATTGTAGAGAAAACAGTGACTTGGTCCGTCTCCACCTTCCAAGTTTAAGAAAACTGCATGGCAGCTGGAGTCCAACAGGGAAACTATTAGTACGTACACACTAAATAGTGCGTTTGCAAAATATCTTCTGATCAATGTGGTGTACTATCATCAGGTTTTGTTTGTGCTTCACATTGCCATCATTAATGCTATCAATTACATAAAAACAACGCAGTCTGTCTTTATTCTGAGCTCTTCATGTGTCTAATGAGATGAATGGCAATGTTCTGTACATGCTGTCAGTTATTTGATAAATTACTGTACAAGTTTGAACATACTACATTTAATTCAGATATAGGCATTTGCCAGGAAAAACACTATTATTCCATAGCAGTAATTTGTGAAATCAATTCAAAAAGACATTAAACAGCATCAAGTTTAACAGGCAGCTAGTGAAGAGGGAAAACAAGGCTCAAGTGAAAGCAGCTCCAAACCAGCTCTCAACAGCCAAATATAATTGATCTTACGTCTATAGTTAAACAATCATAGCGGAAGAGACGTTCAGCTAAGGTTTAGGTTTAGATTTAAGTGCTGCCTGACACTCAAGACTGTCAGCAACTCTTGGTAATTACAATGGTTCAGAGTTTTACTGGGTCAACTCAAAACAACAGGGGAAAAAGCAATAGTAACTGCCAGCTCAAATTGCTACAATGTCAAAGGATATTAAGTTTGCTCCTCACTCATCCATTTCTCAAATGAAAGACAGAGAAAGAAATGAACACTTGCAAGAATATGTGGGGGAGAAGGAAAGGTTTAATCAGATTGACAATGAAGCTCCCAGTGGCACCAGTTTATTATAATTACTGAGACTTAAAAGTAAAGTTTTTTTTGATCAAGTTGAAGATTGCCATTGTTCAGGAGTTGAACAATGTCATTTTTGGCATTCAATCATGCACTGTCAGTCTTTTCACTAGTTAAATTTGGAACAAAATTGCTTTTATTACACTTCAGTATTTTGCTTTGCAAAAATCCATAAGAGCGACAAATACTTGGCAAGTTTGATGTTTCCATTTCCTAAATCAGTTTCCTTCATGGTTGGTGATGGAAACTGAGGAAAGCTGTCATTCTAATAGCTTTGTTGATTGCAACCTTGCTATGATTGTTGAATGTCAAGACCAAAATTCTTCTAATTGCTTCTATAACATCTCGACCATACCAGCATTATTCATGGAATGTATTCTCTTCCTATGAGTGATACATTACATTTGCACATAAAATCAGATCTTCCATTGTACAGCACACTCCTGTTTTGTCCAATTAACCTTGCATTTTTGAACAACCTCATCAGAATTGATAATCTTGGTACATGTGCATTTAACCAAATTAGAAACAACAATGTTCTCAAAGGAGATCCATGCATCATTCCATTCAAAACTTTCCTTTCCATCCCACAAAACTACCCAATGAGTATATGGATGCCTTCAAAAGAAATTTGATAAAGAACCAATTTTAAGTGTGTTTTCAAAAATTAAAGCACATGGATTGAAATGAGCAAAAATCACAGGGATTTAAATTGGCTAGCTGTTTAATTTGAGATAAGAAACTTTTTTTAGATGGGACAGAAGTATATATAGTGGCATGCTGCAGAATTCAGTACTATAACCTCTCCTTAGTCACACAGATTTGGAAGTGCAGGACACATCTCCAAAATCTGCAGATGCCACAAAATTTGAAATGTAGTAAAAATGTAGTAAATATGTTAAACAGACCAATGTAAGGGCCTGAAAAAAAAAGATGAAACTCTGCACAGAAAAATAAAATGTGATTCACTTGGGAGGAAGAATGAGGAGCCAATATCTAATAAGTGGAATTTTAAAACGCGTGTAAGAAGAGACACATGGTATTGTCTATGTACAAATGTTTGGAGGCGACAGGATAGGTTAACAAGAATTAACAAAGTAGAAGATCTTTGTTTTTATTCACTTGTTGGACGTTGACATCACTGGCTTGGCCAGCTTTTATTGTCTACCCTTAGTTCCTCTTCTGAGGAAAATGAGCTGTCTTCTTGAAGCATTACAATCCATGTGCTATAGGTAGACCCACATGGCCATTAGGGAGGGAATCCCAGGATCTTGACCCAATGACACTAAAGGAAGGTGACATATTTCAAGTCAGGATGGTGAATGGCTTGGAGGGGAACTTGCCGGTGGTGTTCCCATATACCTGCTGCTCTTGTCCTTCTGAATGATCGTGGATTTGGAAGGTGCACGTCTAAGGATCTTTGGAGAATTCAGCAGTGCACCTTGTAGATGGTATACATTGCTACTACTGAGCATCAGTGGATGTGGTGCCAATAAAGCAGCCTGCTTTATCCTGGATGATGCCAAGCTTCTTGATTGTTGCTGGAGTTGCAACCATTCAGGCAATGGGAAGTATTCTACCACACTTGCCTTGTCCCACGTAGATGGTAGACAGGCTTTGTGGAGTCAGGTGGTAAATTATATACCGTAGTGTTTTGAGCCTCTGACCTGCCTGTACCCACCATATTTATATGGATCCTCCAATTCAAGCTCTGGTCCCCAAGATGTTGATAGTGAGGGATTCTGTGACGGTAACACCACTGAATGTCAAGGGATTGTGGTTAGATTGTCTTTTCCTGGAGATTGTCACTTTTGTGTACCATAGACATTACTTGCCACTTTATAGCCCAAGCCTGGATGTTGTCCAGGTCTTCCTGCATTTGGACATGGTCTTTTTCAGTCTTGGGCTTCATAAATAGAGGCAAAGAGGATAAAAGTCAGGAAGTCATGCTAAACCCATCCAAAATATTCTTCGGTCACACCTGGAGTTCTGCTTACAATTCTGGACCTCACCTTTTCGAAAAGTAGCGGAAGCTTTAGAAAGAGTGCTCAGATGTTTTTCTATTGACTCAGGATGAGGGATTACACTTGCTTGAAGAAATTGTAGTTATCACAGAATAGAATCATTGCATCCATACAATGTGCAAGCAGGCCACTTGGCTCATCGCATCCACATCAACCCTCAGAGGAGCATCCCAACCAGACCCTATCGCATGACTAACCAGCTGGCCTGCACAACTTTGGACAGTGGGACAAAATATGAGCACCCGAAGGAAACCATGAAGACACGGGAAGAGTATGCAAACTAGAACTGACAAGAGGAAAGCTTTTTAATATGTGGTTATGATTTGAAATGCACTGCCAGATAAAAGAGTACATACAGATTCAACAGCAGCCTTCAGAAGGGAATGAAACAAACATTTTAAGGAAAAAGGAATTGCAAGGGAGTGGGACAAACTGTTTTTGAAACAGGCCAGCAGTGACTCAATGAGATGAATGGTCTCCATCTGTGGCACACAATTGCATTTCTATCTACTCCATTCATGTTTTATACCAAAATCCTATCAATTCAGTAGCTTATATAGTCCTACTGAAAAGCAAATATGGTGCATTAAAATAACATTTGTTTGCTGAGCACATAGCTCATTTACAACTAATAAATTACTTATGAGATTATTTGTGGCATTAATTGTCTATTGCGAAAATGACTTTCTCATCCTATTGCATATTAATAATATTGTTATGGACCCTTAATACTTTCACATTCTGAATAGTGCAGAGACTTTGGATGTGTGCTCATACATGATTTCTATTTAAATAGTTCAACACACTCCAATATCTAGCATTCATATACAATAAGGTAATGATTTCAGCTATACCACTGCAGCAATTCAGTTTTTAAAGTAATAAATGGTAAATCAGAGACAGGCTGCTGTAATATACTGTTAGACAACTTGGAATAATGGCAAAAATGTAGTTTAGTGATGAATTATATAAAATGAAGAGACCGAGAATTAATTTCGAAAAAATACTTGCACAATAACATAGTCTAACACAGAAGAACTTAGGTACCTCCCATTATTTTTGTATTTCTGTGAACCTTTCAGATGAATGTTAAAAGGAGAAAACCCATTGAAAATGACCACCAAGGCAAATTTAAATACTCACAAATTGTGAAATTCAAAATAAAACTTTCAAACATTGGTTCATATTCAATTTGAATTATATTTTAAGAGATTAGATTTGACTAACCGGTGAATATATTATCTAGGAAGCATGGAAGTAAGAGCAGTGGTGCTGAATATTTACATCTGATACACCACAAGTTCTGCTCCTTTTTTAAAACAGGGCCATTTTACTTCTCAACAACATCAGATCATGGTTTTAAACTAATCAAATTATTAACAAAATCTTCACAAAATGTACATGAAATTTCTGTCTTTTCTTTATGGATTTGTGACTAAACCGATCATATTATTCAAGACAATCTGACCATTGTACTAGACTGACTTAATCTAGGGAAAAGACTTTGGCTAATAATGCTATCCATGCCTCTTCTAAAAGTTCACCCCTCAGCCTCCAACGCTGAAGGGAAAGTAGCCCAGCATCTCTCTACAGCTCAAAATCAGAAAATCATTAAACTTTTACTGAGACACTTCAATGAAGACAGCACAATATTATTCACTATCCTGTATGTCCATAGACACTAAACAATTAACAAATAACCAAGAAACATCAATAAAAATGTAAATCACTTATAGAAATGAAATAATAATGCAATACACAAATTTGTGGCTTGGCATTTTCAAAACAGATTTATTCAGCAAGTTCCATCCTGAATGAAAGTAGTATTGACAACAGTCCAGCACAAACGTAGCAGTGGAAACTCTAAATTTCACTCTCTAAATATATTAAAGGAACCTTGTTTGAAAACAAGGTTTCTGAGAATTCAAAATGTAAAAGTTGGATGGAAAAATATCAGTATTAGAAGTTCTGCAGCACAATATTTTAAACAACATCAAAACAAACCGAGAATAGAAACTGTATTATTGCCCTCTCTAGCTCTATTGAGATTAATCATTTCAAGTTGAATAGTGGTCATCTGACATCAATCATGAAGAAGCACTTCTACTAATTGAGAGATTGACAACTTTTTCTTTCCAGGATTGCAATTTAAATGATGATTAAAGGATTCAAATGAAAGTTATTCCTTTGCATTGGTGTTTGCATTTGAAATGCAGCTTTTATTAAACATGGTCCTTTACATTCTTGTTATTGCCTGTTACACAACAGTCCTTGATGGCAATTGCATCAGACTGTAC
This sequence comes from Hemiscyllium ocellatum, assembly GCF_020745735.1. NCBI lineage: Eukaryota > Metazoa > Chordata > Chondrichthyes > Orectolobiformes > Hemiscylliidae > Hemiscyllium > Hemiscyllium ocellatum. Next base: position 39,842,522 of record NC_083420.1, on the reverse strand, counting down.
CCATCAAAACAAACTATGCGCATCAAATTTACATAGAGTGGTAGTATTTCTTGACTAAACGCTCATTACTTTGGTACTGATTACCTTGCAAGCACGAACAAACATATATAGAAAATGCAGAGAAAATTTAAGGCTCCAAGAGTTAATCTTTTTCATTTGAAGAAAGAAAATCAATTCACATCTTTCTCACTTGCACAACAAGCTTGAGCAATCTGTCCATGACAGAATGATATGGGAAGACTCATTTACTTCAAAGCTCTACCAGACAAAGGAGAAATTTTCAGTGCCAAGTGAATATGTTGCTGTTTCCAGTCTCATAACTTGCACATTTACTCAGGCCAATGACTTTCATATTTTCTACACATTGCTTGATTTACTGTGTATGCCACCCATGTTCCTTGTGAAAAGTTGCAGATGCAAAGCATATAAATAGAACTAAACCTCAAATTCGAAACCTATTTGATACATTTCCACTGTTATATTGTTTAAGCAACACATCCCCCCACCTGATTTAAATCACAATTTTATTATTGCTGGTTTCTATTTTGTGCATTAGTTTCATATAACTATATTGCTTTCTGCTTTTCATAATAGACCTTAATAATAGATTCTAAATAGACATTTAATAAGTAAATGTGATTTAAAAAACAAACAAAGTTAAAAGCACTCAAGCCATTCAAGAATTGCTGTTTATTTACTCATCAAAAGATGATGTTGGACTTATGAATATCACAAACATGAAGTGAGAATCAGTGAAGGCTACCTTGATAAGTTGGAAATAGATATAGTGACCATATAGAAAATGGAGCTTAGAATGTTAACTAAAATGGCTGAAGCACATTGGCTGTATTGCCCAGCATGCTGACACAGCAACTTGTGAGGATCTTTGCACAGGCTGGGTAAACATGTCCAATCCCACAGATCTGAGAATGACATAGTACATAGCCCTAGGTCAAAGGGCAGCCATCAGAGGAGTACTGGTGCCTTACGGTCTAGCTGTAACACAGTAATGAGGTTTGAATGTTTACATTTAAAGAGCATCTCTGAGATTTGACTGTTATCTTGAAAAGCAAGAAAAAATAATGGGAGTTGATGTCTGACTTTAAAGATAGTGTTAATATCTTAACCAGATGGCTGCTGGCGTCTGTGTGTTAGATTTAGAGCATTTTTTGATGTGTAAGCTTACAATTAAGTATACTTTGATTAATATACTTTGCGATAGCTTAATGACACGGGACTCTGTATTGCGTGAGAAGTTATGTATAAATGTAACAACTTTCCCTATCAACGGTGAGAGAATCCACTCTTTAGTACCCAGCGTGGTCTAAGTGGCTTTTCTCCCAGGATTGTTTGTATATTCGTATACTGACAGTCTTGAATAAAAACAGTACTGTTGAAGTGTATTAATCAAGTGGTGGTTCTCTGTTCTTGGACAGGCATTCACAGAAAGCCAGGTAACGTGGCTGAGCTTTCACAACCTCACCATTTCAGGACAGTAATGAAAGGTGGAAAAGCATAATAGCTTCACATAAAAGATAATCTGTCAATACTATCAACAAATAGTCTTGAAGGCTGAAACAAATAGGGTGCTAGAGAACCAGTGCCATGGCCTTAGCTATTTATAATGTACATAAATCACTTGGAGACAGGGGTAACACACACAAATTTGGTGATGATATAAAGCTAAATGAGAATACTGTAAAGAACACTTTTTAAAAATTTTCTTGATCTTTGGACTGTGCACAGAAAAGGACGATATTGCTTTAAACCAAAGGGGCTGTGCAAAGAGATTGCTGTAGTTTTAAAGAATGGTTACTAGATAAATATGCTTCATATGATATTGCATTTTTCATGGAACTAAGAGCAAAAACAGGCATCACTGATCTGATGTATCTTGAACTAAGAGTCATCTGATTGGCACAATAGGAGGTCACCATAGCTTGTATGGGGTCAGTGTAGCAAGAACACTCGCAAGTCTGCAAAGGGAAAGTATCAAAGATTCTCTGTATGTCTCTCTCTCTCCACTTCTCCCTACTATCTATGTTTCTTCATAAATCCATTGTTGAAAGAGGAAAAATCACCTCCAAATGGCTCTGAATTGTGTGAATTTACATGTGTGAATGAAAGACCAAACATGGGCATGCAAACAACTTTATGACATCAAAACATTGAAAGGAAAAGTAAGCAAACTACTCAATGAATCCTGCGTATAGGCTGCTTCTATAAAATGGAATCCCAAAGAGCAGAAAACAAAAAGGCAAAAGCAGAAAGGGACAAAGAAAAGCAGGGAAAGGAAAGGAAAGGGAAATAAGAATGCAAATAAAAATGGAAATGAAAAGGCTTAAACTAGAGATTTAAAAATTTGAGCTTAAAATGATATTGAAAACGCAGATCTCAGAAGCCAAAGAAGCCTCAGATAGTGATTATTCTAGTCATAACCTAATTGCAGCAAGAAAGCGCTTAAGTTTGCATGAAACTTAAGATTTGAGGAAAAGTCATGAAAACATCTTTCATGTCTATTCAAGGGAATAGGGATAACCCCGGGAATTACAGGCCAGTTAGTCTTACTTCTGTGGTAGGCAAAGTAATGGAAAGGGTACTGAGGAATAGGATTTATGAGTATCTGGAAAGACACTGCTTGATTAGGGACAGCCAGCACGGATTTGTGAAGGGTACGTCTTGCCTTACAAGTCTTACAAGTTCTTTGAGGAGGTGACCAAGCATGTGGATGAGGGTAGAGCAGTGGATGTAGTGTACATGGATTTTAGTAAGGCATTTGATAAGGTTCCCCATGGTAGGCTTATGCGGAAAGTCAGGAGGCATGGGATAGAGGGAAATTTGGCCAATTGGATAGAAAACTGGCTAACCGGTCGAAGTCAGAGAGTGGTGGTAGATGGTAAATATTCAGCCTGGAGCCCAGTTACAAGTGGAGTTCCGCAGGGATCAGTTCTGGGTCCTCTGCTGTTTGTAATTTTTATTAATGACTTGGATGAGGGAGTCGAAGGGTGGGTCAGTAAATTTGCAGATGATATGAAGATTGGTGGAGTTGTGGACAGTGAGGAGGGCTGTTGTCGGCTGCAAAGGGACTTAGATATGATGCAGAGCTGGGCTGAGGAGTGGCAGATGGAGTTCAACCCTGCCAAGTGTGAGGTTGTCCATTTTGGAAGAACAAATAAGAACGCGGAATAGTTCTTAGTCAGGTGGAGGAACAGAGGGATCTTGGGGTCTATGTACACAGATCTTTGAAAGTTGCCACTCAGGTGGATAGAGCTTGTAAGAAGGCCTATGGTGTATTAGCGTTCATTAGCAGAGGGATTGAATTCAAGAGTCGTGAAGTGATGTTGCAGCTGTACAGGACTTTGGTTAGGCCACATTTGGAGTACTGCGTGCAGTTCTGGTCGCCTCACTTTAGGAAAGATGTGGAAGCTTTGGAGAGGGTGCAGAGAAGATTTACCAGGATGTTGCCTGGAATGGAGAATAGGTCGTATGAGGATAGGTTGAGAGTTCTCGGCCTTTTCTCGTTGGAACGGCGAAGGGTGAGGGGTGACTTGATAGAGGTTTATAAGATGATCAGAGGAATAGATAGAGTAGACTTTTTCCTCGGGTACAACAGAGTGTTACAAGGGGACATAAATTTAAGGTGAAGGGTGGAAGGTATAGGGGAGTTGTCAGGGGTGGGTTCTTTACCCAGAGAGTGGTGGGGACATGGAATGCGCTGCCCGTGGGAGTGGTAGAGTCAGAATCATTGGTGACCTTTAAGCGGCAATTGGATAGGTACATGGATGGGTGCTTAATCTAGGATAGATCTTCGGCACAACATCGTGGGCCGAAGGGCCTGTTCTGTGCTGTATTGTTCTATGTTCTATGTCAGTTGAGAAAATAGCATGACAAATCAATTGGCCTAATGAAAACTGGACGTTATCCACAGTTGTCAGGTAAAGTGCAAGAAACTTATGCTTCACTATCAAAGGATTTCTAGGGATTATACCACTGTAAAAATAAGCTACACTGGGTGCATTTGAGTTAGTTCCTAAAGCATACAGGAAAAAATTTCAAAATTTGAGGAATCAGCAAAAGAAAGTCTGTTCTGAATTTGAAAGTTTTAAGTAAAGTTATTTCATTCGGTGGATATTAGCATTAAATGTTGAAACCATGATTGATGCATTCAAAGAAATCATTCTTTTGAAAGAATTTAAAAACTGATTTACCTTTTGCAATAAGAACCTGGATAGAAGACCTAGACATTGCAACTGTTATACAGGTAGCAGTAAAGTCTGACAATTATGAGATAATCCATAAAGCTTGAAATAACTCTACAGAGGCAGGTATCCCGTCACCAAGTCACCCTTTATTGACACATGTATGGTACTTGACAATCGCCCTGCTTCCTCAGAGCCAGCTCACAGTAACAGAACCATTGACACTCCTGTTCTTATTTGTAAGCCAGGGTTTCCTGGTTCAGCCAGTTTAATAGCCCCAGTCAGGGAACTTAATCCATGAAGCTCTCCTGGCTGACCTTGTTACAACCACTACATCCCTCCCCCTGAAAGTCTGAGGGGGGCATAGGTCTGTTTGCAGGCCTCTTCTGGGGCGTTTTCACACTCAGTCCGGTTCCTCAGACTCAGTCTCAGATAGAGGCAGCACGTAGCCCACTTCTTGCACCTAGAGTGAGTTTGCAGCTTTCATGTCATCTATGTGCTTGATCAGGACCGCCTAATCTACCCAAACTGAAGGCTACGAGACCATTTCCAAGGCTGACCAGGATGGAGGCCAGGCTGTGTAACTTTCCGTGATAATTTACCAATTCAAAGCGGGTTTTGATAATATTTGTAGCTAAGGTTGAGGTTCTAGATGTAGGTTTGTTCGCTGAGCTGTAAGGTTCATTTTCAGATGTTTCGTCACCATACTAGGTAAAATAATCAGTGAGCCTCTGGATGAAGCACTAGTGGTGTAGTCCACTTTCTATTTATATGTTTGGGTTTCCTTGGGTCGGTGACGTCATTTCCTGTGGTGACATAATTTCCTATAGTGATGTCATTTCCTGTTCTTTTTCTCAGGAGGTGGCAAATGGAATACCAATTTAAAGACAGACCTGAGTTCTGGTACAGATGTGGGAACCGGGGCATCTTTGATTTCACTCACTTTATTGTCCAATGATGCAACGCCACCTTGTCGACTCTGTAGCCGAAGTAAGTCACTTGGGGTGCCTAGAGCACACATTCTTCCCTTGAAAAATATATGCCAGACTTGGAGAAACTTCTAAGGTCGATGTCCAAGTTCTCTGAATGCTTCTGATGGCCTTCCCTGTTATTACCAAGTCATCCAAGCAGATGCTGAACTGGGGCAGACCTTGTAAAATGTTCTCAATTGTTTGCTGAAAAATGGTACAGGCTAATGATACCCCAGAAAGTAGTCTTGTATAATGGCACAAACCATTATGGCTATTAACTGTAGCATACTTCTGAGCATCCTTATCAAACCACAATTGCAGGCATGCATGGTTCATATCCAGCTTCAAGAAGGGCAAATTTGCATACACGTCCTCTATGCTCAGGATTGTGTCTTTATCCAACTGCAAGAAGTGGTTTGCCTTACGTTTAAAATCTCCACAAAGTCGAATCTACCAGTCGGGCTTCACAATCAGTATGATCGGTGCTGCCCATCCACAAACTGGGCTGGTTTGATGATTTCATCCTTTACCAGCCTCCTGATTTCTGCCTCTACCTTTGCAAGAAAGGCAAATAGTTCTGGGTGGGCCTTGTGGAATAGTGGACTTGCTTCTCTTCCTGAAAAATTTCTGGGTATTTAGTTAGGACCACTCAGGTAGCCATTTTCTCATCAAAAAATGTTGAGCCATTCAAGGTGAATCTTTCTCAACTAATTTCGCCCCAGCAGGCTTGGGCCCAAGCCTTTTACCAAAGTCAGCAGTAACTGAACCAGCTGTTTCGTATAAGGGACCAGAACCAAAATTGTACCCTTAATCTATTAAAGTTCTCTGTTATAGGTTCTCAGTCTACTCGAGATCTTGCACAAGCTTAAAGGTTGGAGACCAGAGCAAATTTTGTTAAAGACTGATTCTGCAATCACTGATACAGCCTTGACAGTATCAACCCACCATTAGAACTTGGTGATGATTTAACTAGACGTTTACTTGGATTGGTTCTGATTTGGATATTGCTAAGCAATTTAACTGTTCCAAGCCAGATGTAGGTAGACTTTACAGAGCGTGCACTGCCCTGGATAATGGCCTATGAGTTCTCAGGCTCATTTCAGGTCTAGTGGGACTCTTGCTGTCTCAAGTCCGCATACCAGCAGTAACTACAACGGTTTGACGGCCCAGATCCTGAAGAAAATGTTAACTGTTCAGCTAGGTCTGGCTTTGTTTTGAGATTTTGCTGTAGGCTATGTCCTGAGTGAGGATATGCAAATATCTTTACTCAAGTGGTGTCCCCAGAGCTCAGTCAGCCTGGCAAGGATGTTCACATCCATCAACATATTCAGTAACTCATATGCTCCACTTACCCCATTTTCTTATGACAAAGCCACTTATAATGCCTGTTTGAAGTCCAGTTGTGCTTCAGCTAGTAAGTGCTTTTGGATGGTTACATCACAAATCCCACATATCAAACAGTCTCTCAACATCTCACTAAGGGTTAAACCAAAGTCACATGCCTCTGTCAGTTGTTGTAACCTCATCAAAAATCCCATTATGGATTCCCCTCGTTTCGAACTGCCAAGTAAAAGTCATAGCATCTCAGATTTGGAGGCAGCTTTGGGTCATAATATTCCTTATGTAAATCCATCAACTCTTACAAGGCTTCAGTATATGGTGCTTCTGGAAATGCCAGGCTACTAATAATGGAAAAAGCTGCATTTTACTCGTTGCTTTTAATCTGCCTCAATGTCATTTGCCTGGGGGAAAAAAGCATTCTTTCCACATACAGGATCCAGTCTTGAACAGCAGGATTGAATGAATCAGACTTCACAAATAACGGCATGATGCCCGAAATGGGCGGCACGGTGGTACAGTGGTTAGCACTGCTGCCTCACAGTGCCAGAGACCCGGGTTCAATTCCCGCCTCGGGCATGTGTCTGTGTGGAATTTGCACATTCTCTCTGTGTCTGCGTGGGTTTCCTCCGGATGCTCTGGTTTCCTCCCAATATGTGCAGGTTAGGTGAATTGGCCATGCTAAATTGCCTGTAGTGTTAGGTGTAGGGGTAAATGTAGGCGAATGGGTCTGGATAGGTTGCTCTTCAGAGGGTCGGTGTGGACTTGTTGGGCCGAAGGGCCTGTTTCCTCACTGTAAGTAATCTAATCTAATCTAAATGCATACCCCAACTCAAAGATAACTCATGAGTGAATTTCTTTAGCAGTGTGTTTTGTCTTTTGTCATCATTGAAATAACTCCACAGAGGCTGGTATCATCCATTTTTTTTAAACACATGGAGAACCCTTGATACTGATCCAGCTCTCTCACAGCCAGTTGTCAGAGTGAACAGAACCGTTGGCAATCTTCTTTATATCTGCCAGCCAGGGCTCCCTGACTGTACCAGATTAACAGCCCCAACCAGGGAAATAATATTCTATAAGGGCCACCTGGCTGACCTCATTATAATCACTTCAAAGCTATTTTTTTTCCCCATCATCCTCATAAATTCAAAGAGGGTAAAAGATAACACAGTAAAAGGAAGGCAAGTTGCAGAGTCAAGAAAGGACATCTGGGAAGCCTCCAAGATCTCTATCACATATCAGAAGGGTAAGTATTGAGGGTGGAGGTGCAAACCAAAGGCCTAAGTGCCTCCACTTTAATAAAGTGGGTCACCATGTTCAGAAAGCTCGAAGTTGAGAGTGAAGCCCGTGGATCTATTGGGGTTCATAAGAAAAAGGCTGAAAAGGGAACGCATCAAACTGTAGCTTTAATGACAACCAGATAAAAAAATTCTATATGTTAATGTGAGATGAATAAGGTAGTTGAGAGGATTTTTAAACAAAAGGAAAGACATCTCTTTTTGCTTCAAATTATGCAGCAAAATCCATAACTATGCAACAGGAATCAAGAAGCCATTCTTTTTGCTGGACTAACTTCCCCTCCAAAGAGTAAAATGAATTTAAAAGTATTCATATTTGGGAAAGGTGGAGAGCATATCCCAGTTTTACTGTTCAAAGTGCAAATGGAGCGTGATTTCTTATCTGGATCAGTGCCAGTAGTAGTAGTTTAGAAAGGTATCAGTGGACGGTTTGGACTTAGCTTTGGGTAATGACTTAGCTGGAGTGGAGGTTAGTTATACCTTCACCCATAATCACAGAAAACTCAAGGGAAGTTAAAGACATGGAACAATTACAGGTAAAGGTTCCAGGTTTTATGTTCCCTACTGTGTCTGTTGATCGCAGAAATAGCTGAACAAAGTATGGTTCCTCGGACTGATGATAACAGACAATCTGTCCTGGAATCCCCATAAGGATATGATGGTCAAGAACAACGCCTCTTCTTCTTCAGACGAATCAGGAAATTTGGCATGTCCATAAAGAGCCTCACCAACTTTTACAAATGCACCACGGAAATCATACTGTCCAGGTGCATAACGGCCTGATTCAACAACTACTCTGCCCAGAACCATAAGAAACCACAGAAGGTGGTGTGCATAGCCCAGACCATCACAAAAGACCCTTCCATCCATGGACTCCATTAACACAGCTCGCAACATCATCAAAAACCCATCATATCCCAGTAATGATCGAGAACCTCCTCCATCAGGCAGAAGACATGTACTAGCAAGTTCAGGTACAGTTTCTTCCCAGCTATTATTAGACTGATGAATAGACTCTCTAGCCTCAAATAATGTTGATCTTGCTAATGTTAATTTTGGCTCATGTACACCCTGTGCAGTGTAACCTGTATGCTTGCTTACTATGATCTGCCAGTACTGCTGGTAAACAAAGTTTTTCACTGTTATTTGGTACACGTGACGATAAATAAATCAAGCAATCACCAGGGATCAAAGTTTCACAGCTGGATTTTAGAGTACCCAAAGTTTGCCTTAATAATGAGGATAATTTCAGCAAGTACTTCACATGTCTTTATTAATTGAGGCTCAGAAAGCAGATCCAGAGTTAATCAGTTAGTGCAGACAGATCACACTGAAGCTGAGGCTGAAGGAATTTCACGGTGCTATTGCATTAAGAATTGAGTCCTGATGAGGAAATGAAGAACTCTCAAAGACCTGCAGGTGAGAAATGGATGGCTGTTCATTAGATTGTGGTACTACTGAAATATTGCAAACATAGCACGTGACATTTCTGCGGTAAAACACATAGGAATACAGAAAATTCAAACAGTGATAAACAAGTATTTTAATCTGGCCAAACATCAAAAGAATGGAGTGCAATTTATGAAATATGTACCTGATTTTGGAGAAACATTCAATCCCATGTTAGTAGTTTTTGAAGGACTATCACCAGAAACAAAAAAAACCTTATGAACATGACACCTCATTTCTAGAAACTATTACTTTAAGACAATTACAGCTGAGGTAGTAGTGAAAACATTAACTCAGTTTTTTTTAAACTCACTATGGCCTACCAATTGAAATACAGTATCATCAACTTTATGTTCTAACTTTAGGTCAAACATTTTCCAGGACTAAATATCTAACAATTGGAATCAATTGCACATCATCCGTAAACACAGGGTGCTCTGAAGGGATATAATTAGACTCTCAAAACTATGACTAAAGCATATTGTCACGAGTGCCCACAATATTGTGACAAAGGGCCAAATTTCTTATTATTTCCCACTAGACATACCCAAATGAATCTACTGCATTGAGTCCATTTGAATTATTCTGTAGCGATGAGATAAGAGGTCGACTAAAACTGATTAAAGGGGTATTTCTGAAAGCAAAAGACAAACTCTCTAACGTTTCCATGTTCACTGATTCAGATGATATGAAAAGGTCTTTCAGCCCATTGAATCTGTAATGTGTGCTTACTGAAAAGGCTGTGAATAAGTGTGTTTACAGAGACTTGCAGGAACAAATGAAGTAGCACAAGAACATTTAAAATATTCAGTACCAAAATGAAAGAATGAGCACATAAACACGCTATGATCGGAACATTTCTTGCAGAAGCTGAGTTTTGGTATTGTTCCCTTGACCAGGTGAACCTCTGAAAACAAAATTTAGTAATCCATGCAAGCTGGTTAGAAGGGTAAGTAAAGTGGCTTATCTGATAGATGTTCCTGAACGTGGGAAAAAGAATTGGTTATGTCACACAAACATGCTGAATAAATATGTCAGGTGGTAACAGTAGTGGAGATCGTTGAAGACAATAAGAATGAGGCGTGAAAGGTAGATAGCTCACAATGCGTACTTCCTACAATTCAACTAGTCAATACAGAAAATATAGGTAAGACACTGTTTACATATTTGAAAGAAACACAACGGAAAAATCTAGCAAGGCCACTTTGGAAGTATAAGGAAATCTCTAAAAATACACGTGGCTCTATTATGTTAACTGAACATTATGCGGATGTTAGAAGATTCAGTGCTGATAAAATATTATTGGTTATTGGTTAAGATTAGACTGCTTGCAGTGTGGAAATAGGCCTTTCGGCCCAACTAGTCCACACCACCCTCTGAAGAGTAAGCCACCAGATCCATTCCCCTACATTTACTCCTGACTAACGTACTTCACACTATGGGCAATTTAGCACAGCCAATTCACCTAACCTGCACATCTTTGGATTGTGGGAGGAAACCGGAGCACCTAGAGGAAACCCACGCAGACACAGGGAGAACGTGCAAGCTCCACACAGTCGCCCAAGGCAGGAATCAAACCCGGGTCCCTGACGCTGTGAGGCAACAGTGCTAAACACTGAGCCACCATGCCGCCCTAGAAGTTTCAACCTTAATCTGTCAGCAAAACAATATTCCATTGCTTAATTAGATTAGATTAGATTAGATTCCCTACAGTGTGGAAACAGGCCCTTCGGTCCAATCAGTCCACAACGACCCTCTGAAGAGTAACCCACCCAGATCCATTTCCCTCTGACTAATGCACCTAACACTACGGGCAATTTAGCACAGCCAATTCATCACGCCTGCACATCTTTGGACAGTGGGAGGAAACCGGAACACCCAGAAGAAACCCACGCAGACACAGGGAGAATGTGCAAACTCCAGACAGACAGTCACCCGAGACTGGAATCAAACTGGGGATCCTGATGCTGTGAGGCAGCAGTGCTAACCACTGAGCCTTGAGGTTGAGCCCAGAGAAACAAGCTCAGATAGAAACAAAGATTTAATACACGGTGGAGAAAAGCTTGAGGGAACATAGCCAAAGTAGCTGGAGTTAATCAGTGGTGTTATATCCCAAACTGGATGAATCAACTAGATTCTGCAAACTTCAGAAAAGCAAATTCAGTCATGAAAATGGAATTTGTACTCCAATTTTTTGATGAGAAGATTGTATTGATAAGGTTGACAGCCTGTTACTTTCTAAAATTGACCTACTAAAGGGGTGCCTTAAGTATCAAGAGCTAAGGAGATATCTGTCTTTGTTATACCAGATGGAATATATCAATGTCCAGGCATGCTGTTTGGTTTTAGAAATGCCCCAGATATATTCTAAAAACTTGGAGATCCAAGATGGCAGCGACTCAGCAAGTCTGAGTCTACAGAGCCCTTCCCAAAACCTGGGTAAAGTGGGTTTCCTGCCCCCACCACACTTGCCAAACCACCCAAAAAATTTCTTTAATCTTAATTAGCTGCTGAATATTATATTTAAACAGTCTAATACTGAGTGGATAATGAGTAAATCAAAGGGACCCCGCAGCTCTCAGAAAACAAAGACCCCTCCCCCACCCTCCTCTCCTCCGGCTGCAGCTGATGTAAAAACAGGCCTTGTAGAGATGATTGCCAGATTGGAATTGACACTCGTCAATTTCATTGCAGAATCCCGACAGAGATGGAATGCATTCGAAGAAAAGCTGCAGAAACAGAATCAAACCATGGAGGAGCTGCAGGGCCGAGTGGAGGGGGCAGAACTAAAGGCCACGACCTCTGAGGCTGCAGCTCAAACAGCTGCAGAACAGGTGCGAGCTCTGGAGCAGAGAGTCCGGGCCTTTGAAATTTACATCGATGATATTGACAACAGAAATCGGAGAAAAAATATTCGGTTGCTGGGCCTTCAAGAGCAAGAAGGGAAAGGACAGTTAGCAGCATTTCTGGAGCGATGGCTGCCCCAGCTTTTAAACCTGGGGGCTGAAACTGACCGGGTAAGGGTGGAGTGGGCCTACCGGGTCGCAGCACGCGGATCTGGCCCAAACCAGCGCCCACGCCCGGTCCTGTTCCGGCTGCAGAGTTATAGGGAGAGGCAGATACTCCTGGATGCCTCCAGAAAGCTTGGAAAGGATCCTAAAGCTATGATCCATGAAGGATCCAAGATTATGTTATTTCAGGACTTCTCCCCGGCTTTGGCACGAAGAAGGAAGGCGTTTGATGAGGTGAAGAAATGTTTAAGAGACTAAGATATTCAATACACCTTACGCTACCCAGCGACGTTATGCTTTACCCACAAAGGATCCGAGTATAATTTTAGATCATCGGAAGAGGCCAAGAAACTTTTAGACTCGGTTAAATAAATCGTAAGAGACAATTTATGTTGGCTTGCCTCTCCCACACTCCATGGGGAGAAATGGATACTTTATTCTACTTTACTTTTGCCTCTGGGAGCGGGGTTGTCTTCCTTGCTATGTTATTATACTTAACTGTAATCTGTTGGAGTTGTAATTTTATAGTTATGTGTGTTTGTACGTGGCATTGATGCTATTAGATATACTCAGGTATGGGTGGGGAGGGGTGGGGGTGCGGCGCTCACTGTTAACTCTAGCTCGGTATTATATCTAAATCCTATTAAGGAGCGCCCGGGTCGAGGGTGGGACACTGTTTGGGAGAGGATATGGTGGAACGTTGGAAAGGTAGTAAGGCCCCCTGAGAACAAGGGGGAAGATCTCCATTCAAACATGTTTAATTTTTTTTTGTTTGTTCTTATTGTTTGGAAATAGCTTCCTTTTTATCATTCTGTTATGAGTGTATTAGAGAACATTTTCTCTTATTTGAAGGATGTAAGCGACTCAACTATACACTCTGGATGATTGTGGATTAGTTGAATTTTGATGATTATATATTTAAGATCTATTTTTATATTAATGTTTGTGCTTGAAAATTCTGCTTATTTTTGTAAATTTGTCAAAATGTTAAATTCCCAATAAAAATATCTATATAATAATAATATTCTAAAAACTTATGATTCAAGTTGTAGCTGAAGTACTCAATTGTGTAGTTCAACAGCTTTCAACCAGTGTGCCACGAATTTTGTGCAAAGGTGATGAAAATCAATGTAAAACATTGTTCCATCTTAGACAATATTCTATCCAACCAAACCCGCATCTCATAAAATTAATGAAAATTAATCATCAAACTAAAAGTGCATTGGTCTTTGATTCTAAAACATGGACATGAACAAATTTATGACAGAAACGGTCAAAATGGTATGGTAAACAGAATGACATGCAGTCTTTCAAAACCTGAAGGCAGTTCTAAATAATGAAATAGTGTGGAGCCAGTGCAGCAAAAAAATCATTGTTCTACAAAGACGAAGCATTAAAGAACCTTTTTCTGTATCTCTCTCTCTCTCTCCCCTGTGTGGAGCTAGCTGTCTTCTACTCACCACTTTCTCCAAATCTCTGTTGAAAATGGGGAAATCACCTTCAGAGACACTTAAATGTGGAAATTTCTCAACAACTAAGTGAAAGATTGAACATCAGTGTGCAAATAACTTTGTGTTAACATCAAAGAATTGAAAGGAAGGGAAAGAAAACAACTCATTGAAACCTCCGGTCCACACCGGTGCTATTCAACTGTGTTTCCCTGATTACTTTTTCCTTTCCCACCCCAAAACACTCTGTGCATTCTCTGTCTCTATGGGCCTGTATGTAAGAGGGGAAATTTAAAATGGAGTAGAGCTTAAGTTATAGAGAAATGAGAAATTCATACTTTTTAATTGTCACTGAAGGCAATTTGTTCATAATAAATAAAACTGTTCTTGTTAAGCACAGAAAGCTGGTAAGTATTTTATTTTGTCAGTCAGATAAACTGGGGACTGAATAGTTTTACAAAATATTCATACATTTCTGATGACTCCGGGAAGGTGGATCTTGATTTCCAGCACATTGCTCAGTTAGCCAAAACAATACCAAGACGCTATAAAGGGATAAAGACAGGATAACTGAATGGGCAAGAACAGGAAGATGGAATATAATGTGGGCAGTCCAAGATTCCTTCTTGAACAGGAAAAATGGGACAACAACATTTTTTCAATGGTAGCAAATTTTCAAGTGTTGACATTCAGAGATTTGGGGCATCTTTGCACAAGAAAGACTAAGTCAGCATGCAGATGGAGCAAGGAATTAAATAATAAATTGTAGAGTGGCCTTTATTTCAAGTGAATTAGAATTTAAGTATGAAGATCTTGTGATAACTGTAGGCTATATTTGCTGACACCAATGCATGGAAACCATTCCACTGATTAAATTGTCACTCTTTTCTCCCTCAGTCCTCACCCTCCTCTCCTCCCCTCCAAATACTGAATCTCATTTCAATATTGCATTCTATTCTGTACATGCACAGCGTGGCCTTTGCTTATGACATAATCAAACTCTTACATATCGTTGTTGCAGGACTGGAATTATGCGTTTGCCACATTAGCACAAATGTTCAGTTTTATTTCGCTGAGAGTGTCAGCAGAAACTGCCTAAAATATATCAGAAAAGACAGCTTCCAACATTGATCTCTGCGAACTTTGTTACAAATTATCCCCCAATCCAAAAAACATCCATTGACTATTATTCTCTGCTTCTTGTCTCAGACAATTTTGCTTCCATGTTTCTTTAATTCTATGAGCTTGAACTCTGCTCTCAAATCTATTGTGTAGCATCGCATCAAACGACACCAACAGTTTTACAGTATCTCCTGCCAACCTTTGACTCCAATTTATTCAATCCAGATCCCACCTTACTGCATTAAAGTTGGCTTTCTACCAATTAATTATTCCAAATCTGGCTTGTTCATTATTCTTTTCTGTAGTCAGCCTAAACCTTACGATGCAGTGAACATTAACACTTAAGTATTCTTCCAAAGACACTTGATCTGCTTGGTTCATCTCATACCTCAGAATCAGGTATGAGCAAAGCTATCTTTCTCATTCAACTGAAAACATACCGCTGAGAAAAGTTTCCTGAACACACTCTAGAAACTCTTGCTCCTGTCTACCCTCTACTACTATTGCAGTATGTTGTACAATTAACATTCTACGTTTAAGTAATCAATAATTTTTGCACCATCATGAGTTTGCAAATGTGTTTCTTTACATCCAATTAATTTTTACTTTCTAATGAGAAGGTTGTTGGATAGATCTCCACAGTGACAATGACAGCCCAGTGCAATACTTGAGAGAGGTATTAAGAAGTTCCTGCACTAATGAAGAGACTGGAAAGGTTTCCAGATCAATATTTCTCTTTAATATGCCAATGCTTAAAGGAAATGCAAAATGAATGATCTTCAATTTCATTGCTGTTTGAGAGATACTGCATTTTACTGTGTGCACAATAGTTACTGTATCTGCTTGCATTAATAACTGTATTTCATTTTTCAAAGTCCATGAGAAATTGTAAGTGAAAGATAAATGCAGGTCAATCTTTTCAAGATTTTCCATCCAGTTTTACAGTGAGAAAGGGACATGCTGACAAGTTCATTTTGACTAACTGATGCAAGTATTACATTTATCTACTATCATGGCTAGCCTTATTAAAACAGACAAGCAGGAGGCTGAAATAACACAGCAAGCCAGAGAGCATCAGGAGGTGGAGAAGTCAACACTTGGGTTATAACCCTTCTTCAGGACTGGGGGTGGGTGATTAAAACAAGCATCAGTAGCTATTTTAAAATGTCCATATTTATAAGTACAAGAATTAAACATTGAATTCCTGAAACATTCAGATGAAGCTCTTAATAAACCATTTCTGTAAGAGCAGTAGTTGAGTGAAGTACTGGTTTCTGGGATATAGCATTACCAGGAATTTATCAAGATGGAAATTGTTTTCATTTTTTTTGGAACCAGGTAAAATCTAGCTTTCAGCAGCTAAATATCTTCATGTGCTGTTTTTACATTTATGCACAGTTTATCTCTCCAAGAAGCTCATATTTCAAAAAGTGAAATTGCCATCCAGATGTCAAAAATAATTCTGTTGGAGCACGCTTCTCAAGAGCTGCTTTTTGGTTTTCAGGGGCTCATGTTTCATTTTCACTAACTCGTTCACTAAATGATGTAGTCACATAACACCTTCTATATTTGTGTTGACATAGAATATTTGGATTTGCACGAAAGCAGATTTGGAAAACTTCATTCAATATCCTCAATAACGAACAATCCTCCATTAAACTCAAAGCATCAACAAACAAGGGAAACATTAACGTGATACTATTTAGTACCTCCAACCATTTCTACATATCACATGGAGTGAATCAAATTAGCGGAAGACTGGTATCTATGATGCTGGAGACCATTGGAGAAGACCAAGATGGATCATCCACTCAGCATTTAGAATGTAAGGCGTTACAGCACAGTACAGGCCCTTCAGCCCTCGATATTGCACCAACCTGTGAAAACAATCTGAAGCCCATCTAACCTATACTATTTCATTTTCATCCACGTCTATCCAATGACCATTTAAATACCCTTAAAGTTGGCGAGTCTATTACTGTTGCATTCCACGCCCCTACTACTCTCTGAGTAAAGAAACTATCTCTGACATTTGTCCTATATCTATCATCCCTCAATTTAAAATTATGCCCCCTTGTGTTAGCCATCACCATCTGAGGAAATGGCTCTCTATGTCCACCCTATCTAACCCTCTGATTATCTTATTTGTCTCAATTAAGTCACCTCTCAACCTTCTTCTCTCCAATGAAAACAGCCTTAAGTGCCTCAGCCTTTTCTTGTAAGGCCTTCCATCCATACCAGGCAACATTCAAGTAAATCTCCTCTGAACCCTTTCCAAAGCTTCCTATAATGCAGGTGGCAACTTTGCGGGATGTATGTACATGGACACTGAGGTCCCTCTGCTCATCTACATTACCAAGAATCTTACTATTAGCCCAGTACTCTGAATTCCTGTTATTCTTTCCAAAGAGAATCACCTCTCACTTTTCCACATTATACTCCATTGGCCGCCTCTTAGCCTAGCTCTGCAGCTTATCAATATCCTTCTGCATGGTCCACAACTCTACTGACCTCAGTGTCATCCGCAAATTTACTAGCCCATTCTTCTAACCCTCATCCAGGTCATCTGAAAATGACAAATAGCAGTGAACTCAAAACAGATCCTTGAGGTACACCACGAGTAACTGAACTCCAGGATGAACACTGCCCATCAACCACAACCCTTTGTCTTCTTTCAGCTAGCCAATTTCTGATCCAAACGCCTAAATCACCCTCAAACCCATGTCTCTGTATTTTATGCAATAGCCTACCATGGGAAACTTTATCAAATGCCTTACTGAAATCCATATACGCTACATCAACTGTTTGACCCTCATCCACCTGTTTGGTCACTTTCTCAAAGAACTCATGTGAGGCATGACCTACCCTTCACAAAACCATGTTGACTATCCCTAATCAACTTATTCCTTTTTAGATGATTATATATCCTATCTCTTATAACCTTTTCCGGTTGAAGATTGCTACAAATGCTTCAGCCTTATCTGTTGCACTGATGTGTTGGGCTCTTCCATCATTGAGAATGGAGATATTTGTGGTACCTCCTCCTCCAGTGAGTGAATAATCTGCAACCATTTGCAACTGGGTGTGGCAGGACTGCTCCAATCAGATCCATTGAATGTGGGCTCACTTAATTCTATCACTTTTTCCTTATGCTGTTTGGCACTTAAGTAGTCCTGTTTGGTAACTGCACCAGGTTGACATCTCATTTTTAGGTATGCTTGGGACTCCTGGAATTCACTCTCCATTGAACCAGAGTTCATTCCAGGTTTGATGCTAAATGTTGAGTAAGGGGGTATGCCATGTCATGAGGTTAAGAGTGAGCTGGAGTGGAACTCTGCAGCTGTTGATTTTTCACAATGTTAATGGATTCTCAGTCTTGAGTTGCTATACGTATTTGAAATCCATTTCATTTAGCTCGGTTAAAGGTATTCTCAATATGAAGACAAAACTTTGGCTTCACAAGGTCACTCTTACCAGAAGTATCATGGCAGATGCATCTGCAGCTGACAGATAGGTATGGATGAAGTCAAGTATTGGTGCTGGTTCTGCACCACCAGATGCAGACCCAGTCTAGCAGCTGTGTTCTTTAGGACACACCCAAGCTCAATCAGTACTGCTGCTGTCAAGCTACTCTTAGTGAAGGACCTTGAAATCCCCCACCCAGAGTACATTTTGTACCCATGACACCCTCAATGCTTCTCCCAAGTGTTGTTCAACATGGAGCAGTACTGATTCATCAGCCAAGGGCGGACAATCTGTGGTAATCAGCAGGATGCTTTTTGCCCATGTTTAACTTGAAGCCATGAGACTTCATAGGGTCTGCAGTCAGTGTTAATGATTCCCATGGTAACTCCCTGTACCACTGTGCTGCCACCTCTGCTGGATCTGTCCTGCCGAAGGGACAGGAAATATCTGGGGATGATCATGGTGACATCTGGGATATTTTCTTTCAAACTATAAAGACGACCAGCAGTTAGCTTGTTCAAATTAGACAGCTTTGAGTTTGAGGAATATACCAGGAATTTAGCTACTAAGCTTATAGAGTTGCCCACATTCAGAATCTGATACTAGGCTGAAGTCTATTTTGGCTGATGAGCTAAATGTTAAAAACTGAAATTAAAAAATGCTATCATTGGTAATCTGAAAGAATGGAAAGAATTGGCTGAATATACCTTGTTTTATTTGATATATTCATTCTGTATTTCCCTGGTAAAGTAAACAAAAATATAATCAATCTAGTCATGCATTGGTCTATATATTCCAAAGGGCATAGAAAATTAGTTGCACAGCAATATTCTGAAATGTTACTTTTAAACTTAAAAATTCAAAACTGACCAGAGAAATAAGCTCATTAACCAAACAAGTATGAAAAACAATTAACAGTACTCTGGTAGAAAATGATTATTATAAGAACTGAACAATTAATCAAACTGATCAGAAAACAAAATGGAGACTTAAGCGCTGACACTTTTCTAAATCCGTGATTATGCTTATGTAGCTTCCCTGTACTGGTTCAGTACAGCTCTTCCAACAATGTTGTTTTTGTTCAAAACTTTAAGCTGTTTATTATAATTATGCAAATCTGCTCATTTTAATGTACATTGTTGTTTAACAAGGTAGATTCTAAACACCATGTTGCAGTGCCGATTAACACTATTTCAATACAGCTTCTTAAAAATAAATCATAAAATGTGAGCTCTTTCCAGAGGATTTTCCATTAGTCAGTTTAAACCTTCAGGAGAGCAACCTAATTGTTTATTGCTTTTTTAAAAAAATACATACACATCAATTGCCTTTGCACACCAAGTATTCTGAATGGTGCTGATAACATTCACTGCCATCTCCATTACCACAACAATAGTGCAATTGACAAAATAAACATTCAGGTGTCAAGACATCTTGTCCAATTTGCATAGCTTTGATCTTGGGAGAATAGAATAGAGAGTTCAAAAGTATTGTAGGAGAAGACAATTTATTAAATAATTTAGGGGGGGAAGCTGAGTAGCTTGTTCAACACATCATAGTTTCTCACATTTCCCCTCAACAGGCCTCCTGGGTTACTCTGCATCGCTAAATCAGCAATGCATAAAACTACTCTCAAGTCTCTTACAATGTTGTTCCCCATAATCCAACAGTAGCTCTGGGAAGAGTAGCCTAACATGATTCTTTTTCCAAAAAGGGAAAACACCTGCCTCTAACCTAGTATCCAAGATTGAAAAAATTAGTGTGTGAGGAACTGATCCATCACTCTACAGCAACAACTAAATCAGTCTGCCATTCTCAAAGTAAAATGTATCTTCCCAATCTCTACAAATCATGATGTGGAGATGCCAGTGTTGGACAGGGTGGCGAAGGGGCTACACTCCAAAAGCTTGTGATTTCAAATAAACCTGTTGGGCTACAACCTCGTGTTGCGTGATTTCTGGCTTTGTCTAAAATTTGTCTGCCACGAATATCAAAGCGAAGGTACAAGAATGAGTATCACAAAACTTTACATGTATATAGTTAGCCTTGGCAGAATATGAACATTCCAAAATGCTTGGACTAAAGATATATAGTGGAGTATCCAAGGAATTAGTATGAGGATAGCTGCATTTCTTAATCTGCATGAACGTCTTGCACTTTTTCAAAATTTTCTGAGTCTGAAGCTTCTAAACATTGTGAACTGTGAAAAAGGTAGTGATAGATTCAAGAGGAAATTGATGGGCACAACGTGCAGACACGTGGCAAATAAAATTTAATGGAGGAAAGTGTGAAATGATACATTTTGATAGGAAGAATGAGGAGAAGCAATTTTTTTTAAAGAATCCCTAAAGTGTGGAAACAGGACCTTCAGCCCAACAAGTCCACACCAATGCCCCGAAGAGTATTCCACTAAAGCCCATTCCCCATTACTCTACATTAACCCCTGACTAATCCACCAAACCTATACATAAGAAGCAGAATTTAAAGGAAGAGCAAGAACAGAGAGGCACAAATCATTACAGGGTGGCAGCACCTGTTTAAAAAAAGCATAATAGGTTCTGGAAAATACTTGCTTAGAGATGGGAAAAATTAAGAAGAGTGAATGGCTCTTACAGAGACACAGTGTGAAACTAATAGGCTGAATGGTCTCCTTCTATCCTGTAGAATGATTCATGTGAGCCTTATCAGATAACATACGAATTGCATATGGAAATGTCAGGAAAAGGCAAGTTTTAAGGACCATCATGGAGGAAAGAGAGGGACAAAGGCAGAGATGCTAAGGATCAAATTACAGAGACAAGGCCGCAGATATCTCAAGACATGGCTGCCAATGGCGAAGCAAAAGAAATTTAGGATGCAAAAGAGGCTAGAATCAAAGGAACAGAGGCATCACAAAGGACTGTTAGGCTGGAAGATATTACATTCAGGAAAGGACAAGGTCATAGCAGGATTTGAACAGAAGGACAAGAAGTAAAAATTAAGGCTTTGCTGAATACAGAGACAGTATAAGATCATGAGATTTGACATGATTTAGGATATGGACACTTGGGTTTTGAACGCATTCAAGTGGAAGATGGTAAATGCAAGGCTGACTAGCTGAGCATTAGATCAGCACTAAATTCTTGTGGTTAAAAACAGCATGATGGTTGCAGCAGTAAGGGGCCTGATATTTCCACTCAGGTTTAAAGGTACCTGCAATTTCCTGAGACGGTGGCAGATTGGTTCGTGACCCCAATTGTTCAGGGACTATGCCCTCTTCGAGGATCCGCACCCGTTCTCGGAGATTCACACATTCTTCCTTTAGGGTCTTCTGCTCTGTGATGTGATGTTCCTTTGCCAAACTGCAAGGGTTCATACTCAAGTGAAGCACCTTTGTTTTTGTGGGATCATAATCACCCTGAAAGACAGGACATCCCCTATTTAGCATAAATTTCAGAATCTCAAATTTGATGCCACAACATAAATATCTATATTTTCAAAATAAAGTCACAAGCATTACAAGGACCAGAGTTACTTCTCATTCATTAATGTACTCTAATCATGCCTATTCATGGTGAATCTCATTGATGCTGACTAATCCTATAACAGCTTAAATTAGAATAAAAACAGCTGTAAAAGGATTGTTTAAACCCATTTGATAGGCTCCCAATGCATTATCATGCTACATAAAAAAATTATGTCTTACATATTGACACACCAAAGGATTCAAAATGACTCCCTAGTAGAAAAGCACAGTTAACTGTAAATTGACTGCTGTATAAGAGTTAGTACAGGTGTTTACAGATTGGCTATGGTCATTCATTGATATCACAGTCATGCCAAACGTATTAGGCAAGAAAGCTTCCTCTTGGTAAAACCATGTAGATCCCTCATTCTGAAATTCCTTCCTTAGGACAAATAACATCATCTCCAAAAACCTACATACCCAACTAAGAGTTGCATCATTTCTTCCAAAAAACAAAATTCTCATTTTTTTCTTAATACACACCCCAGAGCACATTAAGATATTTGGTAAAAGTGCCACATGAATAGAACAGCATCAACAACTCATATTTACTCTCATTGCAGATCCCTTAACCAACGCATTAAAGTTTTAAATACTTTCATCAAATAATCTTTAATTATATTCTATTTTAGTGAAGAAGCATCAGCTTTTCAAATCTTTCTTTGCATTTGTAATTCTTCTTACCAGGCAGAACGCTCGAGCACAGAGCCTGTGTAATACTGTGGTAGTATCGCAGCTCATGTTGTTACAGGACAAGTTGGATCTTAGATAGGAACCTGGCTTGATAAATCATATTTTGATTTGTTTTGGTTTTAAGAAAATGATCTCTTGCTCAAAGGTAGGCACACAATGCTGCTGACTTTGCTTTAATGATAAAACATGAGTTTATTGAGAAAATTATTGGGAAGGGAATGGGCTAGTGGTATTATCACTGCACTGTTAATTAAGGGACACAGGTGATGCTCTGGGGATCCAGGTTCAAATCCCACCATGTCAGATGGTAGAATTTGAATTCAATACAAAAGAAATCTGGAACTAAATGTCTAACGGTGACCATGAATCCATTGCCAATTGTTAGAAAAAGCCATCTGGATCACTAATGCCCTTTAGGGAAAGAAAGTGCCAACCTTACCTGGTCGGTCCAATATGTGACTCTAGGCACAAAGCAACATGGTTGATTCTTAAACTGCCCTTCGAGCAATTAGGATGGGCAGTAAATGCTAGCCTAGCCATTGACACCCTTATCATGTGAACGAATAAATAAAAAATAAATGAGGATAAGATCAAAATAATCAAATCATCTACTCATAATACAAACTGAAACTTTTTTTTAAACACACAGTAAAAGTATAATCCTATTAATCCCAAAAAATTGCCTCATAGATTGAAAGCAAACCAAAAGCTTTTGTATAGTACCCAAAAGACACATTGGCCAGCACCCAAAACACAATCATACAATATTCATATCAGATTCCCTGTATCCAATGCATGAGGTGGTTTAGGTTACTTGTGACTTCAACATTTAAACAGGAGGCACAGATAGCTTGTTCTTGCAACTAATGTATACCTAAGCTTCAATGTACTCAGCTTCAAGTAACCTCTTCAGTGTTTCATCCAAATATTTTTGGTCTGTAACTAATATTAGTTCCTCACGCCAAGGCAACTTAGTTCACTACACAACCTTCCCTCTCAGAAGCATGGGTCCACACAGCCATCCTATTCCAAAGACTTCACAGGACCTGCTACAGAAAAGTTGTTGTTAAACTGGAAAGGATACAAAACAAATTTACAAGAATGTTGCCAATGTTGGAAGTTTGAGTTATAGGGAGAGGCTGATGCTATTTTCCCTGCAGTATCAGAGGTTGAGGAGTGACCTTAAAGAGGTGCATAGAATCATGAGGAGTATGGATAGGGTGGACAGTCAAGGTCTTTTTCTCAAGGTAGGGGAGTTTAAAAGTCGACAGCATAGGTTCAGGAGAGAGGGGAAACATATAAAAGGGATCTAAGGGGCAACTTCTTCATGCAGAGGATGGCACGTATATGAAATGAGCTGCCAGAGCAATTGGTGTAGGCTGGTATAATTACTACATTTAAAAGTCATCTGGATGGGTCTACGAATAGGAAGGGTTTAAAGGGATATGGGCTAAATGCTGGCAAATTGAACTAGATTCATTTAAGATATCTGGTTGGCATGAAGGACTTGGGCTGAAGGTTCTGTTCTGTTCTATACATCTCTATGATTGCTCCTGCAAAGTAAGAACTTCCTCTTTATAATACAGGTCCTTAAAAAACTCTAATGAACTTGGGGCCCTACTATTTATCTAAAATAAATCAAAAATAAACAAAAATCCATTGCTAGTGTAAAAACCCAGTCACTCCAGCATTTCTTGTAAGCTGCACACCCTCAACAATTGATGTAATTCACAGCACTGACTTCCACTTCTGGAAGTTTCTGCCATGGATGGACCTCAGAGCTCTATACAGATGGAAATAAAATTAACCAGAGCGTTGATTCACTCTAAAGTCATGGCCTCAAGAACTGTTTTTTAAAAAATCGCCATGGCTACAGAAATAATTACAAGTTAATTATTAATTTCAGACATAGAAATCCCACAACTCAAAACTAAAACTTACAATAAATAGTAAGAACACATTAATGTAAATCCACAGTTTACATCACAACTGATGCTAAAATCCACTGTTCAACAAAAAAGCAATAGGCATTGGAAGGTTACAGCATTTCTGTTACAAATTCGACATGTTGTAGGGCGGTGCATGTTGACAGACAGATTATAGTGTTAGCATTATTTATAGCTGCATAGTTTAGATATATAAGATAATAAATGGCTGCCAGCAACTTACAAGGCAGTAATTCAACTGAGCAGTTCGGGTGACGTCAAACTGTAAAAGCTAGGCTCAAGTAATTTATGAGTGTCAACAGAGTCAGAAGATTGAATTACTGGCTCAAATCCATGCTTGGTACTTGCTATTCTTTTTATTATGAAGCCTAAATTTACAAAAGACAACGTTAATTTTTGAGCTCCTACTATACAATTGGATTGTAGGGTATAGTGGTGACAGCACAGCTTAAGTGAAAGTAGAACAAGCAGGCTACTGACAGCTGATCTAACAGCGTGTGCATCTCAAGTTTGAGACATCCAATACTGCAGTAATACAAACAGCTCTAGCAGAAAAAGGGAGTGTGGCTAAACAACAAATTTTTTGGTATTACCTTAGATATAATGTCTAAAGAGATTTAAAAACAAATCTTTATAGTCAACTGTGCATTTGTAAAATTAATTATTTTTTCTAATAAGGTTGGGTTTCAAATTATTATACTGGGTAATACAAGCTAGATTTCAAATATTAA
This sequence comes from Hemiscyllium ocellatum, assembly GCF_020745735.1. Taxonomy (NCBI): domain Eukaryota; kingdom Metazoa; phylum Chordata; class Chondrichthyes; order Orectolobiformes; family Hemiscylliidae; genus Hemiscyllium; species Hemiscyllium ocellatum. The sequence goes on along the minus strand of NC_083420.1, from coordinate 39,817,343 downwards.
TGCTTTGTTGGAAAGACCATTAGAAGTAAAATGCACCAATACACAAAATTAATAGTTCTTTCTCAACATCAATAAAAATTTATGTTAACTTCTATTAATTTGAACCATATTTCCGGTATCTCTATGGCATGGTGAAGGAGAATGTACAATATAGCAACTCCAGGCAGCCAAGTGGACAATGTCAGCATGGAGGTTCAAAGTAACTCACATTTGCAGCAGTTTCAAAGAAATGCAAGGATTCATTTTTTGTGGGAAACTGAGTGCCCATCTGACTTAAGAAGCTCTAACAAAATATGCAGACAGTTACACAAAATAATATCCGTGGAAAACGGGACCTTATTGGAGGTCATTTCAGAGAAAGATTTTTGAACTTGATGTTCCAAAGCTTGATTTTGAAAGCTATCAAGGGAGGCAATTCATAGGCTAAATGGATACAGTCAGTTCTGCTATAAAGCAGTAGTTCCATTCTTGTGCAATCCTGTGTTCTAAGACAATTGTGCAACAGCAGCACCATCTAAACTAATGGGGCTGGAATTGTGTTCTAACCAATACATGCTTTAAAAGTTTGCACTTTACGAACAGTGTCCCCAATTCCTGATCGTGTAGTAGCAAATTCACATTAATGAAATGCGCATTATAGCAGAACAACCTGTACATCATTTCTGCAACCTGCTGGGAAGGCTGAAGAAAATGGTGCTTTCATGCAGCTTTCTGCAGGAGCAGAGTGGGTTGGAGTTAACCTAGAAAAGTAGCTTCCTTTTTTGGGAGAAAATCAACAGTCATTTTAGAGGATAGGTATGAAATTGTAAAGAGAATTTCCTCTTAAGGTTAGCAAATATAACCACCTCCGAATACCCGAGATGTCTGTAAAGCCAATTAATTATTTTTGAACTGCAGTCATTATTATGTAATAAATGTGAACTTGGGGTGTGTGCATATAATATTTACTGCTTCTTTTTTAATGTTACAAAATAATCACTTCAACATTCTTTTGAAATAGCTGGAATCTGATTACCATCAGGGTTAAAGGAATGTATTACTCAGAGCAACTTTACAAAGGAGCTTAACAATCATTAGGAAAGAGATTCAGTCATTACCCAGCTGGATTGTGTGCACTTATCAATTCAACTCAGTAATTTAATATGGATAAGGCATGTCAATGATTTCAACACTTACCACCTAACAACATTTATTCAACATGAACATAAATATATTGAAGTCAATCAGCAGTATTTGTAGTAAATTATCACTGAATGCCATTGAAAAGTTTCCTAAATAAACACTGAGCCATTTCAAATCTCAAGATAAAGTATTCATTTGCTCAAAACATCACAGATTGCACTGAGATATGCATCCATGACAAGGAAAATGCTGACTGAAGAGGAGGCTTACACCTAAGAGCAAGATTTAAGAACTCTTAATCTATAACTAAACGGGGAAAGGGAGGATGCATATTTCTTGCTTCCTTCTACAATCCCAGGGATAAAACATTCCTTAACTCTAATAGTGATTAATCTTCTGTTGCTTAACTCATCGTTTAGACCCTTTGTTAAAGCCATATCAGCAAAATGCTGCAGCTGAGCTTAGGCTGTAGCTCAGCTAAGCTGTGGTCTTGAACAAGATTGGTCATCTTACATATCTGGCTATATTCACTACATTGTGCATATTTTACAAAATGGTCTGTGCACACCAAATAGACTACTGACAGCTTGAGTACTGGGATTGTTCTACTTGTTTTGCACACGAGAAAAGGAATGTCTCATCTTGCTTAAATGCAACCACAAATTGAATTATGGTGATGGTGTGACAAGATAATCATCTTGACACCAGCTAAAAACAAAAGATGTAAGCAAACCTTTGAGATTTATTTTCCTCTGCTTTACTCAGTTTCTTTTCACCTGCTGCTCCCCTTATTTCACTCAGCACTGCCAAATAAAAGGCCTCAGGCTAGTTAAGTTGCTACAAACAACACAATTCTTGATGCAAATAGCTTATAGTCTGCCACTTACATTTGGATACGCTTGTATATTTGGTTGCTATTAGCTGCTTTCTGAAATGCAAATACAGTTTTTATACAAAATTATTAACTCTGAACATTATAATGTTACACCAAATGAAAGAGGTTCAAATCACAACAAACAAAAGAAAAAAATTAGTTGTATTTCTCAGACTAAATTATGACTGCGCATTAATTATTTTAATAGTAAGCTTTGTTTCCTCTGCAGTGGAAAGCTCCTTGAATAGCGCTTATGGAGAAGTCAAAGAAATATTTTACAGACTTTTGGAAATGCCAATTTTTTTGAATATTTCAGTGGGTTATAAAGCCCTGTTTTATTTGTAACAAATTGCAAAGTTATTGATTATTCAAGAAAATTTTGGATTTACTTCATACTTCCCTCAAAACCTCTCAATGGCGCCATTAAAAATCTCACAAATCACCACCGTTATGATTGGATTAGATTAGATTAGATTAGGTTCCTTAAAATGTGGAAACAGGCCCTTCAGCCCAGCCAGTCCATACCGCCCTCCAAAGAGTAACCTATTCAGACTCATTTCCCTCTGATAAATGCACCTAACACTATGTGCAAAAAATATGGACTTTGACAAAAGGTCAGTTGGACTCGAAACGTCAGCTCTTTTCTCTCCTTACAGATGCAGCCAGATCTGCTGAGATTTTCCAGCATTTACTCTTTTGGTAACACTATGGACAATTTAGCATAGCTAATTCACCTGACCTGCACATCTTTGGACTGTGGGAGGAAACTGGAGCACCCGGAGGAAACCCACACAGACACGGGGTGAATGTGCAATCTCCACACAGACAGTCGCCCAAGGTTGACATCAAACCTGGGACCCTGGTTCCAGTGCTAACCACTGGGCCACCGTGCCGCCCCCATATCTAACAATAACTCTGTGACTTTGAATACAGGGGTCAGCAGACAGTAAACCATGGCTGGGAATATAATTCCCTAGAATGGCAAGTTGTCACACAGGTGATATAATTAAAAGGTTAGTACCAATGTCTCTAATTTCCCAAAAACAAAACCACTATGTGATTATAAAGTTATTTCCATTTTGTAACGTGACAACCCAAGACTGAAAACTTCCAGTTTTCTCTACATCTTCACAGTTAATCTCAGTTTGGATTGTGATGATAGCTTAGAAAGCAACAGGAACAACATTTGAAAAGTAATTCATTGGCGCATTGGCTGCAATATCCTGAAGGCATGAAAAATGCAATGCAGTTTTCCCTTTTTCTTTCTAACTACCATTCAAATGGTGGTAACCGACTTCTTGATTTAAAATATCTCCCTTAGAAACCAAAGTACTGATGTCCCAGAAATAATGTGTAGTTAACACTATTTAATCAGGATGTATGTGGACCGAAAAGCTTGCATTTTCAACTACATTCTGCCCTGATTTTAAAGAGGCATCTTGGTCCTCACAAAAGCCTTAAACAGGTTGAAAAACTCTCTAAGAGCAGAAAATTGTTCCTTTTTCAATCCTTTGTGCTTATTTTTGAAAATTTATTTTTATTTGTTTATATGATGTGGACATCACTGGCTAGGCCAGCATTTACTGCTCACCCCTAACTGCCCTTGAGAGTTCTCAATGAACTGCCTTCTTGAATCGTTGTTGTCCATGGGAGGTAGGTACACCCAGTGCTCTTAGGAAGGGAGCGACAGGATTTTGACCCAGCAACAGTACATTAACGAAGATATAGTTGCAAGTTGGGAAGAGATGCACCTTGGAAGAGTATATGCAGGTGGAGGTGCTCCCTTGCAAATGGTGCCTTTGTCCTTGCTAGTGTTAAAAGTTATGGGTTTGAAAGATGCTGCTGGAGGCTTTACAACTGCTGCAATTCATTGTGTAAATGATACATACTGCTGCCACTGTATATCAATGGTTAAGGCAGACATTATTGAAGGTGATGAACAGGGTGCCAGTCAAGCAGGTTGCTTTGTTCTGTATAACACGGAGAATCTTTAAGGTTACTAGAACTTCACTCATATAGGCAAGTGGTGCTTATTCCATTACTCTCCTGAATTGTGCCTTGCAGACGGTGTACAGGCTTTGGTGAGTCAGGAATGGAGTTACATGCTTCAGAATTTCTCACCTCTCAATACAAAAATTAACATAAGATATGAGGTATACTAACACGAGATTGGCCCAACCTTTCAACAGGAGCACAAAAATATATACAATGAGCACTTGGAAAATAATTTCTTCGAGTTCAAATAATGCAATAGAATGCTTGTTTCAGCATTTTAATGCTTCCAGTCTGTCTGCAAAGTAAGCCATTCAACAAAATTCTGAATATATTTTTTATTGTTTAATTAGAAACGAAAGAGAAAATAAAAATGGCAATGCCCTGTGAAATTTAGAAGAGAGAATATTTCTGGAGGTAAGCTGCCCTGTGATCTCAAAATAACTGTCTCAACAGCTTGTGTAATAAGCTTGACCAACAAACAAAATCCATAATTCAGTGAACCTTTCTGTTGAAAGAAAAGTAATTATTAATGGTGCCACCCCAATATGTCGAAATCTGTGAATGTACAAAGTTGATGAAATAAGAGACTAAGATTCCATTCTGAAGGGAAGAAAGAATGGAGACAGCAATCCTCAATTTTTGCAATTTATTTTTATATAGTGTGAAGATAGTGCTTCTGTCCAACATGAAAGCAGAGAGCTGCTTTGTGAACTGTATTGAAATTTTGCTTTAGTTTCTCAAAGACTAGGACTCTGAAATTAATCTTTTCTTTTACTGGCCACTTAAATATCTGATATTTGGCAGTTTGAACTTAATTGATGTTGTGAGACCGACTGAGCCTTCTGCATGAATGAGACACCAAGAAATGTAATAATTAGCCTCAGAAAGTCATATTTTTATTTGTGAATGAGATTTTAGAAGATCGATTGTCCTTTCATTCGATTGCAAGTGCAAATGCCAAAAAAAAGGAAGCCTGAAAAGCTAAAATCTCCCAATTGACTGAAATTTGGAGTTCTGGCTTGATCCAAGCCATGTTTGTGCTCATCTCGGTACAGTTATCTACGATTTTTAAAATGTACAACAAATGGTTCAAGATTCAAAACATTTTCTAGTGCTCTGTAATCATTTTGTTGTACAAGTACTTCTGTGCCAAAAGACCTGGGTTTAGTGCTCCAGGTGTCACCTTTCTCAGTTTGCCCACCTGAGGAGGTCACTTTAGCAATCATTAAATATTTTCAATTTCAAGATGAAAATTATTGGACATGACAAGTTGGGCTTGGAAGACAAGGAATGTGGGGATATCTGTGGACACATGAAATTGTAAAGCATGCTCTGCTACTCACATGTTCTATATCGCTCCATAATTTTAAGAATAGGAGTACGTCTGATGAAAATATGAATTATAATCGGATGTATGGCTGACCAGATACACAAGTTCCAGTCAGATCTAATGTAATAATTAATAAAAATCAATATTGCCAGAAGGAATAGTGCAGAAAAAGATTTGAGGGGTGGTGTGTTACATTTGATCACTACAATAAATTATTAGGTGTCTATTGTTTTTCATATCAACACATGGAAATCAATATTAGAGTTTTCACAAGAAAAATTTGATGGAAAGACAAGATATGAGTATTAATAATATTCAAGATAAGGGACCTCAGTTTCGGAAAATTATTTTTTCTTTCCATCTTGAGCACCTATGCTCAACATCATATACTCTTCTGCCAGGAGTTTTCCCCTGTGCATCAAAAATGTATCTCATGTTGCATAAGTAGATGACATCTCTATTTTCCATAAAAGTCTGCTTTAGGGACTCTGATTAGTATTTCAGATTGAATGAAGATGCCTTTCAATGTAACAAACTTAGTCAATTTACTGACAAAATTCATCCAGGACAGTTTTGCAATATCATAATTTAATCACTTCAGTGTGAAACACATTTGTGTTAAGTGTCTTTTTTAAGCAAAATTAATTTTTTGGATGAACAGTTAAATAAGCAATGGTACTAAGACTTGACTAAAGCTATTTTCATCTGGGATTCATTACAATTCTAATTCAAATGTGGAATTTCTTCATTAACTGGCCTCTGTTTCTCATGATTCAACTGTGAAGTTATTGCTACTTTTTTTCAAATTACCCTCTTGTAATTTTTTTATTATTGCCTATTATTGGCCTCTCTCTCTATCTTCTTTTCTGACATTCCATTAAAACGTATTTCTTCATCCAAGGTATGGAAAATTTTGCTGATTTCTCATTTGGTTCATTGTCAACTTTATTTTGTTAACAGTCCTGTGGAGCTCCTTAGGATTATTAAAGGCAATGTCATAAATGTAAGCCGTTGTAGTTTACAATCCAAGAATAAAAAACTGAAGTGAAGGTTTACCATCAATTTAAAAAAAGTTTGCTTAAGGGGAGGGGCCTTTCTAATGCTGACAACTTTCCAATCCTGAGCTGTTACCTAAACCCTTTGCCCTTTCAGGTACTGATGAATCAATTGTTCATTTTCAGCACTTCTTGCTTTTACCCAAGTTTCTTTATCCAACCTCAGTATAACTGTGTGCTGGACCACAATCCCACTCAGTGCTCAGATTTTAAATGCTCTAGAACGCAACTGCTTTCTTGAACAATTTAGCAACAAAGTTACATTTTTTAAATTGTGCAATATAATTGTACTTTTCAAATGTGTTACACACATTTAAACAGGTTTTATTCAAATGTTTGAAACATTTATTAAAGAAAACTTACCAATAAGTTTGGTATACAGCAATTTACAAAGTAAAGGAAACGACAGCTTTGAAAACAGGGTAACTCTTTTAAGCATCTAATTGCAATATACAAGGTTTTTATCTGACAATTTCAAGTGCACAACAAGTAAGTTGAATCTATTTTAAAAACTGATATGAAATCTGCTAACAGCTTTGGGGGTTGATCTGACATTAATAAGTTTAAAGCAAACACAGAGAATGCTGGAGAAACTCAGCTGATATGGCAGATCTGTGAGGAGAGAAACAGAGTTACCATTTCGATTCCTGCATTACTCTCCTTCAAAACTGAATAAGTCTGATTGTAATATATTCTGAATATAATATACATTATATTCTGAATAGAATATCCACAGAGGCACTGTTCCCAGATAACAAGGCTTTGTGCATGATGTTATGAACCAGGCCAGACCCCCCTCAAAACATTTCAAGAAGTGTGGAAGCAGTTTTTGCTGGACTGCTTGTTTGCAGAGATTTTGGTCGGTTATCGTGCTGCTCTTGCTTGGTTTTGCCCCTTGTCCTAGGTGGTGCTAGCCTGGTAGAACATTCTATAACAACCACATAACTTCTGCTTTTCCCACATAACTCATGAACTGTTTATCTGTAGAAAGCGCAACTCAGCCAAATGTTATCAATGGAATAAAGTAGTATCTGGAGTGTGCACTGACTCAAGGTCTGAGAACAATAGCAGGTTATGTACAGTTTTGGACTCTGCCTGGTGCATGCTCACGTAGATCTTCTAGTGACTATCTTGTGGTTTTGTGTAAGATTGAGAAACTGTCAACTCGGCATTTGTTGTATTATATAAATCTGCAGCAATCGGGAAGCGTTTTGAAGATGCAACAGACAGTACTAAGGAATTGTGTGTTCCCCGTGATATCATACTATCAAGTTTGTCAATGCTCAAGGTAGGAGTCCAGAGAATTTCTTCAACAAGGTATCCCAGACCCTAACTTTTCTCATTGTTTTGAGCAGGTGTTAAATTGGATGTTCCAGGAGTGATGCAGCTTGTCAAACCCCTTTGGTTTAAAAAAAACAATTCATTTTCAGAGTACCAAATGAAACACAAACAAAAGAGAACAGAATAGAGAATAACTTAACCTATCCAATTATCCAACTGATTATCCAAACTTAATGATGCTGTTCTAAATTTTGCAACAATCTCCATAAACACCACTTGGCAAAAAAGGTAAAATCAAACGCAGGGTCTTAAAGTAGAAAGAGATGGCAGAGAGATTCGGCATAGAACACCTTCTTTCATGTAGCTGTTTCTTTGACCAGCAGCCTCAAAAAACTGACCGCTTGGTCTGAACAGCTAGACTGTTAAAACCAAAACAAAACCAGAGAAAAGCTGGGAGAATTGACTGTACAAGTGCTTTTTTCACCTTAAAAAACTTCTTTAAGTAGATACACGCAGACAAATTGGAGCCATTATCTTTACAACCCCTTTGAAAAAGAAACTCAAGGACAGCCTAACCTTCTTAAAGAAGGAGCATTGTCACATCTCTCCCCTAAAAAAACCCTTAATCTTAAATTGTTAGTACCCGACAACAACCATTCACATTACATTGGCTATAAATATGTAAACAGAGTCTAGATTAGAGTGGTGCTGGAAAAGCACAGCAGGTCAGGCAACATCCAATTTGCAGGAAAATCGACGTTGCGGGCAAAAGCCCTTCACATCAGGAATAGAATCATCTATTCCTGATGAAGGGCTTTTGCCTGAAACGTCGATTTTCCTGCTCCTCGGATGCTGCCTGACCTGCTGTGCTTTTCCAGCACCACTCTAATCTAAACTCTGGTTCCAGCATCTGCAGTCCTTGTTTTTACCTATAAATATGCAAACATACATACCAAATTCTATTACAGTCTGTTTCACTCCTACCTCTGAACACCCCCATTTCGCATCCTGCCACATGCCCAAATTTCAAATTGAATGGCTGCCACAAGCTTCATCTAAACAGTCTGAAATTTTTGTCCTAAAATTTCTCCACAAATATCAATGGGTTAGATCAGTGTGTATGACTGTCTCAGATATATTACTGGTAACATAAAAGTTGAAATGTTGTAACGCCAACACCAAGCTCAAAGTCTCCTTCTCAACTGTTGAATATTTCTGCTGAGGAATGTTCAATTTCCTGGATAAATATCTGATACCCATATCACTTGCATCAATAGCCACCTTGAATGGATTTTTCCTGACTCTGTCACAAAGTCACCAGTTGAAATAAGAGAGATCAAATAGTACAGATAAGAACATTAAAGTGGCATTAGCAGAGACCCTGTTTGATAAAATGTTTGAGACAAAACAAGTGCGAATAGATGACAAAGCAGACATCTTTATTTCAGAGAAATTAACTGAGTTACAGCAGAAGGATGAGAAACTAAAGCAATTGCATCAAAAGGCATACACAGAAGAAGAATCCCGGTGTGCTATTATTGTAAATATGATGTCTTAATGAGGAAGTGGAGACCATCACATTTCAGGCAGATGAGAAATGGGCAGAAGTTCATCAAGTCATATTGTTAGTGGGTTATAGAGAGGAGGTGTTGTGGGTGGTACATGAACTACCAGTAGGCGGTCATTTCAGGGTCAGAAAAACCTAAGCTAAAATACAAAAACATTTTTTTTTGGTCTGGACTGCACAACGATGTAGTTGAATTTTGCGAGAGAGGTCATACAAATCAAGTAATTGGAAAACCACAAACATTAATAAAACCCACACCTTCAATGCCCATTCCTGCATTTGAGGAACCTTTTTCAAGCATCTTAAATGATGGTACAGTTCCTAAACATAAAACAAAAAGTGGAAATCAGTAGTTGTTAACAATAATGGGTATGTCGAATAGATTTCCAGATGCCATTCCATTACACAATATCACAGCTAAAAGAACTGTAGAGGAGCTACTCAAATTTTTCACTCTATCCGGACTACCCACAGAGATACAATCAAATCAAGGGTCAATTTTGTTTGGTACGCCTATCACGACTTCTCCGCTCTTCACTGGACACTCTAACTTCACTCTAGATAACTGAGCACTTCTTGTCTCACTGTGAATTACCATTTTTCTGGGGTAATCCTTCAGAAGTACATATCTCCTTATCTTTCAAGATCAAAGATTGACAGGATCCTGTATCTCTTAATATTGTAACCTATTTACCTGCTGCTCCTGGCCTACATGAGTAAACTTTACCTTTGCAAGTATACGGTTTAAGAAGATCTGGCACTTCCTCCTTAGCCAACCTCCAACCAGCTTGTATATTCCGGTGCAGATTGTTGGCCTCCACAATGCCTTCCATTACCATTCCAACAAAATTCACTGGCTTTTCCTGTTTTCCTATATCCGACTTCTGAATGCTTTTCCTAACTTACCAAAACTATAATTTCATGTAGCCTACTTTACTGCAGTGAAAACACTTTTTGACTTCTCTCTCCCCTTCAAAGGTTTCCTTTTTACCCTGTGATAAGTTATCCTTATGATCTTCAGCGAGATCTACATTTGCCTTTCCATGTGAGGATTTCTCTTTTCCCCAATTTCTATCCTTCACGGATTGAAATTGGTTTGGAAGCCAAACTTTTGATTTATGAACCAACTCATACTCATCAGCCATTTAATCTGCTAATATTGCAATTTTAATTCTCTGCTCTTTCACAATAGTTCTTACTACCTCAGGAAGTGAGTTTTTAACTCCTCTAAAATAATTGTCTCTTGAACAACGTCATAGGTTTGCTTTATTTTTAATGCCGTTCTCCACCTAACAAAATTACTTTATTTGATCCTTCACATGGAGTGTGGATTTGATCAGGGTCTGTCTTTAGAAACACTTCTGGCACAAGCTCATATACACTTAAGATGGCTTTTATCATCTTCTCATATACTTCAGATACCTCTTCCAATAGTGATGCGAATACCTCACTGGCTCTACCTACAAGTTTCGTTTAGGTTAACAAAACCCACCTGGTCACTGCATTTCTTTAGCCACCTTCTCAAATAAGAAGAAAAAAGCTTTTACATCCTTCTCATCAAACTTAGGCAACACTTGAACACATTTAAACAGATCCTCACCAGGTCTTTGACTGCTATGGATTTGCTCACCCTCACTAAGCTTACCTTCAGCCTTCACCTCCATCCTTTTAAGGTGACTTTCCTGTTTAATTATGTAAAAACAATGACTGCAGATGCAGGAAACCAGATTCTGGATTAGTGGTGCTGGAAGAGCACAGCAGTTCAGGCAGCATCCAGGAGCAGTAAAATCGATGTTTCGGGCAAAAGCCCTTCGTCAGGAATACCTGATGAAGGGCTTCTGCCCGAAACGTCGATTTCCTGTTTAATTGCCAATTTATGAAATTCAGACTCTCTCTCTTTCTTCCTTTCCTTTCCCTCCCTCTTTCTTTCTTTTACTTTTTGTTCTGCTAAATCAATTTGTTATTTTTCTCTTTCCTTGGCTTTTAATCATAATGCAAACAGTTTCATTTATTTTGTTGCTAATGCAAGCTTCTCATTTTTAACTGAATTTTAGCCATCTCCAAGGATTCTGATGGTGTTTTCAGCAAATCCAAATGCTGAGCTATTGCTGTAATTATCTCTCCTTTCCTCTTGGAAGAAGGCAGCTCAGTGGCTCAGTGGTTAGCACTGTTGCCTCACTGCGGTAGGGACCCAGGTTCGATTCCAGCCTTGTGCGACTGTCTGTGTAGAGTTTGCACATTCTCCCCGTGATTGCATGGGTTTCCTCTGGGTGCTCCAGTTTCCTCCCACAGTCCAAAGATGTGCAGATTAGTGGATGGGCCATGGAAAATGTCGGGTTATAGGGACAGGATGGGTCTAGGTGGAATGCTTTTCAGATAGTCAGTGTGAACTCGATGGGCCGAATGGCCTGCTTCCACACAATCAGAATTCAATGAAATAGAGGAGAGTTGAGGAATAATTTGTTCTCCCAGAATACGGGGTGAATCTAGAACTCTCAATTTTCAAGGGTGGTCTCAGCAGAAAGCCTCATTATGTTTCAAAAACACTCAGATATGAACTTAAAGAAATAATTTGTCCACATGTAAAATGTGGATTGCATAACTTCTCCTTGATAGTATCTCATCAAACACTCAGGGAACATACAGAGTCAAGCTCCGTCTAAATTGTTCCTAAAATGTCAGAGTAACCTGGGTCACGCTCCCACCCAGATCAAGATACTCATTTACCGATATTTAACAATATTGATGGTAGGAGAAAAACAATCTCATTCCCTGTCCCGCCTCCTTACACTCAGTTCACTGGGCTGGAAACATAATATTGTATTCAAACTTAATAAGTCAATGTCACCTTAATGAAACCCAAGGGCTTGACAAGCTTCATTTCATCAGAGTCATTAGAATCAGCATAACAGAATAACGATAAATACTAATAAATCACAGAATAGTAACACATGTATGTTGTCTGGAGAACTCTCCCTCTTACAAAATCAGCAGAGACTATAGCACCCCTCCTATAGCACTCTCTCTCTCTCTCCTATTTACCCTTTACTGCTCTCAAACATAGCATCCAATGATGATATTAAGGCCAATAATAGAGTAGTGAGAGATTGACTGAGGTCCTCTCTACTCAGGGAAGTAAGACTGAAACAATCACATTGGTTATCTCAGCCACTTCCCTGCCTTCCACTAGCCTATGTGATCAAACATAAATTAATGCATTCCCCTGCCTAGACATGAACTCATATCTTGCTCTAGTTTCTCTCCTCTCTCCCCTTATACCCTCTCTTGAGTTCATCATGACCATGAGTGCCACCTCCTAAACCCAACAATCCTGATCACCTAACTTCCCTTAATGGTTCCCATGTTTGCAGTTATTATGCCTTCACCAGACTAAGATTGGACATTCCTAATTTTAACCACTTGCTGCATGAAAAATGTTTTTTTTCTCAGATCCACAGTTGTCTTTTTTGCCAATTTCACTCACTCGGTACCATCTTATTCTCAATCCTTTTGAATGGGAATAGATTCTGCCTCAACTACTCTGTCATGACCCCATGATAGTGAATGCACCAAAATATCCTCTGCATCTTCTTTTCTCCAAGAAAAAACAGCTCTAACTTCGCCAATCTATCTGGTTATATCAATAGATTGTTATAGAAGTTCATATTTTATTCAACAAATAGCTGTGAGGCACTGATAACATAGCTGCAAGGTTACTTAACCTACTGTATGAGTGCAGAATGAAACAACACAATTACAAGATTAAGAAACCTTGAGCAAACCCAGAAATTACCATGTTTCCCCATTTACAGCATAAGTGACTGTGAAAATATAAATGGATAAATAACTGGTTTGGAATGTGATTAATTATTATTGAAGTTAAATGAAAATGCTTTGTAATAAGTGGTTTCATGTTAAAGACATGCATAGAAATCAACTCTTCAGGCATATTACAATTACTATGGCTGTAAAATTCTCCAGTTGAGAGGGTGGCTAAGAAACCCATAAACTATCCATAAAACTTTCAAACTGCTTACAGTGATTGAATGATTTCATTTCTGTTCTCTGTCTCGGTCTTGACTTTTATCTCATGCCAATGGTTCAGCAAAAGTGCTGATGCTCAACAACTATCTAATATTTGTTTCTTTCAAACCGAGGTCTCTGTGCAACTGCATTATGACCTTGTGAGCATTTGTCATTTTTCTGACTCCAACATTAGAAGCCGGTCCATTGAGTGCCTAGATCCCAAGCTCAGGAATGCCTTCGCTGAACCTCTCCACAACCCGACCTCACCCGCTTTAAATTCTCCCTTAAAATTGACATCTTTGATGATGCTTTTGGCAACCAGTCCTAATAGCTCCTGCAATTTTGTGGCAAACCTTGTTTTTGATAATACTCCTATGAAGTATATTAGAACAATTTATGTTAAAGGCTTTATATAAATGCAACTTGATTTGAAATGCTTTTTTTTCTTTTATATAAAGAATGTATTTATGGGAATTCGATGACAGGCCCGCCAGTCAGGTTAAATACCTTCCAGATTCACTCCAGATTCTCTTCCAAATTTCTATTGATTCTGCTCAGGTCTCTGAAGAAATATGAATGCTAACTTAATTTTGCATCTTGACAGCTGCTAGATTGAGAACACTTTCATCCCATCTTCTAGGGTTATAATGAAACTAGGGTTTCAGACTTACAATGAATTTAAAAACAGACTCCATCAGAGTATAATGAAATATATAACTTCTCTATTTGAGCTAGTTTCAAACTTTTGTTCTAAAGTGGAAAGGGCAAGTGTAATTCCACACTATTGAGTCCATCTTCAGCGAATAGAAACCTTCCAAATTCAGATTTAAATAAAACAGAATTAAATAAACATTTTTGCTGGGTTCTCATCTGTGGCACATTGCCCAATTTGTATTCACATTTAAACATGACAGGTATAGCTAGTTTATCTAGTGTTGAAAAATAAATTTTGGCACAGCATTATGAATATGTGGGTGTATTGTATCTTTAAGAGAGTTAAAAGCTAGTAGAACTACGTGACAGCATCAAGCATTTTCAAGGTGACAATGTAACACTTGGTCAAAAGCTAGATTAGCTGGGTTGCCTGGAAACGACAAAGCAGATTTGAATTAGGCCCATCAGTTTAAATTATACCCCAAAAAATAACAAATTCCAATCAAGTTTGAATTTAGTATATTGACAATTTTAAAAGCCAATGACACAATCCGATGCTTTGAGGTATAAGACCAGAGAAAATTAAACAGGTGGGAGCTGAACTGCCAAGCCATCAGCATGTAAAGTTTGCCTGAAAAATAGCTCTCTTAAAGGTACCTTTATTATCAGTAACCTGTGAAGCAGAATCCCCAAGGAGAAAAAAAGAAGACGGGAATATAGAGAAGAACTGAAAGATGCTTGATTTTGAGATAAGGAGGCTTGCTTTGTAAATCTTAATCGGGATTTTTATCAGACCAGCATTGTAGAGGAGAAAGTAAAAGATACATTAGAGGAAGGAGTTGTAAATTGTTGTTTGTTAATTATTCTCTGTTATACTTTAAGAAATAAAGTTGTTAATTTTTACCTTAAATAGTTCTTGGCCCCTCAAATTTTCACAGACTACTGCAGGGGATAAATCTTTTCTGTGTTGCTTGTTTAATTTAAGCAGGAGGATTTACCCTGTGTCATAACAATAGTTATGGGAAAGCTACCAGAACTTCGAATGATACCATGGGATTTTTCATATGTACAGGAACAGGGGAAATAGGTATTACTTAAACATCTCAGCTGAAGGAAAGCACACTCAACAATTTTGCATTGGAATTATCTCCTTAAACATTACTATAAAGCATAAATATCCTATTTTGAAGAGTGTAGAAAGGGCTATCAAAGCAAAGGTGATATTGTATGCACCCTAGCATAAATGACTACATCAGAAATAAGTATGAGAAACATCAATAATATTTAAATAATTACATACGGACAACATGATTCAGACAAAGCAAGCCAGTGCAACAAAGGGAGAGGGGGGGAGAGATACATTTACACAATGGGTGGTGGAAGTGTGCATTGTGAGGTGAAGAGTAAGGAGGGAAAGGAAAGTGAGGGAGAGGTAGGGGAGGAGGAATGAGAGAAAGAGGTAGAGAGATACATACACAATGAGAGAGAGAGAGAGACAGAGAAAATAAAGTGCAATCGTGATGCTACTATGTCTGTAAAATGCAGTGAAGTTATTACTGTGACAGCAGAATGTTGGCGAGAACAGTTTCCCCATTTGAAGAAATGAACCTTGTAGAAATTTAAAGAATGAAGTTGCCAGTATGTGCCCTGCTGCTAGAAGTCAGTTGTCTATATTCAGGATGATTGCATGAAGAGGCTTTTAAATCGATTCTGGATGACTTGCACCATTGTGACAGTGAAGAGTGTGAACAGAAATACTGAGAAGAATTCAGGATGTTTAAACAAAAAACTACATACAGTATCTGTTGAGAGAAAAATAATCATGGTATTAAAGTGCTATGGGTCTGCCAGTCATATTAAGAAAGAAATAGGGATACCTTTTACTGTAGTTTAGATAATTAGAAGCGCACCAAGCAATGCTTAGTTGATGTTGATTTTACATTTTTTGTTACTGCAAGAGTCTCAAAACTTGAAATCTTGGTTGACCCCTGTAAGTTGGTCACTGAGGATTCAAATCTCCCCTTGAAAAAACGTTATCAGTCTCTACAGGGATCGTAACATTTCACAATCTTATGCTATCCTCAAAATATTTCACAAAATTAACAATGAAATAGAAATATGTTTCTAGGAAGTTCCAGAACTTAGGGGGCCAGCTAGCTGTAGGCATGATTGTCAGTGGGAAACTGATGGAAGTGACAAAGGTAAGAAATCCGGGAGCTTATAGAGGTAATATGGATAGAGAGGGGCAAGGCTATCATATTAATCAGGACAATGGCAAGAGATCAACAGTTCTTCTTTGAGATATTTCCATGGGATCTCTTAGAATCACAGAGATCTACAGCACAGAAAATGGCCCTTCAGCTCATCAGGTCTGCACCAGTCAAAAACAACAACCAATGCTAATTGCATTTTCCAGCACTTGGCCTATAGTCTTGCATGCTTTGGCATTGCAAGTGTACAGCTAAATACTTCTTAAATATTATGAGAGCTTCTGCCTTTATCACCCTTACAGGCAGTGAGCTTCAGATTCCCAGCACCCTCTGGTTGAAAGATTTTCCTCACTTCTCCTCTAAACCTTCTGTCCGTTACCTTAAATCTACCTCTCCAGGTCACTGATCCCTCGATTAAGGGGAAAAGATTCTTCCTGTCTAACCTATCTATACCCTTCATAATTTTGTACATCTCAAAATTTCTACTCTCAATCTAAGAAAACAAACCCAGTCCACTCTACATAACTGAAACTCTTCAGCCCAGACAACATCCTAGGAAATCTACTCTGCGCGCTCACCAGTGCTATCATTTCCCTCTTATAACGTGCATTCCGAAATTGCACACAGTACTCTAGCTGTGGCCGAAACAATGTTTTATACAATTTCAACATCATTGCCCTGCCCTGAAATTCCATGCCTTGATTAATAAAGTAAGAATCCCATAAGCCTTCGTGACTACTTTATCCACCTGTCCTGTTACCTTAAAGGACCGGTGTACATGCACATTTCCCAGAGTCGTACTGTGCATCACATATTCCCTTACGTTATGCTGTTATCATTACATATTATGCCTTGTTGAGGTAACATGCTGGAAATGAATCCCCACAATTCCTGGAATCAGCATACAAGTTAAAAATGTTAAAAGTGTACAAGGTTTGCCAATCTACCAATCTTTTCAACTCAGGTTGATGGAAAGCATAGACCAGATTTTTGTACTTAACAAAATTTAGTATTTGCTACAAGTAATTAGACTCCAACTACAAGTAAACAATAATAAATTATTGGCATGTAACTCTACTAATTAAAATTCTAATCTCATTTATAATCGCCCTGTTACATGCTGAGACTAAAATAAAAACATGGGTGCTATGGACACCGAGAAAGATTGGTAAGGCAGTTCAGTGGTTCCTGCTCATAATTATTGCTTAGATTATTCTTATTCTGGTCAGAATGCAGCATCTTGGTTGTCCTTCTCTGGATATTTCCACTGGTTTGCAAGAAAAACAAGGTGACTGGTTCACTTACAATTAGAAGTCACAGCTTACAGCAACCAAAGGAAAGATAAACTGGTTTTCTTCAAGCTTAAAGTGACTTTTATTGCAGAGAACAGTGTGCTCAGGCAATGACAAAGATTTAATATCTTCTATGAATCTTGCTCACAGCCCCAAGCTATTCAACTGCCTGAAAACCAATTACATAGTTGCTAACAAGCAGAAGACCTTTGTCATTACCGGTCACTAGTCTATAGCCCAATCAGATATTTGCACCAACCAAAACTCCATCTGTGCACAATTCCTTGGTTCCAGTTCATCTGCAACCACACATTAGCCACTGCTCAAATAAGCAGCTGTGTCAATGGTGCTTACAATGTGTATTAGTTTCGAACATGCAGCAATCCTCCAGCTAGCACTAATTTTAAAATAGTTATTTTCTCATTTCAGTCCACAACTAAAAATGCAGAAAAATAAATATACATGATCTTTACAACTATGTCATGTTTTATAAAGAAGGACAACAACTATTTAAAATAATGGGCGCAGCACCAAAAAATGCCCGCCAAAAGTAACAAGACCAATTTTTGATTATTTTATTTCATCCGGTAAAAGCAGACAGGCTTGGACAACAAAACGTAGCCTTAAAGGTGAAAAGGATTTAAACACTTAAGGAAAGAGACCAAAAAATCCCCATCAAGAGGGAATTTCAGTATAATTGACTTTGCTTTGTGGGATACTGACTCAGAAAATGTTAACACAACAGCTGCATTAAGTCTGATTTCTCTAAGGCTGAAAGACATTGTTTTAAACATAGCTTGCTGGGAAGTTTTCTGAGGCAATATCTGCAAAGAGAAAAGTTCTCAGTTCAAAAGAGAAAGGCTTTCAGAAATCAACTGTAGTTCTGCAAGGAGTCCAAGCAATCTGCAAGTGCTATAATTGCAGAACTAGTGAGGCAGGAGAAACTGCTCTCTCAAACTGCTCTACCTACTGAGTCAAACTGGAAAGCAGTCTCCAATTATTCAGCTCCAAAAGTCAACAAACTGCTGAATTTTGACTTCAAGATTTCAACTCCTTCATCTTTAGAAAGAGGAATTTTCAAATGGGTAATAGCCGACAAATGATAATGGACTCTTTATATTATCATTTTTGTAATCTTGTTTTATCCATTTCTACTTTTACTCTTTGTTTCTGTATTTTATTTAATAGCCATATCATGATTTTATGACTGCATAAAACCTTAAAGTTACGAAACTTACCTTTGCTCATATAATAAAACTAGAGTTTTGTTACTGGTTGCGATTTAAGTTTTAACACAAACTAAAAGGCAGCTGTGAGCTAGAGAAATTCATAGTTCACTGACCACACTGCAGACACTATCAGAGAAGCCATCTGGATCTTGGTTTAATACCTTATCCAACAGTTCAGCTCTACTTCAGCGTGTCCACGAGAAACAGATTCAGATGGTATGTTGTCAAAAAAAAAGCACAGGTGACTGAGATTTGATGGAGTATGAAAAAGAGAGTAGGAAGGGAATCAGAGTGCGAAGAGTAAGAAACAACTTCTTGAATGAGAGTTTGAATAAAATCAAGCTCTTCATAGCACTTTAGATTACAATATCAGCACATTCAGTGCACCATCTCCCCCATGTGGTAACTAATTCTTGACTAATACACTTGAACAGAAAGCCGTGTTCTCAGAATAAACAAATTGTGCAGGAAGGCAGTTTCTGAATGCGTGGTATGAATGAAAGATTGAAGGATTTAAAATGATGAATCTAGCTGTCGTAAGGAAGCTCCCTTCTGACATGGCCTTTACATAATGGATGTTTTCAAGTAAAAGTAGGAATACTTGTGGTCCCAGTGGTGCTGGTAACTTGACCGTTCTACTTCAACGGTTTCCAGAGAAGAATGAGAAGTTTTTCTGAAGTTGCTGCTTTCTATGCGATTCCACAGGGAATTTATTAAACAAGGTCTACAGAGAGATTGTGCTTATCTTATAGACAGCTACTAGCTGCAAAAGTGAAATCGCTTTTCACACCAACTGAACACACAGACACACAAGCTTAACAAGATTCCTGCTACTGAATTTGCATTTCAATCTAAACATTTTTGAGAATTTCCATTGCTACATTTCAACTTGGGCTGTTTTAAAACTAATTAGAATTTTTCAAGTTTACATCACAGGAAGTTCCTAAAGCAAGAAAAAGTTCAACCTCCAGATCATGAAACTACAGCTACTTTTACCAGAATAATCATCATTTGGAAGACTTGACGACTTAATTTGTTGGATTGTCTCTCTAAGCATAAAAGGTGATTTATTATAAAGGCTTTGCAATAACTGCAATAACTGGGACAGCATGGTGGCACAGTGGTTAGCACTGTTGTCTCACAGGGCCAGAGACCCGGGTTCAATTCCCACCTCAGGCGACTCTGTGTGGAGTTTGCACATTCTCCCTGTCTCTGCATGGGTTTCCTCCCACAATCCAAAAATGTGCAGGTTAGGTGAACTGGCCATGCTTAATTGCCCATAGTGTTAGGTGAGGGGTAAACATAGGGGAATGTGTCTGGGTGGGTTGCGCTTTGGTGGGTCTGTGTGGACTTGTTGGGCCGAAGGGCCTGCTTCCACGCTGTAAGCAATCTAATCTAAACTTTAACATTCTAATTATTGAATTTATAACAAACTTTCTCATTTAATCAGTACACATTTTTCAGTTGAAGAAAATAATGATCAGTTGTGGTGTTACTGACATTCAGACCAGTTCTTTTACTTTAACTTCTAAAATTTTAAAAATAGACAACCATATGATCATAATCTGTACAGACATCTCCACAAAATCTGTTCTTGGCTCATTAAGAGAATGCTAAAATGAAGAATTATGACAAGGGGAGAGAGGACAGTGAGAATTCAATGCAGTCAGCACAGTAAGTCCACATTCCAAACATCAAAACTATTAATGCATTACACTTTTTTAAAGTCAATGATGTGAATAGACTACAAGAGGAAAAGAATGATAGAAGGAAATAATGTTTCAAATGGGAACATAAGCAACAGAAAAGTTTCAGAATACACAGTAAATCAGTTCAACAATCGAGGGGAAAATGAGTCAACGTGTTTCGTGCCAAGAATTGCCCAATTTTGAAGCTTGTCAAATTGCTTAGCATTTTCAGCTTTTCATGTTTTCATTATATACTAGGAGGTATCAAGGATGATCAAGAAAGTCCCCTCATATCACTGATCATAACTCAATGGTGACTATTGCCTATAAATCATAAAATCAATAGTTCATGAGATGCAAGTTCTTGATTGTTCAGCAGGGTTATTTAATTTTACTCCACCTTAACCCATGACAAACTTTGCTTATAACTTAAACAAGCACAAAACAAGTAACTTATATTTTATGTTGTATATATTGCATATAAGACACATAATATTTTATAATATATATACATTCTTGCAATTTAATTGCAATTGTTTAAATTTACAATTCTAGACTCAAAACATTTTAAATTGATTTATGCAGAAATCAATGCTAAATAGCTCCAAATTTCTGAGTTGACAAACATTCGACATATAAATCAAAAGAGTTGAATAAAACATTTATGGTTATAATAAGTAAAACAAAGTTCAGCACAAGGAACAAGTTGAATTGCTAGCAACCTAAGAGTATTTAAATTTTGAGATTATTTCTCTTCATTTAGCGTTAATTTAATATGTAGAGGCATGGCAGGGCAACTCAGTCCACATCCTGTTCTATCTGAGAAGTCCAGGATGCTTCTCATGTCCTGTAGACTTCAGGGAATTACTGTCCGGTGGAAAAGGCCAAACTCTGGCTTCAGAAGTGCGAAGGACTCCTTCCAACTCCATTTTGATTTAGTCCCCTCCCTCTCTCCCACTTCTCCCTCAAGTATGATGGTTTGCATTGCCCTCAATAGGCTTTGCACATAAATTATTCAATCGGAAAGCCTGGGTAATTTACTAATGATGGCTAATAGATGGAAGAGATTATGCCACAGGTGAATTGATGATGGAGGAGAAAATGCACAGTTTTGTGTTAGAGCACTTTTTGATATGAGAATAGAAGAGTAAGAGGGGCAGCTGTTGTCCTGACAGTGCATCCATCAGATTGACAGGTAAATGGACAGAACATTTCTACAGCTGATTAGCTACAGGTGAACAGCAAGCTCACAGAGAGGGAATGCTAAAGAGTCAAAGAGGTAGCCCTTGACTATCAACTTAAAATCTGCAGCATCCAGCCTTGAATATATTCTATGATTTAGCATCCATTGCTCTGTGGAAGAGAATTCCAAAGCTACTGACCCGTTGGCATGGAAAATTCTCTAAGTCTAAAATGGAAGACCCCTTATTTTTAAACTATGCCAACTCAATCTAGATTCTCCCATGAAGGGAACGATCCTCTCAGCACCTTTCCTGTGAAGCTCCTCTCAAAGTCTTACGTTTCAATAAGATCACCTCTCATTATTCAAATGTTCAATAAGCATAGGCCAACTTTCTCAACCTTCCCTCATTTGACAACCTCTCTATCCCAGAATAAGCCCAGTGAATTTTATCCAAACTGCTCCAAATGCAAGAATATTGTTTCTTAAGTTAACCAATCAAATACACTAGGTGTGGTTGCACCAATGCTCTGGAAAAATTCCAAAATATTTATAAGCTTTATTCTCCACCCATCTTGCAAAAAAATCTAACACCCCAATTTCCATCCTTATTACCTGCTGTACCTGAATTTTGTGATCACATACAAGGACACCAAGATTACTTTCTGCGGTATCCCTTAATTTAAATAATATTTTGCATTTTTATTCGTCCAGCCAAAGTGGACAATCTCTCATACTCCCACATTAAACTTCACTTGCCAAAGTTTTGACCTCACCTATCTATATCTACCTGAAGAGTCTTTGTATCCTCTCCACTACTTTCTGACTGACTCTATTTGTATTGTCAGCGAATGTGGCTGCAAAATGTAGTTCTTCCATCAAAATTATTAATATAAATTGTAAGTATTTGAGGTCCGAGCACTGATCCTTGTGGCATTCCAACCATTACAGTTTGACAAGTTGAAAGTTATCTATTTATCCTGACATATTTTGTTAGTTATTCAATCCTCTATCAAGGTTATCACCCCCTCAATATATCACCCCCAACATAATGGGTTTTCTTATCTTGTGTAGCGACCTTTATGTGAGACCTTGTGAATTTCCCTTTCACAAAACCATGTCGACTCAGCCTGACCGCATCTTGATTTTCTGAATCCCTGTTGCTCCTTCTTTAACAAAGGATTCCTATAATTCAGTTGGCCTATAGTTTGCTCAATCCGGTCTCCTTTTTCCCCGAAAGATTAGTGTTATTTTTGCAATTTTCCAATCATCTGGAACTTCCCAGAAGCCAGGGACTTTGGAAGATTAGCACCTTTCACCATCTCTGCCACTACTTATTTTAAGACCTTAGGTTGCAAATTACCAAGGTTTTAGCCCCATTACTTTTCCGAACATTTGTTCACCTTTTCTGCCATTTCTTGGTTTAATTTTCCAGTGTCACCTCTGAGGGGCCAACACTTACATTATTAATTGTTTCCTCTTCAAGTATGTAGAAGCTTTTATTGTATGTTTTAACATTTCTTGTTAGTTCTCCCTCACACTGTTATTTTTCTCTCTTATTTTGAGTCAACGTTTGCTAGTTTCTAATCTGTTTGTTTCCTGGACAGTAATTTTTCTAAGTTTCTAAGAAACTGCCCCTGTGCAGTGTATGAGTTCCTCCTCCAGGGCTACGCTTGCCGATTTGTTTTTTTCAATCTATTATTGCAATAATATTCTTACAATACATAGGCAAGAAGGGGGGAAGCATTTATTAAGGAAAATATTATAGTGCTGGAGAAAGATGACAACTTAGAGATGTTGATGGAATCTATTTGGCTAGATGGTGTTGTGTGGCTTTTAACTTTGTCCACCACAGTCCCACACCAGCACCTCCATATCATTTTAGGATGGGCATTTTTTTTAGAACATGCAGCAAAAATTTACAAGAAAGGTTACAGAGATGAAGGACTTCAGTTACATGGTTATATTGGAGAAGTTGGGATTGCTGTCCTGAATGATGATGACAGAAGATTTAATAGAGCTGCTCAAAATCATAAGCATTCTGGACAGAGTAAATAGACAAAATTGCTCCCATTGGCAGAAGAATTAAGGACTAAAGGACACAGATTTAAAATAACTGACAAAAGAACCAACCATGACATGAGGAAAATACTTTATTTACAAAGTGGATGGTTAGGATGTGGAAATAGGCCTAAGAGTGTATTGGAGACATAATCATAGCTTTCACAAGGGAATGGGATAATTCACCAAAAGAAAAAAAAAGTGCAGAGCTACAGGAAAAAGACCAGGAGTACAATTAGCAGAATTGCTCTTGGAATGAATCAGTATAGACAGGACAGGCTTAACAATCTCATTCTCATTCTTGAATGTTATATTGTATAAACCAATGTGGTTCACAATTCAATATAATAAACATTTGGCTTTTGAAAAAATCATTAACTTGTGTTTTGGATTAACTTATGAAAAAAAACCTGTAATACATCAAAAAGTAAATTATTCTTTGAAAGTAAACTGCCAAATTCAACAGACATTCCATGATATGCCAGTTCAAAGACATTATATCTAGTTATAGGAAAAAGAGAAAAGGAAGGAAGGCCTATTTAGGTGCAGCCTTTCACAGCCACCTCAAAGTCGTTTATAGCCAATAAAATATCTTTGATGTAGAATTATAGTTGTAATATAGGAAATGCTATGAAATTGAAAGGGACAGGGCAGTGGGAGGAGGGGTAAGTTGGGAAGAGAAAGGAGCAAACCACATGGAATACGTAACCAAACATTTTCACTGAATTTAGATCACATCATCAAAACACATACTTTCTTCAGGACCAGGAACAGAAAAAGGAAAACAATTATGGAAGTCAGCCTCAGTCATCTGAACAAGGAGAACTAGCCTCTTGTAAAATAAAATCTTAGCAAGTCAGGGCACATCACTATTAGGCGAACTTTTAAAAATCAAGAGACACCATTTAACATATTGTAATGAGGAGTCGGGGGTGGGGGGGTAAGAAATGGCTTGGAAGAGTTGCTACCCTCAGGCAGAGTTATTAAGTAAGTGATATAAAAGGGAGAAAAGAATTAATGTGCATGTACCAATGCAAAACATTTACTTCCACGAGATATCAAAGACAAGTTCACTTAAAGTATGTTATCTGTGACTGCAAATCAAAGCATCACAAGTATAAATATCAAACATAGATATATAAATAATAACTGTTATTGCTCAATTTTAATACATAAATTATGCAAGGTTTGTAGCTCAGGTTGGGGTTTAGGATGTAGGTTTGCTCACTGAGCTGTAGGTTTGTTATCCAGACGTTTCATTACGACTAGGTAACATCATCAGTGGCGACTTGGAGGTCGCCACTGATGATGTTACCTAGCCAGGTAATGAAACATCTGGATATCAAACCTACAGCTCAGCAAACAAACCTACACCCTAAACATAAATTATATTGATCACAGTGTATGAAAGTAACCCTGTTGTGGTTGTCTGGTGATGTGCCACTTCACCGCAAATCAACTTTATATCGACAGACAGTTCTCAGCTTCCCCAACAATCAACAGTTATGGTAGTAATCTTATTTACCATACTGGAGAATGCAAACAATCCAAAGGAAACAAAAGAACATTAATTAACGTAAACCACCCAAATGATCGTCAGGTGTCAAAGACTATTTTAAAAAGAAATTGCTATGGTTGCAGAAATTCACAGAAAGACCTGTCAGTTACTAACTCACACCCGAAAATCCAAGCTTAGAGCAATTTACATTAAATGTTATGCATATAAACCCCACAGTTCACATCACAGAAAAAGGGTTCCGCATGATCATGGTCAAAGCTGTTCTGCAATCAGATCAAAGGAGAATCATAATCTTAGTGCACACAATTGTATCAATATTCCCCAATCTGAGACAAATAGCTTTACCTGCACATAACGAATTTAAGAACTAGATGGTAGAGAGGAAAAGAGAAGAAAAGGCATGTGATGTGGTATAGAGATCTGAATCAAACAGGATGGTGAATTTGAACTCGCAGTGTTTCAGTTATGAGTCCAGTCTTCTGCAGCTAGAAATGATCAGTTGCTTTCATTTCCTCTCTACAACTGATGCACGGAATTATAAGCCAAGCTGTTCAGAATCAGTCTGGAGTACAAGAGGCCTCATCAGTGCTATAATACGCTCATGTTCACAGTTGAATTTCTTTATTTTTATTGAAAAGAGCTATCAGGAGAATTGTATTAATGCATGAAAGTGCTACACCAGTGACATTGCCTATGCCACATCTTGTTGCAGTCTCGCATTCTACTGATCATTATTTATTCATTGAAAATGCTGAAAACTGTGCTGCTCAATCAATCCCCACCTCCCCCAGCACCTGCCTGCTGAAAAAGTAATGTGGACCTTGTGACACAGCCAAGGACATCAGAGATATTTTTAGCTGGTGGATGAACTGAAAGCAAGGCTAATAGGTCACCAAGTTACTGACTGAAATATTTAAAAATGCACTCTTATTGATAATGGTAGGGTACACTCAAGAATTGCTCAATCCTAACTGCTTTTATTTTTGGCCAGATATATAACATATGCATTGCAAGACATTTTACTGTTTAACAATCACTGATTTAAGTGTTTAATCTTCACTTGCAAACCAAGCTTTGCACACCACATTAAATTGAATAAAGAACAAGTTTTTAACTACATCAATAATATTCTCTATCTTAGAGCTAGTTACCATTTCTAATTGAAATGCCACAACTGAAATATTTCAAAAATAATCCTAATTTAACCAAGTTTGCGTAGGGCACTTCTTTAGATAGATGACATGATACTTTCTCCAAACAGAGAACAGACAAAAGTACTTAACAAATAAAATCTCTTAGTAAGAAAAACAGTTATTTTATTCAAACCAGTACTCACAAAAGTGAGCTTTGCCTCAAACAGGTTGACTTGATATGAAGGGCTTATGCCCGAAACGTCGAATTTCCTATTCCTTGGATGCTGCCTAACCTGCTGTGCTTTAACCAGCAGCACATTTTCAACCATGAAGGTATCAATGTCTATAAACAGTAGAAAATACAGAAAGATATCCAAACCAACAGTACTAGCGTTGATTTCTACAATTCTACCTTTGGGGTGTTGGGGGAATGTAGAATGTATCCGTTGGTGACTATCTTAGCAGTATCATAACATTGTATATGATTAAATTTCTTGATTGATTCATAGTTTGCTCAGAAACTAAAGTAGTCTTTGTCCTTTCCTGAAGGAGTTTACAACATGTCTTATCTTGAACAACTAAGTGTATAAGACTACTTAAACCAACAGTATATCTTAACTTATCAGATTTTGAAGTTTGGAGAAGGGTGATGCCTGTCAAAACAACAAGATTGAATGCCTTTTTAAAATTTATTTATTCTTCATCAGGATGTGTGCATAGCTGGCAAGGCTCGCATTTGTTACACATCTTATTGGTTTCCTAGGCCATTTCAGATGGCAGTTAAGAGCCAGCCACATGGCTGTAGGTCCGGAATCACATGGAGGATAGACCATCTAAGGACACCAGATATCCTGCCCGAAATCAACAATCAACATTGATTATTCGGTTGATATTGGAACAGCTTTAAATTGCAGATATTTCTTAGATTCAAATTTCAAGCCAAGTGACATTACCAAAATATCACCTATTTCCCATATGAAGCTTACTCAACTCTAACTCATTCAATTGAACATTCAACTGAAATTTACAAATCTCAAATAAGCGACACTAATTCTTTTATAAATTTAATCAGTAATAGTAGTGCCACTAGCTATATGAGCCTTTATTGCCCATCTCCCCACTGCCCTTGAGGTGGTGTGGCAAACTGCCTTTTTGAATCACTGCAGTCCACATACTGCAGGCATACCCACGTCGCTACTGGAATGGAAGTTCCAGGGCTTTGGCCCAGTGACAGTGGCTAGCTGTGCTTTTCCAGCACCACACTTTCGACTCTGATCTCCAGCATCTATTGGAAAGAAAGTAAAGTTAATGTTTTGGTCCAGTCACCCTTCTTCAGAACTCAAAGAGGGTCTGAAGCAGGGTCACTGGACTCAAAACATGATCTCTGTTTTCTCTCATAAGTGCTGCCAGACCTGCTGAGTTTCTCTAACAAGATTCTTTAGGAGCTTGATAAGATAGATGCTGAGAGGTTGTTTCCCCTTATTGGAGAGTCCACAACTAGAGGATATAATCTAATTTAAGAGAGATAAGGAGGAATGTCGGACAGTAGTGAATCTGTGGAATTCTTTACCACTGAAGACTGCAGAGCCGTGTTGTTAAATACATTCAAGATTGAACTAGACAGATTTAAATCAGTAAAGGAATAAATGACTACTGTCATGGATAATTGCATCTATAGCAGATAGATCACAGAATTGTTACAGATCATGCCCGGACTGGTTCTATTACCTAATGTCAATATCTATACATTATTTCTATCCAAATAATCACCCAATGCCCTCTTGAATACCTCAACTAAACCTGTATCTACTATATTTTCAGGTACTGCATAGTACACTCTAATTGCTCATTGTCTGAAAAAGAAATTCACACCATCTTTGTTTTGTCTGCACATCAAATTGATATGACTAAATAAACTGTACAGATGTAGCCTGAGATATACATATAGCAGCTATCATGTCAAATTTAAGTCTCGGAGAGCTCAAGCCAAAAATCTCAAGGTCCCTTCCAGCCTTCTGCAGAGGCTACAACATTGAAGTAAAAACTCTGAACTCTTAAAAATTCTAAGACTAATTTTCTAGCTTATCTACTTTATCCAGTTTTTGAAAACCTCCATCAAATCTCCTCTCAGTAGAGGACAGTCCAAACTTTGCTAATCTATCCTCATAACTGAAATCTCTATTTCCAGGAATCATTCTTGTAAACCGCTTCTCTCCTCCCTCTGTGGCATTCACATCTTTGCTATAACAATGGTACCTACAACCATAACACAATACAAGATTGGTGAAGTCAAGGCTAAATGTTTTTTTTTATTTGTGACATTTCTATTACCATCTGTTGAGTTAGCCCAGTGGGACAGATATATCCTTCAGAGCCCAGTGATCTCAGGCAGTGACACTGTAATTTTTGATGGACATTAAAGTCACCAAGTGTACATTTGATGCCCATGCTCTCCTCACATCATCTTCCAAATGGTGTTGATCATGGAGGAGCACTGATTCAGTAGCTGCTAAAGCAAGTGATGATCAGCAAACATTTGCCTTGCCCATCTTTGACCAGATGCCCTGGGACTTCACAGGGACAGGAATCAATGCCAAAAGGTCCTTGTGCCACTCTCTCCAGTGTGTGTACAACTATGTTGCAAATAGTGACTGTGGCCTACTCAAGGGTGATGATGAAGTAGTCTGGGAATGGCTGATGGACAGAACATGGTTAGACATGTTGGGTCAAATAAGTGTCAGTCTAATGCTGAACTAGGCTGTGAGATAGTTCTTCCAATTTTGGCACTACTGTGCTGGGTAACCATCTATTGAGTCCATGTGAAAATATCAATGTTGGGTCATGTGTCCAGTTTTTTTTTAACTTCAAACTATAACAGTGGTTTGATACAATTGAATAGTTTGGTAGGCCGTTCTCAGTTTATCATCTGTGTGGATAGAAGTCAAATAGGGTAAGAATGATATATTTCATTCCCTAAAGGACATTAGTGAGTCAAATAGGTTTTTTTGATAACAATGGTTACCATTACTGACAGGAGCTTTTTCACTCTTGATTTATGTACGGCACTGAATTTAAGTTTCCCTAGCTGCCATGTTTCAACAGGTTTTGGATCATTAGTCCATTCCTTTCAATTATTATTCATCAGAATGCCCACTATGTTACTGCGCCAAAAATCCACCCTATCTGACACAGTGATTGCACAATTCAGCATCTTTTTCAAAATGTTTTCCATTTTTTAAATTATTATTTTATCTCCTTGAAATGTAAGCTCTAAATTCGCAAAATCAAAATAACAATTGCATTCAGCTAGAAAATTAGTCTTTTTAAGAGTTCAGAGCTTTTACTTCAAGGTTATAGCCTCTGCAGAAGTCTGGAAAGGACCTTGAGATTTTTGGCTTGAGCTCTCCGAGACTTAAATTTGACATGATTGCTGCTATATATATCTCAGGCTGCACCTGTACAGTTTTTTTAGTAATATCCATGTAATACTTTCGTTTAGTTTCACATAAGAGCCTCAACTCACATGACCTTATCTGCAGCAACACAAGACTCGGACCAAAACGGGTAGTTTGGTAGCTGTCAGTTGGTGAGCTGGAGTCAAGCAAGAGTTAAGAAATCTTGTCCCAAGCCCATTAACCCTACATTTGAACATAGAATAGCTTGTGGCAACTAGATTTGTTAAGGATAGGCTCCTTATCAACTTTTCAGCCAGGGAAGTGGGAAACACAGCCCCCTGTAAAATCCAATGGGGTCTCTGCGCTGCAACGTATTATTTCTTCAACATGCTTTGAATCATTCCACACTGTAATCTAATCTAATCTAATTCATCTGTGTCCCTTGATTGTTATTCCATCAGAGTATCCAATACAAACTTAAAACATGTTTAAGAAATACAAGAGGACACATTGTGTAACTTTACTCAGATAAAGTCACTGATCAGTTTATTTTATTCATAGTACTACAGAAAACACAGCGATATGTGGGGGGAAAGTCAATTACCAGTCAAACTTTGTCATTATAGAGTACATTATATAATGGGACAGTTGGGATAAGTTAATTAAATGCTTTCATAATTATATCTGCATTTTTTTCACACATTTGCTGAAATTTAACTAAATTATTAACTTTGCATCCAAAAGTTATGAACAACATAGTTCAGCAGACTACTCTCTGCAAGATACTAACTCCATGCTTTCTTCTGGATTTTCAAAAGTTTCAGCTTTATCTGATGTTTTTCATATGAGACTTTTAAAATAACTTTTATACAGTCAACATAAACTGTATTGCATGGACATTAAACTGATGTATATTGTAAACATGATCAGACTCAATCTATTTGCACTCATACCTTCAGCCTATTAATTGTTTCAGGTTGAATATTTTGGCCTGAAAGTTTGACAAGTTGGTTTGCAATCACGGCAGATAAAATCTTGTATCACAAACCGTAGTGCTGAATTGAAAGCTGCACACTCCTCTGTGCCAGCAAATATCAAAGAGGAGAGACTAGAGCAACCAAACTAGAAGCAGATGAAACTGCTGGCAACAGTGTGCCAGTCCTGAAACAAGGCCTGGAAGAATTTGAAGCTGGTACCAGATAGAAGAATTAAATAAGGCTCCTCTTATAAAGTGATGGCTTAGAATGTTGCTTCGAATAGTTATTTCCCTGAAGATATACTGCTCTTTGTTATTCAGCGTGTTGTCTTGCTTCTGGTCCTGAGGTCATTTCCATTGTTGAGTCTCTGGGATGATTATTGATTAACTTGTGAATACAGTAGAACATGTGTAAATTTGACGATATGGACTTAAGGTTTCAGAATTTCTTTACACCACAATGTAACCATAGTCACTAAGAAAGAACAAATTCCTGTTAGAATCTCAATGAACTAAATGTCTCACAATGAATAAAATAATGTCAGAATCTAGAGATTGCATGCGATAGCTGAGTTAATACACTTGGATACAGCTCAAAACAGGAAATTAAAGATAAAACAATTGACATCTGTTATCATTCAGCAGATAAATACATTAACAATCAGAACCTCTCCATCTGACACACAAGTCACTCCAACTACACATAAATCTCGCTAAACATACGAACATCAATATACCCACACATACTGCTCTCTGATCACCCAGATACCCTGCCACACTCAATCTCTTATCCAGGTTCTTACTCACCTCCAACCTCCCAAGTGCTCACTCCTCAATCAATATTTCTCACACACAGACAGCTCTCCAACCTTACCTGTACATCCTCAAACACCTCACATACACACATGGTCCTACAATCCCTCACACACACGTGCCCTCTCCAATCCCACGCACATACACACATCCTCAAACCCCTCACACTAACACACACGCTTCCTCCAATCCCTCACTCACACATGCACCTCATCCAAATCCTCACTCACGCACACAAGTGCCTCTTCCAACCCGACATACTCTCTCACATCCCCAACAATCCCTCACTCACATATACACTCCCCCTTCAATCCCTTCACCCACTCACACATGCACACACACCCCTCCAATCCCTCCATTACATGCCATCTCCAATCCCTCCAACTAACCACCCACAAATATGTGCAATTCTCACACATACAAAGACTTCCCCCTCCAGCTGCTCACACATGCAAGGCCCCTCCAGCACCTCACTTGTGCACACAGGTGTGCTGCCTCCCCTTCCAGCCCCTCTCTCCGGTGCATACACCCCCACTAGCTCCTCTTCTATGGGCGTGCTGCCTCTGGTCCTTCTCTCATGCACATACGTGATCGCTGCTTCTGGCCTCTCTCTTGTGTTCACACACGTGTGCAAGACCCCTTCGGCTCCTCTCTCCTGAACACACTAGCCCCCTCCGGCTACCCTCGTGCACACCCCAGCCCCCTCTGGTTTCTCATGCGCGCCCTACCCCCGGCCCCTCTTTCTCGCACATACCCCTTCCAACTCCTCTAGTGTGCGCGTTTACACACATAAGCTCACCCCTTCTACTGTGCACACACAGGCTCGCGCCCCCCCCCCCACCCCCAGCCCCTTTCTCGTGCACATGCACACACTCATTCACAGGCTCACCCCCTCCAGCCACTCTTGTGCAAACTTTCCTCTGCCCTTCTTTCTCTTGCACACATGCGCACCCTTCCGGTGCCTCTCTCATGCACACACACCCGGCCCCTCTTTCTCGTGTGTGTACATATTCATGCCCAAACCCTCCAGCCTGTCTCCAGTGCGCGTGCACAGCCTCCAGTCCTCCTCTCGTGCACAGATCCACACGCAACCTCCGGCCTCTCTCTCGTGCACATGTGTGCGCAAGGCCCCTCTAGCTCCTCCCTCACATACACATGCACGAGTCCCTTCCAGCTACCCTCTCGCGCAACCCGCCCTCTGGCCCCACTCTCGCACATCTGCCCCCTCTGTCACCCACTCCCTTGCATACACACACCCTATGGCCCCACTCTCATGCGCATGCATCCACACACACTTGTGCTGCCTCCAGCCCCCCTCTTGTGCACACACGTACATGCAAGCCCCTTCCAGCCCCTCTCTGGCCTCTTTGTCATGCACACACACATGCACCTCATCCAACCGCGCACACGCGCCCCATCCTTTAGCCCCTCTCTTTCACGCACAAACCCTCTCTTGTCCCTCTCTCATGCACACACACACATACACACGCCAGCCCCCTCTGGCCGCTCTCGTGCACGCCCACTCCGGCTCCTCCATTGCACATGCACACTCTCTCCCCCACCCCTCGCACATACACGTGCTCTACTCACACCACTTTCTCAAGCTCACCACCTTCTCTCGCACACAGGAGCACACCCTCTCCGGCCCCTCTTTCTCAAAAAGATGCATGTGCAGCTTCTCTGGTGCCTCTTTCTCACGCACACGTGCACACTCCCTCCAGCGCCCCTCTCTCATGTACGCACACACACAACCCCTCCAGCCCCTCTCGCATGTGCATCCCCTCCAGAACTTCATATAGACACAGATACACTCCCTCACCTACCCCTCACACACGCATACAGCCCCTCACGGCCTTCATACACTCACATTAATATGGACCACTCAGTGACACATTGAAAGAGTCATGTTTTGAGGCAACAAAGGCATAACTGTTCGCTTCAGCAGCACAAACTGGTTTACCTTATGCTCCGAAGATAGGAAGTGGCAGGCTTTAATCATGATGCAAATATATGGCCCAAAGCCCAACTCAAGTATCAAATATGGCATAACGGTTATGAAATCACTTGTTTAATCTTGGACTTTTCCAGGAAGAGGGATAGATCACCTGCCAAGGAATTAAATTGGGATGGAGGATTGAGAGCATTAACTTGAATTGGAGAACATTCTGGATTATCCAGTCCTGCATTTCAGATTTGTTTTCAGTGTAATCTGAACAGGTTTTCAGATCATCATGTTCTAGAACTGTCAGAAGAATAGGCATTCTTAGAATATTTATGTGCACAACTCTTCAATCTATTCAAAAGGAAACAACATGACAATGGCAATAATATAGTAAAATAACTTCCAATGTTCAGAGCCAAAGGTTGGAGCTGTAAAAAAACAGCTCTTTAATTTAGGTAAGGCTGGTTTTTGTGGTGGGGGGGTGGGGGAGAGGAGTCAGAAATTGACCTCTGTAGAGTGGGCATGGCTATTAAATGATAATACTACAGGCAGCACGGTGGCTCAGCGTTTAGCACTGTTGCCTCACAGCGCCAGGACCCAGTTTCAATTTCAGCCTCAGGCAACTGTCCATGTGGTGTTGCACATTCTCCCTGTGTCTGCATGGGTTTCCTCCAAGTGCTCTGGTTTCCTCCCACAGTCCAAAGATGTGCACGTTAGGTAGATTTGCCACGGAAATTGCAGGGTTACAGGGATAAGGTCGAGGAGGTGAGTCTGGAGGTGATGCTGCTCTGAGAGTTGGTGTGGACTTGTTGGGCCGAATGGCCCGTTTCCACACTGTAGGGATTCAATGATTCACTATAGATGACATTTTTAAGGAGTGCAAGTAGATGAAAGATAGGAAGGGAACAAGGAAAGATCCTTTGCAGACATAACATGATGGGAGCAGTAAAAGGAGCTATTTGGATTAGATAAATGTGTTATGAATTAAGTGAGAAAAGACTCACCAAAACTAAATAACAGTGGAAAGATTAAGAGTCTTACAGTCATAGAGATGTACAGCATGGAAACAGACCCTTTGGTCCAACCTGCCCATGCTGACGAGATATCCCAACCCAATCTAGCCCCACCTGCCAGCACCCGGCCCATATCCCTCCAAATCCTTCCTATTCATATACCATCCAAATGCCTCTTAAATGTTGCAATTGTACCAGTCTCCACCACATCCTCTGGCTGCTCATTCCATACACATACCACCCTCTGCGTGAAAAAGTTGCCCCTTCGGTCTCTTTTATATCTTTCCCCTCTCACCCTAAACCTCTAGTTCTGGACTCCCCGGCCCCAGGTGTCAAATTTTGTTTACAGATCGAGAAAGATAAGAAAGAAAATTTTTCTTTGTCTCAGTCAAATAGGATGTCATTTGTGATGCTAATAAGAGCTGTTTCAGATCTGTCGGGTGGAAACCTGATTAGAAATATTCGACCATTGAATTCTGGTTAGGATGGAACAGATTCAGGAGGTGACAACATGGCGGTACTGCAACACTACTTCATTACACCTCTCTCTGCTCCTGCAATATTACTAATTATTCTAATTCTTGTCCTACATACTGTACTGAATAAGCAAAAACATTCTCAAGTTTAATATTAGAAGGATGGAGGTTGATAATACATACAAAAACTTAAGACTAAAAGGAGGTTGAAAAGGAGACAGTAGTCTACAAAAGTGATGGAGTTAAGGGTTGTTTATCGTTGAAGATGGAGCGATGATGACAGATTTAAAGACGAGAACAACAAGGAACTGTTTACATCTTCAGCTAGTTTGAGGACAAGAGCGGCAAGTAGTTTGCCCAGCACATTATTCCGAATTGAGTTGAGGGAGCGAGGTTGCAATTTTAATAGACCTGCCTGGATGGAACTGGAGGCATAGAGGCATGAAATGAGTTATCACGTCAGAAGGATCACACCCAGCCCCTATCTGCCTCAAATGCAATTATGTTAGTGACGCATATGTTATCAAAGGATTCACTCATCCAAGGGCCAGTTAAGACCTCAAAGCCCATCTAACATCATAGAACATCGAACAGAACAGCACAGTACAGGCCCTTTGGCCCATAATGTTGTGTTGACCTTCTATCCTACTCTAAGATCAAACTAAAGTACATACCCTTACCTAAGGTTGAGGAGGCAATGTCAGACAGGGCTCTAGAGGGTTACAAGGTAACCAGGAAAGAATTGAAGAATGGACTTACTATCATCGATGTGCCTCTCCAAGAATCGCTTAAATGTCCCTAATGCATCTGACTCTACCATCACCACCACTGGCAGGGCATTCCATACACCCACCACTCTCTGCATAAAGAACCAAGCTCTGATATCTCCCTGAAACCTTCCTCCAAGCACCTTAAAATTATGCCCTCTTGTGATAGCTATTTCTGCCCTGGGAAAAAGTATCTGACTATTCACTATTTGTGCCTCTCATCATCTTGTACACCTCTATCAAGTCGTCTCTCATTCTTCTTCGCTCCGATGAGAAAAGTCTCAACCTCTCTCAACCTTTCTTCATAAGACATGCCCTCCAGTCCAAGCAGTATCCTGGTAAATGTCCTCTGCACCCTCTCTAAATCTTCCATATCCTTTCTAATGAGCCTCCAGAACAGAACACAATGTTATAAGTGTGGTCTAACCAGGGGTCTGTAGACCTGAGGCTCATGGCTCTTAAATTCAATCCCCCTGCTAATGAAAGCCAACACACCATACACCTTCTTAACTATCTTATCAACTTGGGTGGCAACTTTGTTGCATTAATGAAATGGACCCCAAGATTCCTCTGTTCCTCCACACTGGCAGGAAGCCTGCCTTTAACCCTGTATTCTGCATTCAAATTCAACCTTCCAAAATGAATCACTTCACACTTTTCCAGGTTGAAATCCATCAGCCACTTATCAGCTCAGTTCTGCATCTTTCAATGTCCTGTTGCAACCTACAGCAACACTTGTCATTATCCAGCACTCAACCAATCATCATGTCATTGGCAAACTTAACTTCCTCATCCCAGTCATTTATAAAAATCACAAACAGCAGAGGTCCCAGAACCAATCTCTGCAGTCACCGAGCTCCAGGCTGAATACTTTCCATCTACTACCACCCTCTGTCTTCTATGAGCCAGCCAATTCTGTATCCAGACAGCCAAATTTCCCTGTATCTCATGCCTCCTTATTTTCTTAATGAGCCTACCATGGGAAACTTTATCAAATGCCTTGCTAAAATCCATGCACACCACATCCACTGATTTACCAACAATGAGTTTTGTCACATCCTCAAGAATTCAACAAGGCTTGTGAGGCATGACCTGCCCTTCATGAAGCCTAGCTGACTTTCTCTAATCAAACTAAGGCTCTCCAAGTAATCATAAATCCTGTCTCTCAGAATTCTTTCCAACACTTTGCCCATCGCTGACATAAGACTGATTGGTCTGTAATTCCCAGAATTATCCCTATTCTCTTTCTTGAACAAGGGAATAACATTTGCCACCCTCCAATCATCTGGCACTAATCCAGTGGACACTGAGGACGCAAAGATAATTTCCAAAGGTGCAGCAATCTCTTCTCTTGCTTCCTGTAATAAAACGTTTTTCAAAATTTTCAGCACATCCTCCTCCTTAACATCAACTTGTTCGAACATATCAACCTGTTGTCTTCACAAACGACAAAGTCCCTCTCAGAACTGAATATTGAAGCAAAGTATTTATTAAGGTCCCTACCTCCCCCGACTCCAGGCACAAGCTCCTTCCACTATCCCTGATCGGCCCTACCCTCACTCTGGCCATCCTCTTGTTCATCACGTAAGTGTGGAATGCCTTAGGATTTTCCTTAATCCTACCCACTAAAGCATTATCAAACCTCCTTCTAGCTCTCCTAAGTCCATTCTTCAATTCTTTCCTGGCTACCTTGTAATCCTCTAGAGCCCTATCTGACCTTGCCTCCTCAACCTTCGGTAAGCTTCCTTCTTCCTCTTGACCAGATGTTCCACAAACCTTGTTACCCAAGGTCCCTTCACCCTACCATACGTTCCTTGTCTCAGTGGGACAAACCTGTCCAGCATTATCAGCAAGTGCTTCCTAAACAACCTCCACACTTCTGTCATGCATTTTTCTGGGAACATCTATTCCCAATTTAGATGCCCCAATTTCTGCTTAATAGCATTCTAATTCCCCCTCCCCCAATTAAATATGTTCCCATACCACCAGCTCTTATCCCTCTGCATGACTATACTAAAAGGGAGTTGTGATCACTATCACTGAAATGCTCTCCCACTGAGAGATTTGACACCTGGCCTGGTTCGTTGCCAAGTACCAAATCCAATGTGCCCTCCCCCTCTAGTTGGCCTATCAACATATTGAGTCAGGAATCCTTCCTGGACACACCTGACAATATCAGTATTAGGGTAACTATTAAAAAGGAAAAAAACTAACCTCTTTTTGAAGAGAAAAAGGTGAATGAAGGAGATCACATCTAACAGGTCTGATTGAGTGCCTTGAGGTGGTGTGCCAAACAGCAATGTGGAAAGCCTTAGTTTACACGATTACTGGCTAATGGCCTGACCAGTGGCAAATAGAATTTCATCCTGAAAAGGATGAGATGATACATTTTGGGCACACTAACAAGCTATGGGAGCACACGATGAATAGTAGGACGCTGGCAAGTACACAGGACCAAAGGGACTTTGGTTTGTGTGTTCATAGATTCTTGAAAGCAACAGGAGAGACAGAAAAGATGGTTAAGGTGATATATAGGATGCTTAACTTAATGAGTCAAGGCCTGAATACAAGAGCAAGGAGGTGATGATGGAGATGTATACAATTTTATTTTGGCCATAGCCTGAGTACTTGTGCATTTTTGGTCACCACCCCATAGAAAGAATACAATTGTACTCAAGAGGGTGCAGAGAAGATTCGTCAGGAGACCTTCCAAACCTCTGACCTCCAGCACCTCGTAGGACAAGGCTAACAGATACATGGGTGTACATCCTCAAGTAACCCCTCCAAGCCAAATACAAACTATTGAGCTGTTCCTTCACTTTGCTGGCTTAAGATCAATTATATCAGCACTGTTGGCATTCCTACATTCCAAAGGCTGCATCAGTTCAACACAATAGCTCACCATTGCCTTCTGCAAAGTAAGTAGGAAATTGGGGACAGGCAATAAACACTGGCCCAGTCAATGACTCCCAAATCCTGTGGCCAAAAAGGATGGGCATCACAAGCCTACTATTTGGAATGCTTGGGCAAAATGGTACTTCAAGACACAGTTTGCCTTAGGGGATTATGTAGAGGAAATGTCTCTAGCTGCTTCAGTTTAAGTTCAGGAAAAAATATATCAGGAGGAAAAAATCAACAGGCCCTTCGAGATGTTTGAGCTTCATAAGGATTTGTAAAAGGCAGATCATGCTTGACTAATCTAATTGAATTTTTTGATGAAGTAACAGATGAAGAAGGGAATGTGGTGCATATTATCTCTATCGATTTTAATAATGCTTTGACAAAATACCAAGTAAAAGTCTTGTAAACAAAATTGAGGCTCATGGAATACAAGGGTCAGTGTTCAATTTGATTTAAAAATTGGCACAATTACAGAAAATGGGACTGGTTACTTTTTAGATTGGAGAACAGTCGACAGCAGGATCCCCACGGGTCACTGCTGGAACCACTGCTTATTTGACATACATAGATGATTTGAATCTTGGCACACAGTAGAATTTCAAAATCTGCAATGAGTACTGGAGGACTGGCAATGGTGAGGATCTTGTAAATCACCTGCAACAGTTCAGATACAGAAGCAGAACAGGCTGCCAAGTGGCAGATGGAAAATAATGCAAAGAAGGATGAGGTGATGCATTTTGCAATAAAGATAGGGAAAGGCAATATTTCTTTCTAGAAAGTATGGAGAGTCAGAGAGACCCAGGGGGATCATGAGTATTGATCTTTCAAGGTGGTAGGACATATTAAAGAGTGGTTGGCAAGGCAAATGGAATTGTGGACTTCATAAAAGAAAGTAATGAGTACAAAAGCAGAGAAGTCATGATAAACCTTTAAAAATCTCTGGTCAGGCCTCAACTTGGGTGGTGTGTGCAGATCTGATCACTACATGTTTGTAAAGATGTGACGATCCTTGAGAAGGCGTGGAAGCGATTTAGCATGATGTTTCCAGGCATGGAAGATTTTAGATACAAGGTTAAGTTGGAAAAGCTGGGATGAAGGCAAGTGAAATAAGCACTGATGTAATAGAACTGCACAAGTTTATGGCAGGTTTAGACAAGATAGACAAGGAAAATATTTCACTAGTCACAAGCTGATGTTATAAGAACCAAGGTATATTGATTTTTGAGAACATGTAGCAGAGGAACAAGGGAAGGAATTTCTTTACAGTGAATATGTTAGAAACAGAAACAATTATTGACTTAAAAAAGAAATTCATGGACTCTTGATGGGAATAAACTTGAAATGCTACTGTGATTGAGTTGGGAGCAAAATTTACTGAATTCTTCTGGAGAGACAAGATGAAAATAACGGACCGAATGCCTCCTTTCTGAGTCATAAATTATACAAAAGTTGGTCCAAAAGGAGAAAGGTGAGACATAAGAGATAAGTTGGAGAAAGATGACAGTTCTGTGCTAGAACGATGAGAGGTTTAGAGGAACTTTGGCCCAGTGGACTAATGGAGGGGAGGGTTTGGCAGAAGCAGCTGATCAGATGATTATGACAAAGACAAAGTCATGAAGTCTATGAGCACCTCAGATTTAATATTTGGAAACACAGGAGCAGGAACACAGGAGAGAAGTTTAAGACATTTGTATTCCAAAGGGATTCTGGAATCACAAGTAGCTTTAGCAGACAAGAACAGGAGCTGATGACGTTTTGTTGAGCCATAGAGTCATAAAGCATGGAAACATACCCTTTGTCCAACTCATCCGTGTTCCCAAACCAAACTATTTCTACCTGCCTTATTTTGGTCCATTTTCATCCAAACCTTTCCTAGTCATGTACTTACCCAAATGACTTTTAAACGGTGTAACCGTACCTGCATCCATCACTTCCTCGAAGTTCATTCCAGATGCTAACCACCCTTTCTGTAAACATATTGCAGCTCATGTCCTTTTTAAATCTTTCTCCTCTTACCATAAAAATATGACCCCTAGTTTTGTAGTCCCCCACCCTAGGGAAAAGACCTTGGCCAATCACCTTATCTATGCCCTTCATGGTGTTATAAACCTCAACAAGGTCACTCCTCAACTTCCTATGTCCCAGTGAAAAACCTCCTATCCTATTTCTATAAATCAAACCCTCTATTCCCAGCAGTATCCTGGTAAATCTTTCCCGAACTCTAATTTAATAATATTCTTCCTGTAGCATGGCGACCAGGACTGTACACAGTACTCCAGAAGAGGCCTCACCAAGGTCCTGCACAACTTCAACGTGACCTCCAATTCCTATACTTAAAGGTGTGGGCAATGAAATCATTCATGTTAAATGCCTTCTTAACTATCCTGTCTACATGTGATGCAAATTTCAAAGAATTATGTACCTGAACCCCTGGGTCTCTCTGTTCTAAAACAGTACCCAGTGCCTACTATTAATTGTGTAAGTCCTATCTTTGTTTGTTTTATCAAAATGCAATAGCTCATATTTATCCAAATTAAACTCCATCTGCCAATTCTCAGCCCATTGACCCAACTGATCAAAATATCTTTGTAATCTTCAACAAGCTTCACTGTCCATTGTACCAATGACAAAGCTTTTCACTGTGCCTCGGTACACTTGACAATAAATTCAATTCAATTCAACCAACAATTCTGGTGTCATCTGCAAACTTACTAACCATGCCTCCTATACTCTCATCCAAATTATTTATATAAATGACAAACAAAAGTGGACCCAGTACCGATCACTGTGGCAAACTGTTGGTCACAGTCTGAAAAACAATGCTCCTCCACCACCCTCTGTCTCCTACCATAAAGCCAATTTTGTATCCAATTAGCTAGATCACCCTGAATCCCATGTGATCTTCTGCATCCAGATGACCACCAAATAATTAATTCAATTGTCTACCAAAGGCTTTCAAATTTGCATTCCTTACAAGAGGAACTTGTACCTAAGGGAGTGGGGATGAGAACAGGATGAAATGGGCAGAATGGAAAACAGTAAAGGTAACTTGGAGATTAAGGCATCAAAGGATGAAGAATATTGTGGTAAAAAAATTACATCATTACCAGTCTATCCACCTTCTGCACTTTGTAAATGATGGGTAACTATCTAATGCATAATTAGCTCTGACTTCCTCTCAGCTTCAGACTTTGCACAACCTTCATCAGCAGACATCCTCTGACATGTATTATACACATCATTCACCATCTTCTTTTGTTGAGTAAAAACTGGTACTGGTACAATATATTACTGTGACCAGAGAGAATACAGGAGCTGGACGTGGGTGGGGTGAAGAGAGAGAGAGAACTCACATAGACAGGCAGCAGTGTCAGAGTGATGCATGACTTCCATACACTTACAAAAAACAAACCATGCAGCATAACACCCATAGCCACAACACAAGGTTTCCTCTCTACACTTCACTGCACATTGCAAGTACAAAGTGGCCCACACACAGCGAGAAGAAAGTGTATTTTATTACTGAAAATTATCATTTCTTTTGATATATTGAATTGCAGCTCAGAAAATGGGTTCACAAAAGTATCCAAAGAAAGTACAAAAGTTTAAAATATTCAAATAAAATTTGTTCAATTTCATCTTATCCCAAGCAACCAACTGATCTTCTGGAACTTTAATTTTTTTTTCAGTATTCATACCCTATCCTCATTCATATTATTCCATTTCACAAATGTTGACTACAGCCAATTGCAATGATACACTGTTGACCTCGGGTGCTGACAGTGTGCATCCTTCGAAGGCAATGTGTTCTCCAAAGGCGAGTCAGTAGTTCAAACACGTGTGCAGTTAATATTTGTAAGCTCATGCATAAAATATTAATGTCATTATCAATGGTCACAATATATATGTGAAGGGCACAGATTAAGTACCTGGAACATAAGCAATGAAAGACAGCTAAAGTATAAGCTTGCAGTTAGGTACAAGGCTAACATTTACAATGCTGAGCTCTGTAATTTTTTTTCATGGAATGTGGTTGAAGTTGGCAGGCCAGTATATATTTCCCTTTCCTAGCTATCATTGAGAATTTGGTAATGAGCTACCTTCCTGAGCCTTACAGTACATTTCCTGATGATAAACCCGCAATGCCATTAAGGAAGGAATTCCAAGATTTTGACCCAGCATCACTGAATGAATGACAAAATATTTCTAAATCAGGATAGTGAGTCAGTTGGAGGGGATATAAATCTTGCAATAAACAAAAACATCAGCATTTTGAGTCAGAATGAATTCATATAGGAGCAAAGACCAGTTGATGAAAGGTGTTGATAACGAAGAAACATTTTTTTTCCATACAAGACATGTAGGAGTTACTTTTGTAATGAAGGACAGAAAGTAAATATAAATTGGTACGGTATAATTACCCACTAATGGTCGTGCAGGCAAACTTTATGATCAATTGAGAAAACAGATGTGTGGACACAAGTCAATTTGTTACTGAAGAGAATAGCAAGGCATTCCTTACGTTTGTTGGCTAAGTGTCTGTTACATCAAGATTTTTGGAAGGTTTCTCTAAAGAACTCGCACTGTATTAATTGGCATCCCCCTCACCCGATTTTAGCCTCACCTTACCGTATGTCATCCCTAAAATAACTCAGCGCACACTAGATATCACTCACTGATTTATTGATTTGTACTGTGTTTATTCTGATTACATATCAATAATATGTGGACCAGACTGGTTGAAGTGTTAATTAATTTTATTTGGTAATAAAGGTTGAAATCTCTCCACGATTTACAATCTTTAGTTAAAGAGTCAGGATGTACGAAAGTTCTACCAATTTAAGATTTGGAGATGAAGAGTAATTGAAGTTAATGAAGAGAATGGTGATTAAATGCAAAATTGCTCAAGTAAGTCACTTTAAGAGG
Source organism: Hemiscyllium ocellatum (assembly GCF_020745735.1). Taxonomy (NCBI): domain Eukaryota; kingdom Metazoa; phylum Chordata; class Chondrichthyes; order Orectolobiformes; family Hemiscylliidae; genus Hemiscyllium; species Hemiscyllium ocellatum. The sequence continues at coordinate 39,773,918 of NC_083420.1, read as the reverse complement.
ACAGATATAATCTGCAATGAGACATTCTTTCATTGAACAAGCTTCCAGAAGAAAAAGCACAATTGAATCTGGACATGGGATATTATAAAACATTGGTTTTTCAAAACCCAGTAGAACTGCAGCTTATCATAAGGGCAGTATTGTATCCCTTTATTATTCTGATTAGAAATGACAAATCTTGTTGCAAAAGTATTAATGGCATCAAGTAATAAATTGAAAGTAAGAAAGCAAACTGTCTTAAAGTTACACAAATAGTTTGTTCATCCTTGCTCTTCCTTCTTGTCACAGATCCTTTAATCCTATTAAAGGATGCAAGTCTGGTTGATAATGAGCACACAAGCTTCAAAGAGATAAGTGAAAAATGTGCTATCTAAAAAGTATTAGAGAATGTCACCACGGCCTATTAGTTTCCTGTCGATGGGAGACTTGCAAAATCGAATGGATTTGAAAGAGTGCAAAGAGGAGAGCAACATTTTCATGTTATGGTGTAGAGACAATCTTTCAACAACATTATGTGGCAAGGACAAAAGGGTGAGTGTAGATGAAATCATGGAAAAATGGATAGGGACCACACTGGCTAAATTACTGACTGGTAGAAGGGAGAATTTGAAAAGATTGTGTTTAAAGACACAGGTAAATATGAATATTATGGTCATAAACACTGCAGCCCTCAGAGATGAACTTAATGAAAGAAATTGATTAAATATTCAATCAGATTCGAGACGATCAACCAAACTGCAAGCTGCTAACTGTAGGCACTCCACTCAACAAATTTGCTCCAAATGGATGAATGAATGAATGATCTTATTGTCACATCTATTTTACAGCGAGAAAAACAGTAAAATACAGTGAAAAGCTTTTCCAATGTTGCCACAATCCAGTGCCATTTTGAATAGTTTAAGAGAAAAATAGGAAGGTATAGCTGAAAGAGAATCCATCAGGCCTGAGTCAGCTCATCATCAATGATGGCTACGTCACCATGCCTCCTCCACCACCTCGCCACCAGCACCAACATTACAAGTCTCACCATTGGGCCTGCTTCATCAATGTCACTGTGATGCCCTTCTACCACCGTTTCACCACCACCAGTTCGGGACCCAACCATTGACGAAGTCAATAATCCTCAGACACCATCTTTCACTACCTCATGACTTTGCCTCCACTGATTCCGATCCCAGATCCCATGCTCACCCTGGAAAAGTAGGGACTCACTCGCAGTCACTGATGTCTGACCTCAGAAAAATAATTAAGATAAGGAGAAGAAAAGAAATAAGGAAAGCGATAAAAAATAAAAGAAAAGCGGTCAAAGCAGACAAGTCCTAGCTCAGAAGCCCTACTCCTGAATAGGAATAGCTCTTATTCAAAGGTCCATTGGAAGAATTCTAAAATATTTTTGGTACCATTTAACAACCTCCTGCCCTGAGCACAGCCTGTAACTAGTTCATTTTTTTCTGCCTACATGCATAATCTACATGCAGGAAGAGCGGCCTTCATCCACACAGAACTCTCAAAGGAAATCCTTAGCGCACAACAGTATCATATCAGATCATTCTAAAGAGAAGGCCAGAAAGAGTGAAAAGATCCAAGCCAGTTTAACAGAATGTAAAAGCAAGTGTTATGACCCAGATTGAAGGAGTACAGGGTCTCTTTCTAGTTCAATCACTCTACAGTTTACAATCTTTACTTAAATGTTTCGCTCAGTTACCAATATAGCCAATTATGTAAATCAGGTTTCATTATTAAAAAAAATTCTAATTTTATTGTAAGACAACATTTTAAATAAAAGTGCAAAGCTCATTAATGCATAATTTGAAAAGTATAAGTGTAAATATTCACCCTTATAAATACTAACAAACAAAAGTTAATGAACAAATAAGGAAATCATCTTTACAGAGATTGACATTATAGAAAAAAACACTTAGGCCAAAATAGTTGATATTCTCTGAGGGCCTTTATTAGTCTATACATTGTGTATTGGAGTTGGGAGGTCACCTTGCGGCTGTACAGGACATTGGTTAGGCCGCTTTTAGAATACTGCATTCAATTCTGGTCTCCCTGCTACAGGAAGGATGTTGCGAAACTTGAAAAGGTTCAGAAAAGATTTACAAGGGTATTTCAGGGTTGGGGAATCTAAAGGTTCATGGTGGGAGGGGAAGGATTTAAAAAGGACCTAAGGGGCAACTTTTTCCACACAAAGAGTGGTGCATATATGGAATGAGCTGCCAGAAGAAGTGGTGGAGGCTGATACAATTACAACATTTAAAAGGCATCTCGGTGAATATATGAATATGAAGGGCATAGAAGGAAACGGGCCAAATGCTGGCAAATGGAACTAGATTAATTTAGGATATCTGGTCAACATGGAGGAGTTGGACCATAGGGTCTATTTCCATGCCATATACTTCTATGACTCTATGACAACAGATGAACTGTTTTACATTCCTTTTCATTCTGGCATCCTTACACATACAGACACCTAGTCATCACAAGCAGTTGTCCCTCCTTTTCAAACACAGCTTACTCAGGATGCCAATATTTTGTGATCAGATAAAGTTATCACAGAATCCCTACAGTGTGGAAGCAGACCATTTGGCCAACACCGACCCCCTCTGAAGAGTACCCCATTCAGGCCTATTCCCCTACCTAATATTCTACATCTCCACTGATTAATGCACCTAACCTACACATCCCTGACCACTATGGCTTCTAGAAATTCCTTCAGGGTTAAAAGCTATTTTGCATTTTCAGCATGCACAATTAAAACTCAAGAGATTTCTAGGAAAGGTGGTAAAAGGTTGAGCTAGGATCAAATCTCTTCCTATTATACACCCAAACTAAACTTCAAAACTAAATCAAATATATCACAATCTGACAGCCAAAAACTTAAACGTGGTTGTCACTGGCTGGCCAGCAGTTATTGTCCATTCCTAATTCCCTGAGATGATGATGGTGAGCTGCCTTCTTGACCTGCTGCAGTTCATGCGCTGCAGGTAGACTGACGATGACACTGGAGGTGATTCCAGAATTTTAACCCAGCGAAGCTGAAAAGCAGCATATTTATAAGTCAGAATGGTGAAATACTTGGAGGGAAGTTTGCAGCAGTGGTGTTCCCACACATCTGCTGTCCTTGTCCTTCTGGATGGAAGTGGTTGTGGGTGTATACACTGCTGCTACTGAGCATTGGTCATGGAGGAAGTGGATGTTTGTGGATCTGGGCCTTTTTCAGTGCTGTAGATGTCCATGAATCCAGCTAAGTTTCTGGTCAATGCTAATCCTCAGGATATTGATAAGGGAGTATTCAGTGACAGTAACATTATTGAACATCAAGAAGCAATGGTTAGATTGTCCCTTAATGAAGATGATCATTGACTGGTATTTGTGTGGTGCAAATGATCCCAAGTGGAATATCAATTAGAAATCAAGACAGACTCAGGAGACTCTTGGATGGCAATCCTTTTTTTGTAAGACTGCCTGGTAGTCCACCATACCTCCTTCGCCTGTATACTTTTCTTTACTGGTTCTAATATTTCCTCTGTAATTAAACTTTCTCATTTTTTCACGTTCACAAATTTTTCACTTTTTCACAAATTTACATTTTACGCTAATTTTATGCTGAGTCAATACATGGAATCAAACAGATACTAACTGTTTTACAAAGATGTGTAGAGTTTTTAAGACACCCCATAACAATGCGAGTGAAAACATTCTTCTAGCAAAAAGACTGATGTTCAAAAATGCTTCCAAACTAAAAATCACAACATTTGTCAAATAACTGCATTTTAGTAAGGGCATTTGGTATTAAGAAAAACAAAACTGAAATAGGAATTGAAGGAGGAAGTACTGTCCTGAAGAAGATATGCCACTTTATCACAAGCTGTCACAGTTCTGATCTGGAGAAGCAGGTATCAGAATGAGCCTTTGAAAAGGTCAGAAGGCTTGCAGGGTCAACAGAAAAGCAATTCACATAGACTTAAATGGGGCAAATCAAATTCTGAATTCAGTAAAGGTTTTAAAGCAAATTAATGAAATAAACAGTCTAATTTGCAACCCCAGGTTAGAGTCCAATAGGTTTATTTGGAAGTACAAGCAACAGAAGACTGAGATTGCTCAGGGATGACCAAGATATCACCATTCAAATTTATCAGCTTCCAGCCAGTAATCATCACACAATAGTTTAAACATAAGTCTCCATTTAGTCACATTGGCAACACTGATGAAATGCAATTGAATTTGGACGTGCCCAGACACCAAAGCATGAAAAGACTTGAAAACAGTGTTAGCAAGAACTGCAGATCATGAGAATACAAGATCCGCAGTGCCGTGAGTCTACATGGCCACTGGAACAAAATTACTGCTTTTGGTAATTTTCAAGCAAAATCATGTTGAATATCAGATTTAGCTAAAGTTGAATAAAATTGGATAGCAAATTTGACCGAAAACAAATAAGCACAAATGGGAACGTTTAAAACAAAAGATTACAAAAGTACTGGAGAATAATATAACAGCAGCATAAAAATTACAAGGTATTGGTTTCACAACTTGACAAAAATAAACACTGTAAAAACTCTAGCTTTTGTGGGGCAAATGGTCTTATGCATGCCCAGTCACATGTTGGATCAAAGTTACTTGTTTCAATTTACCAATACATTTCTGAACTTCATAACATTTTACTTTTGTATGAGACATTTAACAGTCTAAATCCTTATGCCTGAAAAGCACTGCACTTACATCGAATTATTCTCATTCTATTCTGCTTACAAGAATGATGATTCTTGGTTACATCTTTTATTCACTGGAAATCAGAAAAACGTGGAAGACAGACGAGGTAGTGGGCTATTTGACTCAACAGTCTTCTCCACCATTCAATATGATCATCATGTCTGATCATCAAGCTTAATAGCCTAATCTTGAACTCCCTTTAGCCACAAGAGCTATATTGCATCTACCTTTTTCTTTGAAAACACAATGTTTTCAACCACTCTCTAAGTAAAGAAATTTCTCCTTATCTCAGTCCTAAAAGATGTATGCCTTATTCTTAAACCATGACCCCTGGTTCTGGACTTCCTCAGCATCAGGACCATGCTTCCTGAATCTAACCTCTCCAGTTTTGTTAGATGTTTACAGGTTTCTATGAGAATCCCAACCCCTCCCCCGGCCCCCCAATTCATCTAAATTTCAGTGAATACAATTCTAACTGACTCAAGCACTCCTCATATGTCAGTCCTGCCACCTCAGGAATCAAGGGGACCTGAAAATGTAATGCCTTCAGTTGACCAATTGCTACTTCTTAATCAGTGGGGCTTCAGGGATTGAATGGTTCATTGCAGAAGGTAACATTTTATACAGGAGATTGCAATAGAGGAACTTCCCATGAAAACATATACTCGCCTCAGCACACTTGATTTTTCCAAAAAGGGGGTCTTCTGTATGCAGACTTAAAGAAAAAGAAAATCTCCATGAACACAAAGGATGTTACTGAGGGAGAATGGAATGTTTTCCATTTCAGATATTCAGTGTCAACATTAAACACCCCTACAGTTAAGTACATTGCTGTTAAATAACATGAAGCTTCTCTTAATGGGCTCATCATTTATCTGCCAGCCATCTTTTGACTATAGGTATGTGACAAAGAAGAGACAATTTCATACAAAAGGTGATGCCTACTTACTTTGTAAAGTAACTGAAAAAATAATCCAATTTAAACACTCTCCTTTAGAACAAACTGAAGTCATTAAAATGAATAACATTCTTCTCAGGCCTACCAAGTCTTTCATAAAATCCCAACGTAGTCCTAGTTAAGATTACTACTTCACTATAATTGTCCATTTCACTTACTTTTCCATTTCTGACACTGAGAAATAATTTAACCCTCCACTACCTGATTAATGCCTCAGCATGTTTTAATGCAGTTGCTTTCCCTCCTGGAACTAGAATTGGCCATTTAAAGAGCATGCCGTTTTTCCCACATTTCTTCTCATGGATCCGCAAAAATGATCTCTCTGGTAAAGTTGCCTTTGTAGCTGTTGAATCAAATCCGACATCACAAGTCAGAACTTCATGTTACGTCAAACACATCACCTACAAAACCAGGCAAACTAGGACACTCGGAGAGGTCACTGGTCGAGAGACAAAAAAAAACTGCAGATGCTGGAATCCCAAAGTAGACAGGCAGGAGGTTGGAAGAACACAGCAAGCCAGGCAACATCAGGAGATGCAGAAGTCGACGTTTTGAGTCTAACCCTTCTTCAGGACAAGCAGAAGTGAATAGCTATTATAGATTCATGGGTTGCATTCTTTGTTCAAGAACGCAACAAAGCAAGTTGAAACAAAAAAAACAGAGAAATGTAAAGGGTGGCAATGGATAGTCAGTACCTTTAGCATTTTTGAAAAAATATGACAATAATGATGTACTCTGAAGGTACCCATTCATCTTTATATAATGCTGGAAGCAACCTTGCCAACAATTTTTTTTAATTAATAGGGCTCAACTTCAAATAACAGTTAGGAAGTCTGCTCACTCATTGAGGGGCAGAGAGAAAAATCACACTTTCCACTTCTAGGTCTATCATGTCCAAAGAAAGAGGCAACAGATGGGGATGGAATAGGACGTTGAATAGATAGTAAATTCAGAAAGCAGAATATAATCAACAAGTTAGGCAGCACCTGTGTAGATTTAACTTTCAGGTCGATACCCTTTCATCATGTAGAAGATGTTATAAGTTGCAAGCAAGAAGAGCTAAAGGGAAGGTCTTTAATAAAGTGAAAAACAAGACTGATTAAATTACAAATCACTAAGTGGTGCAAAGCTGAAAGAAATAATGGGCAAATTAAGTCATAAAAAATATATCTAGGGGAAGTGTTAATGTCAGAATGATAAACAGCTGTCAACAAAAGCATAAAAGAGCAAAAAAAGGAAAGAAAACCAAGGCACAGATCGCCCTCTAAAATTGCTTAACTCAAGTCTGAGATCAGAAGGCTGTAAAATATCTTCTATGTTTGATGACCTTCAATGGAACACTGCAGAAGGCCAAAGACTGAGAAGTCAAAGCAAAGGAAAATCAAAAGGACAGGTGGCTGGAAGCTCAAATTTACAGATCTTGAGTGAATGGAGATGTTCTGCAAAGTGAGCACCCAAACTGCGTTTGGATGTCCCAAAATAGAGCAGATCCCACAGTGAACAGCTCACCTGGAAGAACTGTTTGGAGTGTTGGGCAATATGAAGAAAGGAGATAAAGAGCAGGTGCTGCATCTCTAGTATGGGGAAGTTGTTCAGACTGGAGGACTGTGACCAGTGGTGTGCCACAAGGCTCACTGCTGGGTCCACTGTTGTCCATCATTTTTATAAATGATTTGGACGAGAATATAGGAAGGCATGTTTCCTAAGTTTGCACATGATACCAAAATTGGTGCTTTAGTGATCAGTGAAAAAGCTTTAAAGTACAATGGGATTTTTAACAATTGGGCGAGTGGGCCAAGG